>NC_080795.1:26881180-27498680 GCF_028018385.1 Neofelis nebulosa | reverse complement strand
AAACAAGCCAAAAGAAAAAAGAAAAAATTGATGCTGAGGTTTTCGTGATCCAGGGGAAGAGTTCCCAGAGTGGGCCACTTGGATTTGCCTACCTCCTCCACTCCCTCTGCCTCATATACTAAAGGTAGAGACAAAGAAGCCAAATCAAATCCTTCTTTGGTGTATTTTATAAAAAGAAATTGTATTCAGAAAAGCAGTAATGGTATATAATAGAATGAACATGATTTTCCAGAACCAGTATCTTTGTCTAAAAGCAATATATAAAAAGGAAGGTAGACAGAGATCAATTTTTAGCTATAAACCTTGCCTTTTTCATTGATCTCCTATTTTAATTTGCTAAAATAAAATTACATGGCTATCGAGTCAGACTATCTAAATTTAAAGATAACAGATCACCTGTTAAATAGTATACTGGCACACAGATGCCCCAGTCTGGCTTATTGCAACTACTCTCTGTTGGTGAAGTGGCACATTTGCAATCCCCATCACAGCCATCTTAACCATTTCAAAGCGTATTATTCAAGTGTACATCCCTACATGGCAGCACTTGAGCTCAGCATCAAGAGGTTTGTGGGGAAATCCTAGAACAAGTGGTCAGAAACCCTAAATGGTGAAACTGACTTGAGGATGCTCAAATAACCTGAGGTTTAGATTGGCCAGCTCCATTGGCTTTCTAACTGCCTGTGGGGAAAGCCTCTCTGGAAACTCTTCTGAGGTTATTGGGGAATCCTAGGACAAACACACTGCTTGCTTTTTGGGGAGGACCTGCCCCAAACCCTACCCAGGTAGGTGTCTCACAACCCAGTTGGACTAAAAACGCTTCAAGAAAAACTGGATAGACACATTCACATTTGTACTTTCACCTATGCCTATGCACAGGGAGCAAAGATATAAGTATGGTCCTCTTTCTCACACCCCAACAGATTCTGCTGTCCTCAAAATCTTTTTGTAGCCGCAGTGACTACAGTGAAGGGAGTTATCAGGATCCATGTTGGTACTGGGCTAAAAGCAGGATTTTTCATGCCTTGTATTTGGGGGAAGGACGCAAGTAACAGTATACAGAGAGAATACTAAAGTGGTATAGGGCAATGCCCTTTGTAGGTCCTTGACAAAATCAGTCGTGGAACAGAGGTTGTGGATAGGAGCTGACAAGAGCTGGCCTGTGAATGGACCCGGCATTCCGGGGAAAGGGAGTGGAGGGTGGAAATCAATGAAGTAATTGACGAGAGAAGATGATAAATGAAGGGAGAAGCAGAGACAAGTGCTGCTCAACCCAAGCTGAACTCCAGGAGATAAGAGAAGTTTCTCCTCTAATCTGAGACTCTTACTAAAGGTTCAGTATTGAAGTCGGTGTTTGACATTGAAATGGGCACAGACCCATCCTGACAACTAGGGAGGGAGAGGACAGAGGAAGGCAAGAGAGGAAAGATTTCTGATTACTTCATCAAGCTACCTCCAAGGACCTGCTGCTCCAAAAACCAGAAAATAACCAAGTGAAGGCTGAAGTAGAAAGATAAAAGTGCAACTCCAATTATTTCACATTTTGAATCTTCTTCAGTGTCTAAGCAAACCTGGCATTGCAACGGTCGATTATCTTGAAGAGTATAGAGGCTGACCGTCTTCTTTGTTTGCCCAGTAACACCGCTCCTCTAATCTCAGGCACTTGGCTGATTAACATTTCAATCCAGTTGTTGCTCCTTTTCCCTTTGCAGAATGCAGCAGAGATATTCCCCTTCTTCCCCGTGTATTGCAAACCCCATTACTAACCGCGCGGAAAGAACCTAGCGACGTGGGGGAAGCTAATAATAGCCGGGCGGCTTACCTTCTCGGGATGGAGTCAGCGCAAGTCCCAGCGCCCGCTGCCCCCGGGCCGCAGTGCCGCGGAGCCGGCCGAGTGCCTGGTCAGCTCCGCCGGCCCCCACCCCACCTGCCGGCTGCAGCAGCTGCTCTCGCCGCCGCGCTCCGGCAGCATGAAGTCATCCCCCGCCCCGGGCCGGATCACCACATTCCGTGCCAGTCGCGGGGGGAGAGGGACCTCTCCCGGCCGCGGGGAAGGGAGTCTGGAAACTGCTCCCGACGATCGCTACCCCTCCGGGTTTTAGGTTTCTTTCCTATTAATGCTTTTACGGAGGAAGCGTTGCCGGATTGTAGACCGAGAGACAAGAGCCAGAGGGACTTTCTCTGCATAGCGCCTTTCCTCCGAGAGCTCCCCTGTCACGCCCGCTGTATGGACAGCTCCATTTGACTGTGTGGGTTTCCCACCCTCTTCATTTTCCTTATCAGTATTGTTCATTTCGCTGAATTTGAGACTGGGATTGTCTTTTGAGATAAACATTCAAACGCTCCGGAAATGTTTTAAATTGGCAATTAATCTTTCTAAACCCCTTGGAGCACGCCTCACTTTCCCCCAACGCACACGCACAAATGCGCACATGTACACACACAGCCAAACCACTCACAATCATGAAAGCTGGGACCTCTCACCCTGTCGCCTACGTAATAGAATGGGAAACTCCCAAAGGAGTGGAGAAGTAGGACCGACCAAAGAAAGCACTCGAGGAAACAGAGGGGTGGCCCTAGGATTTTGTTGCTGTTTAGTGGTGCACTTAGTGTACAGATGTTGCCTCTAACACCCTCCCCCCCCCCCGCAATTGGGCTGGCTGCTCTGGTGACAGCTATGATATTTGGAAGCCAAGAAGCAGAATCCACATGGGCAGATGGCTGTATCTTCTTTTTGCCTCCGAAGGATTTATCAGAATTGGCCTTAGGAATAATGTAAGCAAATACACATATAAGCCCCTTCTTAACCTTTTTTTAAAATTGGCACCAGCTATTAATCTGTCTCTCTCCCTCCCTCTCTCTCTCTGTCTGTCTCTCTCATTTTTTTCTCCCCGACAACCCCCCTCCCGTCACTACCTCTCTCCCTTTCTTTCTCTATTCTGACCCACTAAGTGGTTTGGGGATTTAAGGGAGAAAAAAGGGCCAAGGATTGCCCTCTTTATAGCAAAGCTGGTGCTTTTTTTCTCCCAGTGTTAAGCCATTCCCAAGTAGAGATGTTCTTTGACACTAGAGTTCAGTGTGAATGGAGTTTCCTCATTTAACTTACTTTTGGAATTCCCATCACTAGGTACAAGCCAGTTTTACCTTGTGGATTTGAACAGCAGCATAAGCATTGCATTGCATAAGGCCAGGGAAGCACATTTGATTCATGAAGAAAGCTCCCTCCCATCCCTCTGTTTAGCAGTTCCAAAATTGGGAGGTAGTGTAGCAAACAGAATTCCAACAAAAATCATTAAGAATTCTTGGTCCTAGAATGCATGCTTTTTGGAAGCTGCAGCAACCTAATTTATATCTCTGAGCCTCAAATTTATAAAATTAGGCCATTAATATCACCGAGGTTCTTAATCTGTATCACAGAGTATGTAGAATCTGGATGGGAATATTACATCTTTAGTTTTGCTAATCCGTAATTGAAGTTTAGCATTTAGTATTTCCTTTAAATATAAATGCAGGCAATGAACCACAATAATATTAGGGGAACCTGTGACTTTGTCACCAACAGAAGTCCCAGATAATTTCCTATTTCAGTTTTTGTAGATATCTCAAAATCACTATTCTGATGGTACAATCAAATCATCATCACCTTTTTTGTTTTATTTAATACACTATATATATTCTTAGAATGAGTTTAGATATACGGAAAAATTAAGGAGATAGTACAGAGTTTCCATATCCCACTCCCAGTTTCCTCTATTATTAACTTTTTACATTAGTATGGTACCTTTGTTACAATTAATGAACCACTATTGCTACATGAATATTAACCAAGATCTGTGCAATTTCCTTGGGATTTACCTAATGTCTTCTGTTCGTTTCCAGGCTCTCACCCAGGACACCACATCGCATTTAGTTGTCATGTCCTCTTAGACTCCTCTGAGTTATGATAGTTCCTCAGTTTTTTCTTGTTTTCGATGATCTTGACAGTTTTGAGGAGTAGTGGTCAAGTATTTTGTAGCATGCCTCACTGTTGTAATCTGATGCTTTTCTCACCATAAGACTGGGGTTATGGTTTATTGGGAGGATGACCACAAAGATAGAGTGCCAATTTCATAATGTCACATCAGGAATTTATACTATAAATGTGATTTATGACTGTTGATGTTGACCTTGATCACCTGAGTACGGTGAGCTCAGATTTCTCCACTGTAAAGTTACTCCTTCTTCCTTTCCATACTGTGCTTGTTGGAAGAAAGTCACTATGTGAAGATTATGCCTAAGGAGTGGAGAGTTGTCCTCCAGCTTCTTGATGGCAGAGTATGTACATAAAGTATTTGAAATTCTGCACAGGAGATTGCCTATTGTCCCCAAAATATTAATTTATGCAATTTGTTTATATCAGTACAGATTCGTGCATATTTACTTTATACTTTGGGTCATAATCCAATACTGCTTTATTTTGTTCAAATTGTTACAGCTTTATCCATTGGGAGCTCTTTTTGTTGGCTCCTGTGCTCCTTTGATGTGTGCATGTGTGTGTTATTACTTTTTTTACTTTCTGGCATTACAAGGTGCTCCAGGCCCATCTTGTATATTTCCTGCTCCAGACCTACAATCAGCCATTTCTCCAAGAAGTCCTGATTCCTTTTTATTGGAGAATGGTAATAGAAAACAAGATCTGGGCTTAAGGTGTGGTGGTTGCTAAGGGGATATCATTTTTTAGGCTCTCTGAGCAGAAATATATATTTGTAGTAAAAAAATATATTTTTACTATAGATATGTGTACATATTTATAAATATTGCTAAATGTAACTATCATACTTATATTGAGCTAAATATGAGTTCATACTAATGTCTTCAAGTGTAATCTGTTAACACATAGCTCATTTTAGTTTCTTCTCCTTGCTAATTCATAAATTCCTACAACGAGAGTAAGAAATGTGGCTCCAACAATCTTTCATCCATTTGCTCAACTGTTCAATTCCAGTGTACACATATAGCAATATAAGAATTGTTGGCCCATTACCTCAATATCACTATTTTTGAGTATAGTAGTTTAATAAACCATTGTTACATCTTGTTATTTAGTGAATTTAAATGCTTGTATATTTCTATATCACCAATTTTGTTTTAAAAATATTTTAATAACTGCATTTAAAAATTGGTAATTAGTTTCCTTTGAAGTTACATATATTATATGTATGAATTTTAAAAGTGTTATTTTAAGAAGAGTTACATAAACTGCTCCAGATTGTTAAAGAGAACCATGGTAAAAAGGAGGTTAGGATCCCATCCACAGAACATTTTTTTTGAGGATATTATGAGATGATGCGAAATTGCCCAGTGCAGGCAATGAGGGGAGTTCATGCTTGATAAGTGTTACCCTTGGCCACTTGGGCAGGCTTCCATCTTCCTTTAGAGTTTTGAACACCTGGAAGACAGAATATGCTAAATCCTGTGCTTAATAATTTATAATTTATTTACAGGATTTGCTAAGTATCAGGTGCTAGAGGCAAAAGTCCATATAATGTTAAGGAGAAGGAGGAAGAAAAGGTGAGGGAACCAGAAGACTGCGATGACTCCGAAGTTCGGGGGTTTTGTAGTTGAACAGATCTGAGCTCAGATCCTTTTATTCACAATCCGATTTTGTCTCATTTTTGAAATAAGAAGAACAACGGCTATTACATTGGCTTGTCCTCGAAAGTGAAAGTAGATATTTGATCTTTTCCTTTAATTTTTCTGAGGCTGTGGAGATTAAGCGTGGCAACTTGGGACAGTCCTAAAACATATTCTGTTGTATATGGTATAATTTCCATTCTATGAAGCCAGACTCACTGGAAGTATAGACAGTTTCTCGTGATAATTTAAGTTCCTTCATCTATCAAAGTACTCTTGTCAGGTGTTTTTACTCATGGTAGAGAATCAGTGTTGATGGTGCTAGAGAAAAGACAAAAATTAAAGATGTAGAATGGCAGAAACGAACTGTTCAAGTACTATACCATGACAAGAGGTAAAAGGGAACTAGAAAGAAAAGGAATAAAAAATGAGAAATGTTTCATGTCAACATATAGAGCTTGAATCTGTCTTTTCACAACCTGACATACACCAGTATGCCAGATAACTTCATGAGTAGAGAATAGAGTGAAGTGAAAGATAATTTTTTTTTACGCTATGACTTCTCATTGCACAGTCTTTTAAAAAAAAAATAACCTTTTGATCATGACTTTGAGGTCTGCAGTTCTTCCTTTCAGATATCCTGGAATTAGAGATCAAATGGCCTAATGATATCATGAGTCTCAGCAAGGGACAATGTGAAACCAGAGCCAGAGGCCCTGTGTCCCTGAAGCTGTTGGCAGTGGAACCAGTCCTTTGGGTTAGGGAGTTGTTCCAGAAGAGACTCATTTAAATGCAAATACACTGTCAAGGAGTGGTAACCAAGTATAGAGTATCTCATTAACAGCCATTAACAATTTAGCAGAGATTAGCTTCTCAGATTTATTATGGAGAGGAGTTGTCAGGGTGATTTGGCTCCAACGTCTGTCACCCACTGACTTGCCAGGTCTCCTGCTCTCATCACTCCACAGGAGTGTGCCTAAAGCTGGAAATTTGGTTTACTAGAAAAGAATTGGGCAGGTAGTACATGACACTCAATAATGTTTCACATAATTTTGATTTATAAGAAAGGTTAGGAGAATTTCTATGAAGTAGTGTGTGTGTGTGTGTGTGTGTGTGTGTGTGTGTGTGGTGGCTGCTGACTAATCATGATCCACAGAAATCTTAAAAGTTTATGACAAACATTTCTTTCAATGAGGTAAGAAAATGTATCATGAAAAACATATACAGATGTAATTCAAGGGTAGCAAAGTTATAGTTACAGTAAAAGTTGCATTCAAATAATTATACATAGACTAAGATTTCCTGCACTAGTAAAAAGTACTGATACAAGAGTACAAGGTAACAATCATTCCTATGAAGATGGGTACTAGATAATGAATAGTATCAGCAGATATAACCAAAAGAGAAAAGAGCACTACAAACAGAACAGAAACTGTTTCTTTAGACATTGCTAAGAATTCACCTTGTTTTTACTGGTGAAGATTTGACATATAATACGAGATCAGTATAATACAGGGAGAATTCTGTGATTGGAACTCTATATTTAATTGTGAAATGTATATTTGCTTAAGTAAAATGCTTAGTAAACGGCGTATGATACATTCAACAGAGTGGTGTAAGTAATTCTCAAGTACACCTTTTTTGTTTATCATCATTATGAAGTCATGAAGTAAAACAATCTACTTAGGCAATGCTCTTTAAATCTTTTTAATTTTAAGTCTTTTAAAGACTCTGACCAAGCCAATAAATCCCTTCTGCAGAAAGTACTCTTTTTTTTTTTCAACGTTTTTTATTTATTTTTGGGACAGAGAGAGACAGAGCATGAACGGGGGAGGGGCAGAGAGAGAGGGAGACACAGAATCGGAAACAGGCTCCAGGCTCCGAGCCATCAGCCCAGAGCCTGACGCGGGGCTCGAACTCACGGACCACGAGATCGTGACCTGGCTGAAGTCGGACGCTTAACCGACTGCGCCACCCAGGCGCCCCCAGAAAGTACTCTTTAATGAAAACTTTTCTATTGTAATGAATGGATTATTAAATAGTATTTATAAAGAATTATGTTTCTACATTTCTCCATTTTTCCATGAAAAAGGAATATTCAATTCTTCAAATCCAATTTAGTCTAATAAAAAAAAGGAATTTAAATGTGATTTAAACATAGTTTTCAGTGAACTGTGTTTGGTCTGCAGAAAGTTGGTATTTATTCAGCAGGTATTGATGGAGTGTCCAATACGTGCTGTTCTAGGAACTGGAGATAAAGAAGTGAATAAATGAATCTCTTCCGAATGGAACTTATGTTCCAGTAGAACAGGACAATAAGCAGACAAATATTGCTTTTTAGTTGGTGAGAAGGGCCATGAAGGAACAGTATAATGATGCAAGGGTGGGGGCAATTATATATATTCCATGGACATTTGAGCAGAGACTTGGAAGTGTGAGAGCATGCTATGTGAATATAGTCAATCCTTGAACAACATGGGTTTGAGCTGCGTGGGTACATAGGTGGATTTTTTACAATATAGTACTGTAAATGTATTTTCCCTTATGATTTTCTTAATTAATTTTCTTAACATTTTCTGTAGCTTACTTTGTAAGAATATAATATATAATACATATAACATACAGAAGATGTGTTAATTGACTGTTTATGTTATCAGTAAGGCTTCCAGTCAACAGTAAGCTATTAGTTAAGTTTTAGGGGAGTCAAAAGTTATGCATGGATTTTCAAATGCACAGGATGTTGGCATCCCTGACCCCCATGTTGTTCAAAGGTCAGTTGTACATTGAAAAAGAAGTTTGGCATATGTAGGGAGGTGGGCTTATACTTTCTGTGTTAAGACTATAGAAGGCTAATTTGTTTGTAGTGAATTGCTCAAAAGGGGAAATTGTTAGAAGATGAGATTAGAAAGGTAGGTGAGTAACAAATCATGTAAGACCTTTTTTGGCAGTGGCTAAAAGAAAGCTTTAAGGGATTAGAAGTTTGTTTTGGGACATGCTAAATTTGTGATACCTATCAGGTCTTAGCAGAGATGTGAAGTATAAAATGGCTTTTCTGACATTCAGAGAGAGATACAATGGCTGAAGTAGAAAATTTGTGAATCATCATAGTATTTAGTCTTTAGACCAGATGAAATTACTTTGGAAGTGAGCATAGGCAGAGAATAGATGATGCTGGAGGACTGACCAATGCAGTATCTAGAAGATCCAGCAAAGGGTACAAGTCAGCAGAGATAAGAACAATTGTTCCAGAAGTCAAGTGGAAAGGTGTTAGAAGGAAGAGGGAGTGATTATTAGTGCTATGCCACTAGTAGATTGAGTAAGATGAGAACTGATAATTTAGTCTAAGATTTGGCAACATAGAGATAATTAATAACCTTGAAAAGAATAGTTTCTGTATAACGGAGAGGACAAAAATCAGCAAATGGGAGAAAGGAAGTGGAAACATTAAGTAGTTTTGAGTGATTTGCTATAAAGAGAAGCAGAGCCATGGAGCATTAATTAGAGTGGAGTATGGGACAAAAGAAAGTATTTTTTTTCCCTTTAAAATGGGAGGTATTACATCTTTATACACTGATGGGAACATCTAGCAGAGAGCGAATAATTGATGATGTGAGAGAGAAGAGACACAATAGAAGAAAAATCCCTGATTAAGTAAGGGGAGAGGGATCCAGTGCAGAGTGAAGGGTTTGGCCTGAGATCGGGAACAAATATTTCTTCTGCCAAAAGAAGGAAAGCAGAGCATATCGTTTCTGATAGACCCAAGTAGGTTGGTAGACTTGATGTTTGGAGCTTGTGGAGATTCTATTCTGATCTACCTACGTTATCAATGAAATAAGAAGCATCTGAGAATTTAGAAAGAGGCATAGGTGTTGGAGATGTAAGGAAAGAAAAGTTATGAAATTATCACCTAGGGAAGAGGGAAAGAAAATTGATTAGTCAGTTTTCTGCTAAGTACTAAGAGCTAACATAGGATTAGTGATTATAAATTAAATGAGACCAATTAGCAAGGTTGCTCCTTTTTCTCCAGCCATATTTAGCTGCTCGGCACAGGTACTGAATTGGCATAAGATTCTATTTTGCGAGGGTTGGCATTTTGCACAGCCAATACAGCTGAGAGTGAGGGCCAAGGGACTTACTTCAGAGTTCACACAAAGGAGTGATTCTAATGATGGACCATGGACTGTAACAGGGTGAAGCAAGGAACTGAGGAATTAGACCTTGAACACTACACTTGATTTTAACTGTATATTGGATCACAAGAGCTGAAAGTCCTGACTCAGAGTGGTATGTTAATAGCAAACACAACTAGGACCCCCATGGTTCACCTGGTCCCACAGGAATAGTGTTTCTTTCAGCTTAATTCCTGACTGTAATTTCTTGGCACTTAAGTCAGTAGCATCATCTAAAGTGAGGTGCATATTTTTGATAAGTCTTTCAGAAATGCATTTTACAAAACTTTTTTTAATTTTAAAATTGCTAGTATAGAAATAAGTATAACAGAACTTGCAGTGTTTTCAAGTGTTTTGCAAGTTACACTTGGCTTTGACTTGCAGAGCACTTCCTCTAGCATTGGAAATAATAAAAAATAGAAATTAAACAAAACATTTTATCTTCAAAGAGATATGTAGTCCTCTTTTGTTTTGTTTTGTTTTGTCTTGTTTTCTAATCTGGGCCAAATTTCACTATTGACTTCACTTCCATTTTTTTCCCTCCAATGTAAGCAGTACATGAAGGCTAATTTTCCCCCCTCACTGTGTATATAAAGGCATGTTTGCCCCCTTGTGGATGATTCTGTAACTGTCACCAGGAATTTTTCTTATTTTCAGTGGGAAAAAAAAAGACTGAAAGTACAGATATTGTGGTCAATGGGAATTATTTTTAAAGAAACATCAAGAGACTGACCAAAAGAGGTTCAAATCACTAGATATTTAATCCTCTTCTATAGTTTAAAAACTTGGGATGATGTTAAGGACCACACTTTAACTGAATCTGTAAGATGGTGGTCAAAGAAGTTAAAAATTTGACATTCTTTTTAAATATGGGAATGAAGAATTATGAGAGAAAGCTAGTCTCACCCTTATTTAAGTATTAAAATCCTTAATGTTTGTAACTTAACTCAGAAGCATGAGATGGCTTTTCTTAAATTAAAGATTATATAAATATAAATAGAGGAAAGCCTGACATTGATTAACTTTTACTTGCTATGTAGGAAATTGTACGAGTTATGAGAAAGTCCATTCTTAAGACTGTGTGCACATCAATGAGTCTAATGTTTCATTAAGAATTTTCTGTAACTTACTAGAAGAAGTAACTTCAATGTGCTTAACTAAGCATTTATAATATACCTCCTAGAGAGCAAAGAGTATCTTCTAACAATCATTCCTTCTTTTTTTTTCACTATTTCATTCATAAAAAAATATAAACAAGAAAACAAACTTTTGAAGACCTAACTATGTGCTTGGCACTGTTAGGTCCTGGGACTAAGATATAGTTGTTTTCCTTAAAAGAGTTGCAATTTGATGTAGAGACAAAAATTGCAATGAAATGTTATAAATTTCACTGCCAAAGTTTGTACATGATATAAATGCAAGCAACATATTTTAAGTTCATTCTCAAGGGGTAGTTCACAGAGGTTTCATACAAGAAAGGGCCTAAGCTGTCTTGGAAGGTCTTGAAACAGAGGAAGAGTGGGAGCTGGCCACGAGAGGGCAAAGGTAGCCTAGTCTTAGAAACTAAATGTACACAGACATGAACTTGTGGCTTATGTACCCATGCTTAAAGACCTAATAAGGACACTTGCTGATAGCTTCATCATCATCACCATCACCATCATCATCATGTTAACGGTAAATGAATGCTTATTGTCGGTCAAATAAACTGCATGTAGCACCTACATATAGGTGGTTTTCTACTGTCTACCTTATGCGTTCAACATTATTATTATTTTACACAAACAAAAATGAAGGCTCAGAGAGGTAATTTGTTCAAATCTAAGTGTGTGCACTTTCAATAGCACTCACTGAAACTCTGTGCTTAACTGGTTAAGAATGACTTGCTCGTATGTAAGATCTCAAATAGTGGTTGATAAGTATAATAATCTCATGAAAGGTAAAGTGAAGTAATCTACTTTAATGTTTATGGTACCATTTGGTGAATGCACTTAAGTGCCAAAAAGGAATAATGAAAGTGAGAAGTACGCAAAAAATAGAGCAAAAAGTTCATATATGTACGTCTATGGGGAGCAAATATTTTTTTTGAATGTTTAACTTTTTGGTACATAGCAGAATATCACATTCATATCATCGTTAAGCAGCATCAGATATAGCATCAGATGTGCATAGACACACAAATAATTCACATTGCCTGCACATTATAGATAAGCACATACTCTCATAGTTCTGTACAAATGAAATAAACTGGAATTTCTCATTTACTTAACAATTAGTATATTTGAATCATGTTAGGTGAAGAATTATTGATTGGAAATTTTATGTTTGGATTTTTTACACATAACAACAACTTTTTTTAGACGTAAAATACCATATTCAACAAATGGGTTATTATGCTGGAGAAAGTGATCAATGCAGTCAAGTGCCTGGAATCTAAGCACTATGAAAAGTAACTGAAGAACTGAGAAAAGATGAGATAAAACAAGACCAGGAGGCAAAGGTGATGGCTCGAATCTACATTAGGAGTTGTCCAATGAAAGGGATTAAGTTTTTCCACACTGAAGATTTTAGACCAATTAGCCAGGTTTAGGTGGATAAAAGGATGAACATTTTAGCAAGTAGAACCTTTCAACTGTAAAATAGATTGCATTTTAAAGTAATGAGCTTCCTGTCACTGAAGTGTTTTAGCAGAGATTGAAGCTAAGAAGTTGGAAAAGTAAGAGTTTTTACAATGAGAAAATTCTTTGATTCTATGTTACCAACTCCTCATAAATTTGTGTAGTTCATGCGTTCCACTCGTGACACTTAATTGTATGAAGTCTTTAAGTGGCCATTCAAAGTTGGCTGTTTCCTGTGCCACAACTCAAGAATGTTAGCCTTCCTTCTGTGTAAATCTCATCTTCCCCACTGAATTAGCATTATCACTAAACAACGAGATTTCTTTCTTAAAGAAATGAAAAAGAAGAAACACCCAAACTAAGTTTTTACAAAATTGTGTTATCAAATTTAGTTAACCAAAAAAACTTCAAATATAGCAGCATGAGTTCCTATATACCCTTTACCCAGCATCCCCCAATGGTAAGTTTATGTTATCATAGCACAATTATTGAAACCAGAAAGTTTATATTGACACAATACTATCATCTAATTTTTAGACTAATATTCAAATATTGTCTATTTTGCTGTGGTCCAGGTTCAAATCCGCGCTCCCTTACTGCATTTATTTGCCGTATCTTCTCATTCTTCAATTTAAGATAGTTCCTAGGTTTATCTTCGTGACCTTGAACTAATGGAGAATCCTGGCCAGTTATTTTGTAGAATGTTTTTCAATTTGGATTTGTTTGATAAATTTCTCATGGTTAGACTGAGGTTATGTATTTCCTGACAAGAACACACCACAGGGAGATATTATGCCCTTGGCAGTGCACCATATCAGGAGATTCAAGAAATTCATATGTCTCACTAATGGTGATACTAACTTAGATGGCTTGGTTATAATGATAGCTGCAAAATTACTATTTTTCCCTTTGAAATTGAGATTGCTCAAATGTTCTACTTCTTGTTTATTTTCTCACACTAATTTTAACATGATCAATAATCCCTGGTTCCAACAATTACTGTGCTATTTGACAAATTATCATTTTCTGTTCCCATTATTTCATCCACATTTGTTAACTATAATTCAACTGAAAGGAAGAGCTGTTCCATCTCTATCATTTCTGGATTTATTCAGTTATTTATTTATATATATCAGAATGAACTTGTGGGTATTTATTTTGTTCTGTGGGTTAAAATCCATTTCTATTATTAATTATTTTGTTTTTCAAATTGTTCCAGATTTGGTTATTGGTACTACTTCAAGCTGTCTCCCATGTTTTTCCTACGTAGCCATACAACTTTTTGAGTCATACCTTGCTTTCTGGCACTACAAATGTTTCAGACCCTTCTTTTACTTTCCCTTGTCCTAGGCTTGAATCAGTCATCTCTCCATAGAGTTCTTTTTCTTTGCATTAAATAATGGTATTTAGAAATCAGCATCTTGGTATGAGGTGTACTAATTGCTACCCAAACTACCTACTGCCTCTTGAGTAGACAGACTTAACAACATATGTACGAATACATATATACACACATACAAATATGTATCCATTTTTATATTTATCTTTTCGGGTACAGACACACACACACACACACACACACACACACAGAGTTCAAAATGATACATGAGTTCAGACTACTACTACCTTGATTCCAATCCAATCCCATAGGGTTTATTCTAGTCTCTCTTATCCTTTCCTTATTTGTAACTCCTTTCGCTAACAATTAAAAACCCAATTCTCGTTATCCATAATCTATTTTTTGCTCAGTTCTAGAATACACATAAAATATTTAAAAATCATTAACCTGTACCTCTGTGAAAAATAAATTTACTAACAAGTTTAATATTTGTGTATAGTTCTTTTTGTCTTTAGCCTTGCAGTATATATTAAGTGTATGTTTAATTACAGTATATTATAGTACTGTTTTCCAAAGTTACTTTGGAAATTAGTTCTTCCTACGTCCTTTTGTGTGATTTTGTTATTCATTTGTAATAAAGTGAGGTTTATTTGCAACTCTTTATGTTCCGTTTTAGTATCCTTTCAAATCCTTCTTGATTTTAATTATTTATTTACTTGGGAATGTGAAAAATGTTCATAGTTTTAATTGGAACTATACAATAATATAAATTCACTGTCATCTCCTTCTCATCCCTTCTATCCCATTCCCATTCTTCCCTTCTCTTCTTTTTTTCCCTGCTGCTTCCTATAGATAATCATTTACACCAGTTTCTGATTTATCCTTCCTGTATCTCTTTTTGCACAGATGAGTAGATACATGTGCATTTTGCTATACTCCCTTCTTTCTTACGTGTAAAAAGTGGCATAGTATAGATATTCTTTTGAACTTTGCTTCTCATGTATGTTGTAAATCACCCTGTATCAGTTGATACAGATATTCTTCATTTTTATTTTTTATAGCTGCCTCGTATCCATGGAGCGTGAAAAAAATCTGGTACTTTGTGCTCAACTCAGACCTAATGGACCAGAATTTCTAGCAGAAGAACTGATAATCCATATATGTAATAACTTCCCTAGATAATTCTTTTCATTGGGTAAGTTTGAGAAACACTGGTTGACATCTCTACAATTAAGATGTCTAAAATGAAAACCAGTTACTTAATTATTCCTTCTTCCAAACTGTTCCATCCTGCAAATCTTTTCTTCCTCAATGAATGGTACCATGATTCAAATATTCAAATACTAACTCAAAGAAAAAACCTAAGAATAATCCTTGATTCCTTTCTTTTCTTCAATTTTTGCATAGACTTCATCAATAAGTGCTCTGGAATCTATCTCTTCATGTTCATTGCCACCATCTTCGTCTAAGGCACTGTCATTTCTCCCTTGTTCTACTTGAACAGTCTAGTATCCCACAAGAATTTGATCATTTCCACTATCTTCTCAAAACCACTAATGGCTTTCACTTGCATCTAAAATAAAATAAAAATCCTTAGCCTTGTAGATTCTGGTCCCTATCAATCTGATCAACTGTGTCTTGTGTTGATCTCCTTCACACTAGTATCAGTCAATCGTTTACCCAGGTACAGGATGAGATTTTTCATGCAGCGCTTCTGAGTAGGGAGTTTCTATTTATATCGTTTTTATTCTTCCTCTTTTTCTTTCTTTCTTTCTTTCTTTCTTTCTTTCTTTCTTTCTTTCTTTCTTTCTTTCTTTCTTTCTTTCTTTCTTTTTCATACTCTTGTTTCAGCTTTAATGTCACTTCCTCTTAGAGATCTTTCCTGGAACCTTTTCTAAAACAAGTCACTTTCCATCTCTCCCTTCAGTCAATCTTTATCTATTTTGTTTCCTTCCAAGCAACACTTAAAAATAAAGAAATGTAGATGGACAGATACTTTTTTGTATAGCAGGATTTAGCAAAAGTTTTTAAAAATGGCGCCATTGAGAGCGTGATATGGTAAGTTTTCTGAACTCTTCACTAACTCAAGGGAGAAATACTAGAACAAACCTTTTGTTTACATTACATTAAAATGAGCTCAACCTTCTTTTGCCAGATTACTGTATATACTATTATTCCCTTCTTGTGGAACTCCTCTCTCATAAATGATCCTAAAACTCTGCGTTTTATGCAGCTCAAGGAAGTAACAGTCCACATCTATCTGTGACAAGCATGGACTCTGATTAGTTCCTTTCTGTTACTGATTCTTCATGCCACATTTGGTAGCTGTAGACACTTGTCTTATGTAGCAGTTGTATGATACTGACCCACTGTTGATTCAGAGCCTTGTGAACCACATAAAGCTTCCAGGGTGTTGCTAATCTCTTATTGATTGACCAAGATTCATTGGATTCCCAGCCTTGCAATTTTTAGTGCCCAGGTCGTTTATTCCCCCAAACAACCATTGTCCATTGCTCTACCAATTACACACACACACACACACACACACACATGTGTGCGCACGCACGCACACAGTGTTTTTGTTAGTTTAATCTTTGTTTTTCCTTTCATCCTAGCATGAAAAAATTAGGAAACAGAGTTAAGCCAAACAAAAACAAACTTTAAAAATAAATTTGAATAGTATCCTTTTCCTCCAGAACATTCCTCTAAAGTAGCACTATCATTAATGGCAGAACAGATCAGATTTTTTCCTTGGACATGAAGGCATGATAAAGATATCTCACTAGAAACTGGAATTTATTGGCTTTCAAAATCAAATTCTTTTTCTTTTAAGGTTGTATTTTTTAAAGTTTATTTATTCAGACAGAGAGAGAGAGAGAGCAGGAGGGGCAGAGAGAGAGGGAGAGAGAATCCCAACAGGCTCAGCACTGTCAGCACAGAGCCCGACACGGGACTTGAACCCGCAAACCGTGAGATCATGACCTGAGCTGAAAGTGAGAGTCAGATGCTTAACCAACCGAGCCACCCAGTCACCCCTTTCAAAGTCAAATTCTATCTGTAATCCTCTGCAGTATGCCACTGTGATTAAAGCATGGGAATTAGAGTCAGAGATGTGGGTTGAGTCTAACCTTGTTCCTCACAAACTTTGTTTCTTAGACAAGTCATTTATCTTTCTATGCCTTGATTTCTTCATTTATAAATTATTGATATTCAGGATTAATGAAAAAATCATGTAAGTACTGCTTGTGCACTTTAAAAAGACACCAATTAACATTAGTTGGTATTATAATTACATTTTCTTTGCATATTGACATCTTTTATTTTCTCACTATAAAGTATAAAGTACATTTTACCTTAAAGATGAGTTTTAATGTTAATAATGCAATTGAAAATATGTCTGACAACTATTTCATTTTAATTTCCTAACACAAAAATGTGCCTTATATTCACCATAATGAATAAAAACCTATTAGTGAATGAGATGTCAAATGAGTCACCAAAACATTTTCGTTTATTGTCTCTCATTGAACCCTATGTCATAAGAACACTTTTTGATATAATGAGGGGTCAAAATTTTGCACTATTTAAGAATTAATGCCATAGCTGTTCTATTTTTATAATTAAAGATGAATTGTTTTTGTTTACCTCCTGATATACAACTTTTGAATGGCCTGGAATGAGACAAAATTATGCTTTGGGTTGAGAAAAAGGATAAAGAGGCTCAATGCTGATGAAAGGAGGAAGCCAGAGAAGAATAGGGAAAATAGGATTAGTTTCTCATTCAAAAGAGGGGCCAAATACTAGAACTTTCCATAGGGAAACTGAAGCACACCTTTCTTTCTGAGATTTGAAAGGAAGAGATGCCCTACATTTAAATATCTAGAGTATATCTTCCATTTAAAAATGAACCTAGCTAATCATCTATCGAGGAAGAAGAGAGTAAAATAGCCTGTGAACAAGTCCTTTTTGTGGTATTAAATGAAACTAATTATAATGAATCTCACGTATCTAATGAGTTTAAGAATTCCCCTTGGAAAAACTGGTCTGCCCTTTATAAAGGAGAGTAGAGAGTCCAATTGCATATAGTAGGGCAGCTCTACTAACTGCATAAATCACACTTATTTAAAGCTTCTGTTCAAAGTTTGTTATAATTTTTTAATTATGTATGTAATTATATAAATGTAATTATATAGTTATGTATATAATGTCAACAAGAAATCTTAGCTATAGTTCTTTGGTAGTCTCCTTGTAGTGACATTCCCCTTTCATTTCCAAACACTGAGTGATGATAATTATTTTTGATTGAAATGAAGAAATTGATTGTAACTATCACAATAACTTGAGGTGCTAAGAGGAATTAGAAAATCAGAATTTAGGATCATGATTGCTCATTGACCTTCTTCATAAAGTCACTAGCATTACTTATTACTAAAACTCTTATTTTCTGAGTATTGACTGGGTTCCTGTGATATTTAAGTAGATCATATTAATGATTTTATAATTGTAAGAATTAGAAGTTGATGCTTTTTTCCAATTATTGACAAATATTATTTTAAAAAATATTCCAGTAAACAATAGTTTTATTTTAAATATATGGAACTTTAAAAATTATATTTTGAGTAAATAAAGCCATTAGTTTTGAGGAATG
Organism: Neofelis nebulosa; assembly: GCF_028018385.1. Classification (NCBI taxonomy): domain Eukaryota; kingdom Metazoa; phylum Chordata; class Mammalia; order Carnivora; family Felidae; genus Neofelis; species Neofelis nebulosa. The sequence continues at coordinate 27,480,293 of NC_080795.1, read as the reverse complement.
ATCTATTTTTTTACTAACCTTATTAATGCTGTTTGTTCCAAATCATCTCCATTATGCTAAAAAGCAAGGATTCATTTTTCTATTTTTATGGAGACTGTGTGGAAAGTTTCTATGGGATGGATGGACATTCTCTGAAAAACAAGGAGCCTAGGGACCTGCTTTCCTAAGATGCATTTCCCATCACTGTCACTCATGGTCATCTTGTTGCTAAACCCCAAATGTCAGTTTTCAGGACTCATTTCACAACCTGTTATGAGCATTTGGCACAGTCAATCTCTTCCTCTTTGAACCACTCACTGCCTATGGCTTCAACGCCACCACCCTCTCCTAGTTTTCCTCCGACCTCCCTAATCATTCCATATAGATCTTCTGTGTTGGACATTCCTCCTCTTCCAGACATTAGACCTCTTCTTTTGTTCCAGGGGCCCTGCTTGAGGTAACCCATACAGTCTCCTGGAGGGTTGGTGAGATTTGCTATGCTGAGGTAAAATTGCTGGGAAAACTAATGCATCCTATTATTTTGAAAGGCAGCCACAGGCTGACCTAACCTACATTGCCTATATGGAAGGAGATACTCAGAATGCTGTTGTATAGCTGTTTCTTGCTATTTTCTGTATATTCTCCAGAAGAGAGGTGAACTCAGGCTAGAGTTAGCCAACGTGCAAACAGAGATGAAAGGGAATATTGCTATCTGCCTGTAACCTGTAATCTAGACTGATTGAGAATATGACGTTTGGACCATGCAAGGTAGAAAAATCCAACTGTTTCTCTCCCTGAAATGCAAGTGGTTACAAGACTTGGCTGCAGTCTCCTCAAAAGGAGATTTGACTGTGGCCTCAGGTCTTTTTAAAGCACTTCCTTTAAAAGTTAAGGCAAGGCAGTGGGAAACAGTCTAGCAGCAAAGATCAGATTAAGGACAATACCTTTCTACCTGTACAGTCACCTCCTGTATACTGTCTCACTTCCTCTCTCCTTTATCTCTGGTTCCAGCCATAGCTATAGTAAAAAAATCCTGTGTAGGGTTTAACTCTCTTTGCCTGACAGCACCCTACCTCAGAGGATGTACTACGTGTTTCTCTTTTTCTGCTCCAAGGCTTTTCTAACTCTTTAGCATGGGACACAGTGGCACCCCCTGAGCACTCATAACTCAGGGAAATTGAGGTGACTCTCAACTAATAGGGGATGTGAGCCAGTGATTGTATGCTTCTTCAGGTCTCCTCAACCAAAAACTTTTGAGAATCATTTCCTGAGTCTCTTTAGAAAGTCACACATAAAACTAGTCATCTGACATACCGCTATTGAAACCGCTTTCCTTCCTTTCCTTTTCAGTTACGAGAAACTCCTGCCTGCTCTCTGCCAACACACTCCCAAATAAACTGCTTGCACACAAGAAGAATCTTGGGTCTGTGTTGGATGTGAGAGAGACCTTTGCTAAAACACCACTCCAAACCATACTTTAATAGGACCTTCAGAGACTTAAGCTGAGATAGAGTGGAATGAGCAGGTACAGAGGTCAGTTGTGGCAATGCCAAAGCCTTGAAAACCTGTGGCTAGATGAGAATTTTGGCTATGGTAACCCACACATGGGGCTGACCAGAAACAAACCCCAACTCTACTAAGTTTTCCAGACGCTTGTTTTGCAAAGAACCCACAAGCCCGACTGAAATAATGTCTGGTCCCTATCTTGCACCATCAGGAAATGGCCTGTAAAAGTGTCTAAGGATACCATTTTCTTTAAAGTTCATGTCAAATAATGACTGTGGAGGATAATGGACAAAGAAATCTTTGAGGAAAATAAAACCAGCAGCTACTGGGTTGGCTTATGAAGGAATTTATTTTACCTATGGAGAAGAGTGTGTTTGCTATTGCTGCGCAACAGGATGTAAAAATTGCTGTGGAACTTTTCCAAGCTTTTATTGCATATTATTTAATTTGGAAGCAGATAACCTTCGTTTGTAGATTACTGGTCCATAAGGAGCTACATTTGTACTTTGTGGAGAGGACTGAATTTTTGAGGGATCCTAGATTTCTTGCTGAATGCACTAATGTGCTGGGGCTTGGTGCTTGTTCCTCTGAAAGAGAGTGAAAATATCTATGTTTTTATATGTTAATAGGATTTCTAAGTTTTATCCAGATGTATTACCACATCTGGATACTCAGAATAAAGATATTTTCTGTTGCCAGTCCTCTTAGATGTGTCCATATGCCTATGTTCTGGACAATAGTGCATAAACGGAAGTGATTTGGTATGGGTTTTCTGGGGAAAAGACCTTTACTTCTAAGAGAAAGCCTTTTTTTTTTTTTTTCCTGTGAACATTGCTGTACCTGGATTGATGCCTGGTGCTGTTGTCGTCTTGCTCCAGCCTAAGGATGTAGTCATCATTGAAAATGGCTGTATCAGACAGAGTCCAGTCAGGAAAATGGAACTAGGTGCTCAAACAGGAAGATTTAATGCAGGATATTAATTGCAAAGTCATTAAAAGGGCTGGGATAGCAAAGAAAGAAAGAGCAAGGTGGGAGGAGCAAAGGGAAGAAAAGAATGTGACACATGGCAGAATGCTGCTCTCACCTTTGGACTGAAGTCTTTGTCTCTACACCCGCCATCCATTTGCTGAAGGCAGTACTAGTGCCACAGAGTAGTGACATAAGAGCCTGTAGTAGTGACCGTGCTGCATAAAGCCTGAAGTTTGCTGCATTGGTCTTCTCTCTTCCAGTGCCACTCACTGCTGCTGCTGCATCAAAAAGCATCACCAGAAGAAACCAAATAGTGTATTTATCTTCCCATTGTACAATCTCCTACCAGAGTTTCCATTGGCATGGGTTCCTTGGAAATGTAGTTTGAGGCATCCAGCCCCTTGTGACATAGAGGAGAGTACACAGGTAGGAATGGAGCTGACAGTCATCAGACAATAACTGGCTGAGTGTCAGGTGGAAAAATGGAAATAACTTCCTTCTCTGGTCACATTTTAATCCAGTGTGTCAATTGAATTGGAAGTCTGCTATATTTCCGGATTTCCTCTTAAGTAAAATAAATAATTTCCTTATAGCTTAAGATAGTTTGAATTGAGGTTTCTATGATTTGTGGCTAAAATTATACTAAATTTCAGATATAGAAATATGTTAAAATATATGACATTATGTTGCCTCCATAGGTTTTCTAATAGTTTTTCAGCTGATATTATGCATTTTCCATGCCATTAAAATTATTTATACCACTAAAATTATATACATCAAAACTTTGTATTCATCTGAAGAATTTAATTATCTTTCCCTTCCTTTTGTTCTAGAGAGGTACTGCAATGTGATTTTAGGACATGTTAAGATGTGTCAACAATTTCATATCGAATGCATTTCTGTGTGGCAGAGTATCACAGTGTTTTTAACAGGACTTTACACATAATACGCATTCTACAAACACCTATTAATTAATAAACATATGAATGGATGATAAAAGAATGATTGACTATGAATACATGACAGAAGGGCCTCTCTATTTAAAAATATTTGAGTCATACTCTGTTTTATTAATAGAATGAAACATAAACTATTAGTTGCTTACTACCAGGCAGGTGTTTGATATACATAACATATTTTAATCACCAGTCTTTTAAGGTTGGGATGTTTATAACCACTGTATGGATGATGAAAATGAAGTTAGGACAGGTTTGTTGTTCTGCCCAAAGGATGTTTAGCAACACACCCTGATGGATTCAAATTCATGTTTATTCCATTGCCAATCATTAAATGTTTTCTTTGTTATTGGGCAGGCTGTACATGATTATATTTGTACAATATTAAATTTGTATGAGGTTTATACTATGATTTATTTATTTTATTCTTATTTTATTCTTATTATTGTTATTATTATTATTTAATGTTTATTCTTGAGAGAAAGAGAGACAGAACATGAGTGAGGGAGGGGCAAAGAGAGAGGGAAGACACAGAATCTGAAGCAGGCTCCAGGCTCTGAGCTGTCGGCCCAGAGCCTGATGCGGGGCTTGAAATCAAGAACCATGAGATTGTGACCTGAGCTGAAGTCAGATGCTTAGCCGACTGAGCCACCCAGGCACCCCTTATTTTTATTATTTATATTATCACACTGGAGTTTTGTATTAGGATGGTTTTCTTGTATTGACTTGCTTTTTAACAAGCACTAAAACACTTTCCTATTCAATATGAAACTATGAAAAGAAAATAAGACTTATAGTATTAGCATAGACAAATAATCTTTACCATCTTTTCTCTTTCCTTTATTGTGCTATTTCAAAGTATGCTTATTTATATAAATATATATTTTATTTAATTGTGAATACTTAGATATGTTGTGTTTTATTCCTACCTATTCTAATGGGCAGTCACCATAGTATTTAGATGGATATGTGCACTTACCTTTAAAGCATTGAAAATAACTTTAAATTTTAACTTAATGTAGCTTATTTTTCTTTGTCAAATCAAAATATAAATTTTAGAGAACAATCCTTACTTTACATCTAAAAGCTTGTCAATAGAGCAGAGAAGCATACATGCATTTGTCAATGAATCCTTCACAGGATACATAATTTACATCCTGAAGCAATAAAGGAACTCATTACTGTCTTGATAAATAGATGAATAAAATGTTCTGTTTATTGTTCCTCGGACAAATTCACTGGACCAACAAAAATAACGCTAAAACACACAATTGTACAAATCTTCCTTGAATCAAAATAAAGTAGAGTTTAAAATTTTTATCAAACTTTTTATTATGCCCTTTGTCAATTATTTTATCACAATTTAAATACTTCTTGATAATCTTGTAAAATAGGTCTGCAAAATTTTATTGCCTTTCTTATAAATAGGAGTCTTTTAAAGACACACACAAAGAAAAGTAATATACACAGTAATGTTCAGTAATAGTATGATTTTGCTGATATTGATTTTCCTCAAATATGTTGGATACACTGTATTCAAGTTTTTTCAAAAGGAATAGTTACCATGTATATATTTCACAAATATATTAAAAGGTATTTCTAGGATTAAGTAAAAGAAAACAAGGGGCACCTGGGTGGCTCAGTCGGTTAAGCTTCTGACTTCGGCTCAGGTCATGATCTTGTGGTCCATAAGTTTGAACCATGCGTTGGGCTCTGTGCTGACAGTTCAGAGCCTGGAGCCTGCTTCAGATTCTGTGTCTCCCTCTCTCTGCCCCTCCCCCACTTGCATTCTGCGTGTATGTGTCTCTCTCTCTCAAAAAAAAATATATGTATATTAAAATAAATAAAGGAAAGCAATGGAAAGAATTAAACACTGATTTTTTAAAAATTTACATTTCATATTTTAGTATGCAGATAACTTATGCAATTATTAGGAAAAATTATAGCTATATCTGTAAATTTCTTATAAGTGTCATTTTGGGGGGAAAATTTGGCCAAGCATAATTTTGGAAGTATTTGGAAGATTATTCTGAGTATAGTTTTTTACAATATTATTTCAAAATGAATATCTGCATGTCAATGCACTAAAAAATAATTTTAAGTTATCCTTACGTTCAGTGTGGTGTAAACTCATGACCCTGAAATCAAGAGTTGCATACTCCACCAACTGAGCTAGCCAGGCACCCTTGGATATTAATACATTTTTTAAAAGTAAGAACAATATTGTACCTTGCAACATTGCTTTCATAGTCTTGACAACTCTAAGACTTTATTATTGTTAAGGTTCTTAGAAACTTAGATACCTTCCAGCATATTTTATTTAGCTGTCAACCTCCATTGGATAGACATTTCTGTTCATTATGCTCTTGATAATTTTTCAGGTATTTACATGTGATGGTTAACTTGACTGGTCTATGGGATACCTAGGTAGCTGATAGAACATCTAGGTATGTCTGTGAGTGTGTCTAGAATACCTTATCATTTAAAGCACTAGACTGAGTAGAAAAGATTACTCTCATCAATGTGGGTGGGCATAATCCAATCCGTTGAGGGCCTGAATAGATCAAAAAGGCAAAGGAAGGGGCGCCTGGGTGGCGCAGTCGGTTAAGCGTCCGACTTCAGCCAGGTCACGATCTCGCGGTCCGTGAGTTCGAGCCCCGCGTCAGGCTCTGGGCTGATGGCTCAGAGCCTGGAGCCTGTTTCCGCTTCTGTGTCTCCCTCTGTCTCTGCCCCTCCCCCGTTCATGCTCTGTCTCTCTCTGTCCCAAAAATAAATAAAAACTGTTGAAAAAAAAATTAAAAAAAAAAAAAAAGGCAAAGGAAGTGCAAATTTGCTCTCTGATTGAACTGGGACATCATCTCCTGTCCTCAAACATCTGTGCACCTGGTTCTCAGGCCTTTGGACTCAGGCCGGGTGTTACATCATTGGCAGCGGGTCTCGGGCCTTTGAGTCTGACCTGGAAATACAACATTGGCTTTCCTGGGCATCCAGCTTGCAGCAAACTGCAGAGTGTGGGACCTCTCAGCCTTCATAATCATGTAAACCAATCTCTATGTAAATATATATATAAATATATGTGCATATACATGTATATATATATAATATATATTTACATTATATATGTTTTATCAATACATACCAATATCTTATTGGTTCTGTTGCTCTGGAGAATTCTGACTAATACAGATTTTGTTACCAAGAGTGGTTCTAGAAGAATGGAATTTTAAGGATGAATTTTCTGAATTGGTTCTGGAGTTTCTGGAATTATCTCTCTAATCTGTTTACATTTAAAGATACTAATGAAATTATTGCCAGCAGTAAAGAGAACTGATAATTCATGGCTTGAACTGTTTAGAAATATGCAGTATATCTGCATTGGTTACTCCTAATCAACCACTTATAGGAAGCAAGGAAACTTGGGGTGCCTGGGTGGCTCAGTAGGTTGGGCGTCCGACTTCAGCTTGGGTCACGATCTCGCGGTGTGTGAGTTCGAGCCCCGCGTCCAGCTCTGGGCTGATGGCTCGGAGCCTGGAGCCTGTTTCCGATTCTGTGTCTCCCTCTCTTTCTGCCCCTCCCTGTTCATGCTCTGTCTCTCTCTGTCTCAAAAATAAATAAAGGTTAAAAAAGAAATTAAAAAAAAAAAAGAAGCAAGGAACCAAGTAACTCCATATATGATACTTCTGAACATTTTGGAAAACTAAAAAATATAGTGATATTGATTGGTTGTTCCCAATGCCTCTGGACAAAGTGTTGAAATAAAAGAATAAGCTCAGTTATTCGAATTCCCAGTTTAAGCCACAGCAATGGCCTAAGAGCTTCCTTGTGTGCTCTGAGGGAGACCCTTATCTTTTGTAACCACAGGGCTGAAATAGCTGAAAACAGAATGCATGATCTGTCTTGTTGTTGTTGTTGTTTTTTAAGTTTATTTTGAGAGAGATCATGGGCATGCACAGGCAAGTGAGTGCAAGTTAGGAAGGGGGAGTGAGAGAGAGGAGGAGAGAATCCAAAGCAGGCTCTGTGTTATCAGTGTGGAGTCCAACTGGGAGCTCCATCTCATGACCCATGAGATCATAACTTAAATGGAAACCAAGAGTCAGAGGCTTAACCAACTGAGCCACCTAGGTGCCACATGATCTCATTTGTGACTGGCTGAATTACAATGTAACTTGAGCTTCTACCTCAGAGTGTCTACTGTTAAAGTGAGGGCACTGATTGAGAAAAATATATAGGATTTTTAAGTTTTGTTGGAGATATGTGGGAAGACCAATATGAAGCTGGGGACCATGAATCCTAAATTATGATAAGTAGTCTTTGCATGTGGAAGAGGTCTCCCCATCCCCAGTTCAGGGGGCATCCCTGGCCATAGTGGTACAAACCTTTCCATCTCTTTGTGAGGGCATTAATTCTGCATTGCCTGAGGAAACAGTAATACCCTCCCCTGAGGCAGTTGCTATGCAAAACAATTCTGATTCTCTTCAAAATGTACCCACACCATCACTGTATGCTTGTAAATGTATAACTAGTATTAAAAAAAAAAAAAAAAAAAAAAAAAAAAAAGGTCCAAATGCAGTTGCTTTAGGACAGCAAACCTAGACTTAATTATAGGAATGTGACCTTTAACCAGTCTGGAATTTCCTGATCTTAGTAGTAAGATAATCTGCATGATAGACAACAACCTTCCTCCTTCCTCCAAAGGAAGGTGACCTGACCTGAAATAATCCTGTCTTTTCTTTTTCTAATGACATTTTGTTCTTCCCCATTTCTGCCTATAAAAAGCCTTCCGTTTCATACAACTACATGGAGGTCCTCTCCACTTTCTAGGTGGGATGCTGCCCAATTCATGAATTATTGCATAAAGCCAAGTAGATCTTCAAATTCACTCAGATGAATTTTGTTTTTTAACACTAGGCTCAAGTCCCAACATTTTCCTAAAGGTGAGGCACAGTGTGAGTCATAAAGAGGTGAGCTACTCTAAAATAATTACTTGAGTTTTCCGACTTATATAAGGAGAAATCTGGAGAACATGTGTGGGAATGAATGTAAGGCTAGGGGCCATGTCTGTATTGTTTACTGTTTAATTGCCAGTACGTAGTGTAGCATTGTCTCCAGAACAGAAAAGATACTCAATAAGTATTCTAAAGTAATTGACTGGTTGCTAAAAAATTCTTGTTGACATTTTTCATATAGATAAGTAGAAAGATAAGTAGGTAGATAGATAGATAGATAGATAGATAGATAGATAGATAGATAATATAAAAAAAGGAAGAAACAGTGGGGCTTTCTTATCTGCTTGTTTAGATGTGGGGAATAAAGGACAAAGAAAGCGGTAGGTCTTGAAAGCTGTCAGCAATCCAACGTAAAAAATGGCGTTAGGCTCTTTATTACATGTGTTTATTTTTATGATAATTATTTTAGTATTCATTGCTCTCACTTAACCTACAGTACTACAAGGGCAAATAGCACTACTCTGTTTCCAAGCACCAACCATAGTATATAGCATAGATTAGGTTCTCAATAATGTTTAATAAATGAATAAAACAACTAATAGTAGTATGTACATCTAACAGCAAAATGGCTCTATAACAATTTTATACGAGTTACTTCATGAGTGATTAATAAGATAATTACATGCCAAATGAAGCTTTTATTATTAAAAAAGAATCTGTTGTGAATGCATGAAAAATGTAACTACAGGCCAAGAAGTACAAGCACACACAGACACACACACACACACACACACACACACACATAAATATTGATTGATTGTTGATTGGTTGAATGAATGATTCATTTAAAAGAGGTTTTCTTGGAGAGGAAGCCCAGAGAAGTAAGATGTACTGATGTGGAAATGGAGAGACTTGAGGTCTGATTTCATTTGTCACTAATTACTTGGCAGAAGTGAACAAGTCACTTAATTTCTTGGTTACTGTTTATTTACTTATGACAAGAAAGAGCTGGGATTAATGATTTCTAAAATGTGTTGAAATTCTCAATTCCTATGAATTTTTCTGACTCTTCAGTTTTCACCCTCACTTACATTGTAAGAAGTAGAATGACCTTGAACGGTTTAGGGTCAGTAAAAAATGTTTTTACTGCCTTGAGGTGTAAGTGGTTCTTATCACTGATCCATGTTGGAGCTGCCTTGTATGGCAGAGAGACTGTGGTGGTTTATGAATTGATCTTGTCTGGGCAGATTTACTACTGTGTATTTTATTGATTTTTCCATTCAGTAAACTTGCTAAATCAGGTAATTGCCCAAACTCAGAATTGGATAAACTAAAAAAAACTCCCAGGTTGAAAACAGTTCCTAAAAGGAATATGGAGTTAGAATGAATAAGCCAAAACTTCATGGAAAAGAGACAAAAAGTAAGATCTCACTTCAAAATTCTTGTCACACTTAAAAAAAGCTTTAATTGAAAAAAAATGCATATATATGTGTACACACACATATACATACATATACACACAAGTTATAAAGTATAGCTCAATGTGACTTCACAGAATATTATCAGGACCCTAGAAATTTCTGTTGTGTCTCTTTATAATCACTTTCTTTTAAAGTAAAAATAATGTCCTTGTCATTGTATCCATATTGAAGATCAATTTACCACCAATAACATATTTTTAAATTATTAATTTCTCTAAAAATAATGGCATAGTTAGTGGTGAGGATTTTTGGGGGGGGTGACAGTGGGGTTCATGGGCTCTGGAGCAGACAACCAAGAAAGAATTCTTTGAGACATCTTGGGTGCAAAAAGGTGATTTTATTGAAGTATGGGGACACGACCTGTGGGCAGGAAGAGCTGCTATCTCTGAGAGTATAGCTACCACTATGCTACTGATGTGAATGGGGAAACCGGTAGTGAATTTAGCACAATCCACACTGTATGATTGTGTGGATGAGAAACGTAATAAGACACAAAGTCATTAAGGTGAATATGGGAAGTAGATTCATGTCATGAGCATGCTACGAAGGTGCACACACGAGTCGTGTCTTTACACAATGTCAGCTGTATTCAGTCATAAAGCAAAGTTAATCACAATTATAAAGCAGGTTCAGGATTCCAAACTCAGTGACATTTCAGCATGTGATTCAACTTGGCTTCTTACAAAGGTCACAGAACAGAAGACAAGCTGATGGGGAAAAATTATGTTATAAGATGGCCGACAGGACTGATAGGGGAATTCCAGTCCCATTGCCCGAAGACTCCCCTTCCAGGTTCCCTTCCTAACTTGCTTGCCTAGCATGCCAAATTACTACTAATGAGGAAGTAACAGACTATAAAACGTCCCCCATGCTTGCACTCAGACCTCTGGAGAGCGATCTCCTCTGAGCCTGCCGGTGTGAAATAAACCTCCTGCCTTCCAAGATCTCCTAGGGCCTTTTGGTTCTTCTGTTGGGTGATCCAGCCCAGGTTCTGTAGCAAAGCTACACAACAAACAATGGTGTGGGAAGTTAAGGAACCAGGTTCATTGCTAATGAGGTCAGTCTGTGGATGTGCAGTTGAGAAAGGGCCTAGGTCCAGTCCAGGTCAGCTCTCAGCACTTAACGCTTACTGTGTTCAAGCAGTGAAGGACCTCGGTTTGTTCAGAGATCAACTGAGCAGAGCTTTCAGCAGACAGCTGCCTTTCCTAAGTGGTCAGACATAGAGGGGTCACGTCTGAAGAATCTGACAGTTTGCTGCAAAAATTCTCCCCTTTTTAAAGGGATTTAAATGGCCTTGGGCCCCTACAGAACTTCTCTGGTTCTGCTTGTTATCACTTCTGGGTTGGTAGCTGATGCTGGTCTCATAGCATCTGATGCTGGTCTTATAGCTGCAGTACCTTTTGATATGCCCCGATTCGAAAGACCCCCCGAAAACAAACCACCAGAGTCCAGAGTCAAAGCCAAGCGGCAAGGGTCGTTTATTGCAGGTTCGAACCCGGTCCTCCGCGCACTCATTGCCGGTGACGCTAAGAGGCCCGAGCGAGGATCTTACAGCTTCTTTTATAGACAGGCACAAACAAGTTAGGGATTTCTTGAGGTTACAGAGCTGTTATTGGTTGACATTTAAATTTGAACACTCAGCAGAACTTGATTGGTTCCTGCCTTTATTTCAAACCACTCAGCAGAACTTGATTGGTTCCCGCCTTTATTTCAAACCACTCAGCAGAACTTGATTGGTTCCCGCCTTTATTTCAAACCACTCAGCAGAACTTGATTGGTTAGGTCAGACCACAACCGGGCACGCCCTGGCTGGTTTCGGGAATGGCGGGGGGGGGGGGGGGGGCGGGGGGGCAGGTCTTTTCTTTGCAGTTGTGAGTACACCTGGTAATTTTTCTCTTAGTCTCTCATTCCCCCCTCTCTTTGGTGCCTTAAGAGCCAATCTTGGATCTTATGTGCCTGACTCAAATGTTTTGGTAATGACGGGCTGGTATTGGGTCCTAAGGACCATCAGTTGAATCGTGTTAACTCGGTCTTTGATAAAGGCAACTAGTTTATTAATAATATAAGGCCCGAGGGTGAGGAGGAGGAGGAGTATAAGGGGCCCAGCTAGAGCAGAAAGCAGGGTGGCTAGCCATGGGGACTAATTGAACCAAGACTCAAACCAGCCTTGTTGTTGTTCTCGTTCACGCTTCCGTTTGGCCAGGCCTTCTCTAACTTTAGCCATGGACTCTTGGACTACTCCCGTGTGGTCAGCATAAAAACAACATTCTTCTCTTAAGGCTGCACATAAACCTCCCTATTGGAGGAAGACTAGATCTAGCCCCCTTCAGTTCTGTAGGACCACTTCAGAAAGGGAGGTCAGAGATTTTTCGAGGTGCGAGATTGAGTCCTCAAGTCTGGCTATATCCTCATCAATGGCTGCCCTTAGGCTATTGAACCCTCGCTGCTGGATGACTAGTGATGAGATCCCTGTTCCTGCCCCTATGGTACCGAGGCCAAATAAGGTGGCCAAGGTTATGGCCATAAAGGGTTCCCGTTTTGTTCTTATTGACTCTCTTGCTTCCATCCCTTCTGTCCACAGATCATATACAACATTTTCTCGGTGGTAAATAACCCTTGAAAATATTAATACCATGATACAATATTCGGGTGACAAATTAAAAACATCTCTGCTAACACATGGGTTGAGCCCTGTCTTAGAACAAATCCACCAACTGTCAGGAGCTGGAATTATCCATTTAGATTCATCTATAGAGTAATTAGTCAGGGCACAGAGCTGGATATGGCTAGAGGGGACCTTTCCTATACAAGTCCCATTGCCAGTGACCGCTTGCAGTGTGAGGCCAGGGCCCTTTCGATTCCACTTGCAAGCTGCTGGCGACTCTTCTCCTGACTGTGAAAAAGGGGCAGCTAAACCTATGGCTTCGTAGAAGGGGGGTTTTATTTATTTATTTATTTATTTTTATTTTTATTTTTTTCAATATATGAAGTTTATTGTCAAATTGGTTTCCATACAACACCCAGTGCTCATCCCAAAAGGTGCCCTCCTCAATGCCCATCCCCCACCCTCCCCTCCCTCCCACCCCCCATCAACCCTCAGTTTGTTCTCAGTTTTTAACAGTCTCTTATGCTTTGGCTCTCTCCCACTCTAACCTCTTTTTTTTTTTTTTTTCCTTCCCCTCCCCCATGGGTTTCTGTTAAGTTTCTCAGGATCCACATAAGAGTGAAACCATATGGTATCTGTCTTTCTCTGTATGGCTTATTTCACTTAGCATCACACTCTCCAGTTCCATCCACGTTGCTACAAAAGGCCATATTTCATTCTTTCTCATTGCCACGTAGTATTCCATTGTGTATATAAACCACAATTTCTTTATCCATTCATCAGTTGATGGACATTTAGGCTCTTTCCATAATTTGGCCATTGTTGAGAGTGCTGCTATAAACATTGGGGTACAAGTGCCCCTATGCATCAGTACTCCTGTATCCCTTGGATAAATTCCTAGCAGTGCTATTGCTGGGTCATAGGGTAGGTCTATTTTTAATTTTCTGAGGAACCTCCACACTGTTTTCCAGAGTGGTTGCACCAATTTGCATTCCCACCAACAGTGCAAGAGGGTTCCCGTTTCTCCACATCCTCGCCAGCATCTATAGTCTCCTGATTTGTTCATTTTGGCCACTCTGACTGGCGTGAGGTGATATCTGAGTGTGGTTTTGATTTGTATTTCCCTGATAAGGAGCGATGTTGAACATCTTTTCATGTGCCTGTTGGCCATCCGGATGTCTTCTTTAGAGAAGTGTCTATTTATGTTTTCTGCCCATTTCTTCACTGGGTTATTTGTTTTTCGGGTGTGGAGTTTGGTGAGCTCTTTATAGATTTTGGATACTAGCCCTTTGTCCAATATGTCATTTGCAAATATCTTTTCCCATTCCGTTGGTTGCCTTTTAGTTTTGTTGGTTGTTTCCTTTGCTGTGCAGAAGCTTTTTATCTTCATAAGGTCCCAGTAATTCATCTTTGCTTTTAATTCCCTTGTCTTTGGGGATGTGCCGAGTAAGAGATTGCTACGGCTGAGGTCAGAGAGGTCTTTTCCTGCTTTCTCCTCTCGGGTTTTGATGGTTTCCTGTCTCACATTCAGGTCCTTTATCCATTTTGAGTTTATTTTTGTGAATGGTGTGAGAAAGTGGTCTAGTTTCAACCTTCTGCATGTTACTGTCCAGTTCTCCCAGCACCATTTGTTAAAGAGACTGTCTTTTTTCCATTGGATGTTCTTTCCTGCTTTGTCAAAGATGAGTTGGCCATACGTTTGTGGGTCTAGTTCTGGGGTTTCTATTCTATTCCATTGGTCTATGTGTCTGTTTTTGTGCCAATAGCATGCTGTCTTGATGATGACAGCTTTGTAGTAGAGGCTAAAGTCTGGGATTGTGATGCCTCCTGCTTTGGTCTTCTTCTTCAAAATTACTTTGGCTATTCGGGGCCTTTTGTGGTTCCATATGAATTTTAGGATTGCTTGTTCTAGTTTCGAGAAGAATGCTGGTGCAATTTTGATTGGGATTGCATTGAATGTGTAGATAGCTTTGGGTAGTATTGACATTTTGACAATATTTATTCTTCCAATCCATGAGCAGGGAATGACTTTCCATTTCTTTATATCTTCTTCAATTACCTTCATAAGCTTTCTATAGTTTTCAGCATACAGATCTTTTACATCTTTGGTTAGATTTATTCCTAGGTATTTTATGCTTCTTGGTGCAATTGTGAATGGGATCAGTTTCTTTATTTGTCTTTCTGTTGCTTCATTGTTAGCGTATAAGAATGCAACGGATTTCTGTACATTGATTTTGTATCCTGCAACTTTGCTGAATTCATGTATCAGTTCTAGCAGACTTTTGGTGGAGTCTATCGGATTTTCCATGTATAATATCATGTCATCTGCAAAAAGAGAAAGCTTGACTTCATCTTTGCCAATTTTGATGCCTTTGATTTCCTTTTGTTGTCTGATTCTGATGCTAGAACTTCCAGCACTATGTTAAACAACAGTGGTGAGAGTGGGCATCCCTGTCGTGTTCCTGATCTCAGGGAAAAAGCTCTCAGTTTTTCCCCATTGAGGATGATGTTAGCTGTGGGCTTTTCATAAATGGCTTTTATGATGTGTAAGTATATTCCTTCTATACTGGAATATAGTATAGAAGACTGACTTTCTCAAGGGTTTTTATTAAGAAAGGGTGCTGGATTTTGTCAAAGGCCTTTTCTGCATCGATTGACAGGATCATATGGTTCTTATCTTTTTTTTTTATTAATGTGATGTATCACGTTGATTGATTTGCGAATGTTGAACCAGCCCTGCAACCCAGGAATGAATCCCACTTGATCATGGTGAATAATTCTTTTTATATGCTGTTGAATTCGATTTGCTAGTATCTTATTGAGAATTTTTGCATCCATATTCATCAGGGATATTGGCCTATAGTTCTCTTTTTTTACTGGTTTAGGAATCAAAGTAATACTGGCTTCGTAGAATGAGTCTGGAAGTTTTCCTTCCCTTTCTATTTCTTGGAATAGCTTGAGAAGGATAGGTATTATCTCTGCTTTAAACGTCTGGTAGAACTCCCCTGGGAAGCCATCTGGTCCTGGACTCTTATTTGTTGGGAGATTTTTGATAACTGATTCAACTTCTTCGCTGGTTATGGGTCTGTTCAAGCTTTCTATTTCCTCCTGATTGAGTTTTGGAAGCGTGTGGGTGTTTAGGAATTTGTCCATTTCTTCCAGGTTGTCCAATTTGTTGGCATATAATTTTTCATAGTATTCCCTGATAATTGTTTGTATCTCTGAGGGATTGGTTGTAATAATTCCATTTTCATTCATGATTTTATCTATTTGGGTCATCTCCCTTTTCTTTTTGAGAAGCCTGGCTAGAGGTTTGTCAATTTTGTTTATTTTTTCAAAAAACCAACTCTTGGTTTCGTTGATCTGCTCTACCGTTTTTTTTTTTAGATTCTATATTGTTTATTTCTGCTCTGATCTTTATGATTTCTCTTCTTCTGCTGGGTTTAGGCTGCCTTTGCTGTTCTGCTTCTATTTCCTTTAGGTGTGCTGTTAGATTTTGTATTTGGGATTTTTCTTGTTTCTTGAGATAGGCCTGGATTGCGATGTGTTTTCCTCTCAGGACTGCCTTCGCTGCATCCCAAAGCGTCTGGATTGTTGTATTTTCATTTTCGTTTGTTTCCATATATTTTTTAATTTCTTCTCTAATTGCCTGGTTGACCCACTCATTCTTTAGTAGGGTGTTCTTTAACCTCCATGCTATTGGAGGTTTTCCAGACTTTTTCCTGTGGTTGATTTCAAGCTTCATAGCATTGTGGTCTGAAAGTATGCATGGTATAATTTCAATTCTTGTAAACTTATGAAGGGCTGTTTTGTGACCCAGTATATGATCTATCTTGGAGAATGTTCCATGTGCACTCGAGAAGAAAGTATATTCTGTTGCTTTGGGATGCAGAGTTCTAAATATATCTGTCAAGTCCATCTGATCCAATGTATCATTCAGGGCCCTTGTTTCTTTATTGACCATGTGTCTAGATGATCTATCCATTTCTGTAAGTGGAGTGTTAAAGTTCTAGAAGGGGGGTTTTATATCATAACATAGCCAGCAGGCCCTTGTTGCCTCAGGGTCCGATCGGTTTAAGGCCTCATACGCTGCTGTTAGCAATTTCCATAGGGAGTCTATGCCTTCTGGGTTCTGATTTTCTTGGACAGCTTGTGCTTTTACTCCTGGGTAAGGGCGGGGGTCCTGCTGGAGGGAGTAGTGGGGATCTGCCTGGGGATAGGCTTGTCTCTTTTTTTTCTTTTTTTTCCCTAATACCTGATTTGGCCCCACTGGTTGTACAAGAGGGGAGACTTCTAATTTTATTTGAATGGCAGTCCCAAAGAGGGGATATTGATATAAGTAGAGTCCCCAAGTGAGTCCTGAGACCCACCGCCTGTCCTTTTTCCCCTCCTCTGTAAATCTTACATGAATAAGGTTACAGTTTTCATCATACCTGTTGTGGGTACATAGTTGGACATAGGACATTTCAATAAATTGGGGTTTTACTTCCCACTTCCATTCCCCATCATTGGAGGTGACACAACTCCAGGCTGTGCAATAGAGGGTTTCAAACCCTCCACATGTGTGCCTCATCGCCCCCGTCCTAAATCCCGGACATGCATAAAATCCATTTCTACTTATTGATACCCTCCTTTGCAGTTGCCTCCATTTACCTCCTTCCATTTCTTCTAATGGACTAATTTTTTCTAAATTAAAATATAAATCTGGCCACCAGGTATTTAATGGGGCAGTTCCTAGGGTTTTGTTGTAGACTTCATGAGTCTCTAAATTAGTAATTTCCCATGTCAAATTATAGGGGTTGTGGGGGTTTGGATTTACAGACAGAATTTGCAGAACAATCAAGAGGAGGGCAAGTACCATAGTTATGGCTCAGTCTGTTGGCGGCGTAGGGTCAATTTTAAAGGATTGTTCTTAGTCCGATCAATAGTCCAGGTTGTCTTTGAAGGTCCGATGAGGTCTGAGAACGGGTCCACTGGTTTGGCATGGGCGAAATGGATCCAGGTGGCGATTTTGTCTACTTTGATGGCAGTAGGTGTTGTCAGGATGACCTGGAAGGGTCCTTTCCACCTGGGCTCCAGAGTTCCCTGCCGATGACGTTTGACGAGGACCCAATCCCCTGGCCGGAATTGATGTGGAATAGGCAGGGGTCCAGTCTCATAGAGTTCCTTTAATTTGGGCCATACATCTTCATGGACCCTCTGCAAGGCTTGTAGGGAGAACAAGAATTCAAGACTATTATCATTCTCAGCTTTGACAAGGTTATCTTTTAGGTTAGGGATGATGGGGGGGTGGTCTACCATGTATTATTTCATAGGGTGTGAGTCCCAGTTTGTATAGGGAATTACGCACCCTGAACAGAGCGTAGGGGAGAAGGACCACCCAATTAGTGCCAGTATCCATGGTCAATTTGGTTAGGGTCTCCTTTAATGTTCTGTTCATTCTCTCTACCTGTCCTGAGCTTTGGAGTCAGTATGTACAATGTAATTTCCAATCAGCCCCAAGTATGGAATCCAGTCCCTGACTTACCTTAGAGACGAATGCAGGTCCATTGTCTGACCCTATCATTACTGGAAAACCATACCTGGGCAGGATTTCTTCCAGGATCTTTTTGGCTACAATCTGCGCCGTTTCATTCTTGGTTGGAAAGGCTTCAGTCCATCCTGAAAAGGTATCTACAAAAACTAGCAAATACTTATATCCATATTTTCCTGGTTTTACCTCAGTGAAATCTACTTCCCAATAGGTCCCCGGTCTGCTCCCTCTTTGTCTTACCCCTGTTGTCTGAGGATTGCTACTCGCATTGTTGAGTTGGCACACTGTACATTTAGTGACTACTATGAGGAAGACTGATCGACCTTATCAGAGACATTTCTGATTTTTAGTCCAGTCTGTCTCAGTAAGTCCAACATTTGCCGGGAACCTAAGTGGGTGCTGCGATGGATCCACTCTAGAACTTGCCATCCTAGTTTATCTGGGAGTATAATGCTGCTTTTGGAGTCTCTCCACCAGCCATCTTTGATTCGGGTCATAGGAAGTTTACTCATCCATTGAATGTCGCTTTCTGAATACTCAGGGCTGGGGGGCAATTCCCGGGGTCCGGGGTCTGGCAGCTGTAGGGTCAGTAATTGCGCTGGGGGCCGAGCTATGTTTTTTGCAGTCTGATCGGCCAAATTGTTGCCCCGGGAAACTGGGTCGGTTGTCTTCTGGTGTCCTGGGCAATCACAATCGCTAGCTTTTTGGGTTCCCATAAGGCTGCTAGCAGGGTTAGAATCTCTTCTTTATTTTTGATGTCTTTCCCTTCAGCTGTGAGGAGCCCCCGTTCTCTGTATATCGCCCCATGTACATGAGCGGTGGCGAAGGCATATCGGCTATCAGTGTACACGGTTAGCTTGCGGTCTCTTCCTAACTTTAGGGCCTGGGTTAAGGCTATTAGCTCAGCCTTCTGGGCCGAGGTTCCAGGGGGTAGAGCTTCTGCCTACACCACCTCGGTCTCTGAAGTCACGACCGCCCCCGCATTCCTTTGTCCTTGGTGAACGAAGCTGCTTCCGTCGGTAAACCAGATGGCGTCTGCATCCGATAATGGTTGATCCTGCAAGTCCTCCCAGACCCCATAAACTTGAGCCAGTATGTCAGCGCAGTCATGAAGTGGGGTTCCCATGTCTGGGTCTGGCAGCAGTGATGCTGGGTTCAGGGCCGTTGGGGGGGTGAAGATGACCCTGAGGGGGTTCAACAGCAGTCCCTGGTAATGAGTGAGTCGGGCATTGCTCAGCCATTGGTCAGGCGGCTGCTTGAGGATGCCCTTGATGGCATGCGGGGTGGTGACTTGTAGCTTTTGGCCCATGGTCAGCTTATCAGCGTCCTTTACCATTAGGGCAGTGGCTGCAATCATCCGGAGACAGGGTGGCCATCCGGCGGCCACTGGATCTAGCTTTTTAGACAGATAGGCTACTGGCCTGCGCCAAGGGCCCAAATTCTGGGTTAGCACCGCCTTGGCTATGCCCCGGTTTTCATCTACATATAGGTGGAAGGGTTTGGAGACATCGGGGAGTCCCAGGGCAGGTGCTGATAGCAGAGCAGTTTTAATTTGTTGGAAGGCCTGTTCGGCTTCTTCCGTCCAACTAAAGGCTGTTGATCTTTTGTTGCCTGGTATAAAGGTTTTGCTAATTCAGCAAACCCTGGTATCCATAGTCTGCAGAACCCAGGCGACCCTAGGAATTCCCTCACCTGTCGTGGTGTCTGCGGTCTGGGAATACGAAGGACAGTCTCCTTCCGGGCATCCGTTAGCCAGCGTTGCCCCCCTCTCAGTAAGTAACCCAGGTAAGTTACCTCTGACTTGCAGATCTGAGCCTTCTTTGCTGAGGCGCGGTAGCCTAAGGTTCCCAGAGTTTGCAGGAGACCTTTGGTTCCCTGGATGCAGGCTTCGGGTGTCTCGGCAGCTATTAAGAGATCATCAACATACTGTAGGAGAGTTATATTAGGGTGTTGTTGTCTGTACTCACTTAAATCTTCGTGTAGAGCCTCATCGAACAGGGTCGGAGAGTTCTTGAATCCTTGTGGTGGTCTGGTCCAAGTGAGCTGGCCATTTATGCCCCTGTCTGGATCTGTCCACTCGAATGCAAATAGCTCTTGATTTTAGGCGCTAGTGGTAGGCTGAAAAAAGCATCTTTTAGATCCAGAACAGTATACCATTGTTTTTCTGGGCTGAGGGTGCTCAGGAGAGTATAGGGGTTAGGAACGGTTGGATGTATGTCCATCACCTGCTTATTGACTTCTCTCAGGTCCTGCACTGGTCTGTATTCCCTGCTGTTGGGTTTGCACACGGGCAGCAGGGGGGTATTCCATGCTGAGTGGCAGGTGTGTAGGACCCCGAAGTCAAGGAGGCGGCGGATATGCAATGTGATGCCATTTTTGGCTTCCGCAGGTATAGGGTATTGGCGCATGCGGACGGGGTCCGTCCCGGGCTTGACCTCTATAAATAGGGCTGGGCGATGTTTTGCTAACCCCATACCACCCGTTTCTGCCCACGCGTCTGGGAAGCGTTGAAGCCAGGGCTCGATGCCCTGATCCAGAGGAGTGGGTTCCTGATGGAGCCTATATTCATCTTCTAGTTTCACAGTGAGTACAGATATGGGTTGGTTGTGGAAGTCAGTCACTGTGGGTCCCCCCAGTTGGAAATGAATTTGGGCCCCCATTTTGATAAGCAAATCTCTCCCCAACAGGGGGCGGGGGCTGTGGGGAATGACCAGGAAGGGGTGGGTTACCTTCCCAGTTCCTAAGTCCGCAGTCCTCTGAGTTGTCCAGGGGTACCTCTTTATTCCGGTGGCCCCTTGTACCCAGGATGATTTTTCAGATACTTTTCCATGGGGCTTGACCAGAACTGAGTGCTGTGCCCCGGTATCAACTAGGAACTGGACCGGGGTCCCCTCCACTTGCAACGTTACCCTAGGTTCGGGGAGGGGATCCAAACCCCGTCCTCCCTATTCTGTATGCTGGGTAAACAGTATGGGGGCTATTTTAGGCTGCCATTGTTCTTGGCTGGGGCGGGGTTGTTTCTTCTTGGGGCATTCTCGTATCCAATGGCCTTTTTCTTTACAATAGGCGCATTGATCTTTATCTAAGTGCCGCCTGGGAGGGCGTGTTGTTTGAGTGCCTTCTGGGGGTGGCTGTTCTTTCTGGACTATAGCGGCCAGGACTTTAGTCATTTTCTCTGTGGCCTTGATCTATCTCTCTTCTGGGGCGTCCTTGTTGTTGTAGACCCCTTGTGCTATACGGAGCAGATCCTGGATCTGTTTACCTTCTAAATCCTCTAGCCTTTGGAGTTTTTTCTTAATGTCAGGAGCTGCTTGATTTACAAAGGACATAACGACAGCAGCCTGGTTCTCAGGGACTTCTGGATCCATGGGAGTAAACTGCCTAAAGGCTTCCATTAATCTCTCTAAGTAAGCAGCTGGACTCTCTGCCTTTCCCTGTACAACCAAATATACCTTAGCCAAATTGGTGGGCTTGCGAGCTGCAGCCCGGAGACCCGCCATCAGAGTCTGGCGATAAATGAGTAGCCTTCCCCTACCTTCTGCCATGTTGTAGTCACATTCGTCCTGTGGAGGTCTGGTTAGGGGGAAAGCCGCATTAATGAGGTCAGGGTTAGATGTCGGCCGACTGTCGTCTCCGGGAACCAGATTTCTTGCTTCTAATTGGATCCTCTCTCGCTCCTCTGTAGTGAACAGGATGCGGAGGAGCTGCTGACAGTTGTCCCAGGTGGGCTGGTGGGTGAACATGACACTGTCTAAAAGAGCTATTAGGTCTTTAGGGTTATCAGAGAATCGAGCGTTCTGTGTTTTCCAGTTGTAAAGGTCACTGGTGGAAAAGGGCCAATACTGGAGTTGGGGGTTGCCTGCTTCATCGGGGGGTCCTATTTCCTGCAGGGGTAGGGCCACAGTGGAGTCAGGGAGGCGAGGGTTTGGTTCACGCTGGGTGCACCCGCGGGTTCGGCTGGCTGGCCCCTCGCGGTTGTTTTCAATGGGGCCCGGCGCGGCTGCTGCCTCCCATCCTGGTTCCCGTGCAGCTGCTGCTTCCCGTCCTCCCGGTTCCCCTGGGGGGGCAACTAGCGGGGCGACTGGTGGGGCGGCTGCTGCGGGCAGGGCCTGGGGTACGAGGGGAGGGGGAAGATAGGGTGGAGGGTCTAGGGATACTAGGTCCTGACTATCGGGCAATATGGGATACAAGGGCGCGGCTGGTGTCCCTGATTTTGGGGGATCTGCAGGCCGCATGGCAAAGACCTTACACGTTCCCGAGGATAGGAAGGGGGCCATCCAAGGGGGTGGATTTTCCACTAAATTCCGCCATACAAGAATGTAGGGAATCTGATCCGGGTGTCCCTCGCGACCCGGTAGAAAAATCTTTGATTTCACCTTAGCAATTATAGGGAGGCAGAAAGTTCCTTCGGTTGGCCATCCAACGCCAAAGGTTGGCCATTCGGAGCGGCAGAGGGTTATTAATTTTCCCCACCGGATGTCTAAACTCAAATTCTGTCCTCTGGTTCTAACATCCCTGAAGTTAGCAACGAGGAGAGAAAGGGGAGTGCTTTGAGATTGGCCCATCTGTATCCTGGAGGTGGAGGAAAGGATTAAAAGGAGAAACAGTAAAGTTATGAGGATTTCTGGCTGGGCCAGGCCAGGTCACCTGTGAAAGAGAAGGAGTTTTAACACTTAAAGTTTATAGAACAGAGAACACAATACTAAGATCGCTAGCGCATTTCGGGTGTCTGCCACCCGAACAGAAAAATTCCGATGGGCCCAAAAATGTGCCCCAGATGGGTGCCAGTGGACGTCTCCTACTGGACCCGACTGACTGCCTTATAGCGCGTCCGCCAGGGCTGTGTCAGTCACCGATACAGATCCCGCGTGGGAGAGCCAGAAACGAACAGACAAACAGAAACGGACAGAGCCAGAAACGAACAGACAAACAGAAACGGACAGAGCCGGCTCACTTACCGATCGGTCTCAGGGACAACCTGTTGACTTGGGGTCTGGTGGGTTTGGGGGGATCCCGGACGAGCCACCAAATGATATGCCCCGATTCGAAAGACCCCCCGAAAACAAACCACCAGAGTCCAGAGTCAAAGCCAAGCAGCAAGGGTCGTTTATTGCAGGTTCGAACCCGGTCCTCCGCGCACTTGTTGTCGGTGACGCTAAGAGGCCCCGAGCGAGGATCTTACAGCTTCTTTTATAGACAGGCACAAGCAAGTTAGGGATTTCTTGAGGTTACAGAGCTGTTATTGGTTGACATTTAAATTTGAACACTCAGCAGAACTTGATTGGTTCCCGCCTTTATTTCAAACCACTCAGCAGAACTTGATTGGTTCCCGCCTTTAGGTCAGACCACAACCAGGCACACCCTGGCTGGTTTCGGGAATGGCGGGGGTGGGGGTGGGGGTGTCTTTTCTTTGCAGTTGTGAGTACACCTGGTAATTTTTCTCTTAGTCTCTCACTTTAACTGCATGTGTCATTGCTTAACACAGTCCCCTGCATGACACTCCTTCTTGACACAGACTCCTGCTTGACATGAGAAACTCCATTTTGCTCTGTATAATTCACTCTTCAGAAAATAAAAAGTTGTGTTGGGACCTGCTACTGATGAGGGAGCATAAGGATAAGGATAAGGCAAGCTGCCAGGCCTCAAACCCTCCCCCCCCCCCCCCCCCCCCCGCACCACTCCCCAGGTGGGATATGTGTGGTATTCCTCAGGCACTCCTGGCTGCTCAAGAACAAAGGAAAGGGGAAAAACAAATGGTTAACTGATAGAGATCATAGTCCTACAGGACCTAAGTTTCCATCACCCCTCCATAGTGATGTGGGAAACAAAGGCAGAAGAAAATGGCAGATAGAACTAAATTTCCTTATAACCTGCAGCCCATTGACAAATACTGGCAGAATGAAATGTTTCTCCGAGAACTCCTTACTGTCTTTTTTTTTTTTTTTTTTTTTTTTTTTTTTTTTTTTTTTTTTTTTTAAAGAGATTTTTTTTTTTTTTTTAACATTTTTTATTTATTTTTGGGACAGAGAGAGACAGAGCATGAACGGGGGAGGGGCAGAGAGAGAGGGAGACACAGAATCCGAAACAGGCTCCAGGCTCCGAGCCATCGGCCCAGAGCCTGACGCGGGGCTCGAACTCACGGACCGCGAGATCGTGACCTGGCTGAAGTCGGACGCCCAACCGACTGCGCCACCCAGGCGCCCCGAACTCCTTACTGTCTTAATGCTAATGCTTTGCTAGAGGGAAAAACAACCTTAACTTGACAATAGCTAGCCCTTCAGTATCCTGTGAATCTTCTTTAGCATATGCAAATCTCACTTGAGCCTTCCCCTGGACTTTACCTCCCCCAACCCAGTAGTATGTAACCAGTCTCTCCTCATGGTCCCTGGGTAGCTCTTCCTGCCCACGGGTCCTGTCCCGCTACTTTAATAAAAGTGTCTTTTTGCACTAAAGACATCTTGAAGAATTCTTTCCTGGCCATTGGCTCCAGACCCCGTGAACTCCACTGTCATCCCCAAAACCTCATCAGTTACACAATTTTATAATCAATAAGAACACGGCAAACTTCTAGGCTCTACTTCTAGATCTCAGTACCAAAGACTATCCTGTTTTTTCCTTCTGATGTAAACCTTAGTGACCACAATAGGGTACTTGAAATTTCTAGATAGTTCACTGGGTTATTTTCTAAGAACCTCCTCCTAAAATTAAAATATAATCTAGGAAGATACCACAATAACCTGTGGATAAACTTGATTTAATTGGTCTAATTTCTTTGATTTGTCTTACTCAGATGGTAGGGATAAAATGAGACACAGCCAGTGACTTTTGATAAGTTACATGCATATTGCCAAATGTGATATAACAGCCCTGCCACTGGCCATAGATACATAAAATTCAGAGGTAAAGTCTCAGTGCTATGCTATGGTGGAGGCACTTTCAAGCAGTGAGATACGGATGTGAGGACAGTAGTTGGTTGGCAGTGGTACTGAAAAATGTAGACAAAGAAAATGGATTGAAAAGGTAAGAAAACAAAGTTCATGTCTGGTTCAGTTTATCTATGGTCAATCATAGTGTTTAGTGACCTTAAAACTCAATATTATATGCAATAGATTTATAGAAGTAATCCCCTGCAGAGTCCTCTCAAATCATAAATTCAGTAAATAAGTCACACTGTGGGGATTTTCTCTTTGTCCATTCTAAAGTTTGTTATTGTTTTTGTGATTGGAATTCAAGCTGTTACTGCATTATTCAGAGATCACAGAAAATGTGTGTTTGGAATGTATTAAAGGGATAGAAGAAACAATGAGGAACAAACAAAGTGGGAGAAATGAGATTTGGTGGTTTGAGTAATGGGTCATTAGAAAAATAAGGAAATTAGGTTAAAGAAAGCTGAATGACTAAGGCTGTCATAAAACAACACAAACAAATTGAGTGCATCCTTGTGGAACATTTCAAATTTCCAGAAGAAGGAAGTGCTAGAGTTTGAAATAAATTGTTGGGCTTTGGTTAAGTGGTGGGAAGGAGTTTGTGTCCTAGCTGCCACCTTTGTTCTAGGCTTTCAGAATGAGGCCTGTGTACAAGTGTGGCCCAAACACTGATGGCATGGGAATCCACCTACCCCCATCCCCTGCCAGAAACATCAATTTGAATAACTATCTGCTTACAAAAATACCTTCACAAAAGCCCAGGATTCCAGGTGAGAGACTTCAGCACCTTGGGTGAAACACAGAAATAAGAAAGGGCACACTGAGGAGGGTAGGAAAAATAGATTCACACTACCACTATTACCCCACTTTTAAGCCCCAGCGGCTCAGCAAAGAGTGAAACACCATCTCCTTGGGAGAAGGAGAGTAAAGTGAATTCCTAACCTCATCTTAGACCTCAGAGCTGCCCACCTCAGCCCCATGCTGACTCCTGCTATATGTTCATTACTTGCACTTCTGGGTATATATCTAAAGGAAATGAAAACACTATGTTGAGGAGACATCAGCACCCCCATGTTCACTGAAGAATTATTCACAATTGCTACGATATGGAAACTACTTAAGTATCTGTCAATGATTAAAGGATAAAGAAAGTATACATATGTATAATGGAATATCACTCAGCCATACAAAAGAAGGGAATCCTGCCTTTTGCAACAACATGGACATTGAAGGTATTGTGTGAAGTGAAATAAGTCAGACAGAGAAAGACAAATGCTGTATGATACCATTTATATGCAGAGTCTAAAAAAGAACCCTGAAATCAGAAATAGAGTGGAATACTGGTTGCCAGGAGCTCGCGATGGGGAAGATGGGGAGGTATTGGTCAAAGGGTATAAACTTCCAGTTATTAGAGGAATAAGTTCTGGGGATCTAATTACAGCATCGTGATGATGATGAACAGTACTATATTATACACTTGAAAGTTTTTAAGAGAGTAGATTTTATTTATTTATTTATTTATTTATTTATTTATTTATTATTTTTTATTTAATTTAGTTTTTGAGAGAGAGGGAGAGAGAGCAGGAAAGGGGCAGATAGAGAGGGAGTGCAAGAATCCCAAGCAGGCTCCACACTGTTAGTGCAGAGCCTGATATGGGGCTCAAACTCATGAACCACGAGATCATGACCTAACCAGAAATCAAGAGTCAGATGTTCAACTGACTGAGGCACTCAGGGGCCCCATTGTGAGAGTAGATGTTAAATGTTATCTCATGCACATACAAGATGGCAATTATGTGAGAAGATGGGGTGTGTTAACTAAGCTTATTGTAGTAATACTTTTGTAGTATACAAGCATCAAATTATCACATTATACATCTTAAACCTCCTTGTGTTATATATCTTCCTTGTGTCAATACTATCTGAATAAAGCTGGGGAAAAAAGGTGCCATTTAAATTTCATTATTATATTAATCCTGTAAAAGGTGTTCTTATGAATAAAAATTGATTACATGTTTCAAAGAACACATTTGAAAAGCCATAAAGCAAAATTAAAAAAAAAAAAGATAGTTCTGTTTTTATTTTGTTTTAATTATTTTTTCTCTACTACCTAACATTGTTTCATACATAAAATGTATCAGCTTTGAGCTGGGAATACTATCTAAAGTAAAGTATATTAAGCTTTTACTCTGTGCCAGGCTCATTTGTATTTTTACAAACCTATGAACTCGAAGCTATTATTACTAAACTATTTTATAGAAAAAGAAAATAAGACACAGAAAGGTTAAGTAATTTGCCTGTTTTAAACTGTTTTTTTTTTTAAAGGTTATTTCTTTTTTTCAGAGAGACAGAGACAGCACGAGTGGGGGGGGGGGTGTGCAGAGAGAGAGGAGAGAGAGAGAGAATTCCAAGCCAGCTCCACACTGTCAGCACAGAGCCTAACATGGGGCTCGAACTCAGGAAACTGTGAGATCATGACCCTGAGTAGAAATCAAGAGTTGGATGCTTAACTGACTGAGCCACCCAAGTGTCCTAATAATTTGCCTGTTTTAAATTAAACAACGTATCTTTGTGTCTGAAACTTTAGGAGATATTGTTTATTGAATAGAAAATACAGAGTATTTGAAATTGAATATTTTAGTGGACAATTATTCAAATTTTGTTTATTATTGGAATCTCAATGTGTAAATAATATAACAGAACTTAAAAAAATTTTTTTAATGTTTATTTATTTTTGAGAGAGAGAGAGAGAGAGAGAGCAGGTGAGGGGCAGAGAGAGAGGGAGACACAGAATCTGAAGCAGCCTCCAGGCTTTGAGCTGTCAGCACAGAACCAGACAAGGGGCTTGAACTCATGGACCATGAGATCGTGACCTGGGCCGAAGTCAGAAGCTTAACCAACTGAGCCACCCAGGTGCCCCTGTAATAACAGATCTTTAAGTCAGGCCTGCATTTAAATCTTGGCCATGTCATTAATTATATTACCTGTGTACCAGTGTTCAACCTTTAAGTCTTAATATTTTCATCTGTAAAAATCACACCAACCTTGCTGAGTTATTGTTAAGACTATAAAAGATGTGCATTAAATATAGTAGAATGATGTGTTCCCAGTGGTTCCTTACTAAATGACAGGGTGTCAGAAAGTGTTTGCTGTCAATTACCCCCTTCCTGGGTAAAATAATGTTCGTTTTGCTCAGTTGACAGTAGGCCCTGTGCTTCAGGACCTTTCTTCAGCTCTAGGAGTGAAGCTCTGATAGTCTTAGCCAATTGCAATGATTCTCTTCTCTAGAGATTGATTCAGCAATGGACTTGTGACATTATTCTGATTAGTAAGTCAGAAGGAAATGTCTGCTGAGTAGTGGAGAGACTTCTTAAAAGTTCTTTCTTTCTCCTAAATAAGGAAAAAAAGCAAGAGTTTTTCTTTTTCAACCTTCGAATGTTATTATATAAATATATGAGTCTTAGTTTTCCTGGTGCCATCTCATGAGGGGAAAAGCTAACTCCCTGAAGAAAACAGGATGAAAGATGGAAAAAATTCTAGGGCTTGATATTTCAAAATAACTACATTAACTGTGATACCTCCTTAATTCCAGGATTTTCACTTTGTGAAACCTCTCCAGTTTAAACTATTTTAGTTGGGTTTTACGTTACTTTTAGTCACAGACACCCTAACAGATGAGGCTTATCATCACAATAATTGTTCAAAAGAAGAATCTATGTTTCGCTGAAAAATTTACCTATCTGAAAAGAGAGGGAAAATGCAGAAATTTAACATCTATCTCCCAGTGCGTACTTAATGCTTTCTGAGAGAGCAGTATATAATTGGTCAGAACTAGATTTTTTTTTTTTTATTTGACCACTTTGCATTAGTGGTGGGATCCTTGCCTCAAAGGATCTTCAGGAAATGTTGTCATGCTTTTTCTTTCATTTCTAGCCTCAGGTTTGTCAGGTAGTCTTTTGCTTCCTGTCATCTGGTGTGAGTCTATGCGTTATTTATACACTCATTCAACAGATATTTATTTAATTCTTACCATATATTTTGCCTACTATCAGGTGCTAGTACCAGAGAAGGCTTTCCTGAGAAGGAACAAGCAAAGTAAGATCAAAAGGATGAGTCAAAGTTGATTAGGTGAAGTGGGAGGAGATGTCTGTGAAACCACATAGTCCAAGAAAAGGAAACTATGTGCCCTAGGGATAATGGTGCACTTGACAAGTGGAAAGTCCAAGGTTTGAAATATAAATAGCAAGGGGCTTATTGGCCCAAGTTGAGGCTAGAGAGGTAGGTAAAAGGAATGTTAATGACTTTAATTTTTATTCTAAGAGTAAGGAGGTCTTTGAAAACATATTTTAGTAGTGAGAAACGTGACCAGATTTTCATTTAGAAAAGATCACTTGCATGCAACATGAAAAACAAATTGGAAGGAGGCAAGTGGATGTGGGGAGATGAGTTCAGAGGTTGATATAGTTTTCTAGGTGAGAGATGTGGGTAGCTTCAATTAAGGTAAGAGCAGTAGAAATAGATGAATACAGATTTGACAATAATTTGGAGGTAAAATTGACAAGACTTCCATGAGGAATGAGATAGACTGAGATGCCATAGATACTGATAGGTTTTTGGCTTGCAAAATAATGGTTATGGTGAATTACTGAAATAGAAAACTGTAGAAGTAGATTTGATTTCGGTTTATGGTGGTTAATTGTCACTCCTCAGTCCAACTCATTCTGCAGGAAGAACAGCAAATGCAATGTACAGTTAAATTAAAAGAGCACATGAACAGGATCACTACCCCAGAATCCTATGAATTTTAGAGTTTCAGTATATATCTGCAGTTGCATCTCAAAACCATACTATTTGTGACTTAATATTTTTCTGACCAAGGGGGAGTTTTATGGACTTCCCTTTGACCATTTCTGGTATCATAATTGTTAATCCACAGATATGAGAACTAATGTGAAGTATATGTCATCTGGTAACTGTATCTTTCCGAATTTTGAATTAGGGAACCAGAAAAATGTTCACAATGTAAGTCTTCAGGCCAATTAGCAATATTCTGAGATGTACTTGGGTCAGGATTCCATTTATTATCTGGTCTCCATAAGACACATTCTTACCCAATGACTCTAATGACGGTTCAGTTCTCTTGTTCTCATTGTCAGTGCTGATATTCAATAGACTTCAAAAAATCTTGATATTCTTCTCCTGTGTGCAGTTATTCTGTCAATTACTACAAGCCTCCTTGAAAATAAAGACTGCACATTTTGCCTATATTTTTGTTTATATTCGCCACAGCTTTATGCAATCCATTCTCAAAAGAGTCTAGACTCCTTTTCAATTGATGGACACTGGGTGTGAGAACAAACTCAGATCTCGAAGCTGGGTTAAGGATTTTGATATTTTATTTGGATGAAAGCAATCTTCTGCTTGCCAATTCTTGATTTTCTTTGTCATATAAATCATGAAATATTATAGCCTGTTTCCCATCTATTTCGCATCTAAGAACATTATGTTTCATTAGCAACTGCCAAAGAAGTCTTCAGGCCAAAGTACTATTCTGGCCTTTCTTCTTGTTATGGTAACTATAGCCACATTGCCTCTGATGGTTACTTACCACCACCAGCCTCTAACCATTCTAAGAATCTATCATTTCTATTTATGTTAAGGACACATCAATGTAGCAGCAGCATCAAATATCAACTTTAGTATGAAAAGACAGCCTGGGTTTCCCTGCGATGACTGTGCCCTTTTCACTGGTGCACTTCTACTGTTTTAGTGACGGGAACAAACACATTTTGAGCCCTCTTAGTGACCACAGTCACATGGTGGATTATCTGCTCTTAGGTAACACATTTATTTTAATTTACCCAAAATCTTGACTCTTGTAACACCTTCCTCAATTCTTTACCAAGGCAGATCTACCATCTTGTGTTATATACTATATGTTATCATCATGTTTAGCTTTGAAAAGTGATTCCACATTGTATCAGGATCCATTTCAGGTGAAATTCTGAGATATAAAAGATCATAACCATGTCTACGCACTCTCCACTATTCAGTTTTATAAACTCATCCTGGTTCAACTTATTTCCTTCTAGTTTCTAACAGTGTATATATTGACAAGGTCACATAATTCTTTGTTGAGTAAACTGTCTTTGTTCTCATAGTAGGGAAATTATTTCCCTGCTCAGGCTATGCTAAGTATTGCCTGGAAGCTCCAAAGAGAGATAAGAAAGGTGGTGTAAGAACAGAACAAACATCATTTGGTAAGGCATTTGGCTCATGTGAGGTCTTCACTTATTGTCTTGGAAAAAAGAGGCTGATTTCCTCTAGCAAGTGGGCAAATATTCCAGAGGCTAAAAAAAGAGAATCCTGGGTTTAAGATTTTCAGACATATTCCACCCCCCGCAGTTTTTACCATATCAGATCTCTGGGTCCTACTATTTTCCTATCAATATTTTGGTTTCATTATAGGAAACCCATTGAGGCTACATTCTTTATATTTCTTCAAAGCCAAGATTTAGGGGTATGCATAAGCCAACAAGTAATTTGTCATGGATGTCAATGCATGTGGGTGTTGTTAACTTTGAACATTTACATAAATCATTGCACATAAAAATCAACTCGAATCTTTTCACAAAATACTTATGCCCAGATTATACCCCCAGAAATTCTAAGTCAGTTGATGAATAGTGAGGCCTGAACATAAGGTACTTAGGGATTCTACATGCAACCAGTATCAAAAGTTATTTTAAAAAAATCTTAATGTTTATTTATTTTTGAGAGACAGAGAGACAGAGCATGAGTGGAGGAGAAGCAGAGGGAGAGAGAAACACAGAATTTGAAGCATGCTCCAGGCTCCGAGTCATCACCACAGAGCCTGACACGGGGCTCGAACCCATGAACTGTGAGATCATGACCTGAGCCAAAGTTGGACGCTTAACTGACTGAGCCACCCAGGCACTCCCAAAAGTTCCTTTTTTTTAATGTTTAATGTTTTCTTAATGTTTTTAAATGCTTTTTAATGTATTTATATATTTTTTAATATTTAATGTTCTTTTCTTAAATGTTTATATATTTATGTATTCATTTATTTTAGAGAGAGAGCATGCACATGCATGTGAGTGGAGGGAGGAACAGAGGGAGAGAGAAAGAAAGAGTAAGAATCTTAAGTAGGCTCCACACTCAGCACAGAGCCTGACGCAAGGCTCAATCCCATGACCCTGGGATCATGACCTGAGCTGAAATCAAGAGTCGGACGCTCAACCACCTGCGCTACCCAGGCACCCCCATATCAGAAGTTTTAATTTAATTTATGAAATTGATATCGTACCTATCATGTAGAAGAAGCATATCTGAATATATAAGGATTGATTTTAAATGTAAAGGAAAGAAACTTGGGTGGACAAGTACTTAGACATATTAAGAATTGTCCTGAATTAAGAATATTTTGAAAAAGCATTTTCAATAGCAAATGTCTTTCCTAATCTCTTCTTTTAATATTGGCAATCATAAAACTAGTTGGCTTTTGGATCAGTGTGGAGACATTTAAGCATTCAAATAAGGCAGAAATACTTTAATGTTGGTATCAGTTGTTTCTAAAAGCAATCACCATTATGAAGAACTGTATTAAATAGCACTAGCACTGTTAAACTGATAAGGATTTTGCATTTACCAATTTTTGTCCAGCTTTGAAGTAGGAAAATGGAAGAAAATGGAAGCAAAATTCAGATACCTCTTATTGCTCCTTTATTAGTTTGCTTAAAAACTAATGTGATAAGTTCATTTGTGAAGTCTTTAAGTAAAGGCACATTGGTATTTCTGGGGATAGCATTTTGATTTGGACAAGAATGTCAATCATAACAGGTTTTTTGGTTATACAGATACTTATTTTGATTTCCTTAACAACCTATTGCATATATAAAGGGGATAGAACTAGAAATTTTACTATATCAAATCTATGAATCTATGAATCTATCTTTTATATCAAATCTATGAAATAGTTTATGCTCTTTGTCCTTCAGGTTCCTAATATATAAAATTAGGATAATAACATGTTTATTATAAGATTATTTTGAGAATTAAATAAGATAATGCATGTTAGGGCATTGGAAAAATTATCAGTGTTAGTAAACACTCAAAACTATTAAAGTCATGATGATGATTATGATGATGAGGAGGAAGCTAGTACTGATATTCCCCTTTCACAGATAAATGAGTCTATGAGTATGAATCACGTAAAATCACACATGTCTGAAAAAGTAGAACCATGATTTGAACCCAGGCCTGGCTAACTCAAAGTCATTGCTTGTTCTAATACTCTAGACTGCCCTTCAATTTCATTTCTTGAGCTGGCTATTAAGTAACCTGGTAAAGCCTTGAAGGATGAACAAACGTTTACCAAATAGGTGGGGTTTGATTTGCAGACACAGGTAGGGTGATAATAAGGGCATAGGGAATGCATAAGGATGAAATTGAAGTTGTGATCATTCTAGCATGCATGGGGGACTTCTGATTGCTTGGGTTTTCCAAAAAATAAATTGCTCCTCTTAATTTAATTTAATAAAACTTAAAACCTGCTATATGCTCATTATAACTCTATTTGCCATGGGGAATTTAGAAAAATTGAATATCGTCCTTTTCTCTAAAGAAATGTTTATGATTAGATAGCAATGAGGAAGAATAAGTACTCTCTAACAGTTAATACAACAGACTTTTGCATAAGGGTTAAAATGAGAGGATAAAACTTAATATTGGAAGTGATACTTGAGCTAAGTCCTGAAGGAGGAAAAAATGAGTTAATAATTAAATATAGTAAAATAGATTTTTGGATTAAAAGTAAATGCAGACTGTGGAGTTTTGCTCATGAAAAAAAAAACCCTAATATTCCTTTAAAGCTGCCTTTAGAAGTTATATTTAGGGTGCCTGGGTGGCTCAGTCGGTTAAGTATCTGAGTCTTGATTTTGACTTAGCTCATGATCTCAAGATTGTGAGATCAAGCCCCCCATTGGGCTCCATGCTGGACGTGGAGCCTGCTTAAGATTCATTCTCAATCTCTCTCTCTCTCTCTCAAAAAAAGTTATATTAGATGAAATAGATTCCCTTTAATCTGTTCCCCAATAAGAGTGGAATTAGAAGAAATGACTTAAAATATAAATTGGTATGTAGCTGTTTTACGTTTTTGGGGTTTTTTTGTTTGTTTGTTTGTTTTGTTTTGTTTTGTTTTTGTTTTTTTTAAGAATCCAGAGATCTATAGCTGGTAAGACCTTTAGACTTTAGAATTACCTTCTCCTTAATGTGAGGATGGCAATCTAGTGGCATCAAGTGCCTTGTTGTAGAGAAATTTGATGAGACTAAAAGGAGGAAGAATTTGAAGAAATTACTTATTGAGGTGCACTCGACCGTTACAAGTATGTGCAAGTGCTAAACATAATGAGCATTTGTGTTCTATTTTCCATTAACTTCAAAGATAGTGATAAGCATTTCTCTTTAAAAAAAAAATTGTATGTGTTTTTACCAAGTATAAGTTCTCAGTGTTAAAATGTTTGATGAAAGTTATTCAATTTAAAAATGATCATCATTAGGAGCACCTGGGTGGCTCAGTTGGTTGAGCTGCCGACTTCGGCTCAGGTCATGATCTGCCAGTTTGTGAGTTCGAGCCCCACATCGGGCTCTGTGCTGCTGACAGCTCGGAGCCTGGAGCTTGCTTTGGATTCTGTGTCTCCCTCTTTCTCTGACTCATCCTCCGCTCATGCTCTGTCTCTCTCCCTCTCTCTCAAAAATAAACATTCAAAAAAATTGATCATCATTATAATCTTTTATTTTCCTAACATAGAGTAATGACAGTATGTGCTTTGCTAAGAAGACATTTTTCTCACTTATGTTATTTATAATGTTAAAAAGAACATGTGAATTTTGGTCTAGAAAACCATATTGAGTATTTTCTTATTTTGGTTTTTTGTTCCCTCAATGTTCAGATTTTGAATAGAATTGATCAGAGTTCTTTTTTATTATTATTAATTTATTTATTTACTTATTTATTTATTAACGTTTATTCATTTTTGAGACAGAGAGAGACAGAGCATGAATGGGGGAAGGTCAGAGAAAGAGAGGGAGACACAGAATCTGAAACAGGCTGCAGGCTCTGAGCTGTCAGCACAGAGCCCGACACGGGGCTCAAACTCACCGACCGCAAGATCATGACCTGAGCCGAAGTCGGCCGGTTAATCGACTGAGCCACCCAGGCGCCCCAGAATTGATCAGAGTTCTATTCCAAAAAATATATGTAAGCATGCAAACAATTTTAAAATTGACATAAAACATAAAAGCTTGATTTTTTTTAAATGGGAAAAAATAAAATAGTCTAAAATACTCTATAAAGAAATAGTGATGTTCCTAAACGTGGAAAATTATTCATTCCTTCTTATTTTATTATTCCGTAGTCCTAACCAATTTCAAATGATGTTTGTCATCTCTGTTTTCAGTTTAGTGTTATTTATTTTTAATTAACTTAAAAAAATTGACTTGTTAGTTGATTTGTATCTGGCTTGCCTAGGGATATCCTAAAATTATATTCTCCTCTTGTCTATACTATCAAGTGCCCAAGCTGAACCATGTCAAGTGCTATTGAATCTAATAAAGCCACAATTAAAGATTGAGTATTAGGGAACTTATATATTTCTCTCACAGAGGATATTGGAGAATAGATTCTTCCCTTCTTATAGATGATGATCATGAGAAACAATGTGATAGGAGATGATCAGGGAAAGTATTATGTGTATTACTCAGGGACCATTATTACTTCAGGCTAAAATGCTGGGAGTTTTGATTCTGTCCTTGCCTTCAGCCCTCAAAAATCAATTCATCAGTGTATAACTCTCTCCATCTCTTTTTGTCTTTCTGTATCCCTCAAACTGCCCCTTTTGTCTGAATTTATGTTTCTTGATAGCACAACTTAAAACCTTCCGAGATTTTACCATCTCTTGTCTGAGCTTCCCCTCTTTCTAAGTTTGCAAGAATTGGACTTTGATTGACAAGGCAGTTTGTCATGTAAATAAATCAGTTTTTGAGGGTAGATATTATTTACCTGTTCTCTTTTCCATATCATTCAGATATGAAGTCTTAATAATATCTAATCAATATACAAATTGACTGGGTTATATTTCCTTTTTTTAAATATTTATTTATTTTGAGAAAGAGAGAGCAGGTTGGGGGAAGGAACAGAGGGAGAGAAAGAGAGAGATAAATCCCAAGCAGGCTTAGCTCTGTCAATGCAAAGCCAGAAGCGAGACTCAAACTCAAAAACCTTGAGATCATGACCTGGGCAGAAAACAAGACTCAGACATGTAATTGACTGAGCCACCCAGGCGCCCAGATTGGGTTACATTTCTTAATAACTATTAATGTACTATCATAGTTTGAAAACAAAGTTCTTGCACTCAATCTTCACATGACTCAGTTCATCATTTATTCAGGCAATCATATGAAAGTATGTTTCTGTTTATATTTAGTTTTGGAAATCCACTGTCTTTTCTCAATCCCTGACAATGTATCTATTGTCAAAACACTGCATTCATGCTGCTACAATGCATACATTGTAATCACTGCATATTATTATTGCTTAGAATTCCTCCCTTGATACTAACTTATATTGAAAATTGAAAAATGATTTCAGTCCCAGGATATAACATTAATATGTAAGCAATAAGCAATTGGATATTAAAATATTTAAAAATATAGCATCATTTGAAATAGCATGATAAATAGGAAATTTTGGAGGATACATGTAACAAAAGATATATAAGAATTTTATACTACAAACTATAAATATTGCTGAGATAAATGAAAGATGAGATAAATGGAGAGATGAGCCATGTTATTGGATATATTGACTCAATATAATTAATCTGTTAGATTTTACCCAAATTGAACTATACATTCAAATCAAACCCAATTGAAATCCCAGTAGGCATTTTTTTTTATCCTAGAAATCGACAAGCAGATCCTAAAGTGCATGTAGTAATGAAAAAGCTCTGAAAGAACAAAAGGAACTCTGTGAAAGAAGAACAACTTTGGATTACTTATGTCATCTGACTTCAAGACTTGTTAAGTTACAACAGACAAGACAGAACGATATTAGCATCAAGTTAGACAAATTTGTGGAACAGAATAGAGAGTCCAACATTGACCTACATATGTGTGGCCCAATGATGTGTGACAAAGTTACAAAGGCTGTGGAGAAAAGATAATCTTTTCCAGAAGATGCTGCTTCAGCAAATGTATATCCAAATGCAACGAACTTTGATTAGTACCTTAAACTGCTGGAAACATTTCCCTCATTACTTCAGGTTATACATGTTTGGCAATAGTTCTACACAGGTGATCTAATGCCCTTTTTCAGTGCAGCCATAGACAATTTAAAAAATAAATAACTCCAAAAAGATATATCAGAAAACCACATTATGTCAGTTTATCCCATTATTAGTGTTTGATTACTTAGTTAAGATGGTGTTGGGCATACTTTTCATTGTATGTGTATGTCTTTCCATCTGTAACTAAGTAACCTGTGTAATGTTACATTAGAATGGTTAACCTGTCCCCCAACAACCTCCTGCCAATTGGTTTTATTATCTATTAATAAATTTTTGCCAAATATTCCTTTTTATAATTTTGGTAGGAGCAGAATAATGGACGGACTGTTCAACGAGTGTAGACTTCCAGTAAGAATTTTTTGTTCCTGCAAGAGATCACATGGAAATACCAATTTAGAATTGCTTTTCATTAATTTCTTGATGGGTGGTTTATATAGATCGTACAAACCTTGGCTAAAGTTGCAGCAGTGTAAATTCAAACATCAAACCTGAGTCTGTGAGAATAAACCTGTGTTTACCAATTCCTAAGGAAGCCTTTAAAAAAAGTCTCATTCTCATATGGTAATGCAGACAGGTAGCTTTTATTTTTCATTATTTTAATAATGGTAGAGTCTTTTGCAAGTCACAGCTTTGTGTGAGAATCTCATTCTAATTCCTTCCCTTGCTTTGGCCCAAATACTTAACATTCTTATGTCTAAAAAGAAACACTTCTAACAAAAGCCTCTGGGTTAGAGGTCAGCAAACTATAGCCCATGGACTGTTCCTAGCCCACAGACTAATTTTGAAAGTAAAGTTTTATGGGAACAAGCCATGTTCATTAATTTATGTATTGTCTATAGCTATTTTTGTGCTACAACAGAGTCAGTGCTGTGACAGTACAACTATCTAGTTAGCTGAGAAATTTACTATCTGGCCATTTGGGAGGAAATATTTGCCAACCCTTCTGGGTCACAATGACCAGGAAGCATCTTATGGACAAGTATACTTTCTGGGTGCTTTCACTCTTTAGATTGCTCGCTATGACAGAATTATTTTTCTTATAGTATTTTAATATTTACCTATTTCATTTACTCTGGTGTAGGTCTGCTGATAGGAAATTTTCTCAGCTTTGTTTATCTGAAAATGACTTTCACCTTTGTTCTTGAAAAATAGTTTTGCTAGGTACAGGAGGCTATTTTCTTTTGGCACTTTGAACATATACTCTTGTCCTTCAGCTTGCATTATCTTTGTTAAGAAGTCATCTATAAGTTGGGGCGCCTGGGTGGCTCAGTCGGTTGAACGTCCGACTTCGGATCAGGTCATGATATCACAGTCCGTGAGTTCAAGCCCCGCTTCGGGCTCTGTGCTGACGGCTCAGAGCCTGGAGCCTGCTTCGGATTCTGTGTCTCCCTCTCTCTCTGCCCCTAACCCACTCACATTCTGTCTCTGTCTCTGTCAAAAATAAATAAACATTAAAAAAAAAGAAGTCATCTATAAGTTAAAATGCTGCTCCTTTAAAGATAATATACACCCCGTGCCTTGCTATGGTTGTGCTTTAATTTTTTGCTTTAGTATTCAGCAATTTATCATAACATGCCTAGATCCAATTTTCTTTGGTATGTTCTTCATGGAGTTAGTGGTACCTTCAAATCTGTGGCTTGATGTCATTAATTAGTATAGGAAAATTTTTAGCCAGTATTTTTATGTGTGTTGCTTCTGTTCTGTTTGTGTTTTCTTGTCTCCTTCTAAAGAATTACATATCTTTTTGTTTATGAATTCTCTTTTCAGCTATATCTAATTAGTTGCTAAAGCCATTTATTGAGTTTGTTATTTCTATTGCTAAATCTTTCAGTTCCAGATTTTTTATTTTAAATATAATTTTCAGATCTTTGCCAAAATTCTTAATTTTTAAATTTCTCTGATTATATTAAAGATAATTATTGCAAAGTCTGATTTTGATAGCTTCCTTAACTGGATCTCACATGTATTTCTTTCTGTTGTTTGTTATTTTACCTTATGGTTGTTTTATTGTTTATGTACTGGTTATTTTTATACTTAATTTTTGCATATCAAAAATTATAATACAATATGACATTTTCCTGTAGAGAGGATTTGGCTGTTTGGATTACATTAATGAAATATAATTCAGATCATTTAAAAGTGGCCTTCAGTGTGTTTGTGGGAGGAACAATTTCTGTTTAGTAATTATTTCCAGACTAATTTAAAGCCTCAGGGAGTTCTTTAAGCACCATGCACTTGATGCCTCTCAATATTAATTTTATGTCCCACTAACACTGCAAGGTTAAAAAAGAAAAATCTGTGCTTAGCCACTCAGGCCCTTAGCTACCATTCTGTAATCTATACGTGTTCCTAGGGAAAAATTAGTTTCTAATGCTAGGTTCACCCCTTTGGGTCTCTACTTTATCCTGGCTGTTGGTATAATACTTCCTCAATGGCTTACTTCCTTAGTGCCTGTGCACTTTCTCAGAGCCGATGGTCCATATTTCTTAGTCTGGCAGTTGCAGAAAAAGATGTTGAACTGTGTGATAGATGCTGGGGTATACCACCTTAGAATCACTTTTACGCATAAAAAGTTCTTTTCAGAGGTGCTGGCTGATGGTTGCTCACAACTGAAATGCCCAGAGGCTCATACCTCGGGGCAGCCTAAACCAAATGACTGATTGATGTGGGGTACAAAGTCTTAACCTCACTGTCTCAATTTAGTGAAGTCATTTAAACTTTGGGGCATCTGTTGAAATTTCATATCATTTCAATTTCTTTCTCTGCCAGTGTGCTTTCCTGAATCCCTTATAGGTTTTGTTTCCAATTATTCCCCATTAATCTACTGCATGCAAATCTCAGAACTCTAGGAAAAGACATTTGAGAGTCATATTTACTTTGCTTTTACTACAGTCATCATTTCTTTTTTGTTATGTTTAGCTCATTTTGGGGAGAGGAAGTCAATGTTGGGAAGAAGTAGAACATTTGGGACAAGTAATATACTTTGGCTACAGCAGACACAATTAAAGTATATTATCTTGTTTTTTGCCTGAGGGGGCACATCTTTGCTTTTTGTTTCACATTCACTTTTGAGTTGATATGATCAGGAAGTCTCCTTTAAAATGTTTTTATGGAGTGATTTAAAATTTATTTATTAACCAATTGCTGCCAAGCTGAGACCTTGAAACATTCTTTCTTCTAGATTTTTATTCTTCTTTCTTCTTGTGATGCTGGCCGGTCTTCAAATTTTTTTCTTCCTTTTTTAAACCTATGACATCCCTTCTTTTGCAAACCACTTCCTCCAAAGCTTGCCCACATCACAAAGCTTACTGCTGCTGGTCAACCCAAGTTATAGTTCCGTGTAATATCCAGAAGTTTTCAGCTGCATAGAGGAGGCTTGGACAGTGAGGAAGCTGAGACACCTTATGTGTTTCCCATCTCTGAAGTATGCTTTTCTGCTCAAATTGTGGTTAAAGTAGTTAAAGGTAGTGCCTTTTAGGTCTGTGCCTTGCAGTTTCAGACAAGTCTGCCCTTTAAGTGAATTCTGTATGTATTTGGAATCCTCTCTCAATCTGGAATTAGTTGCGCTGCATTTGGCAGCTATGATCATGGATTATGCCATAGGGTTAGGCTGTCTTTTAGGTTCATTAAAAAAAAGAAGTGTCTTGTCTATTTTTCTTTTTTATTATTTTTAGTTGACATACATTAAGAGAATAAAGACATCTTTCCTCGGGCATCTTTGTGTGAAAATCATCAAGATTTTGATAATTATTTTATTAATGAAAACAGATATATGGTATATTTTTATGTATTTATTTGAAGTGGAGGAAATGTGTTATCTTTGTATTTAGATTTTTTATTTGTTTTACATAACTAACCTATAATTTTCTTCCACTGAAATGGATATACTGCATATATCTATTAGATATCTAATAGAATGTTTCAGCTTCTGAATTAACTTTGGTTTACCTGTATTAGATTTTAGATTTGGAAGTGAATAGTCATCTGCGGTAACATTGATATCAGTGATTTAAACTCATGAGAGTTTTAGTCTTTTATTGAAACATGGTTTTAAACAAGTTTAAATTTCTTCTTTAAAGAGTTCAAAGAAGGGGTGCCTATGTGGCTCAGTCAGTTAAGTGTCTGACTCTTGACTTCTGCTCAGGTCATGATCTCAAAGTTTGTGAGTTCCAGCCCTTCATTGGGCTCTGTGCTGACAGCGTGGAGCTTGCCTGGGAATTCTCTCTCTCCTTCTCTCTCTGCCCCTCCCCCACCCTCAAAATAAATAAATAAACTTACCAAAAAAAGAGTTCAAATAAAAATTATTTTATTTGTTATAGCTTGGATTTTTTAATCACATCAGGATTATATCATATCAGATCATATCAGATTGTGAATACTCTTTGGATGAATTTATTCTCCAGAGAATTGTGTAAGTTGACTCTGATGTTCCAAATCCTAAGCAGAATTATATTGTAATTTCAGGTAAAGATTTATTTAATTGTTGTTAATCTAGCAAGTAAAACACACAGAATTTATTCATGTTTGTGTATAAAAGTTTTAAATCATTGCCAATATCACACTCAGCCCTTATAATGATAAACAGATTATTAGATGTACCTCTAAGAATTTTGCCTGACTTTCAGAGCATTTGGCAAGAAGTGCAACTGACTTAAGCAACAAAGAATGACATCACCTTGTTGCTACCCCTCAAGCTGCAATCTTGCTAAAATGGTGATCCTTCTTCTTAGTATTTTTTTAATTTATCCTGTGTACCAAGTTGATTTTGTATGTTTTTATGTGTATGTGTTTTTGGTCTCATACCTAATCAATTGCACTACTTAGTGGATATTAATAATATGCTAACCAATAACATTATATCTATAGAGGAAGTATGATGTAGCATGGTTGGTGAAAAAGGTAAGGAAACCCACTGGCAGTCTACCTACTTGCAGATGCGTGATTCAATCATTTACATTTTCTGAACCTCAATTTTATGACATGTAAAACTGCTAGATCAGATAATCTCTAATAGCCATTGTAGTTCTGTCATCTATATTTTTATAGTAATTTCCATGATCTATTCATGATGGAGTTTTACATAAAAGCAACTAAAGATTATTTATGACCTTGTAAGTAAGAAACAGAGGAGTGAATAAAAAATCACTGTCCTGCTGTATTCCTAAAGAATCTTTTATATCCCCATTTTTCACCCTATAGTTCATGTGTAAATGATATCCATTACTTAAAATTTCATATGCAAGACCATCTGGTCTTTATAAATGCTATTTCAGCTTTACCAAATATTGATAAATTGTGCAGCTTTGTGCTGCCAAATACTTAGGCCTCTTTGTCATGGCTTCATACCAATTTCAAAATGAATACTGAATATAATTATTTAGGGATGAAAGAGTAATAGTAAATAAAACCATATGCTTACTATTAAAGCATTTTATTTGAATAACTCTTAGTAGCATATTTTCAAAACTTGGTCCACTTGTAATACTGGAAGAGTCCCATTTTTATTTGATTCCTGAAACTATAATTCTTGGGCAATAAGCCCATCTGTATTAATGGTCCAGGCTGAATTGAGCTTGATTGGTATTTGAAATTGATTCTGTCCAGATACCAGATGGCCCAAGTTGGTATTTTATTTGTCACTTTCAAAGGAATTTTTTTTTTTTTTTTTTAGTGGGAATGAGCAGATTCAAGATGATGACTGTTCTCCC
Organism: Neofelis nebulosa; assembly: GCF_028018385.1. NCBI lineage: Eukaryota > Metazoa > Chordata > Mammalia > Carnivora > Felidae > Neofelis > Neofelis nebulosa. Next base: position 27,437,319 of record NC_080795.1, on the reverse strand, counting down.
CCAGGTTTACAAACAACATTTGATATTAGTGCTGCATAGATGGCCCCAGAAGAACTCCCAGTTAACTGATGACTCTGCTCCAGTTATTTATTCATTGAATTTTTCTCTCAAGAGTCTAGCTTCTTTTGATTTTTTTTTAAATTCCTATCTCTTTTAAAATCTAGTTCCTTAACTAAAATAGTACAGCAAGTCCAGATAGTATACTTTGACCTCTGGGATCATGCTATGAGTATATTAATAACCTGTGTTTTAGAGAAAACTGGAGTCAGCTGGCTTATTCACTACAGTGGTGGATTTATAAAATGGATAGTAGGAGGTAAGATGAGGACAGATAATGGCAAGTTCTTGAAATGAAGCTAAGGAATCTAGATTTTTTTTCAATGTAGGAAATAGCAATTCTTCAAGAATTTTTCTCAGCAAGGAAGTGGGAGAGAAGAGCTGGAAGTAAGAGTGTAGAGATATTTGCATTAATCTAGGCGGGAGATCATCAGGATTTCAGTTTGGCAGGTGTCTGTGGCAAAGCAGGGTAAAGGGTGAGTAAGAGCTCCTTTGGAAGAAGAATTAATGACAGAAATGATATAAGTGACAAGGGGGGTGTGCTGTCACCTCAGCTTCTTAGCTTTTCACACCCCCAACAAAAATGCACAAAACTTGGAATAGACTTGTTCTCCTTCTCCATAAGCTCCTGCAGGCATTTTGTAGGCAGTGTAGAAAACTTGCAACGATGGAAGTTGAAACTGCAGAGGTAGTCATTTTTCTTCCAACTCCGTATAAAAATATTCAAGTGGGAGCCTAGAACTGGAATTCATCCTTGGGGATTCACTAGAGTATGTTTGTGTACCAGTGGGGAGTAACATAAGCCAATTACTGACACTCTACTTCAAGCAAGGAGAGATTCAAGTTCTGATTTACCAAATAATGCCTGCTTTTTATTTCATTTTACAAAATACCCAAATCTTTTAAAAATAAAAGAAAATAAATAAAACGCACAAATGAGGAAATACATTTGAAAAATTACAGAGCATACATTTTGCTCCTCCTCCTCTGACTTCCTCACTCTGATGAAACACTATAGTACAGGGCATGGGATCTGCTTTACCTAAGAGTCACATGAAAGGGCTTCCTGTGCAGGACAGGTAATAAACAATGGGATCAACATTGACCAATGAGAAAAAGGAGATAGAGAGGATTTCCTCCTTTTGGTGAACTGAGATTTCTGTAAAGCTTATCTGGAAATATAGCTCACAGACTAAGTAACTGGCTAATCTTTTTGTGAAACCTTGTATTGCTTCCCCTCCTCTTCTGCCTCCATTTTCTCTCATTCTCACTCTCCAAAAGCTGCATCTCTCTACAAAGCAGTATCCTTCAAACTTTAGTGAAACTAAGAATCACCTGAAGAGAGCTTTTTACACACCTATATGTGGATTCACCACTGACAGTCTGATGCAGTATGCAGTTGTTTGGGGTGGGGCCCCAAACCTTGTATTTTAACAAGTTCCAAGGCAGTGCAGATACAGATGGTGGATGATGAATAGAGCATACTCAGAGTGCTATAGGCTGGAGTATTAGCGACTAAGTTTATCCTGAGCCTCTTGGTTTGTTGTGGTTGTTGTTTATTATTTTTTAACAGCAGCTGTATATATGAAAGGTATACAACGTGATGATATGATAAACATATACACAGCAAAATGATTACTACAATAAAGCTAATTAATATATTCATCTCAAATAGTTATCATTTAAAAAAATTGTGTCTGTGTGTGTGTGTGTGTGTGTGTGTGTGGTGTGAGCACATGAAATCTACTCACTTAGCAAATTTTCAGTATTCATTACAGCATTGTTAACTATACTCATCATGCTATATGTTAGGTTTCTAGAATTATTTATTTTACATAACTTAAACTTTGTACCCTTTGATCAATCTCTCCCCATTTCTCCCACCTCTCTTGCCCCTGGTAACCACCTCTTCAATTCTCTGTTTTTATATATTTGACTTTTTTTAGATTCCACAGATAAGTGACATCATGCAGTTTGTTTGTTTGTTTTTGTTTTTCTCCTGTGTTAGCCTAGTTTCACCTAGCATAATGTCCTCCAGGTTTATTCATGTCAGGATTTCCTTTTTTAAAGGCTGAATTATATTCTACTTTATATATATCCCACAATTTCTTTCTCAGTTCATTCATCAGTAGACACTTATGTTGTCTTCATATCTTAGCTATTATAAAAATGCCACTATGGGGGCGCCTGGGTGGCGCAGTCGGTTAAGCGTCCGACTTCAGCCAGGTCACGATCTCGCGGTCCGTGAGTTCGAGCCCCGCGTCAGGCTCTGGGCTGATGGCTCGGAGCCTGGAGCCTGTTTCCGATTCTGTGTCTCCCTCTCTCTCTGCCCCTCCCCCGTTCATGCTCTGTCTCTCTCTGTCCCAAAAATAAATAAAAAATGTTGAAAAAAAAAAATGCCACTATGAACATGAGAAAGCAGATATCTCTTTAAAGTGCTGACTTAATTTCTTTTGGATATACACCCAGGACAGTGATTACTGGATCATATGGTAGTTCCAATTTTTAGTTTTTTTGTGGAAACTTCATAGTGTTTTTCATAATGGCTGTACCAATTTACATTCCCATCAACATCATGTAATGATTTCCTTTTCTCCATATCCTTGCCAACATTTGTTACCTTTTATCTACTTTTCTACCTTTTATCTTCTTGATAATAGCCATTTTAACATATATGAGGTGATATCTCATTATAGTTTTGATTTGCATTTCCCCAATAGTGATATTGAGCAAATAACCAGCTGGTTATTTGAATGCTTTCTTTGGAAAAATGTCTATTTGGGTACTTTCCCCATTTTTTTAATTGAGTATCTTTGTTGTTGTTGTTTCTCTTAAGTTGCATAAGCTCAGACTCTATTTTCCAAGTAACCTAATACGGTATCAGGGGCCGAAAGATAATTTACCATCCCAATTACTAAACTTTTTACCTATGATTAATCGTGATAGAGATGGAGGTTAAAATATTAGAAGAAAGGTAACTACTGCATGTAATAGATGTGGGGGAGATGATAATTGTAATGTCATGAAGTAGATTGTTATTTTTAAATGGCATTGAATGGCATTTAAATGGCATTTAAATGGCCTTCTCCTCCTCGTAAATAATCAAATTAGACCAATTAATTGCCAATTTAAGGCAAACTGGAAAATATCAGAGGACACTCTTGACAGCACTAAAGATGACTCTCATTTCTTCCACCCATAGTGCCTTATCACACTGAAAATCAGGCCAGGCCTGGGGTGTTATAAGATTAACTGAGCTGCAAACAAGATTAAATGCATAGACTCCACAGGTCTTCTAGGTGGAAATCAGGGAGGGCCCTGATAAGGAAAGACTTTTTCTCTGAAACCTCATAAGGGACTGTTTTGACCACCAGAAGGCAACCCTTTTGCTTTTGTCAGAGGACAACAGCTTTTCATTGCCTGGAGAAATTTTAAAAAATTTTACTTGAGGCATGTGCCCCACAAGAGGACACTCTTCTCAAAACCCCCTCATAAGAGGACACTCTTCTCAAAATCCTTTTCCATCACTCTTTGTTAAGTCTAAGAACATTAGAACTGAGAAGTTCTAGGGGCATCTCGGTGGCTCAGTTGGTTAAATGTCTGACTTCAGCTTAGGTCATGATCTTACAGTATGTGAGTTTGAGCCCCTCGTCCAGCTCTGTGCTGACAGACAGCTCAGAGCCTGGAGCCTGCTTCAGATTCTGTGTCTTCCTCTCTCTCTCTGCGCCTCCCCTGCTCACACTCTGTCACTCTCTCTCAAAAATAATCAAACAAACAAACAAAAAAGAACTGAGGAGTTATGTTCTGGGAAAAGATAGTAACATGCCAATGAAGTTGGAGGACCTATAAGCAGAGAACAGGGGACTGTATAGAAGAATGGATCAGTGTTAATACTGGTGGGAATGTGCAACACCGGACTGGATAGGGCAAATTCATTGAGGAGGGCTACTCATCATTGACTCAAGAGTCAATATTTTAGTAAGAACAATTGGAATTGGTTTTAATGGTTTGTTGAGATGACTTCTTGTTTATTGGGATTAATGGCCATATTAATAAAACAAATGTTAGAACTTTCTTAAAAAATTATTGTAGAAGTGGACAGAAGATGCAGAGAAAGTAAGAATATTGGAATACATTTGTTGTGTAAGAGCTGAGAAACTTTTGAATAGTCAGTGTAAAATACACACTGGATTTGGGACTTAATATGAAAAAAAGGATATAGCAGGCTTCTTTCAATCCTAAAATTTCCTGGAGAACAAGAGGGGTATGATAAAGAAACAATTATTAGTCCAAGTGTCTTACTGCCCTCTTGTGGTTAAATTTGGCATGTGTGAACACAGGAGAATGCCATGGTGTTTTAGAGTAGAAATCAGAATATTTAGCTCAATGTTTCTCACATTAGGTGATATATGAAATACTTAAAAGGAGTGTACAAAAGTCTTTTGATGTCTCTGGTGTTGGAAAACTATTTTTATTATCACCTTCATAAATATGATTAAAAATAAGCTAGTATGCTTATAAGTCCCTATAAAATTATACAATCAATATAAATTAATAAAATAAAAAAATATGTGGAGGATTTCAAATTAATAATGCCAGTGTGATGGATTAAAAGTAACATTAATATGATAGGTGTGGTTCTTTTGCCAAAACTAAATTTTGGCTCACACCTAAAAATGGTCCTGTCTTTCACTATGCGTATTTGTTTATTTGTTTTTGCCTTTGGCATATTCATATCACCCATCCTAATATATAACATTAGAAGTCTCAATTCTTCCACAGTTTTATCTATTGCACTATCAGGAAATCTTTATTTCTACAGCTTGTCTTGATATCCCTTATTCCTCAACTGATGGGGTGGTATTGTTTGTATCTCATTATTCCATGAGTGGTTTGTTTTTTTTGTTTTGTTTTTTGTTTTTGTTTTTGTTTTTGTTTTTTTTTCAGGACTGTTTCAGGTAATGGGGTATTGCCTGGTATTAATTGAAAATATAAAAGTGAATCCTAAAATCCATGTTAGCTGTGGGTTCTGAGGTATCCTATGGATGATCTGGAAAATTACTGAAATTAATGCTTAAAAGATTAAAACCCTGAGGTAGGGGTTGTAGGTCACTGAGAATATATCCATTGATTACCAAGGAGCCTCAGACTCTAGTTTTAAAGCATAGTTTAACATCTTCCTATTTCAGGTGAGAAAATTTAAATTAGAGAAATAAAGTCATATACTTAAGGTGTCACAATTAGTTAATAGTGATTCCTGGAGTAGGGACCCAGATCTTGATACTTTCAAGCCAGTATGTTTTCACTAAACCATTTTGTTTATATATAGAGGGAAAGATGAAAGGGGCTGGACATGATTTTGTCTGTGTCTGCACTGGATTTTAGTTAAGGTAATAGAATTTTATCTATCACTTTTTAAAAACGTTTTCATTTATTTATTTTGAGAGAAAGAGAGAAGAGAGCATGCATGTGTGAGTGGGGTAGGGGCAGAGAGAGGTGGAGGGAGAGAATCCCAAGCAGGCTCCAGCACTGTCGGTACAGAGCCCAATGTGGGACTAGACTCATGAATCACAAGATAATGACTTGAGCCAAAATCAAGAGTCCAATGCTTAACTGACTAAGCCACCCAGGTGCCCCTGGTTCTTTATATTTGAAGTGTGTTTTTAATAAGCAGCATATTGATGAGTGTTGCTTTATTTTAATTTAATTTTATTGTTATTATTACCTACTATTCTACTTGTCAACCTCTCACTTTTAACTGAGATGTTTTAGATGATTTTCCTTTGATGTGATTATTGATAATGTTTAGGTTTAAATCTGCCACCTGATACCTCTTTGCTATTTGTCCCATTCACTCTTTATTTTCTGGAATGTCAATTGTGTTCTTAATCCCACTGAATTTATATTTTAATCTCTAGAGGTTTAATTTTGGTCTTTTATTATTTATCTTCCATGTCTCTACTTAGCATGCTCATTTTTTTCTAAGTTATTGCATATAGGCGTTACCGTTGCGGTGATTGTTTTGATGTCTGATATCCTTGTCCACCAGTTCTTTGTCTGTGAAATATGTGATATTTCTCCTCATTGTGTTTTTCTGCTTAATTGTTTGCCTGGTAAATTTTATAGGATGCCAGACATTGTGGATTTTGCTTTTTGAATGCTAGATATTTTTCATTTCTATATTCTTGGAATTTGTTCAGTGACAAAGCTTAAGTCACTTTGTAACTATTTGATCATTTGGATGTTACACTTTAGCTTTGTTAAGTGGAATTGGGCAACATTTAGTGTAAAGCTAATTTTGTCCCACCGCTGAAGCAAAAGCCTCCAAGGCTCTCCCCATCCTTCAAGAATTAAGACAATTTCCATTTAGCCAGTGGGAACAGGAACTGTTTCCAGTTTTGTGTGAGCTTCAAAGATGTTTTTCCTCTGATTCATTCATGTAGTTCTTTCCCCAGTCTGGGTTAGCTTCTTCACATACATATGACGGTAAGTACTTAGTTAAAAACTTGATGAGATCCTCTGCAGATCTTTCTGTACATTTCTCTTATATCTACTGTTTGGCTTTGTGAACTCAGCCACCTCTGTGCCCTCAGACCCACAGCTCTGCCTCTTCAACTCTGGAGACTCCTACCCTCCATCTCATTTTCCTTTCCCTGCACTGGAACCCAGAAGCTCTCTCTGAGCAGTAAGTTGTAGCAGTTGTGGGACTGGCTTTATTTTTTTCCCCCATTTTTCAAGGATTATTGTCCTTTGCTGCCTCATTCAATGTCTTGAAATCCGTTGTATCACATACGTAGTCTGTTACGTTGGTTGTTGCAGGTCGAAGGGTAGATTTGGTCTGTCAGTTCTTCTTGTTCAGAAGTTGCAACCCAGCCTGATTTTTTGAAAGAAGAAATAAACAAATGATGAACCAATACCTAGGATATTTTATTGGTTGAGAACATAATTTCTCTCTCTGTCTTCGTAGTACATATGTGGTTCTCTTTCTCTTGCAGGCATCTGAGCTCAATATTGAATGCTATAGATGAAATCTCTGCTATCATGAAGCTTACATTCTAAAGTAGTAAGGGTAAGGAGGCACACAATGAGTCATAATAAATAAATACATTACATACTACATGAATAGGGGAGAGGTGTTATCCAAAAGTAAGATAGAAGAGGGGGATAAAAACTTTAAAGAATGGGATGCAGATAAGGTCTAAAATTCAAATGGCTAGGATAGAGCTCTTTGTTAAAGTGGTATTTGGACAAAGACATGAAGGAAGGGAGTTGGCTATGCTGTTTTTGAGGGAGGAAATGACCCAAGCAGAGGGATGAGTTGGGCAATGTCCCTATAGAAGTAGTGTGTCTGGATTGTTGAGCATAGATAGCAAGGAGGCCAGTGTGGCTAGAGGAAAATGAATGAGGAAGTGAATAGTAGAATGGAACTCAGAGTTAATCAGCTTCATAATGTATAATGTAGGGCTTCATAGGCCCTTTTATAAGATGGGGAGCCATTGAAATATTTGAAACAATAGTGTCACATTTTTAGCTTATGTTTTAAGATCTCTCTGGAAGCTATGTCGAGAAAAGATAGCAAGTGGGTGGGTGTGTAATAAGGGTACAAACAGGGAGATAATTAAAAGGTTGTTTTAGTAACTCAAACAAGAGATAATGGTAACATGCATAAGGGTCTTAATAATGATGAAAAGTGGTTGCATTGAGGATTCCTGGAGGATTGGTTATGGGATGTAAAACAGAGTCTGGAGACTGGCAGCAAATTTTGGGGACTGAACCAGGCATTGCCTGGGATTGCCATCATATGAGATGGAGAAAACTGCAGGAAAAGCAGTCTGGGAGGGTGAAAGTTGGGAATTCATGTTTGGCCACATTCCATAATCAGACAATAGAATGGAGAGCTTCAATAGGCAGTTACTCCAAAGGAAAGTCTGGATTGATGACCTAAATTTATGGAAAACAGTTTTAAATTTATAATTTTTGTGTGATTAATGAGTTAATGTATGTCTCCCCAACCATCTCCACAAAGCAGGGACAATGCTATTTTTATAACTGCTATTATATCACTATCTAGCAAGCACTTGTCATAGGGTATCAATAAAACTGAATGTTGGTGACTAAGTGAATGTATAAAGTAGAGTAGATTTAGGTAAACATTGTGGGGGTAGAGCTTTAAGAAGCAACAACAGGAATAAACTCAGGAACTTCATTAAAATATGTCATTGACATTTGACGATTATGGTGATAATAGCAGCATGATAATAGAAATATTATTGTCACCCAATTTTATAGGTGAAGATTCTGATGCATATAAAGCTAAAATTATCAAGTCTTCTAAAAAACATATTTTTTACTACTTTTCTATTTATTATGAAAATGTTTGTTGGGGTTTTATTTTGACTCCATAGCTCCATCTCTAGTATATTTTAACATAGGGAGTGAAGAGAAGATAACATTGATTTTATGCCATGTAAATAGCCCTTTCTTTCCCCAACCATTTTGTTTATAATTATTTTATTACCCATGAATTCATGGTGTCTACTTTGTCATAATTTAAGTATTTGTATATATAAACAACAGTTTCTAGGATATGCATATTTTTTTTTCACTTTTCTTTAAAACTTTTTTTTTTAACATTTATTTATTTTTGAGACAGAGAGAGAGAGAGAGAGAGAGAGAGAGCATGAACAGGGGAGGGTCAGAGAAAGAGGGAGACACAGAATCTGAAACAGGATCCAGGCTCTGAGCTGTCAGCACAGAGCCCGATGCGGGGCTCGAACCCACGGACCGCAAGATAATGACCTGAGCCGAAGTCGGACGCTTAACCGACTGAGCCACCCAGGCACCCCTTTTTTTTCTAAATTTATTATGAAATGTTTAAAAACTAGAAAGTAAACTGCAAAGACTAAAGAATACCTGGATGTCTATTACCTACCTTTCCAAATCTTAATGTATTAGGACTACTCCAGATCTCATTGTTCATTTTCTTCTCCAGTGACCTATTCCAGCTACTGTTGTTGAGTAACAAACCAGCCACACTTAGTGGTATGACCCCAAACCACTTTATATCGTTTATGGATTCAGTGCATCAAAAGTTGGGAAAGGGCTCAGTAGGGATGCCTAATCTCTGTTCTATGATATCTGGAGACTCAGCTGAGACAACTTGAAGACTGTATAACTCAAGCTCCACTATGACTGATTGGAATAATTTGCTTGTTCACTCACAAATATGGTGGTTGATGCTGGCTGTCAGCTGAGAATTCACTGGGGCTCTATATTACCTGAGGTCCCTCCAAGTTATTGTCTAGGCTTCTTTACAGAGTGGTTCCTGGGTTGCAAGAGCAAGTATCCTTAAAGCACAAGGCAGAAATGCATAACACTTTTATGATCTACCCTTAGAAGTCATGTAGAGTCTCTTGTACTGTACTCTATTGGTTGAGATAGTCAAAAAGGTGTACCTACAATCATGATAAAGGATATAGACCCAGTACTCAATGAGTAAAATGACAAAATCACATTGTAAGAGGAACATGTGGGATAGGAGATACTGTTGTGATCATTATTGGAATATACAATCTGCCACAGTGCCATACTTTGAATTTGGTATTTAACATTTCTACAGATTTAATTTTTTTTTTACTATATATGCTTGAAGAAATGAATCTTATGTGTTTTAAAACCCATATGAGTGCTATACACACACACACGACATAAAGTTTTAGAGCTGTGTAGCATACATATATATTTGGAGTTATTTGTGGTGTTTTTTTTCCTAATGTTTTTAAGATGAATGCACACTGATATATAAATATATATATAGCCCTTGTTCTTTCATTTTAACTTCAGTGTAATATCTGTTTGTGTAATTATACCACAAATTATTTGTTCATGCTTCTGATGGTGTATATTTAACTATAGATATGTTGTATACTATATATCTTACTATATTCCCAAATTGACCTCCCAAAGTTGTGCTACTTTACATTCTTAACAACAGATGTGAGAATTATGTTGTTTTCCTTTGAAAGTAACCAAAAATTGATTACAGAAAACAGAGAGAGTAAAAAACTTCTTAGAAAATTGCTGTCATAAAATAGAAGGACTAGCTAAATAACAAAGTCTTAGGAAAGATAGAAACCAGGGTTTTGGACATCAACTGGGCATTAATGGTTATCTTTTTTTTTCTTGATAATTCTTTTATTATCATAAAATATATAGAAGATAAAATTTATCACTTTAAAGTGCACAACCCACTGGCATTCACAATGTTTTGCTACCCTTACCATGATCTCCTTTCACAATATCATCCCAAAAGGAAACTTGTATCCATTGAGTAGTGTACTCCCCATAGCTTCTCTCCCAGCCAGCTCTTGCCAACCACTAACCTGCCTTCTGCTTTATGACTTGGCCTATTTTGTCTGTTTCATAGAAATGGAATCATACAATATGTCGTCTTTTGTGTCTGGCTTTTTTCACTTAGCATAGGTTTTCCAGGTTCATCAGTGTTTTAACATGTGTCACTATTTCATTACTTTTCATGGCTGCATAATATTTCATTTTATGGATCTACCACGTTTTATTTATTCATTCATCATTTGAGGGACATTTAGGTTGTTACCATGGTTTTCTTTTCAAAGTTCTGCCTTTAGAAAACAACATCAGTTACCTTCATCTAAAACTTCATAGCTACTTATAGTTCATATTCTTGGGAAATTCTGTCTCATTGGTCTAACTTAGGTGATGTGTGTGCTCTGTCATTGGACAGGGAGGTTCTGTGAGTTACAATCTTATGAGATTTATATAAATTTGAGATGATGGATACTTGTAATTTCTCAAAAAAGTACAAAACAAAATGAATCAAAAACTTATGTTCATTTTATTTCCCTTGAATTCTAGCAGAATTTTCTCCAGTTGTCTAGCAAGTTGATAGAGTTCTACATTTTATATTTTTTGATGATGATAATTTGCTCACTATATAGTTGGTGGCTTATTTCAGTGGAATTTTTGGTATGGGAGAGTGCTGTCTTAGCTCAGATTATTAAGTGTTCAAAAGTTATGATATAATTTTTTATAAGTAACAAGGATTGTATGTAAGCTGCATCTTATAAAAAAGAGTCAGTCCCCAGTTGAGCTTAGAAACCAATTATGGGATAAAGATCCTCTTCTAGAAACAAGAGTGCATGCAGCTAACTTCAAAGATGTGAAGAATCAAATGAAAAGCATTGACCACAGTTATTGTGGGGCAGAATAGCTGTGGGAGTTCACGGGGGTAGAATTTGGCTATGTGTGAGGAAGATTTTTCATGCTAAAAAGAAACAGATACTTCATTCATTATGTGAAAATGACAGCAAACAATAGGTTTCTATTTATTGAATTTATAATCTAGAGGGTCAGCTAATATTTTTTTTTAATTTATATTTTTGGATAAATGCTTCCAAAATCATAGTTCAAACTTTCAGTTCAAACTTTCTAGGTATATTATGCAAAAAAACCTGAAAAAAATGTAATAGGAAATTGGAGTTGGCTATATTTAAGATGTATGTTCACATGTCTGTATTTGTGTTTTACAGTGCATTATGTACAGTACAAATCCATCAAAAGATAATAGTCAAAATCAGTGATGGTAGAAAAAACTGGATATTTTATACAATTAGATAATAGATTATAGAAATATAGAGATAAATTATAGAAATACACTAGAAATATTGGTCTGTTTTCTTAGGCAAAATTTTACTGAATTTAATAATTAAAATTCTTATAAATTATAGTATGAATTATTAGTGGTACAAAAAATTCTTGAATAAGGTCATTTACAAATGCATTCAGTTGGAGTGTAATAGCCTCAGAGTTGTGATTTTGCTTTTGGTCATCTTTACTTTATTAAAAAAAAAAAAAGAAAAAACTCTCTTTGCTGTGAACCATCAGAAATTATGCTTTCATCACTCTGGGAGATGTGTTTTCATTACTAGCAGCAGGGAATAAAATGGAAAACTAATTTAGTTGAACACGATTTTCACAGTAACTCCATTTTAAGAGAGAAAGGATAGTTTATCTTTGAAACAGAGAAATTAATATTAATAAATGATACACAATTCTAATTGCAACATGTCAAAGATGGAGAAAATATTTATGTGTCATTTTTTTTATGATAAAGAAAGGTTTTTGATTTAAAGGAACTAACCATGGATTGTTCTAAAACAATGATGGTAGACATAAAAGGGAAATATATGAACTAAGAAAGGTATATACTGATCACTTAGAGCCTTTTAGATTTTTTTTACTTTTCCTTCTAACAAGAACCCACCAACACTGTTTTTTTCTTGTTGTTGTTGTTGTTGTTGTTTGTTTGTTTGTTTGATTTTCCTACTTACTCAGTATTCTGTGCCAGTCCTGGGTCCAAATCCCTTCCTCCCAATTCCAATGTGCTGCTCTGTGTGTCAGGGAGGCGACTCATACAGGCTGCATAACTCAAGCTCTATTACTGAGAGGTTATGGTTGGTTTGCACACTGAGAGTCATTGGCCAGAATTTGGAAAGCATGTGGAAGGGACAAGAAAGGGAGGAGAAGCCTCAGGCTTACCTTTTACGTCTGAAGCCTACCTGGCTCCATTCTACTTCCTAGTAGGTAACACCTTTCTTGGGCTTTGCTCACCCTGTCCCACCCTTTCTGTCACTGTCTCTCCCCTCTGGAGATTGGTACTCACTTCTTGCTGTTGATAATCTGAGTTTCTTCACTGTTCCCATCTGTTACCTATGTAACTAGTTTTATGCATTAAATACTTTCCATTATAAATAACTAGACACTTTTCTTGGATCCCAATTGAATCAGATACTCATATACTCAGGCTTCTAAATTTCTTTCCCTTCCTCACAACTACATAGTGAAGTAAAAGCAAGAGATGATGTCACTGGAATGGAGAGGGACTATCTGAGCTTGTGAGATGAATAGAATTATGATGAGATGGCATTTAAATATTTGAACATTGTATAGTATCTGACATAAGAATAGTCTTGTCTTGCCCGAAGGAGGTTATAGGTCATCTGAGTACTCCTTTTCATCCCCAATGATGGCTCCCAAGCTTCCTCCTTCTGACTGGCAGCCTTTGAGAATTTTATCAGGGCAGAAATGTCTTTCTTGGTAAGTCTTACCAGTGAAAGGAGTCTTTGATGCTATTATGATAGAGGGAGATTTAACTTCTCTTCATCTCTGGGATAATGTTAAAGATAATGATCCATCGTGGGCAACATTACAGGGGCCAAATGAGGGCAACATATGCCCAAAGCCAAGCTGGGATTAGCGCCGTGATTCTACTGAAAGAGTGCTGGAGGCCAGGTCACAAAAGGAGATCACCACTGACTTTAAACAAGAGCAAATTATTACTATTTTCACATATAAGATCTGTCTCTGAGACAAGAGGAAGAAAAGGAAGCAATTCAGCTGCCTTAATGATAGTATCTATATTTTTGATAATTCAGAAAATATGAAAATATTGCATAGAGGTGCTAGGTATGAACAAGATGGGAAGAGGACACTCTAAAAACAAAAGCAGATAAAAACCAGTTCAGCAGTTTTATTTTTTCCCCTGTCTGTGGTTTTTCCAGTAAATAAGAAAGGCTGAAGTAAGCAAGACATATGCATGGTGAAATATTCCATCCCTTAGAGGAGAGTCCATGCTTTACAGATGAAACTTGTGGGACTTTTCAGTTTCTAAATACCATGAAAGCAAAATGAGAGAAAAATGGATGGAATTTTGAGGACCAGTGGGAAGAAATAAGATTTAGGCATCATCTAGGGACAATATTTTCATCATAAGATAAAACCTTCACAATTCACACAAAAAAATTAAATGGACTGAGAAAGCAGGTGAAAAATAAATATTTTGCACATTTATTGATGTACTTGTACAATAGGCTTAGGATGGATGTAATCAAAACCTGGGATAATAATATAGATACAACACAAATATCAGAGTAAGGTATATTTGGTAGAAACTTGTAATAAAGTATCTATTTGTCATTTTTTAGATGTACTTTGTGGTGATGATTTCCAATAATGAATCACTTGATAGTGATTTATACTTTGATTTTATGTAGGTATAAAGTCCTTAGATATAGTAGCTATTCTTTCTACTGCATTACTTTGCCATATTCTTTCTATTGTCATTTTTTACATTCCTAAAATAGCATATTTTCTTGCAATTTCATAACATTGTGTTTTGAGACATCTGAGGTACTTTATTTTATGGCTATGAGAACATAAAATTAAAAAAATAGATAAATAAAGCTAATATATTGCTATAATTGTTTTAAAATCTCTAAAAGCTTTAGGTAATGGCTATACAACTTTAAAACATGAATATTTTAATGATTTCAGATTCACAAAATTGTTATTTCACAGTTGCTTAAAAATTTAAGGTACGTTTTATTTCACTCAGTACAATGCCTATGTAGACATATAAGCTATGGTTTGTTGGTTGGAGGGTTTCAATTATAGTAAAGGTAATTATACTTCTTTCTGAAGTAAACTTTCATTCTCTGGATAATTACATTTTGAATGAAAAGAAAATATCAAAACCTTGGGTTACTCTGGAGATCTTTTCTTAGTACTTTGTTAGTCTGGCCTCATGATGGCACCAAAGGGTAGGAAATTATTTTTTGAATTCCCAATAACTTACTGAATTGCAATAAAAATATAAGGAAAATCAGCAAAGGACAGTCAAGTTTGCTAAACCTTCCATATAAAGAAGGTTGGGGGAGTTGGTACAGTTTTGGGTATGCCCCCTTTGGTATAGATGGTTACAATTCCCTCCTGCTTTTCAATATGCAACACACTTTGTCCTTTCTCTCAAATTATTTTGTCTCCTTGCCATTATCTCTTCTCCCAATTTGTCTCCTCTGCTACAGCAAGTAAAACATGCTGATGGGGGGGGGGGGGGGAATATTTCCTTAATCTAATTTTAACAATAAACTTGTGTCTTAATAATTTTGGAAGATACATGATTAGCAGATGGCCACTAAGGAGACCACTATAAAAGGAAATATACATGATAAAATATGAAAAAAAATGCTCTTTCATGTGTGATATCTCACTCATTTTCCAATTTCTTAGAATATCAAAATTTAGAATTTAATTCTACACCATAATAAATCTTACTTCAGATTGATGGCAGTAATCTCAGCTATGGTCTTAATATTTCTCATTGGTAGATGAGACATAGTTAAAGTGTGCATTCACATGAGTGTCCTGCGATGTGTGCTCCTATGTATCAACTCTGTGTACTAGGTTTTTGTTACACATTGGAAGGGAATAAAATAAACTTGTTCCTTTTCTCTTCAAAGATACTTGTAACCCAGCTCAAGTGAAAAGATGAATATATCTAAAAATGACTAATAATAACAGTCAGTAACAATTTGAAAGGCTTGAATGTTATGAATTAAAAATAGAGCAAAACAGCTGTTGATTAAGAAAAAACTTAAAATGCTATGTAATGCATTTCTCCCCTAAATGTAAATCAATCAAGCAAACAAACAAGAAAACATTTTAAGATGAGCTAACATCAAAAGATGATGTTTGATTACATCGCCTTTATGACCTGCGGTTGACTTCCTCAATCTATAGAATATAAAAATTTTTTATGTTTACTCTGTTTTCTCAATTTTTATAATCTTTTGTGTTGGTACAAATCTTCACGAAAATACTTTATAAAACAGCAATTTTTTCTTTTTAGTTCCTTTGGAATTTGGGATCCTCTGACGATGTTTCTTGTACTTCCCGTCCCAGTGCCTCTCTCCTTGCCTATAACCAGCCTTAGTAAGATAGGGTACTTTGGACTTTCCAGCTTCCTGAAGACCCTTGGATCAGCTCGCTCACATAGTACTCTGTGCTTTTGTGTAATGATTATTTCTCTTCCTTTTTTTTTTTTTTTTTTCACTCCTATAATCACTGCATAAAGATAACATCTACTACTGAAATTTGTGAAAAAACAGAGTTCTTTGCTCCTGGTCTCCTATCAATCTTGCATTTTTACATTTTCATATTCTCTCTTCTCCTAAAATCGTTGAGATCCTTGAGGTTGGGCTAGAGGACAATCTGAGAAGCATAAACTTGAGTCATGGTCCTGGATCAAATTTGTCCCTTAAGTAGCTTTTCTGTTTAAGGAAAATCCCTTCTGTGTCGAGCACAGTGTCTGGGTAGCTAAGGGATGGGCTTTGGCCCTCATTAGCCTGAGTACTTTCATGGGGGTGTGTGGAGAGTAGTGTGGGTTAGCTCTTAGCCTCTAAATCACTATATCCATGAGGCTTATTGGCATTCTCTTTAAAATTAATCCTTAGTGGGGCGCCTGGGTGGCTCAGTTGGTTAAGTGTCCGACTTCGGCTCAGGTCATGATCTTGCGTTCCGTGAGTTCGAGCCCCACGTCGGGCTCTGTGCTGACAGCCTGGAGCCTGTTTCAGATTCTGTGTCTCCCTCTCTCTCTGACCCTCCCCCGTTCATGCTCTGTCTCTCTCTGTCTCAAAAATAAATAAACGTTAAAAAAAAATTAAAAAAAATAAAATTAATCCTTAGTGGGACCTGCTTTCCTGTGTATGTATGTGTGTATATATATCTATATCTATCTATCTATCTATATCTATCTATCTATATATATCTATATATATCTGGTTGTCTGAACACTCTAGGAAAAAATATATATCTAAGAATTTATGTATCTAAGAATATAATATATAATATACTTATTATCTGTGTATTACTTTAAGAATATATGCATTATGTTTATGTATATGTATATATACATAATGTATATATATATATATATATATATATATATATATATATATACAAGTACATATATATATTCTTGGAGTGTTCATCTAGCTTAGACCCTCACTCTGGGTTTTTTGTTTCATTAGAAATAATCTACATTTCTAGACAATTAGTCAATTAACACAACAGAGAACAACATTACAAATTAAAAAAAATAGTTTCTTTTTCAAAAGTCACTGTTATTTTAACAAGAAATATGAAAAAAAAACACCCAAGTTTGAACACTTCTTTGTAATGGGATGACTTTTAATATAGGCATGGATATATTTTTGTCATCTATTTGTTTTACAACATATTTTTAAATCTTTTGAATTTGAAGTCCTTTTCTAAGAAATGTTAGAGACACAATTTAGAAGTATTGAATAACAGTGATATAAGGGTGATTGTATTTGACTGAATTGTATAGCAAGCAGTACCCTCAGTGTTAGGTGGTGAAAAGGCACCTACAAATAGGTGGAGGAGTGCTTGGGTGTGGGTGGCTCAGTTGGTTAAGCATCCAACTTCAGTTCAGGTCACGATCTCCTTGTTAGTGAGTTGAGCCCCGCATCAGGCTCTGTGGTGACAACGCAGAGCCTGGAGCCTGCTTTGGATTCTGTGTGTGTGTGTCTCTCTCTGCCCCTGCCCTGCTCACACTCTGTCTCTCTCAAAAATAGATAAACATTAAAAAAAAAAAAATTAGGCAGAGTATCCACTAGTCCAGAATAAAAGTGGATTTTTTTTTTCAAGGGCAAACTTAGCACAGAGACAAGGACTTTGAATGACCTGTTTTTGCTTGTCTGCATTAAATGATTTCTATCATCTTCAGCGTGCTTATAATGGTGCCAATTCAGGAAATATTTAAACCTATGGGGTGCCTGGCTAGCTCAGTCAGTGAAGCATGTGACTCTTGAGCTCAAGGTTGTGGGTTCAAGTCCCGTGTGTGTGTAGAGATTACTTAGAAATAAAGTCTTAAAAAGAAAAAAAAAAGGAAATACTTAAACCTATAAAAGGGTAATGTTGGTATAGATATAAGATTCCCATCATTTTATTTTAATCACTTTAATCTTTATCAGCTTCTGGAAATGGAAATATTTCCAGATTATATTAAGTTATGTAATTATAGAAACTAATGATAGACATGGTTCTTAAAATTTGTGTGAGTAGATCTGTAATATATAGATGAAATTATAGATGGATTTTGAAATTTGAAACTGAAGTAATACTATTAAATTGGTACCCCTTATCTTCAGATGAAGATACCAGGGAACAGAATGTTTAATTACTTATAGCTAGTGGATGGTGATACTAGACTAAAATCTGGAACTTTTGGGTAATTGCTGAGTATTTTTTGTTTTTATCTATTATTTTTTCCTCAGGAAAATAAAGCCAACATACTTTATCTGCGGGATAAAAAGAAAAGGACCCTTAAAAAAAGGCCCTAATTTCAGAAAACCCTGATTTTGTGTTGCTCTAAATATATGGATTTTTTCCCTTCTAAAATTTCCATCTCTTCTTCAAAGATGGAAAATGCTAAGATAGGCTGTGTTCCTTATTGTTTAACATCCTGCACCTTTATCTTTTATAGAAATGAGAACAATAGCATAAATTCAGTAATAAATTTAAAGTTATTCACAATTTATTGATATATTTTAATAAATTCCTGAATAAATATTGTTTTATTTAAATTCTACGATGCGATATTTATATGAACAAGACAACTTATGTATATCATATCATACATACATATGCATATATATGTGTACATATATGTAGTCCCATGATATATATGGGTGCACACAAAAAATGCATATGCGCATATGAAGCTTATATTATTAGCAATCTAATATTTGTAAAGTAGTTACAACTTTTAATATTTGTAAGGTTCTCAAAACAATATCTGGCATACTGTAAGGATTACATATGTGCTTCCTTTTTGTTATGGTGATATCGTCTATAAAAACTAGATTTCAGATCTATGAAGAATAATAAAAACACTAGGTCTATTTTGTTTTTAAAACATATATTTGTTTTCCATATAAAAGGATAAAAAGCATCTCTACTATGGCTGCAATACTTCTCAAAACATTAAATCTCTACCAGACAGTAAATAATAAGTGCTAAATGAGTGGTATGGAAAGTAAGTCTTGTGGAAGTTTAGAAGAAGGAAAGATTGCTTCCAGATGAAACGTTCAGGGAATGCTGAATTTGAGCTGCAGTTTGAAAAATGGGCAGGATTTGGATAAAGAGACTAAAGAGGGTTGGGTTGAGAGGTATTATAACAGAAGTAAAGTGTAAAGGCAGAGCTTAATTTTCATTTTTCTCTGCCCCCGGGTTGATGAGAGGAGATAAATATATTTAAACATGAAGCCAAAAAGGAAAATCTTCTTTCTCTTTCAATGACTTTTGAACTCTCTCCCACTATCATTGTATTTTTCAAAACAAGGCTTCCTGAAAAATTCTCTTTTCTATTATGCTCCCCTGGATAATGATATATTCATATCTGTTCCCTTAAAATAACATATTCCCATAATTATGATACTATTTTATATTTACAATCTTGAAATGAAAGTGTGTGTGTGTGTGTGTGTGTGTGTGTGTGTGTGTTTTCTTTATAACCTGGACTTCTCTCATTCATAAAGAAACAAGGAAGCTGTGTTTTTTTGTCAAAGTAGGGAGAAAGGTACTGTCTGTACTCAGGGAAAATAATTGCAGTACAGCTGAGCATCCGATGACACACAGCGTACCATGTTTAATAAACTTCATGGAAATCTGGCCACAAGGGGTGGCTATAGGGATATTTGTCACTTCAGGAAACAAAGCTCTCCTCTCCATCTTCAAACAGCTCTGTTACCTATATCATCTTAACTGGCAAGGGACACACTCTTGTATGTATTGGCTAATGAAAGATATGTGACAATGTAATCATTAGGAAGATCTATAATTTACAGAATCTTAACCTAAAGAAAATAAAATTCGGAATGGATGTCTGCTGAAACAACAACAACAATAGCAACAACAAAAACCCCCATATTCAAGCTGAAAATAAATGATTTGGGGATTTTCTACTGTTGAGGATTATCTGCACCAGTGAGCCCCTCTGGTACTGCTTATAAAAGAGTGTTGACTTAGTTTGTCTGCTAGAAGGCTACCCCAGCTGCAAGGATATGTAGTAATTACAATAGATTTGCGTTATCTGTCAATGTAAATCCCTGAATCAGTTATGTATACAAATACAAGTATTTTATTTCCTATTTTATTTGGTCAAAGTTGCTTTGAAATGTACTCAAGGTGAATTTTGGGTTAATATATGAAAAGAATGCTTTGGCAAATACCAGATTGGTGAAAATTAGCCGGATTTCATATTCTCTAAATAACGTAGCCTCATCTGTTAATGCACACCAGTTCAATCTACAATATTTATTACACCCTTTTTGTGAGCAAAAGCCTGTGATTGCATCACCTGAGGAGTTATTTAGATGTGATTAAAGCCTAGAATTTCAGCTGGACAAGCCCACAACGTTTGTGGCTCCACTTTGCACCTTAAAACTTGCATTTGCACCTGCAAAAGGCTGAAATGAATCGCAAGTCAGCACATGTGTGTTCCATTATTCATTTTTTATGAGCAGATGTGGGTGATGTGGGCAAAGAGCTAGATGCATCTTTAATTGAGAAAACCTGTGGAAAAGTTATCCCTAAATCTCTCCTAGGGAATTGATTTAGAACACGACACACCATGATTTGGAAACTACGAGTCAGACCCAAATGTTGACCAGACAACCTAAACTTGAACATAGGCTGTCAGAAATGAATATTAAGGACATTAATCCTCAGATTTTCTTCCTTTCAAAATTTCTCTTTGAATAATGCTGTGTCCATTAGGTTTTTTTTTGTTTTTGTTTTTGTTTTAGTGTTTGCCTTAAAATAATATAAGCCATCAGGATTAAAGACATGAAACTCAGTGGCATTCATCTGCAGAAAAATAAATAAGGCCCCAAACTTGTATTTCCATGTTTCATTCACACAGAGTCTTAGAATTGTGTAATTTAAAGGTATTTGGATTCATTTACACTAAATTAACTTACATCTGAATATTTATTCTATAGTAGATAATTCCCTATTGTTGCTAGTGATGAGGAGTGGAGGTAAAAGTGAATGAGACACAGCCTCTGACATAAAGAAATACTTATTTTAAAAAGCACAGTTTATGAAGCTTGGCTATTCTAGAGTTTATAATAATGATATAGCTCATAATCAGGTCAAACCAAATTGTATATGCAATTGAATATTAGATGAATTGCTCCACAAAAACCAATGCTATGCCTATATAAACCAATGGAAGTGTTAGGTATTAGAGAGACAATGAGGAATAACCCTTAAGGAGTTTATAATACATCAAAGAATAGAATGATTCATGCTAGGATAAAGAATCCAAGGGAGTGATAGAAACCAATAGGAAAAACACCTACCTCAGCATTGGTGAACTGGAGACAGGAAATGACATCCACAGTTAAGCCTGAAAGATGAGTTGGTGTTAGGCAGGTTGGAAAAGGCATGGAAGGCAGGTCTAGATAGAGGAAGAAACACATGAAAGATACAAAGATGGGAAAGCATGGTGACTTAGAGGAATGGTAAGGAGGTTTGTCATACCAA
The DNA here is from genome assembly GCF_028018385.1 of Neofelis nebulosa. Classification (NCBI taxonomy): domain Eukaryota; kingdom Metazoa; phylum Chordata; class Mammalia; order Carnivora; family Felidae; genus Neofelis; species Neofelis nebulosa. The sequence goes on along the minus strand of NC_080795.1, from coordinate 27,415,815 downwards.
ACCATAGAAAGGAAAATATTAAGGAAAATGAATTTGAAGCGATTGTAATTATAACTAATATTTATCTATTACTATATGCCATACTGTAGTCTAAGAACATTAGAAAGTGTATCTCATTTAGTCTTCACCATAATTATTTGAAGAGATATCCCTATGTAAAAAATGAGAATTCTGAGGTTTTGAGAAATTAAATACTTGTCTAAGACCCCTAGTTATTAGATGATAGACTTAAAACCCAGGCTCTGGCCTCCATGTTCTTCACCATTGTATTGTGGTTAATGAGAATCAAGCTGAGACATGTTGAGGGGTTTGTAGTCTATCTACACAGCATTTGGTAACCATTAAAGAGTTTTAGGTTTTGAATTTTAGCAAAGTAGAGTGGATGGATGAATGAATGAATGAAAGGTAAAATATTGGAAGGGCATGATTCTGTAATTAGGAAGAACAGGTAGGAGGATATTTTAGTACTTCAGAGAAAGATAGGAGTATAAGATAGTGGCAGAGAGATAGAGAATATTGGGAGTTTTTAGATCATATCAAGGAGGCAAGAGGCAGTATCAGTAAGACTTGTTGAGGGAAATATTTGGGGAAATAAATTAGAGTGGCTGGGTTCTTGGCTTCTAGCATAGACATTTTGATAAGTTACTGCATTATGATTCCAATAGTGATAGCTCAACTGTTATGTACTTTTAGAGGGTTTTCATTTGCCTGCTCTTTCCACATACATCCTCTGCCACTTGAGAAGACTTGAGAAGTAGATGCCTGTTCTTATAGCACCCTGAGGACACAATTATCCATGCTAGTCACAACATTTCATGGCTGTTCCCACTTAACTCAGCTTCACTGAGGTCATCTTTTACATTCAGTACATCCAGAAGCTATCAGAGATTTAAATGTTTGTTGAAGTAGTACAATGACATATATAAGTGGTAAAGAACAATAGGGGCTCAGGAAATAGTAGAGAGTAAAGTCTATCTTATTAATGCTACCTTAGGAAAAAAGGGAAGGAATTGAAAATATAGGACCTATTTTTATCTGTTTCTTTTTTTTCCCCTCAAATCATGGGGTTTAGGAAGAGAAAGTAGAATATGAGGAAAAAAATGACTGGCTACAGACACTGTGTTGAGGAATAGAATTTGCCCCTTTTGGACAAGGACTTAAAATACTATAAAATTGGATCTTTTCCTGAAGATGAACAGTGTATTGTATATTTATCAAGAGGTTATTCATTTGATTTATCAAGACTTCTTCAGTATGAAAATTCAATGGTCAGAGGGGGGAAATTTATAAAAAAATATTTTTATGAAAAACATTGAGAATGACATAAGAGGATAAAAATGGGGGAAGTAACAATGATGATATAAATGGGGCCTAGAATAGTCAGATTGGATACAGTATGGGAATGCAAAGCATGGATAAGGGGCCAAGTGAAATTTTGTTGGATGTTATGGTAGAACACAAAGAATACCTTATAGGAGTCATAGTGAACTTGATGATGCAAGACCCAGTATTGTCTCCTTCCATTAGGCATATTCTCTGAGTTTAAGACCTCAAAAATTATTTCTACCTAGAATTGGGGCAACAAACATCATTGATGTTGGAACTTCTCAGTTTGGAACTCTGTAGTTGGCTGGTGTGTTACTTGATTTCTCCCATCTTTTAATTGCAAATTATCCATTTATAGAACTATATATCTGACTATATATCCTTCTACATCCTGTTCACCTGATTGTACATTTCTGTAAGTGCCTTCTGGGTGGAGAACAATTTCTTAGTGATTGCATATCACTTCTTTCTGTCTCCCTAACTTCTTCACATGGAATCTTTCTCCTAAAAAGCATTATAAAAGTATTAAACATATAATAGAAAAATGTGATATAATAATTTTATAGTCAGTTTGTGGGAAGGATGGATCCAGAAGACAAATGGGAGGATCTTTTATTTACTGTCCTTTTGTCAACCTGAAGGCCATATAAATGATGAGTGTGGGTGGGATGCAATATATGAGAGGAGATAAATTAACCTACAGTTCAAAAAAAAGAAAGACATAAAAGGGCCAAAGTGAAAGTGGAACATGTTTCGAGAAAGGGTATGAGAAGCTGCAGGGGGGCTTTAAAAGACAGAAGAGGGGCGCCTGGGTGGCGCAGTCGGTTAAGCGTCCGACTTCAGTCAGGTCACGATCTCGCGGTCCGTGAGTTTGAGCCCCGCGTCAGGCTCTGGGCTGATGGCTCGGAGACTGGAGCCTGTTTCCGATTCTGTGTCTCCCTCTCTCTCTGCCCCTCCCCCGTTCATGCTCTGTCTCTCTCTGTCCCAAAAATAAATAAAAAACGTTGGAAAAAAAAAATAAAAAAAAAAATAAAAGACAGAAGAGCTGGATGCTAAGGACTTAACTTGGAAGGACAATAGGAATCTTGAAGTGAAGGTTTATGACCTGAGTTATGGAAAGCACTTCTATGAACTCCTTTATTAATCTTTAATAAAATACCTATTCCTGAGAAGAATCTAGCTGAGATTTGTGGGAATGATGGTGAATGAAGAGAATGATTGAATCCTGCTCATGGAGTCAAGAACAGAAACTTCCCATGGGGTGTAGCCGCAATAGCATTAGAAAGGTAGGTAGGGAAGTAGGTCTAGAAATAGAAACAGATCTGAAGGGAGAAAAAACAAATAATCCTGTGTAGTCCATCTCTGCTTTTATTTTATTTTTTTAAATTTACTTATTTATTTTGAGAGAGAGAGAGAGAGAGAGAGAGAGAGAGAGAGAGCGAGCGCCCGGGAGGGGCAGAGAGAGAGGGAGAGAGAAAATCCCAACCAGGCTCCATGGTGTCAGTGCAGATCCCAATGCAGGGCTAGATCTTATGAACCTTGAGATCATGACCTGAGCTGAAAGCAAGAGTTGGATGCTCAGCTGACTGAACCACCCAGGCACTCCCCTTCCCCCCTGCCACCCTTTGCTTTTCTTTTTCTTTTTTTTTTTAAATGTGTATTTATATTTACATAGATAGAGCATGAGCTGAGATTGGGGGCACAAAGAGAGTGAGGCAGAAAATCCCAAGCAGGCTCTGCACTGTCAGCACAGAGCTCAATGTGGGGCTTGAACCCAAGAACACAAGCTGTGAGATCATGACCTGAGCCAGAGTCAAGAGGCAGACACTTAACTGACTAAACCACTGAGGTGCCTCCTCTCTTTGCTTTTAAGCAAACTGTGGATGAAAATAAAAGGGAATAAAATAGGGGTTTTGTCACTATGTCACTAGTGTAGCCAGACAAGAAGAAGTAGGAGTGATGGAGATGCAGGTCTCAGATCATCACCTGGCCAGGCCAGAATAGAGACAACAGAGCAGTGGAGACAGCCACATAGCTCTGGCTCTGTCTTTCAAACTTTATGAGATTCAGTGTACTGAAAATGTAAAATCTGAGATACTGAAAGATTAAATATGTTAACATATGTGAAAATACAAAACATAGGTACTTGGATCACAGCAGATTTTTTTAAGTGATGGTGTATTTTTTTTTTTTTCCTGAAACTTCAACTCTTCTGATAGCTGCTAAAATTTCCATTCATGTGTAAATAATGGGAAAGTAAAGAGAATGGTGGGAGCTACTATCGATGTAACTTTTAAAACAAAGGAAATTGTTTTTTAATATGAGTGTAACAGGGACTTTGTGAAAGGGCTGTGTCACCTTAAAGTTTCCAATTGATAATAAATGGAAATGCTGGTCATAATTAGACATGTGCCAGAAATACGATAAAAGGCAAGTTCCAGTCCTTCAAAGGGAGGTAGTTCCCAGCCAACATAAGCCTGGGAATATGCTCATGGTACATGATGATGATGATGATCCCAGTGCTTCAGAGCTTTGTCTTTAAAGCTAACACCTCTAGACTTCTGACTTGCCTCTCAGCCTCCAGTGTGGTAGAAGTTTGTTCCAGTTATTTCTAACCTATTTCAATAACACTGTGTAACAGTGTGGCTACAATGTAAAAAATATACAAGGTGCAGTCTTGTTAATGTCATCTTTGCTGTTGTCAGAGATTGGGGTGCAATCGCAAGGCCAGGATATTTTAATGGTTCTTTTATCTACCTCCCCTGGGACTAATAGGATTAGAAACTAGATTGAACTTTGTAGAGCTCATCCTATCTACACAGTTCCTTCCAGGAAACTGCTTTATTCCTGTTTCCAGACAGCTGGATTTGTATAAGATGATTTGACTTAAGTCATATCATCTCTAAACTTCTACTGTAAGAGATTTGATCCCACTCCCTGACCCTCTAAAAAGGAGGATGAGTTAAGAAGCCTGGGAGCCTCCAAAAATGAATATCAGACTCCACATTTGCAACTGATTCAAGTGAAAAAGAAAATGGAAAAGATAATATTTAGAGATAGATACAGCTGCAGAGATAGCAATTTAGTAAGACGTAATTTTTGAAAAAATTGGTTAAAAAGGTGGACTGGATGGAATTTAGCTAAGGATGTACACTAAACAATAAAGTATGCACCATGGATGCGATGCGAAAAAAATGTATAGACAATAGAGAGGCTTTTTTTGTTTTATACTGTTTTTGTTATTTTATTCGAACCTTAAGAAAGATTAAGGCATTACTATGCAGTGACAAAGATATAACATAAGCAGGTGAGGAAGGTAGATCTTCCATTTCTTTTTTGTGCCAAAGGGGACAGGTTTTAGATGAGAAAATTTAGAATAAGCATTGATATGAAATTATGGTTGAATGAAAAATCTGTAAGAAGCGAGTTAGTGGTTCTTCTGACTTAAAATAATTGGAGCGCAGCTATGATAAAACTTGCATATGCACTTGAAATTTTCTCAGTGATCTCTAAGGATTCAGTGGAATGAAAAAGAAATACAGGAGACAGGCACCTATTGTCTCCATTTTCATTGAGGGAAAGCTGGAAGCTGCAATATAAAATCAGTAAACATGGCTTCAGTGCGGGGTAAAATTGTAGAATGACTTATCATATAAGTAATTTGCAAGAATACTTAAGATTTAGAACCATGTTAGCCTGAATTCATCATATGCTATATTCTAGGTTAGCCTTAATATTTTGATAAATTAGATAGATGAGATTCAAGAAACAGCCTTGGGATGTTAGCAAGGTTAATTCCATTATATCCTTTGCAAGAAAATGGAGAACTGAGAGCTCTGTAATAGAAAGCAACATGTGATAATTTGAACTCTTTTGAAAAACTTATGTAGAATGGTTGGAATCGCAAGTGTCTTGAGGACAGTGAGTATCTTTTATTTCTCTTGATATATCAGCATGCAGCACACAGTAGATACTACAAAAAATGTTAGTATCTGACTGAGTGAAGGAATGAATATTGAATAGAGCCATTTAAGATTAGTTGGTTATCTAAGTACTTTTGAGCAGGAGCTATGCTAAAAAAAAGAAACGTTGCAAGGTGGCTTCCATTAAGGTTCCATGTACACTTCTGGACTCTGTACTGGCATGGTAAGGTTGCCTCTGAAATCTACTTTTAATTTAGAAACACACTAATGATTATCAAATTAGACTGATACATTTGTGTCAATATTATAGGTAATTATATCTATAAGGCACAGAAAGTAGAAGCTTAATAATTGATATGTTCTCTTTGGGGCACCTGGGTGGTTCAGTTGGTTAAGTGTCCGACTCTTGGTTTCAGCTCAGGTCATGATCTAACAATTTGTGAGTTTGAGCCCTGCGTTAGGCGCTGCGCTGCCGGTGTGGAGCCTGCTTGGGATTCTCTCTCCCTCTCTCTCTCTCTCTCTCTCTCTCTCTCTCTCTCTCTCTCTGTCTGTCTCTCACTCTGTCTGCCCCACCCTTTCTCGCTCTCTGAAAATAAATAAATAAACTTTAAAAAAATAAATTTTTTTTATTGTGTCCAGATCTTTTGCAGAACTACCTTACATCATAAAAAGCTGAAAGTATTAGAGGCATTGTCTGTAGAATTGCACCTATTTTATGTATGTGATATGGTGGCTAACTTGAGGTTGTATATTTAATGAGCTCAAAATACTTTAACTTAATATATCTAGTTTCATTTTGCAATGAGCAAGGAAACTTTGACCTTACAATGAATGGATCAGAGTTGGCAAGAATTGTGCATGGTAGTTTTGTGATGCAGATTTCAGCTAATGGACCATGTAATTAAGATGACCAATTGCTAATGCAGTTGGAGAAATTCCAAGAACTCTGATATGAAGCCTACCAATTACAGTGCATTTCCCACTACTATCCAAGGGGATTAATAATTCTTTTCATTGCCTTTATTGAAATTCTTCAACAAATTTAAGAATAGCTCAATTCATAATGGAAGAAATAGTATTATATCTACTTGCACAGTAAAGTACAGGAAATGAGAGAGGCATAGCTCATCTCTAAGTATCTATAATGGTTCTATCTGGTACTTTTTTATGTAACAGTACTTTTATAATTATATTTTATCTCACTGATATTGAGTTTATATAAATGGATTCACAATATATTGATCTTTTTGTCAAGGATTAATATATAATCCACATAGAGGTGAAAGGCACGGGATAACGTACATAGATGAGTCAATTTTTTTTAGATATACAGTGTTAGCAAGTAATAAAGTAGGTTCCTCATAATTAGAGCATTTTCTTCTCCTTCTTTATTTTTACTGCTAGATTTTCCCTAGGTGCTCAATAAATGTTTATGGAACAAGATTGAATCATCAATAACACAGTCATAGTAAAATTTTATTTTGAAAGGCATAGTTCCAGTATTGACCTAACATACGTGGTTTAAATCTCTAGTGCTAAGCATTGCATATGATATTTAATTTTGAGTCAACGTATGTTAATTGAAAGAATGCATAAATAAACCCTCTACTCTTCAATTATGTTGGAAGTTATTTATTTTGGCAACAGTGTATTACTCTAAGAGAATGTCAAAGCACATGTAGAAGAATGTCAACATTATAATATATGGGTGGTCAGAAAGTGGCTGTTTGTTTTATATTATTCTCCTTATTTTTCTATATGTTTAGAGTATTTAGAAATTAAAAATATATTTAGTATGTTGTTTTTCTTCAATCTGAACAGCTTTATAACATTTATTAAATAAATATTTTTGTGTTCATGGTGGGAATATAGCTGTGCTTAAAAACATACAGTTTTGTTTCTTTCAAGCAATTCTTCTGAAAAACATATAGGCATGATCTAAGCCAAAAAATGTATTTTTAAATTCATAGCTGAGTTCTCAAGAAAGTAACGGAAATCTTCAAGTGCCTCCTCTTTCCCTAACAACATAGAAGTATTTAAAAATTGAAATAAAAATTGCAAGTCAATATAAAATCTGGGGCATTTCTTGGGGCATGGATGGGGCATGATACAGCAACCTGGAATTTTAGGGAATATTAGCTAAATGGGTACCAGGATATTGGGACTGGGCCTGCTGGGGGCAATCAGGAGAATTTTCATAAAATCCTGCTTTTCCAAAGTGACATATCATCAGTGAAAGGGTAGCCTAGACAAATTCATTGATCAGAAATAGAAAAAGATATGAGACTGTCTATTTTGGTCACAGCTAAGATGGGAGGATAAAGTAGCTATTCCAATTGTGTGTCATAGGCTTGCCACACACGGGTCTAGGGTTCCACTTTATCCTACCTGGGTGACCAGGGAAACTGGAAACTGAGAGGTTAAATTACAGTAGTCCCAGTTTGTTGAGATGCATTGTCTGTAGCAGAATCCTATAAATATCCTCTCTGGAGGGAATCTTCCTTAACCCAGGTCTCTCATATTCTTCCACAAGCTAAATTCAATCAAATATAAAGATACAATAGCAACAACAAAATCAAATACATGCACGAGAAAACAAAAACCCACAAATTTAAACACTAAGGACATTAGGTATTGAAATCATTGCTTATAGAACACTAAATAATGAAAGAAAGAATATATATTAAAAAAAGTGACCAAAGTATAAGAGGATATAAAAAATAACCAAAAATAGTTGAAAAAGAATGAATTGGCTATTTGTATTAGTCAGGATAAGCTGTGCTGTGACAGAGAACACAACCCTGACCACAAATATTCCTTTTATTCCCTTAATGCTGGCTGAGGATCAGGTGACTCCATGTTAACTATCCTCTATACAGCAACTTAGATATCCAGGCCAAGTGGATGTCATGGCTCTGTCATTTTAACATACGGCCTTTTCTTGGCTAAGGCTACAGGATGGCCGAAAGCTAGCAAACAAGTTCATCTGAGATTCTTCTTGGAAGTGACTAACACCATGTCTTACCCACTATCCAATAGGCGGCATCTCTTTCAAAAGGGCTGAGAGCTGTGTAGGAACATGGAGAATATTTTTCTTCTCTATATCTGAAAAATTTATTTATTTATTTATTTATTTATTTATTTATTTTGAAGTTTATTTATTCTGAGAGAGAGAGAGAGAGAGAGTGCAAAGGAGGGACAGAGAGAGAGAGAGAGAGAGGGAGAGAGAGAATCCCAAGCAGGATCCATGCTGTCAGTGTGGAGTCTGATGCAGGGTTCAATCTCATGAACTGTGAGATTATGACCTGAGCAGAAATCAAGAGTTGGCCGCTCAACCGACTGAGACACCAAGGTGCTCTGGAAAAATATAATAACTTAAATCAAAACCTCAATTTGGGGGACTATAGCAGAAAAGCAGTCATGAGCTAACATGTCTAAATGGAGTTCTAAAAGGAGACTAAAGAAAATAGGGAAAAACAATGACAATTTTTTAAAGAATTTATGAAAGATATAAATTCAGATTCAAAAACCACACATGAGCTAAACAGGATAAACATGTAGAAATTCATATTTAGTGGGGTGCCTGGGTAGCTCAGGTGGTTAAGCGTCTGACTTCAGCTCAGATCATGATCTCACAATTCGTGGGTTCAAGCCTGGCATCAGGCTCTCTGCTGTCATCATGGAGCCCTCTTCGAATCCTCTGTCTCCCTTTTTCTCTCTGCCCCTCCCCCACTTGCTTGTGTGCTCTGTCTCTTTTTCTTTCTCTTTCTCAAAAATAAACATTAAAAAATTCATATTTAGTCACAACATAGTGAAACCACACAAGAACAAGGACCAGGGCTCATTTATAACAGCCACCAGAGATAAAAGAAATATCATCTATAAAGGAGTGACAATTAGGCTGCAATTGAACTTTTCAACATTAACAGTCAGTAGAAAAATAACTATTAGTTATAGAAAGGCGTATTTGTCAAGATTCTCCAGAGAAACAGAACCAATATGATATACATATTATTATAATTATATACTATTATATATTATTATAATATAGTGAAACAGAACTACAGGTGAAGATTTATTATACGAAATGTCTCACACAGTAATACGCACTGAGAAATTCCACTATCTGCTGTCTGCAAGCTGGAGGCCCAGGAAAGCCAGGGGTGTAATTCAGTCCTGACTTGAAGATCTGAGAATCAGGGGAGTTGATGGTCTAAGTCCCCATCTGAGTCCAGAGCACAAGAACGAGGAGCACTTATGTCCAATGGCAGAAGATGGATTTCCCAGCTCAAGCCAAGTAAATTCACCTTCTCACATTTATGTTCTATTTAGGCTCTTAATGGATTGGATCATGCTTGCCCATATTAGTGATGGTAATCTTTCTTCAGTATACTGATTCAAACACTGATCTCTTCTGGAAACACCTTCATAGACACACTCAGAAACAATGTTTTATCTAGGCATCTCTGAGTCCAATCATGTTGACAATAAAGTTTATCACGAGAATTAGTAACTGTCCATGAAGAATTGTGAACTTCATGCAACAAGCTTTCTGAGAGAAGGTCAAAGATATTTTCAAATAAATAAATTGCTAGGAAAGCTTACCTTACCTTACCAAAACAACAACAGCAACAACAACAACACCCCTCGAAACCAACTGATTTATGCAATGGGAAAGCAAAACAAAACAGGATAGAATAAAACAGTGGGAAAAAATAGCAAATATACCAATACACATGAAGTTTTAAACATATGAACATGTGAACCAGTAAATGTAAGAAAAAAAAATCTCAATCTTATTAATAATCAGGAAAACACATATTAAAACTACAATGAGATACTATTTTATCTCTAACCATTTGGCAAAAATTAGGAAGTCTAATAAACCAAGTAGTGGTAGAATAATGTCAAGTCTTATACACTTCTGATGAGAGTTTGGTTTCCATAAACATACTTATGGGAAACAATTTGGCATTGTTTAGTAATGTTGAAAATATGAAATTTATTTATTAGGTATAATCTTGAGAGAAATTCTTGCATACATATGCCAGAAGAAATGGATGAATTCATCTGTATTGTTTGTATTGGTAAAAACAACAACAACAACCAAAAAAAAAAAAAAAAGAACAACTAAATATCCAATGACAGAAGAATGCATAAAATTACTTATATACATATATATGAATTTATATACATATACATGTATAATGGTATGCTATGCAACATTGAAAATGAATGATTTATATAAAGTCTAATAACATAAAACTAAACACAATTTGTTTATAGTTACCAATGTATGTACCAAAATCACAGTGGTAGGAAACAATACCTGTGAATACTAAAAAGTGGGAGAAAGGATATACTGAGAGGTATGCAGAGAGAGGCATGCATTGATCATTCTAATAATGTATTTCTTAAGCAGAGTGATAAGATTGTTTATTTTTTCATGTAATATGTTCAAATATATGTCCTTTTCATATATAAAACACTTAGAATCAAAAAAGTGTAAAAATGCAGACAGTTAGTGTCTGCCCTGGTATGTAGAAGTTCATACAAAGTAATGTAAAGTTTTAACATTGATAGATACTAGTAAGAGAGATACATGGTGCTATTTAAAATGCGGACTTATGACTTTTGAAGCATAACGAAACAGAGAGGAAATCACCTATGTAGGGAAAGCTTGGGTATTGTCTTTTACTTCAAAGATCAGTCCTCTTTATTTGCTATTTAATCCTCCCATGCAACTTCCCTGTTTTTTAAACTACTTTTTTCAAGGGGTGCCTGGGTGGTTCAGTCAGTTCAGCGTCTGACTTTGGCTCAGGTCATGATCTCACGGTTTGTGGGTTTGAGCCCCAAGTAGGACTCTGTGCTGACAGCTCAGAGCCTGGAACCTGCTTCAGATTTTGTGTCTCCCTCTCTTTGCCCTTCCCGTGCTCGTGCTCTGTCTCTCTGCCTCTCAAAAATGAACAAATGTTAAAAAATTAAAAAAAAAAAACTACTTTTTTCAAGACTCAGGTAAATTCCATCTCTATCATAATCCTTAAGATAAATTAAATGCCATTTTAGACTTCCAAAGATTGATTCCAAGCTTCCCCTGATCCCACGGTCATGGGATGGAACCCTGTGTTGGCCTCTGCACTGAGCGTGGAGCCTGCTTAAGATTCTCTGTCTCCTTCTGCCCCTCCCAACCCCCTCCCTCTCTAAAGTAATGAATGAATGAATGAATGAATAAATAAATAAATAAATAAATAAATAAATAAATAAATAAAAGAAGATTCCTCCTTAGAGCTTTTAGAAAGGAATACAGTTTTGTAGATAACCTTGATTTTGGCCTTGTGCCACTCTAAGTAGAGACCCCGTCAGCCATCTAACTGCTGACCTACAGAAACTGGTAGATAACCAATATGTGTTACTTTAAGCCACTAAGTTTGTGGTAATTCATCACACTAGCATAGAAATTAACACAGTAATGAACATAAAAACCCACACATAAATGTATAATTAACTATTGTGGTAACTACATAATGGGAAAGAACAGGACACTGAACAAGAGTAATAGGGGGACCTGCTTAAAGACATTTGAGGAAGCAGACAAAAGGATGAATGTGTTTTATGCTTTGTTTTCATGCACTACAATGTACCTCTATAATCCCAGTATTCACTTTGACAAGTAGTTACAGAGTACCTACTAAGTTAGTATAAAGCAAAACATTAGGTATTGGAGAGATGGTATAGATGAGTTTAAGAGATGCCTCACCTCACAAAACTCACAGTCTAGAACACAAGTTGACAAGCCAGTCTGTGGACCAAATCTGGCCTGCCACATGTTTCTGTATGGTGTGTGAGCTAAGAAGGATTTTTACATTTTTAAATGTTTCAGAACAAAATCACAAGAAAAATAATATTCTGTTGCATGTGAAATTTATATGAAGTTCAAATTTCAGTGTTCCTAAATAAAGTTTTCTTGGAACACAGCCACATTTGTTTGTGTATTGTCTATGGTTCTTTCACCTTAAAATGGCAGAATTGAGTAGCTGTGAAAGCCCGAAATATTTACCCTTCATTAAAAAAGTATGCCAACTCTAGATTATTATTGTAGTTAAATCAAGCATATAGGTGATCATTGAATAAGTACCATCTAGAGAAAGAAGGAATTACTTACCATCTCTATTTTGCTGAGTACATTTGACTGTTCCCTTACTGAAATTACAATCACCACTAAGTTCTACCTCCTCTCAAAAACATCTGCCAAGAGACATTGCTTAAAGGCATGCCTTATGAGAAACTCACAAATGCCTGCTTTATACTGTAAGCATTTTCTTCTTTGTATTAGCTAATGTCTTTTCTAATGTTTTAGCTGTTTGCCGATGTAATTGAATCTCAAATTGTTTTTATTATATTCTTTAATACTATGGGGAGACACTCTAAATATTATAATAGTTATTAATATTAATGTTAATAACTGGTGCTCTTTCACAGGTCAGTTGCTGAATTAAGCTCAGTTATGGGTTCATAAATGTAAAATCATCAAAGCTTGCACAGTGGGAGATCCTCGTTTCCTTCCTCTGGCCCTGGTTAAGCAAGCGAACTGATCCTTACATTGTTCCTTGCTAATTGTGAGACAGATGCTTTGCATTTTTTAGATCTCGGCTACATCTAAAGAAAGTGGCTTTCTTGATAAGACCCTCTAAAATTAGAAAGTTGTAGAATTATCTAGTAATATGTGTCTTAATAATTCAACTTGTCATGGCAACATGCAATTAAAACTTTCCTTTGGGACCAAAGAGAAAAATCCCAGTTACTGCTAAAGAAGTTTAGCCAATACATAATGAGAAGAATAATTCAAGTAAATGGGACTGAGTTTCATGAAGAAAAGTAAAATAAAAGCAAAACATTGTTGAAACAAGGAAATTAATTATGACTGCATTTGATGATTTTATGGTTTTTGTAACCTCACTTATTAGATTCTCTTATTATTCCCAGTGAAAGCAGTATTATTATTTTCTTACTTGGTAGGGAAAAGGGCATTAAATTTACTCAAAAATTATCTTGTAAAATAAGTGTAACTGATACCAAATATTACTTTTATTTAAAGGGAATATAGGAAAACAGATACTGCATTCCACTAATACAGTGGAAGCATTTTGAACAAGGTTAGTCAAAGAAGAGGTTTATTTTTATATATTTATATCTATATCAATATTTATATTGACATTTTTATAACCTGTGTATCTGATTAAGTTATGCATACTTTTTTTTAATCCTGTAGTAAGATAAGTCATCTTGTTTTATATAAACTAGAGTGTAAAATATTATAGCTTAGGTACACTATTTCTTTTCCACTCTTACTGTTATAACTAAATGTCTATAGATTATTTACTATATTGTATTGACTCTGAGATGTCCATTTGTTTTTTTACATTCCACATCTCTGAAATAGGGATGCACCTTATTTTAGGTGACCTATCATAATTAAATTGCTAGCAGTTTTTCTTTCTAGATGGTTTAAATTATAATGTATTAATATGTCTTTCACAACTAATACTGACAGATTCAGTGAACACTAAATATTGAGACCACTTCTGAGAGAGTAACAAAGTTTAGCAGGGACTGTTTGTTGCCCTGCAATGATTATTTTTCCTCTTTTTCAAAACGGTAGCTGAGCATAGAGCCAATAAACTAAATTTTGCCGGACTACCTCAAAGATTACTGTACAGATTTGTTAGGGTTTCACAAAGTACTACAAACCGAGTGGCTTAAACAACAGAAATTTACTGTCTCATGGTTATCGAGGCCAGAGGTCCCAGATGAAGATGTCAGCAGGGCCATGCTCCCACTGAAGGTGCCAGGAAATGATCTGTTCCAGGTCTCTCTCCTAGCATGTGGTAGCTCTGTGGCTTATGGCAGCTTAATTCCACTCTTCATCTGATGTTCTCCTTGTGTCCCTGTCTATCTCTTTGCATGGTATTCTTTTTATAAGGAAATCAGTCATATTGTATCACAGGCCCATCCCACTCCAGTATGACCTCATCGTAACTAACTGCTTCTTCAATGGCCTTATTTCTAAATAAGGTCATATTCTGAGGTAATGAGTATTAGGAATTCAACATATGAATTTTGAGGGATACAATTCAACTCATAGCAGCGACTACATTCTGGCCAGTGAGATATAAGCAAATGTGTCAGCTTCTGGACGCCTTCCTTAAGACAGAGTTGTCATGTATTTTTTACTACTTTCCTTTAATTTCTCCTCCATCTTGCTCCCTGGAAGAGGGATATTACCTTAGAATATGAGAATAGAGGCCACAGCCCAAGAATATTAGAGCAGTGACCCGGATGGAATCTTGATTCCTAAAAACTTTGGAGAGCACAGCTACCAAACTTGAGTCTAAGCCAACATCATTATGAATTTTTCTGTTATTATCAGCCAACCCTAGTTTGACTCGATATATGAGCTCTTCCAATCAATTAAAACCTTGGCTATAGTGGTAGGCCATTCACATGTGTCATGAACTTTATAAACCTCATTTTCCCATTTGTAAAAGGAAGATAATCACATCTACCTCAATGTCAATATTAAAAGTTCTAGTGTGTGTACAGCATTTAGCACAATACTGACAAACAAGAGATTGTTGTTATGGAGGTTTTCATCTGAATGGAAGATTGGGATAAGTGTTTATTAAGGAGCTTTCAATTCTCTGTTGTTTTTTTTTATTTTATTTTACTGAAGCAGTATTAGAAGTACTTGAAATAGATGTTACCATCTATTTACTCATTCATTTGTTCATTCAACAAATAATTATTCAGCACTTTCCTTGTACCAGGCACTGTATAGGCAATGGAGGTAGAACAGTGAGTGTAGGGGCGCCTGGGTGGTGCAGTCGGTTAAGCGTCCGACTTCAGCCAGGTCACGATCTCGCGGTCTGTGAGTTCGAGCCCCGCGTCAGGCTCTGGGCTGATGGCTCGGAGCCTGGAGCCTGTTTCCGATTCTGTGTCTCCCTCTCTCTCTGCCCCTCCCCCGTTCATGCTCTGTCTCTCTCTGTCCCAAAAATAAATAAAAAACGTTGGAAAAAAAAAATTAAAAAAAAAAAAAAAAAGAACAGTGAGTGTAAACAAATTGTCCCTGTTCCCTCCCTCAGGAGGCTTACACTCAAGTTGGGTATAAAAGCTGCAGAAGAAAGGCTGGTGATGGTGTTATTATGCACATGACCTTTGACCTCATCTATCTTGGAATATGTTAAACTGTGGAAAAGTGGAACTGTGAGAGAAAAAGCACCGAGCTTGACAGAATCAACCTGTACCATGAATGGGGGAACAACAGAAAGTATCAGATGCAATGTCCCTCACAATGAAAGTGACTTGCCAACATACTTCACTTTTAACCTAATGCATTTCAGTTTGCAAAAAGCCTATGAAACACAGCATGCCATCCATATCAGTAAATAGATGTTCCAGGATTTTAGTTTGAAAAAGAAATCTTTTTAAAATTATTACTGACAACAACAATTACAATAATTATGACTTTTCTTGAATGTTTTATTCTGAATTATATTCCATCAATGCTGTATATAAGTGGTTGTCTGTATTATCTTTGAAGAGAGTTGCTGTGTGTCTAACTTTAAAGTTCATTATTTTTGCTTTTTGCCTTTTCCTTCAAGCAGAGATTTTTTTTTCTTGTCTTCTGTGTTTTCCCAGCAGGAATACTATTTTAAACAGATTGCTCTGTTCATATGTTCTGCCTCTAGAATTGGCATGATTATGGTTGGGCCTTTAATGGGGGAATTATTGGAAGTAAGGAAGGTTTCAGCTTGATATAGCTAAACCTTGTCTTTGACCATTTTACAGTGAGAAATAACTATTTAGATTGTCATTTATCAGACCCTGAGAGTCCAAGCGACAGATTTGTCATAAAAATATTTTTTCAGAAAGAATTATTCAAATTGTTCATTAAATTACTTCCTAGTTAATAAAAATGAAATGGGTTCATCTTTTGAATAATGTTATTGTAGAAACTAAAAATCCAAAAAGATAAACTCTCTGGTGACAACCTAGTGGGAGATTGGACACCTGTGGCTTTATTGATACACAGTGCCTAAAAGTAAACAAAGCATAGTGCAATAAAAGAACTGCCGTGCTTACATTTCTGTCTTTTCCAGTTTATTCAGGGACCAGTGTTCATCATCTGCACTGGGTTCTGCTCTTCTCAGTTACACACTTTGACTGTCAGAGCCTAAATATTTATAGAATGAAAGTCCGTGCACCATGCCAGTTACAATAGCTAATCCTGTCTTTCTACTGCGATAGAGGACATTTAGACAATGTAAAATTAGATTTTATTTATTATGCCAAAGGATTTTTATGATTCATGGCTATATGCAATGACTTACTTTCAAAATTAACTGATTATTAATGTAGCTCCTGTATTAGAACTATTGCATAGTTTTATTATTATTTGATTTATATGGTCTGTTGTCAACAACAGTAAAAAATCTGTATGCTAATTTTCTAGCCTACAGATATGTTTAGCTGTGTTTACGACTCTTTCAGTATAAGGAAAGTCTAAAATATTTTCTGATACTTTAAGCCTTGGAAGAGAAAAAAGTAAAAGAATTTTAGAGTTGTAGTTTGTGTTAGATATTAAATTGTTTGCCAAATATGACTTATAATGACAATGTTGACAACGTTCTATGGAATTTCAGCACCTCTTTCTTTTTAAGTTAATTTAATTTTTAAAAATTTTTAATTGTTGACAGAGAGCATAACTGGGGAAGAGGGGCACAGAGAGAGGAAGGAAGAAAGACTCTTACGGAGGCTCCCGGCTCAGTGTGAGCCCAACATGGAGCTCAGTCGAAGCCCCTAGGATCATGACCTGAGCCAAAATCAAGAGTCAGATGCTGAACCAACTGAGCCATCCTGCTCCTCTCAGCACCTCTTTTGGTCTTTACTCAAAACCGAAGCTGTTTCTAAATCCACATGCAGTTCAGATAGCCACCTATGTGTGTGCTTGAGTGCTTGAAAATTCCAAGTTATGGGCCCTTGGGATGATTGCATTAATGCACTGTGGTGTGAAGACCACAATTCATTTCAAACCTTTCTCATAGTCACGACTGGAAAGAATATCATGCTTTAATCACATACTTTAGTTCATACAAATTAATGTTTTCTCCTCATAGTTCAAAAGAAAATAGCATAAATTTCATGCTCTCACAAATTGACTTTAAGCTGTTGATGGATGGCATTTGGAAAGAAGGAAATACTCAGCATTCTCCTATAACATCTTTCCGTTTTTGAACATTGTCATGTATAGCCCAAGGCATCTAATAAAGCCCCCAGACTATAGTCAGTGATCAAAGAATACGTTAGAAGTGGGGTGTCCATGGGGCTCTCCATGCTATCTTAGGGACCAGACAGTCCAAGGGTCATGGCAGAGGAAGGGCAACACGGTGAATACAGAAGAGCCCGAGTTCAGGTCACACTATAATTTTACTAGATTTGCAATCTTGGGGAATTTATCTAGTCTTAGTAAGCCTCAGTTTTTTGTGCATCGATGATAATAGAAATGAGAGACAACAATCTTTTTTTTTTTTTTTTTTTTTTTACAGGGGAACAATAAGATGTTGTAGATTGTGCCCATTAAATGAAAATTATGTGATGTGATAGAAGTTCTAGCTAAAGCTACAATGGCAATCATACTGCAATATATAAATAAATCAATAGGTTATATATCTTTAAAAAGAATTTTTTAAATTTACTTATTTTTGAGAGAGAGAGACAAACAGAGTATGAGCAGGGGAGGGGCAGAGAGAGAGAGGGAGACACAGAATCTGAAGCAGACTCCAGGCTCTGATCTGTCAGTACAGAGCCTGACACGGAGCTCAAACCCACGAACCATGAGACCATGACCTGAACCAAAGTCGGACGCTTAACCGACTGAGCCACCCAGGCATCCTGGTTATATATCTTAAACTTACAGATGTTAAACTTACAATATGTTAAACTTACAGTATATCAAATGTATTTCAATTAAAAATTAAATAAAAATCTAAATATGTCAAATATATTTTAATTGAAACTTAAATAAAAAAATATAATGTGATCTCCAGAGGCAGGCCAGCTGGGTTTGAATCCTGGCTCCCTTCATTTGCATGGGACAATGACTTAACCTGTCTAGGCCTTACTTTATTTATTTTAACATTTATTATAGTAATAGTACTTTTTTTTTCTTAGTGTGTTATTGTTAACAAATGAGATTATCCAGGTGAAATATTTAGATTAGAATACCATCTAGAATGGTGTAAGTGCCCAATAAGTATTGATGTTTTACTTGTAATTATCATGTGCTCTATGTGGCCTGAAAGTTTGTATTTTAGCCAGATCATACCAGCTGTGTCAAGAAGGGACTATGTGGAGGAAGGCTTACCCTAGAGGCACAGTAAAAGGTCCTCAACTAAGATGGAACAAGTGGGAATATAAATAAAGTGAATTGATGGATTTCATGTTATTTTTCAGGTAGGACTGAGCAAATTTGCTCACTAAATATGTAGGAAGTGGGAGAAGTTGATAACCTTTTTGTGCCTAGAACAATAAAAGGTAGATGGTGTTCCTATTAGTAGAGATAAAAAAGGCAGGAGAATAAAGTTCGGAAGGATAAAGATAATGAAAATAGTTTTAGAAAATAGGTATCTGTACCATTTCTTCAAATAAAGTAGTTTAGTACCAGAAAGAAAGAAAAGAAAAGAGAAAAGAAGAAAAGAGATGAGAAGAAAAGAGAAAAGAAAAGAAAAAGGAAAAGAAAAGAAGCGAAAAGAAAAGAAAAGAAGGAAGGAAAGAAGAGACAAAGAAAGAAAGAGGCAGAAAGAAAAATAGGTACCTATGTCCAGGGCTAATATTACATGACAGTGCAAGAAATGGTAAAAGTTGTTTGGGGGAACATTTACACAAATCTTAGGAATTAGTGAACATGTTTAGAGAATCAGACAGAGCCTCATTTCCTGTCAACCACAACTGCAGTGATTGCTCTTTTGAACAATTTAAGATGCACTTGAGAAAGCTGGCAGGGAAGAAAATAGGAATCTTAATTTTTTGCCTTAATATGAATTAATTAAATTAAATAGCTGGTCTTCTCTTACTGCTCATCTAAAGGTACATGGGCTACTTGAATTGACTGATTTTTGAAATGAGTTATTATTTTGGAGAATGGTGTCTGCCTAGAGGACAAAATATTGGGAATAATATTACAGTGAAAATGCAAAAGGGTACTAGGTATCTGGAAGAAAGAAGGAAGGACAGAGAAATGCAAATGACAACAAGACATTTTGCCTCATTTGCATCGTTACTTAAGGTTGAAACTCATAATTTTTCTAAAGGGATTTGTATAGGTCTTTCATTCATTCAATAAATACATCTTAAGTAACCACTATGTTCTGAGCACTTCTAGGAGCTCAAGATACAGTATGAACAAAAGAGTTAAGGGATATTCCTCAAAGAGCCTGTATACGCTATTTGGAGGAGAAAGACTAAATTAACAAGTTATCAAAATAAACATTGCAAGTTCAGACTGTGATTGGTAAAAATAAAGGAATTAACAATGAGGCATGATACAAGGTAATGGACGTTCTTACTTTGGTTAAGAACCTCATCTTAGGAGATAATGAAATCATTTTCATGTATACTACGGTGATTGTTAGAAGAGACATGGACAGTTTATGGACACAGATTTTAAATTAAGGGATTTTATTTATATTAACTATATGATTTTTTTAAAAAAACAAATGAGAGATATTAGGGTATAGTTCTGTATTTTGGAGAAAAATCCAGTTTAAAGAAGAAACTGATGATGTAGGATAAATGGGGAGTCTCAAAAGTGGAATCATAAGTGGTGAACTGTGATGGGATCCTGAGCACAGAGCAACAGCTTTTAGTAGGAAGTGGACATTTCTTCTACTCCAGAAGAGGGAAGCTGAGTATACTGCATAGATGCAGAAAAAGTAATAGTTTTCTTGACAGGAACAAGAAAAATCTCTCCCCTGTTCTTGTTTTTGCTTTTCTCTTCTGTTTCTGTTTTATTCCAGCCCAAGTAGGCAGAGACACATTGAAATTGTTTACCATGATGTGTTGCTGATTTCCAAACTTCTAAATACACTTAATTAAAGCTTTTCCCCTGAGTAAGAAATTCATTTTAATGCAAATGCTGACATACTGAGTAGAGTTTACATTTGTATTCAAAGTTGGAAGGAAAATCTCTTGTGTAAACTATTAGTTCTATAAGAAGGCATATACCCAAAATCGAGCAATTTCATGAATCATTGGTCTCTGCTGTTGCACATAAGGACATTTTTTTTTTTTTTAGATTATATCTAAAGCACTGCTATGTAGCATTCTAGTCATGTTTGTAGGCCTACAGGGAAACATTACATATTTTTTATAAACAAAATATCTTAATGTACGAAAAGAAAACGTTAGAAAACTTCTTTAATAAGAAACAAAATGCAAAATTAGCAAAATTTTACATACTAAAAAATGAGTTCTTAAAAATGTTATCTTTGCCTAAGTACAAAATTTTGATATACAGGAAAAGCAAACTCATATTTCAATGTAATTCTTTGTCTGATTAACATGGGAAATGTTCTGAGAGCCTGCATCTCATATGTCACTTGAATCAATTGTGATGCTAATTAGTCCAGAAATCTTCAGTACACTAATTCTTAAATCCTATTTCTTAAATATCTAAGCACAGAGTATGAATTTCTTTGTGTTTCTGATTTTCCCTAGGACTTAGGTAACTTACAATCTACATTTTCAGCTACCTATGCCATCATTCTTCTTTTCTATTTGTTAACTCCATGCATATAACATTTTGCATACCAAATTAAAAAAAAAAAAACTAGCATCATGTAAAAATTTTGAAAAATATGGGATCATTCAAACTTTCCAACTTCTATTCCCTAAATCGACTGTTAGCCTGATAAGCTAGGTTTCCTCTCTTTCATTCATTTGTCATTAACTAATTAATTCAACAAATAGTGATACCTAATATGGTATTATTAGACATACAGAATAAGATAGTAGAGGCCCCCAGCCTAATGTTTATTGGAAAAAATAGACATTTAACTAATAATTTCAACTGTGGTGAGTGCTAATGAAACATAGGGCAACACAAGGTTTTGTGGAAGTACATGGCTAGCCTGGATTTCACAGACCAGAAGAAAGATGGAAACAATCAGATCATAGAAACATGAGCATTGTCCTACCAATCTTTGACCTTACTTTTCAAACATTGCTTTTTACATTTTTGGCTGGGAAATACACTTGTATAATTTTGGAGAATGATGGTATCCTGCTGCTTGGCCTGAGTAGATTAATAACTTAAGTTCATGGAACAAAAATCATCCTGATTTATATATAATTACAGCATATTTAGTTCAGTCTGATAATGAAACTTTATCTACAGTTGTCCAAACATCTTGAGTCTAGAAATAGCTGTAGTTCTCCAAACAAATCATTTCTAATTTTTATGTGGTAAATGTAATGACAACTTGAGAACTAGCTTCTAAATGAATAATGTCAGAAGATGTATCAGTGTTTCTAATTTGTACTCTTCTTTTTCATTTGGCAGATAAACATTTTCAATGGAGATGATGAAATCAGTGCAGACAAGGCTGCTTTTATTTAGAAGAAGGAATGAAAAGCATGTTTTTTTTAAGCTAGTGGATTGGCAAATCGAGTCAAAGGTTTTAAAGGATCTGGCTGCTGCCCGACTGATTTAAAGGTATAGATATCTAGATTTGGAAGACTTAATTTGAAACTATTTTTTAAAATATGAATTGCCTGTATAACAAAGTTTGACAGCTTCCCTTTAATTGGTGTCAAGATACATAAAACTTTTGCACCCTTCCACGTCAGAAGAAAATTCTTCATGTGTGATCCCTGGTTAATGAATAGAGTTATATGAAACTGTTTCACATTTTAATGAACTAATATGGATGGTTGGATCTCTGTATGATACATAATACAAGAAATAATCTTGAAATTTATTCGAGGAAGAACGCAGTTTACCAAACTGCAGTCCAGGTTTGTCTACTAGAATTAAATAGTTAAGGTCTAGCAAAAACATAATAAATTTGGATGGATTTTTAGTGGATTTCAAGTACCAAAGAGTTCAATTCTTTTCCTTATCCTGTATAGTGAGTCCTATATATGCGATAATTTAAAAATTTTAGTTAACTAAAATCTGTGTGTGTATGTGTGTGTTGTATAATCATATTCATGATCAATGGACAGTCACAGGGATTAAAAAGTGTGCATTTAACAAAAAATACAGATTAATTATATTAGTAGACTCACATAATGTTAGAGCTGTCAGTGACAGAGAGAAAATGTAGTCTTAAATTGCTAGTTAGAAACTGAGACCAAGACAGGGCATACCACGATGATGATGTAGGAAAGAAATAGATGTTGGGACTAGAATCTAGGCTTGCTTTCTTTCTTTCTTTCTTTCTTTCTTTCTTTCTTTCTTTCTTCTTTCTTTCTTCCGTGACTATTTATTTATTGGGAATCTGTTATGTGCTAAGCACTTTTCATGGAATCTAAAGAAACAGAGATGAATGTGTATTACACTTCCTAGCCTTTTGTCGTATATGCTAGTACTTCCAGATATTCTTATTTCAACTCTTCAACTTCTTTCTAAAAACGTTATACACACACTAGAGGGAAAAAAAAATAGAAAAAGTAAGGCTCAGAAGATAAATTTGGGAAATCTATAAAAAATAGAACAAAAAGACAAATAGATGGAAAAGAGAAGAGAAAAGTGGAAAACCCATTCAGGAGATGCACTATCTGAATAAAATGAGTTACAGAAGGACAGAACAGAGAAAGAAGGAGGAATCATGAAAGTGGATTTCCCAAGACAAAGAACATAAATTTCTTTATGGAAAGAACCTACTGAGCACCCAAGATAATGGATTACATTAAGAATATTATTAGGAAGTCAGGAATAATATTAAGAACAAATATAAAGTTCTATTTGCTCACAAAAAGGTAAATAAAAAGATATATATAGAGTATTAAGAATCAGAATTGTTTCAGAATTCTCAACAGCAATGCTGGAAGGTAGATTGGTAGATTCATATGCTCAATATTCTGAAGGAAAATTAGACCTAACCTAGAGTTCTATACTATTAATCAAGCAGAGACTAGAATAAAGACTTGGAGATGTTCAAAATTTCAAAAAAAACATATTTCCTACGTACTGATTCTTTTGACGAAACTGTACTATGTGCTCCACAAATATGAGGTAGCAAACCAAAAATGAGAAAAGTGTGGGACACTGGAAACAAGAGATTTAATCAAGGAGAGATGAGAAGAGAATCTCTATGATGATAATGGCAGAGAATAGCATGACTTCCTGCTATAAACATAGAGAGACCTACCCAGGATTTCAACATGTTCCTGAATGTGTGGATCCATATAGTTTAGAGCCTCATAACCATATCATCTTTTCTCCCGAAAGAGTAGATTAGCAGTCAAAACCAATGAATCCCACTTTTATTGATGACATGCAAAGATGATATTATTTGGGTAAGACAGACTAAGGAGACAATAAAGATTACACTGAAGCCGGCTTCTCTCTTCACTCTCTTCTTAGCAAAAGACTTCAGATTCCTGCAGACTACAATTCAGAAAAATAAAACACAAATTTACCCTAATAAGAGAAATTATCCTCTATATGGCCTATGTTCATGTATGCCTAAACTACCCTTGAAAAATATATAAGAAGCTCATAACAATGATTGCCTCTGGGAGGGAGAAATGGTGGCTGAAGGAACAGTGTATAAGAGAATTACTTTTCATTCATCACTGTTACTTTAGGATTTTGCACAAAAAGTGTGAATGATCTAGATACAAGGTAAAATTAAAATGACGGCAAGAAAATGACTCCTTCCTTCTGAGCCTTCAGTCTTGTTAAATGTCTCTTTTGAGGTGTTTAGAAGCTCAACAGTTCCACATAAGATTCCGCAGAAACAGGGTGATGCTAGGCTCTAGGAGAGGAATGGAATGGAGCTACATAGGAGTTAAGTTTTATATACTATTGAAATTAATTGGTATTAATCAAAACTAGGTACTTATAAGTTAAAATGTTAATTGTATTCTTCAGGGCAAGCATCAACAATATAATTCCAAAATATAGTAAAAGATAAGGGGATTGAAATAGAACACTAGAAAATATCTATTTAACAGTATCAACAACAAAAATCAAGTTGATAATAGAGGAACAGGAATTAGAAAAAGATATGATAGATGGAAAACAAATGGCAAATGTCGGACATATATTCTACATGGATTACATTTAATATAAAATCACAAAATTAAGTATAATTATATTTAATATAAAAAGAGTAAGCATTTCATCTAAAGGCAGAAATTTGCAGGATAAATTTGAAAGAATGATCCAAACATATGCTGTCTACAAAGTCACACACACACACACACACACACACACACACACACACAAATATATATGACATATATAGGTAAAATATAAAAGGATTGAAACAGATATACCAGAAGAATAGTAACCAAACCATACTGTACTGCTAAGCAAATATCAGAAAAAAAAATATTTTAAGACAAAAATTTTTACTAGAGACAAATAGATGTTATAATAATAAAATGGTCATTCCATCAAGAATATATAATAATTATAAACATATATGCACCTGAGCACCATGTGAGTAAACTGTCTTGAACATCCTACCCAAGTGAGTACCCAAGAGGACTGCAGCCTCCCCCAACACTATGTAAAACAAAATTGTCCAGTAAACTGAAAGAATTGTGAAAAATAATAACTGGCTCTTGTTATTTTAAGTTACTAAAAAACAAAACAAAACAAAAAAACAAAAACAAAAACAACATATATGCACCTAACAACAGAATCTCAAAATACGTGAAGCAAAATTGGGCACAACTGAAAGAAGCCATAGACAGTTTTACAATAACATTGGGGTACTTTAATAGCCTCCTTTAATAGCCGAACAACTAGACAGAAAATGAACAAGAAAATAGAAGATTTGAACAACAATCAACCACTAGAATTAACAGACATCTATAGAATGTTCCACCCAACAGCATCAGAACTTACATTCTTTCCAAGTTCACATGGAACATTATCCAGGATAGACCATATGCTAGTCCATAAAATGGATTACAATAAATTTAGAAGGATATAAACAATATAAAGCATGCTCTCAGGCAACAATGGAATGAAATTTGAAAACATTAAAAGCATAATTTTTGAACTCACAAATATGTGGAAATCAAACAATATATTCCTAAATAACTCATGGATCAAAGAAGAAATCATAAGGAGGATTAGAAACACATTGAGATGAATTAAAATGAAAAAACAATATAACAATACTTGATTTTCCTGAGGTACTCTTAAAAAGCAGAAGAATTCGACAAAGACATCTAAATAACTAAGTACAAAAATTGAGGGAAATTTTAAGTCTGGGGACAGCTCAGGAAGAGCAATGGCACACTGAAACGCTGTGTGAACCTGTACCACTTTTCTGAGTATTTTACATACACAAACTTATTGAGTTCTCACTATTACCACATGAATTAGATACTATGTTATCCCAGTTTACAGAAAAGGAAATGAGGGCACTGAGTGATAAAGATTTTCCAGCATAAATTAGAGCCATAATCAGAATCCAAGGAATTTGTGTCAACCATATTAAGTTTTAAATTTAGTTTGGAAATATTTTATCCATAAATATTTTCAAACTCCATATAGGCCATGATGCTTTTCAAGATTCTTGCAATATATGGTAAGGAAGAAAATACTGATAGAAAGCAATCTCCACTTTTGCTAAGTATACGTGTCCTAGAATTCAGTGAATAAATCCTTAGGTTAATAACTATGGGAATATAACATTAATATTAATGTAAAACTCAAAGGGGCAAGGATTATTGGTGAGAAGATTTTAACAGATGATTAATAAAATTTTGGGAAATGGAGATGGAAGGATTAATATGATTTAAACTTAGATTTTCTCCTTTGCAAATGTCCCACAAGGAAGAAGTCAATAAGAATTTAGCTGCTTTTCCTCTAAAACCTTAGTAAGGCTCAGGAATTGGAAGTACCTTAAAACAGATGCACATAGTGGACCTGAAAATTGGGAGGTTATTTGAAAATTTGTCTAATGAGTAGATATACCCACCTCCAAATTTCCCAAACCCAAACAAACAACAGTGTGACTCTCCTTTTGCTGTTCCGGCAGAAGCACGGCATTGGACTTCTTAGTAGCACTATGGAAATCAAAAGAAAATGAACAATTGCTTCAAAATTCTGAAGACAACTTTCAATCTAAAATTGAGATTTTCATTTAGCAATTTTTTGTACAGCTTTATTTTGCCTAGACTCTACTATTACACTAAAACTCCAATAATATTGTAAAATTTTAATATAGTAAACAGGAGGCAAAGTTTTTGAAACATTTTTTTTGCAAAAATTCACTCAACTGTTTTATAATTAAGTACTATGAAACATTTGAAAATATCTCAATTCTACCTTTGTACTCAATTGATCGTTTGGCTAGATATGTAAAGTTATGCTTTGGAGTCTAAAAAATTAGACTTTATATCAGACCAAAATAGTCACTATCTTATCTGGTCCTCGGTCTGTACATTCTTGCATATCAGTTGTGATTCAGTGTCCCCTTACTTGGTGTTACTCTGCTTACTCTGCTCCCATAAAATACCTCCTTCCAGGAATTCCTGTTAATTAAGGTTAAACATCTAAAGGAAGAAAATAGCAACAATAGGTAACAATCCTGACAGATTTCCTCTTAAAAGATCTAGCTGAAATTTAAGCAATAAAGTTATCATGACTTATTTGCATTATAAAGCAGATATTGGTGATGACAACACTATTTCATATAATTACTATAAAAAGTAACCTGGAATCTAAAAATTTCCTTGAAGATTTTTACATTTGTCACTAATAATATGTAAGTTCTCAAAAACTATATCAATAATTTAAAATAATGGTTTTTATGAAATTTGAAAATTTCATATTAAATGTACATTTATTTATTTATTTATTTATTTATTTATTTATTTATTTTTAATGTTTATTTTTGAGAGAGAAACAGAGTGTGGGCAGGGGAGGGGCAGAGAGATTAGGGACACACAGAATCTGAAGCAGTCTCCAGGCTCTGAGCTGTCAACACAGAGCCTCATGTGGGGCTCAAACTCATGAACCATGCGATCAGGACCTGAGCAGAAGTCGGATGCTTAACTGATTAAGCCACCCAGGCACCCCTTAAATGTACTTTTAAATGTAAAAATAGTTATGATTTAGTGTAATTTAAAACTGTCTTGTTCCTCTTGTATATATTCTTTTAGTCAGTGATATAGCCAATCAAATTTTATTGAATTCTTACTAAATACAGTTATTGTCCCCACAGAACTGCAATTGATAGTTGAAAATATATTAATATAGTATCCCAATCAAATTTTGGTGGAAGAAACCATAATGTGAATTAAGTCAGTCATGTCCAATTTACAAACTGTAAACTATTTGTTACCCCAGGTTTTAAGAACTTGTGTTAAGTGTTGTTTGGATGAGAAGACTTTATTTAAATAGAAGTTTCTTTTTTTTTTTTTAATTTTAGAGGGAGAGCACACGAATGGGGTAGAGAGAGCACATGAATGGGGTAGAGGGGGAGAGTGAAAGAGCGAGAGAGGGAGGGGGGAGAGAGAGAGAGAGAGAGAGAGAGAGAGAGAGAGAGAGAGAGAATCTTAAGCAGGCTCCATGCTTAGTGCAGAGCCCAACACATTGCTTGATCTCATGATCCTGAAATCATGACTTGAGCCAAAATCAAGACTCAGATGCTCAACGACTGAGCCACTGAGGCACCCCTAGAAATTTCTATTTTTAAAAAACAAAGTTTTGATCACTGTGCTCTATTTAGATAGTCCCTCTTAAACCCACCTCCATTTCCCCATATGTATTGGTGAAGAAAAGACGAACTCCTTGTAGTAGTATTGGGAAACATCTAAGAAAGAATCGGTAACACTATATTTTACAGGAGATGCTTCTTGTCTAGCAAGTATTTATAGAATATGAAATCTGGGAAAATTATCATCCAGTTTTCCTCTTCTAGAGGCATGTTCTAAATGATAGGAATCTGTATATCCATGAGGTTTGCTGACATTTTTTATTTGATCCAGAATCTGTATTCTTTCTTAAAGAAAGCATAATAAGCAGCACAATATATTTTGTGCTACTTACTTAACATCTAAGTTAAGGCGGATGTTTTAAGATTATTTTCAGAGAGAAGGTATATAGTTCAAATTATTTGGCTGTATTTCACAGTATTATTACAAAATTGTCAAACAATGGCTGGGCTCCAGTATAGTTCTCAGTTCCTGTGTTCCATTGGGACACTGGTCTTAAATCCAATGTTTCCTCTTATTCCAAACATAAAAACAAACAATCAAGCAAACAAATAAGCCAGTGGATAAGTAAATGAAATATTTTAAAAGCCAGCTCTTTTCTCCCTCATCCATATTAATTCTCTTCTAGCTAAAAATACTTCCTAGAAGTGATTTTTATGTTTCTTAGAAACTCTCTATGCAGATATCCACACTAGTACAGAGAAAACTATTCCTTCTAGATCTCATACATTTTCCATTTGAAGTATTATTTATTTTCGTATGTCACTCTGAGTTTATCCATTCTCCTAGATATGTACTCTTCCGGTGCATTTGAGCATCATAGGAAAATAAATCTTACTCTTGATAATGGTAGTCTGGTCATTGAGTCACAGAAAGCTATTATTCCTACAATTTTTCAATAGTGAGTAGATTCTATAGGGGTAGAATTTTAAGATGTAAGTACACTGTTTTTCTATACTCAAATTACATCCCTCTTATCATAGAAATTGACCAGTGAAGTGTGCTGCTGACTTTTCAGAATACATGTACATATAGTCCATTAAGTTATTATATATATAACTTTGGTCAAAAAAGCATACTGTGAAATGTTGCCTTTGTTTAAACTCCCACTATTTCACTATACAGCTTTAAGATTCAACTTCTTTATTGCCCTCTGGTGGTGGGCTCTGTGAACTGCCTATTTAGAGGTCTGATAACCTTATTCAAGTAACTAAGTAGGTATTCAATTCCTCAGGTACAAGCTAAAGAGTAGATATTGGGAAACATTCAAATTTATTGAAACTGACTAAGGAGGTCAATGACTTGATTGTTAGTTTAAAAATGTGAAATATTGATTCTCCTTTTGTCAAATAATATTGCATGAAGAGAATACGAATACCTGTTTGCTTTGGAATAAAAAACAATAATTAAAGATTTTCTTCATTTGGACCATGCCTTTTGTGAAAATACAGAGTTCAATTAAGAGTTGGACTTTCCAAAAGATTCTTTTAAAAATAAAACTCCACAAGTAAGTAATTACAAATTATAATTTAAATATATCTTAAATTTAAATATTTATATCTATATTGATTTAAATGTGGTACACTACATAGTTTCAGGTGATTCCATCCTTCATATCTTCTCCCCCTTTCAACAAATAGGATACATACTGAGTGCCTAATACGAGTTAAGGAACTCTGTATGAAATTGTGATGTTGGTAAAGCTTAGCAGAAAGGATTGCAGCCTGTGTGTTGATGAATTTTCCCTAGGAGTGTAGAAGATGGTAGGTGGGGAAGGGCCCGACATGTCTCTGTGCTCCCCAAATTTTCTCTGTCAACTATCAACCTCTTGTATTAGAAATAACTTCCCTCGTTAGAAAGGATTTTGAGACGGTAAATGTTTTCTATTAAAATGTAAGTATTTTCAGGAGTACCTGAGTGGCTCAGTTGGTTAAGCTTCTGGTTCTTGATCTCAGGGTCATGAGTTCAAGCCCTGCATTGGGCTCTGTGCTGGGTGTGAAGCCTACTTAAAAAAAAGTATTTTCAAAGTCTGTAAAATATAGGGTATTATGTAGTTTCCTTAGTATAGCCGATTTTCAAGAGAACAGACTGGGGACTGTATCTATGGATGTGTACGTGCATGTGTGTGTCTACTGAGGATACAAAAGACACCTTGGACAAGAAATAGTACTGGTATATGACAAGGAGAAGAACATAAAAGACAAATTTCATCTACTTAAGTTACCCCCTGGCTGGGGAAAGTCTTACTTTCCCACCATCCTTTGCTAATATATTTAGTAAATGCCCAGGGTCCTTAGCTACCTCTGTTAAGTTTTACAAGCCTGTCAATATCCCATGTACAGGGGATGGAGCCTCGAAATTTTGCCCATATAGTTTTTCTTTCCCTCACAGTTTTCCTCTGAGCTATGTAGTGGGGTAGGTTTTTGGTGAAAATCTGTGCTCATTTGTTAAATAGAAACTACTTTTATAGTTTAAATAAATAAATGGTATTTTGAGCCAATTGCAGAGTACCTCTGGCTTCCTCATAACAGATACTTTAGGACAAGTAGGTCATTTATATTCCCTTAAATCAGAGTACAAAGTTATTGAGCAATTCTAGTTCAAACCTTGTAGTCACAAAATGTGGAAAGAGATATCCTGCATTCTGTCATCATCTGCTTATTCTCTTACCCAGACACCAAAAACTCTTTCACTGAAGTCGAAAGAAGAATAATACTCGAACAAAGTCTGTGTTTAAATTCTGTGTCTTGTTTTTATTTTTCCCAGGCATAAAGTAGGTAACTGTTCGATGTTCTCATGATAAATATTAAAAATCTAAAAGATGTTTTATTTACTAAAGGTCATAAAATTCCAACTTTTCTTTTGGTAGAGAGATTTATGATGAAAAGTTTGGAAACTTCTGTTCTATATTAATTTTCCTGATTTGAGACTGCAGAGAACAGCATTTAGATGGAAAAAGTTGCCAAGAGGACCATAAGTAAAGGCATTTATGCGTTCTTTCTTATAATTTCATTTATTAGTTTTCAACATCTAACTTTGAAAAGCTGCCTGAGGCTACGCAGCATGTACAACAGGGATCACAGCTGTGCTGCCCCCACCCTCTCCCTGCAGATGGGAACAGAGTGTGCCTAGCAGTACCGGCACAGGCCCGCATTTCTCTGTCCACCCTTGGTACTTCTCAGGACAGGGGCTTTTCTCCATCAGCTTCATCCTGCTCCACTTGACTCCTTTTCCCTCCAGTTTTATAGAAATATAATTCACATTTAACACTGAGTAAGTTTAAGGTGTGCAGTGTGATGATTTGATACATGCATGTACTGAAAAATGATTACCACAAATAAAGTTAGTTAACAAATCCATCACCTCACATAATTACATTGTGTGTGCATGCGTGTGTGTGTGTGTGTGTGTGTGTGTGTGTGTGTGTGTGTATGGTGAGAACATTTAAGATCTCTCTTAGCAACTTTCAATTGTACAATATTGTTAATTAGAGTCACCATGCTGTACATTAAATCCCCGGAACTGGGGCGCCTGGGTGGCTTAGTTGTTGAGTGTCTGACTTTGGTTCAGGTCATGATCTCACGGCTCGTGGGTTCGAGCCCTGCATTGAGTCTGTGCTGATAGCTCAGAGCCTGGAGCTTGCTTTGGATTGTGTGTCTCCTCTCTCTGCCCATCCCTCACTCATGCTGTGTCTCTCTCTGTCTTTCAAAAGTATATGAATGTTTAAAATTTTTTAAAATTAATAAATCCCAGAACGTATTCTTCTTATAACTAGACATTTGTACCTTTTGACGAATATCTCATCTCCTCCACCCCTAGCCTCTGGCAACCACTATTCCATTCCTTGAGTTAGAGTAAGTGAAATTCCACATATAAGTGAGTCATACAGTATTTGTCTTTCTCTGTCTGACTTATTTCACTTAGCATAATGCCCTTAAGCTTCATGTATGTTGTCACAAATGGCAGGATTTCCTTTTTTTTATGACTGAATAATGTTCATATATATGATATATGTATATATCTCACATCTTCTTCATTCATTCATCCATTAATGAACACTATTAATTATAGAAACTCTGTCAATTCCTACAAGTGACTAAGATGACAACACACAAAATCTGGGTGCTGTTACAATGGAGAAAATTTCCCAATGGTAGCCGTAGATCCTGGCTATAGATAGGCTACACCCCACGGGCAGAAAGGCTGGCTGTATTTTGGGAGTAGCTGGTTTGAATATGAGTCAAACAAATCAAATAATTGGTTGATATGTCACTAGGACAAAGTCTATCATCTGTTTTAGGCATCTTACCATAGATGTGAAGTGAGAATAAATGGAAAAGAAGGCATCTAAAGCAAAAGGTTATCATGAAACCAGTTCTTTTTATTCTATAGAAGGGAGAATATACAATCTCACCTCAGAACCTGAAATCAAACAATGACATGTAACAGCTTGCGTAGGATATAATTGTAGCAGGAAAAATACAAGCAGAAAGCACAGGAGAAAAAAGTGCCATTTTGTATGGGAATAAATAGCTTGAAATATCTCAACGGCCTCCTAAAAACAAGCTTGGGTTTCAATATAGTATAATAATTAATATTCAGTCTTAAGAAAAAAATAAAACTGTACCTTTGCTTTCTTTTAGAAAGTGCTGGAAAGGCAACTATATTTGACAAAGTTTCATAAATAAAGAAATTTAGCACACTTAAATATTTTATCTACTAATTAAAAAAATCTTTCCTACAGAATATCATTTTCTGATGAAATAGGGGGAAAAGAAGGTGCTAGGGGGTAAAGAAGTATGGGGTAGTATAAAATTTCCTCTCCTCCTTTTTTACCTGAAAATATTTTTCCAAGCCTAAAGAAGTAGTAAAATTCTGCATCTGAGATTGAATAAAAGTTTTAATAGACACATCTTATATATATGCAATTTGATTTCCACAGTTAATTTCAATGTGCTGACTGGGCTGCTTGCTTTAAAGGGAGACTCCTCTAAACAAAGCCCTTGAAGAAACTAACAATGTGTGAACCAACTTGTTTATTCTGCGTGTCACTTGGCTGCAACAGTAGACTAAATTGCTCTTTTAACCCCATTGTTTGTACCCCTTGTAGTATCTGGAATCATTCCTGAAACTAGAGAAGGGGGCTCAGGAAGCTGAAATAGACAAAATATCTAACTATTGTTTCTTTGCAGAATTACAAAGGTCAGGTAGCAGGTTCATTTCTGATGGTTTTAAAGAGAAAAGCTAAGGGGTTCCTGGGTGGCTCGGTCACTTCAGCGTCAGACTTTATTCAGTTCAGGTCATGATTTTGTGGTCCATGGGTTCAAGCCCCGCATGGGGCTCCGTGCTGGCTGACAGCTCAGAACCTGGAGCCTGCTTCAGATTCTGTGTCTCCCTCTTTCTCTTTGCCCCTCACTCTCTGTCTCTGAAAAATGAATAAACGTTAAAAAACTTTTTTAAAAGGATGAACTATGACGTCTAGTCCACTTTGGAATTCATATCCCTGTTCTTGTGTGTTTTCAATGCTAGTCCACCTTGAGTGGATCATGAGAGATGATTTCTTAGCATTAGCCAGTCGTTTTCTAATTCTGATCTTAGTTTGTCCTAGTGATGTAACATTGATGAGGGATTTTGAAATTGTTAAATGCTGCAAAAGGTCTTGATTTTGTAATGATACCAAACTGTGGAAAATAAAAGGAGGATTGGTGAATTTTTGATAAATTATAATAGTCCTAATTGATTTTCATAAGAAAAAATAGGGAATGGATTATTTAGGAATCTGAATGAATACTGTATATCTCACCTATTCCTATTAAAACTACAGGTTAGTTGAGATAAAAAATTTTAGGTATAAATTTTGGTAATAGAATTCGTTATGACTCTGCTTAATCATGAATTTAACTGGTGACTGGTTCACCGGTTTGCAGTCAATAAGGTTGGCCAATGGGATAATTCACTTTGTAGTCTGGGACATCCAGCCCTATCTTCATTCTCTTGTTTATGCCCTATCTCATGTATTTTAGTAGTAATAGTAGTAGCAGTAGTTGGACAGTTATTATTAGATAGAATTGGGTTGTTTCCATAATTTTTTATAGTCAAACATATACTAAGTAATACAGATTTTGAAAGCACTCGTGTTTAGGATGGGGAGACCAAAAGTGAATTCAATGTTTATAATACTAGTAGCTGCCCTTCAAGGAGCCTGTGGTTTATTTGGGAAGAAGTGACATATGCAGTAATCTGAGGTATTGAATAAATAAATAAGTCTAAGGGCAGAGGTTCCTGAGAGTGAGTTGAG
Organism: Neofelis nebulosa; assembly: GCF_028018385.1. NCBI lineage: Eukaryota > Metazoa > Chordata > Mammalia > Carnivora > Felidae > Neofelis > Neofelis nebulosa. The sequence goes on along the minus strand of NC_080795.1, from coordinate 27,381,306 downwards.
TATGGAGGAAGCAAGCTAAAATAACCCATTTCAAATCCTGGCATTATAGTGATTTGCAGGTCTCCTCACACCTTTTCCTGACAGCATAGACAAAGCAAACAAGGCTGGAGAATATGCTACAATGGCCAAAATAGATTTAATGTCATTTTAGCTGATTATTTTTAGGCTTTGAGTATATGATAATTCAAATCTACCTAAATAATAGGTTTACTTTAACACTGAAAATTCAAAAGAGAAACTGCCGCAAAAGTATACACAATAGTAACAACTAGTTTTTGGAAGAATATAATTTTTTTTTTGCCATATACTAATATTACATAACCTGCCCCAGACCTAGGAATAGCCTTTACTCTGACTGGTTATCAGACTTTGTTGTCTTCTAGCTAAGACTGAAACCTTTTTTTAAAAATTATTTTTGTAGATTTTATCACCAAAGACCTCAGAGCAATCTGAGTGCCAGAGTTCTGGACTTGGACAGGTAAGGCAGAATTATGATTAGAATTCTTGGTCAGGGAAGAAGGCTCCTGATTTAAGAATAGTTTTCTTCCTCTTGAAAGCTCAGGAGAACACATTTAATCCATCTACATTTATGAAAAATTTAGTACAGAGAATTTCAAACATCTACATAAGTAGGAAGAAACAAATGGAAACCCTCACCATTAATCTCATCAAATATAAATTGCTGGCTATTTTCTCTATGCCTCCCCTTACTACCACCATCATAATTCCCAGCAATTTTGAAGCAAATTCTAGATTTTCTTTTCTTAGTAAAAATTTTAATATATCTATTTCTAAAATGTAATAACTGCCCCTTTCAAACCCAAGTATAAAGTCATCATCACATACCCCCCAATTAACAATAATTCCTTAATATTAACAAATAACTGGTCAGTTCACATTTCCTTGATTGTCCTATAAATATATATATATATATATATATATATATATATATATATATATATTAATTTTAATGACCATTATTTCTTTTATTAATGATCCAGACACAATTTTTCTTTCTTTTTTCTTTAATTATTTTATTTTTTACAATTTATTTTAAGTTATAAGTTTAAATTTTTTTTTTTCAACGTTTTTTATTTATTTTTGGGACAGAGAGAGACAGAGCATGAACGGGGGAGGGGCAGAGAGAGAGGGAGACACAGAATCGGAAACAGGCTCCAGGCTCGGAGCCATCAGCCCAGAGCCTGACGCGGGGCTCGAACTCACGGACCGCGAGATCGTGACCTGGCTGAAGTCGGACGCTTAACCGACTGCGCCACCCAGGCGCCCCTAAGTTATAAGTTTAAGAGAACTCCATTTGTTCATATTTTCTTGAATTTATTTATCTGCCATTGAATCAAAAGCATTCATCCTGCATGGTTCTCAACTGTCTGCATTGTGTCCATTGTATACCCTTCATGCCTATACATTTATCATGTTCTTTGACCCATGTGTTTACTGTCAATTGGTAGATAGATCTAGAGCATTGAAAAAATTCAGGTTTGATTTTTTGGTAGGTCTACTTCATAGGTGATGTTCATTAATTCCAAAATGAGTTATAAAGTGTCTGCTTCTCTTATTGTGATGTTGCAACCATCAATTATTAATGCCTAGACCCATTAATTTATTATGGGTACCAAGTGGTGATGTTCTGAAATTATGTTATTATTTTTTAATTAATATATTTATTTTGGGGGGGAGACAGGGAGAGAGAGAGAGAGAACAAGCAGGGGAGAAATGGAGAGAGGGAGAGAGAGAGGGAGAGGGAGAACCACAAGCAGGGCCTGCATATTCAGTGAGGAGCCTGATGCGGGGCTCGATCTCTTGAACCAGGAAATCATGACCTGAAAGGAAACCAAGACTTGGACCCCTCACTGACTGAGTCAATCAGGTGCCCCTTTACTAATTATATTATTATTATTCATTTTTAGCTGGAATATTCATTTCATCAACTATTTGGTTGCCCTGAGTCACAGTTTAATTTGAAAAGGCAGAATAAATGTTTCTTTTATTTTATTTACCAATTTTGCCAAAAAAACAAAAGAAAAAAAAAGACTCCAGAGTATATTTCAAAGATGATCAGTTAGGTATTTCATTTCCTTGTTGTTGTTTTCATTGATGCTATTGTAATTATCAGTGCACAGATTGTGCCCGAGCATATTCAGATTGGCTCCTGAGTCTTTTTGACACACCCCAGTAGTCTTTGATAGTCTTCCCTACTCTCTGGTATGACAAGATGTAATAGGAACAACTTGTTCTCCTGTGCTGGTTCTGAAATCAGCCATTTCTCCAAGGAGACGTTATCCATTGTATTTATTCAAAGTTGTGTTCCTTCTAGTTTAATCTTCATTCAAGAAATGATTTTTTAAACATATTATTTAATGAATTCTTTCACTTTTTCAAATCTTCCTATTCTCCAAATGCTTCATCTTGTAATTGTCTTTTTATGTTTTTTTTTAAATAAATAGTTTCTATCACTTTTTAAATTTCTTTTACTTTTTAAAAAACACTAGGCAACACATTTTGTTTTGTGGGTCTTTCTGTCAGCCTCTCAGGGTCTGCTGAGACTTTCTTATCTTTATTTTCCTTTTTATTTCCTACTAACTTTCTGTGGGATTTTACTGGAATATTTTTCTTTTCCTCATTTTAAAATGAAATAAATTTCCATTTTAGGAGAGAAACATAGGTAAGAATATAGTTTCCAGCTTCACAATTCCAGTGCTCACTGTCTTCTGTTATTTTCATGACATGATTCAAAAAAATTCTAAAATTTTCCTCCTCAGCCCTCCAACTTTGACTTTTCAGGTTCTCTTCTTTTCTGCCCTGTTGAGCCTGGGGATTTGTTCTAGAAGGGTGGTTGGTTTGATGTGTGTCAAGGTTTCACAGGCTCCAGAACACATCTGTAGCCTCAGAATATCTCAAAGTTCTTGCACACATTTGCAAATTGGAGGCTGCAAGGTCTACTGCTAGTTTCTGCTGCTGTTCTCTGTGAGTTTGTGATGGCAATCATAGGAATCTCTGGCTCTTCTAAATATAAAATCAGCTTTCTCTTCCTTCAACTTCTTTCCACATACTTTTAGATACCACATGTGGGTCTTTTTGCTCTTGTGGATTTGTCCCTACCTGGTTGTAAGTTGCAGTTCACGTGGACACCTTATCATAGATGTTGTCTGTGAGTTTTGGGGCTTGCTTTACCAAATGCTTTTTCTTTTCTTGTTAGTGTGTGTCTTTAGGGAAGGGGTAGGATATTCAGAGATAAAAACCTTCTCTGTAGCTGCTGTCATTTCCCCAGAGTCCTCTGCCATTCGTATTTAAAACAAAATTATAGGAGTCATTATCCTGATCATAATTATATTGTATCTGTCTCCTTTTCCAGGCTTCATGTTCCACATAGACCCCCCTCCCCCCACTGTAGTATACTGAGTGATTGGATAATGTTGAAGTTTGGGGCCCTCTTTCTGTACCGCCCTCCTCCTAAACATGGCAATCTTAAACTCTACACTGTTTTCTTCACTGTTAAGGAATTTAGAAAATAAAGAGAAGCACAGGTTTACTGGCTGAAAGTGGATTAATGTATTATTTTTCTTAGGTAAAATGTTATAAGACTCTCTAGGCTGAAATTTCCTTGAATCATATTGCAAAGATGAGTGCCCACTTAAAGCACACTAAGACCTGAATCCAAGGAGTAAAACATTTTTAGAGCCTTCAAATTTGCCAACTTAGTGCAATTCTGCATTACTTCTTAAGGTAACTGAAAAAAATAATTTTGTGATAAAGTAAAAGTTGATTTTATGAAATAATATTATTTTTAAAGGGTATATGTATATATATACATACACACATGCTCAGTGGGTCTTTGAACAACATAGGTTTGAACTGTGGAGGTCCACTTTTACATTGATTTTTTTCAATATGGTACAATACTATAAATATATTTTCTCTTATGATTTTCTTAACATTTTCTTTTCTCTAGCTTACTTTATTGTAAGAATACAGTATATTATATATATATATATATATATATATATATATATATATATATACACATATATATGTATATATATAACCTAACATACAAAATATATGTTGACTCTTTATGCTATTGGTAAGACATCTGCTCAATACTAGACTATTATTGGTTAAGTTTTTTGGAGTCAAAAGTTATAAATGGATTTTAAACTGTGCAGGGGGTTGACATTCCTAATCTCACATTGTTCAAGAGTCAGCTGGATATATCATTACATATATGTATCTGGGGGTGGGGAGAGGAAAAGTGTTAAGGCTCTATCAGTTGTTATCTCTTTTTCTAGAATATGGAAACATTTGAAGAGAAATGTAGTATAAAATAAGATGATAATCCAATAGTGAATATAGGTGTAGCTATTGCTATGCAGTGAACCAGTCCTAAAATGCTTATGGTTTAAACAGCAATCATTTCCTCACAATTATGCATCAGCAATGTGGGCTGGATCCCTTGGTTGGATCTATGTTGCTTTCATCTGAGGTCACTCATAAAGTTGACATCATCTGGTTACTTGGCTGAGATGGTTGCTTTCACATGTCTGATCACTGGTGCTGGCTGTTGGCTTGGGCAGGTGTCTCCATTACGCTGGCCAGCCTTCTTCACATGGCAGGTTTCCATAAGGAGAATCTTGATGCACAAGTACTTTCCAGCTCTTGATACGCTACTGGTCAAAAGCAAGTCACATGAGCAAGCCCAGGTCAGTGTGGGAAGGAACTACACAGGGTAAGGAAATAGTGAGACGTGATGCATTGGGGCCAATAGTCTAACAACCTACTAATATAATAATATATTATATTATATCTATAATTATAAATAATTATAAATAATAATTATATAAAGGAAACCATTCTGAAGGCAGATGATAAAAAAAAAATACATGTAAGTGGGAGAGTGGTGTAGGTGGGAGTAAGAGGCAATGATCAAAGCTTGCCAAAGCCTGAAGAAGCTTCTGGTATGTTTGTAAAATCCACTGAGATTAAAGTAGTTCTATAACTATTTTCTGACACCAGAATAAAGGTCACAATAGCACATCAGGGAGGCCCATCACTCTTTTTTCTCTTCAATTTTCATGCTCTTTGACTCTGCTCATTTTTAGAATAAATTATGACTTACTCTTCATAAATTTGTTACCTTATTTTTCTCAAAGAAATATTGATCTCACTTTTATCTGCTATCCCACAGAAATGCAATACAAAAAAATTTCCTATGTAAAATATTTCACAAAGTGTAATATTATGTACCCAGTACAATTAACAGGTATTAAGAATCACATTTCATCATAGCTTAAATAATATCATTCCTCCCCTAAAACTTAAGATAAGATTCTCACTGATTCCTAATGGGTTATTTTCTTCAATAACGAGAGCTGACTTAGGCCATTTCTTCCTAGTGCATAGAGGTCCATGTTTGACTGCTCTTTGATCCTCATTCACATTATCTTTGGTGAACCTGATGATCACACCCCCTGGCTCAGGCCACCAGTATTGCTCCTGATGAAAGTTAACAGTGTTGGCCACATTAAGTCTTACACAGCAAATTGCTGACTTCTGGGGTTTCCTATCAGCTTTACCAGATATTCCACAGCAATTGTTGGACAAGGAAGGCTATAAGCAAGAAAGGTAAACAAGTGTTAAAGTGTTTTAGCATCTAACAAATTTTTTATCTACCATAATCTTATGGAATAAGTATAAAAGTTACTTATAGCTTAGGTAGTGAGAACTTGGGAAAATTTTGGAAGCATCTATATTCATCAGTTATTTCAGGAGTTGGATATTCCCTGGTAACTCAGGATCCTTTTTACCTGGAACAGGGAGCTCTTTCTGTGTTGAAGTGGTTTTACCTTTTTCCAAGGCATTTTTAGTTTTCTCTATTAGAAATTATCATACTTACACATATTAAGCCATTTAGTCAAGGAAGAGTTAGAGGAGTCATGAGAAAATACTGTTTTGTAAAGCACAAAAGACAGCGGTAATATTCCCTAATTGCATTTGCCTCTCACCACCACCTCCTTTGTGAAATGCATCAGCATCTGACTGGTCTCTGTGCCCCACTAATTGGACAGAGCTGCACTGGCATTCTTAGAAAGCACTGATGGTCACTTAGGAAACTGTAGGTAGAGCTTGTGTAGCCAAAGTGCTCAGGAAAGAAACAAATAGCCCTAATAAAATATGCTTACTGTTTTTCTTAGTTAACATTTATTCTCTGTAAGAGATTGGTATCTGGTTTGACAGGGAGTAGTCTAACTCTGTATTTGCCCAAATAATAAAATCAAGGTTAACATATCTCAGCTTTTCATCCTACTGGAATTAATGTATACAATTTAAAGTTATTTTTTTAATTGCTACTGGTTAGAATGCCTGAAGCCTATTAACTGAGCTAGTTAAGGTACAGTGTTAATAGGGATATTTTTCTCTTTTTCTACCACAGGATGATGAAGTGTGTCCCATTTTCCACAATAGAGTCAAATGAAAAAGTGTAAATCTGTCACCACTAAGCCATGAGACAGGTACAAATGTTTCTCTCCAGAGTTAACATTGATGAGAATCTTTGTGGAAAAGAATCTCCTCTTTTTGTAGAAATATAATAAGATAGAAGTTGTATTCTCAATTCCACTACTAGGAGAATAATTTCATAGTCAATACCAATGTTTTTATTGATCTTTTAATAACATATGCAGTGTTTACATTAAAAGAAGTTTAAAAAAAAAAAGTAGGAGGCTTTCAATGCAATCTATCAAGGAGCATTTTCTAATGGCAGGATTCAGTCCCAACTTTAATACATGAAGTTAATACATGCTTATGAGATCAGAGAATCAGCTACAACAAACATCATCATAAGATGTTAAGTTTTTACGTGTGCCCCTGCAGGAATGGGGGAGGGACAGAGAATCCCAAGCAGGCTCTGCATGGTCAGCACAAAGCCCATTGCCAGGTGACCTCCAGATCATGACTTGAGCAGAAATCAAGACTGGGTGGCTTAACTGACTGAGCCACCCAGGCCCCACTCCCTGGCACCTTTCTTTCTGATTGCCACTTCTTTTTTCAGAAAAATTTCATGCACTTAGAATAATTAATAGCATCATCCTTGGCTTCTTGATAATTTCATAATGATGTTGCTTGAGGAAGGAGCTCATCCTCTTTGGGGAAAGTTCAGTCTAAGAAATAAAACATCATTAACACTAGATCTGCATCTGATGGTGGTATGATACAGATTAGTATCCACTTTGTCTTTTGACTCTCCAGGCTGCATGGGAAGAATGGTATGGTGTGGTTTAGGAAAGCAGTAGCTCAAGAAGATTCCATTTTGTTGCTGTGTTACTCAGGGATTTTATTTGAGCACAATTTTGTATTTTGTTCTGTAAAATTATCATAGTCATTCTTTTGCTAATTAGTAAACAATTAAATGCTATCCTTCATTTATTTTCCCCTTCTGATCAGGAGCCTCCTCTCCATTCTCAGCCTTGATCTGAGTTCCAGTGAAGCAGCATGGAGTAGCTAGATTTCTGATTTCTGAAGTGCAATGCGGGTTCCAACTCTGTCTTCATCACTTATAATTTAGCCTCTCTGATATATTCATTCTAGAACTGGCAATGATGGTCAGTTTGATTCCTGTTTTTCCAGCAACCTTTGCACTTGAAAAGTGTATCACAGCATCTTATGTAGAATGGCATGGATGGAAAAGAAGAGCAAAATAAATCTTTTAGGAAGGTCTAAAATGCAAATCACACGGAGGTAACTGCTTGAGATAAAACTAACCCCACCTAGGGCACCTGGGTAGCTTAGTCGGTTGAACGTCCGGCTTTGGCTCAGGTCATGATCTCATAGCTCGTGGGTTCAAGCCCCAGGTCGGGCTCTGTGCCGACAGCTCAGAGCCTGGAGCCTGCTTTGGATTCTGTGTCTCCCTCCCTCTCTGCTCCTCCCCCACTCATGCTCTGTCTCTCTCTCCCTCAAAAATAAATAAACATTAAAAAATTAAAAAAAAAAAACTAGCCCCACCTAAATATTTTCAGTCAAGACAGGGAAGCAAACAAATATATTGTTCACTAAATGTATTATTTTCTGGAAATGTAGAATATACAAGAAAGCCTCATTGCAAATGAAATGCATTTGTTTTACTAAAAGATGTTTAAAAGTAGTATTGAATACTTACTTTTTAAGACTTCTGTGTTTCCAGAGTACTATCTACAGTCAGTTTTATGACATTACATAGAGGAGGAGACTGAGTCTCCCAAAATCATAAGGGATGGATTCCAGAGCCTTTGCAGGGCCCATTACACTCCATGACCTCCCTTTGCTTGTGCTGTTTATCCAACTAGGTGCTTGGAATACCAGAATGAATAAATCTCTCTTTCAAAAGGCTTTTAACATACATTAGGTAATAAACAACACCTACAAGTAGAACAGAGTACTTTATTTAAAGCATAAACAGAGCAAATGTTCATCTAGTATCATTTAAATCATCTTTAAATTACCTTTTAAATCAACATGCTTATACTTTGGTGTATTTTCTTATTTTTTCCTAGTTCTCTTACATGTGCCTCTTTTCTTTTTTCTTTTCCCATCTGAAATGTTTATGGTCTCAAAAGTAATTACTGCTTGAAGAAAGTTTTCATGGATACTAAATGCTACCTAATGGAAGCCATAAGCATAGAGTCTGCTAGCATTTAGAGTGGTATAATACATATGCCAGCTTGAATCAAGTGGGAGAAAAGGTTAATCATTCTTTTAAATTGGTAGTGTTGCTGGAGGTGGATTAATATGCTTTTTGAATCCCTTATGTGCTGTAAAGCTCCTTGATCACAGTCACTATGACCATGTTTTAGGTTTTGAATTAAAGGTGTCTCCTGTGATCAGCTGGGCCAACTCCCTTAATCTCTCTGGCCATATTAGGTGATAGTTTTCTCGTTTCAACACATGATCTATGTTATAAGGAGTGTTGACTATACCAAACTCTAAAGTGGGAACCCAGAAAATGAAAGAATCTTTCTACTGATGCTTAATCATAATTCTTTTCATTGTGAATATAGTCCTTTCCCTATGTAATGCGGGAACATTATGAAAAGTAGAATGTTCTCTTGTGCCTTTGGAACCTGGAGTGCTCTCGACCTGTCAGCTCACTGGCAGAGCAGGCTTTGTCCAGACACCAAAGAACAAAATGTGAAATTGGCACCAGCCAGCCTCTCCGTTGCACAGGATATTCCTGTTTAAATTTGACGACCAGAACATTTTACAATTTGAAATTATTGTCATCTGGTTTTCTTTAGTTTCTTTGGGAATGAAAGCTTTGAGAAGCTTGTTAAAAAATCTGGACTTCTGATGGTGAGGCTTAACTAGATCCATCGAGTCATCAATCAACAAACATTGACCAAAGCTTACCACTCCCCCAGGTGCTGTCCAAAGGACCCAGACACATCTCAGATAGTGGCCCTGCCCCTTCATTTCTATTAATAGTATTTTTTCTAAATGTAATCAGAGCTCAGGTAAAGACAAGGCATTGATTTGAGTCTGCAGTAAACAAAGCTACCTAGGCTGATCCCTTCAGTTCCCAGAATTACTTTGTCCAAAGTATAATTTTCCCAGTGCCACGAAACCAAGTTCTGTCATCCATCTATCCACTTGACATTTTATCATGATAGTCTTTGCCTCTTTGACCTCTAGTGAGGAAACTAGCATAAGACACTGGAATATGCCTGGTTCTATAGGTTAAGTGCAGATAATGATATGAATACAATTGAAGATGAAGCCCAAAGTGGAAAAGGCAGCTGTAAATAGATTAAGTAAAAAAGAGGGTATTTGAAAAATAAAGTAGTAAAGATTGAACCTGATGCAATAGCAATGAAGAGCTTCTGGAAGTTTTCCAAGAGGTGAGGGGTTGATTTTTTTAAGAACATTCCCAGCAATTTTATACCAGAAAAAATTATAAGGGTAGTGACTGTATACATGAGATCCAGTGAAAACACTAACTTTAGGCCACTGAGCATGTTTTGAGCATATGCTGTAGAAATTAAATTAGAAAAGAAAGGATAATCTGAAGTCATTTTAAATGAAAGATTCACAAAATATTGGAGCTGGAAGGTATCTTTATTGGATTAGCCAACATTTTTGAGCAGCTACTATGTGGCAAGCACTGTTTTTATGGTCCAGAAGCAAAAGACAAAATAAAGACCAGAAGAATCAAAAGACAATATGAGGGATACATAAACAACTCATTACAAATCTAATGGAGATACGCTATTAAATAAATCATAAGAATGTAACTTTGCAAAAATAGAATTGGAACCAAATAACCCTGCTTGAGGATATGGAAGAAGGTATCAACAATGAGGAAATCCTTGAATTGGGCTTTGAATGTTTGGGAATTACCCAAGTGGAGAAAAGGTCAAGGACATAAGGCAGAAGGAACATCCTGGATGTGAGAACAAGCATAGCATGTTTAAGGGATTGCAAAAGAGATTTTTTTTTTTAATTAGAGTGTAGAGTGCAAGTTGTTAAAGAGTCAAAAATAAAGTGCAAAAGGTAGGTTGGAATAAAAGTATAAAGTGGTCTCGCATTTCCTGTGAAGAAGGATAGGTGTTTTCCTACAAAATGGGTTACTTTTGTGTAAGGCTTAACAAACACTAAATCAGAGTTGTACTAAACACATGGCTTACTGGTGAAAATTTCTGTATTTTGTTTTCCAGGTTAGACACTGTTACAATTCTTTTTTTTTTTTTTTTTTAATTTTTTTTTTCAACGTTTTTTATTTATTTTTGGGACAGAGAGAGACATAGCATGAACGGGGGAGGGGCAGAGAGAGAGGGAGACACAGAATCGGAAACAGGCTCCAGGCTCTGAGCCATCAGCCCAGAGCCCGACGCGGGGCTCGAACCCACGGACCGCGAGATCATGACCTGGCTGAAGTCGGATGCTTAACCGACTGCGCCACCCAGACGCCCCAGACACTGTTACAATTCTTTAATGTTTCTTTTTCCTAAGTAAGTCCATCTGGTGAGAATGTGTGATCCATTTTATTTTGGAAAGTTTTGCCTTAACTTTTTTCTACTTAAAACACAAATTCTAATCATGAAGTTTGTATCCTTGAAGTACCTGTTCATATTCTTTCTTTGACATAATGAGGCCAATCAAGATGTCTTCTCTAATTTTGAGAACCAGAATGATTGGTTCCTCATGTTGGTCATTTCAATAGATGGACCAATTTTAGACTCATTGCATAAGAATCATCTGAATAACTTGTTAAATTTAATCCTCATAGATTCTGATTCAGCAGGAATGAGGAGATATCCAGGAATATGTATATTAAATGGGATACTCCAGTATCTACATCTAGTATGCAGCTACATGTAGGAACCATAGTTTATGTTCCGCCAGGAACATGGAGGTATCATGGATACCATAAATGGAGATTAGGAAAAGATGCCTGGTAATTCAGATCCTATATGTGCCTAACTTTTGGAATTTAAAAAAAGTTTGGAGTTCGAGTTGAAGTTTTTTTTTTTCATTCATTCATTCAATGAATCACTTATTCACCTACCTATTTAACAACTATTTCTTGAAGTCTAATATGTTCCAGATATGGTACTAAATTGTGGTGGCACAAAAATGAATAAGACATTATTCCTGCCATTAGAGGTAATATCAGATATAAGTGACGGGCAAGAAGAGAATAATAATCGAGTATGTTAAATGCTACATAGAGAGAGAAGCAGTAGGAATTTGTAGTAAACATAAAAACATATCTTTTTTTTTTTCTCTCAAAGACTGAATTGTTACCTACATGCTATTGCCAAATGTATATCTTCATTCAAAGTTTTTTTTCTTCTGCACTCTAGATCCAAGCATAAAATTGCCTACTGAATATCGCCTGTTGGATTTCCCCATGAATCTCAAAGACAACCTAAAAAATAAATTAGAATTATCATATTTAGCCTGAAACCAGTTATTTCCCCCTGTGTGTCCTATTTTAGTAAATGGCATCATTTGGACTCCAATTGACCAAACAAAAACCTGAGAGTCATTCTTCACCCTTCTCCCCTCCCCTAAACTCCCCCTGAAACAATCCCCAAGACCTGTCATAATTATACCATATATATATTTGTCCACTCTTCTCTGTGTCCATTGTCATACCCTTCACATTTTTTTCCTCAGATGTAACAGCTCCATTCACTTTCTCCCTGACTCCAGTACCATTTCTCTATTATTCATTCTCTTCATTACAACTTAAATTTCACTCAACTGCCTAAACCCTTTGAAATTTTTTCTTTAATTTTGGGAAAAAGGCCTCAAGCACTGTGATCCCATCTACTCCACCCTCATCCAGTGCCACTATCTCTACCATTTCCTTCTCCCATACATTTTCAACAATACTCAATAGTCTTGAGTTTTTAAATGACCTCTCTTACCCCTGAACTTTCTCCAGGCTATGTCATCAATTTGGATGATTTTTTAACCATTTAATCATTGGCTAATGCATCTTCATCATTTAAGTTTCAAAATAAACATTGGATCTCTGTCTTTTCATGACTTTCATTTGAGGTTAAATTCTCTTTCTGTATATTCTCTTAAAACCTGGCTGTCAATTATCCATGAGATTTATATTTTGTAGTTTATTTTTCCTAATACATTGTAAACTCCTTATGAACAATGTCTTTATCAGTGTTATAGGTACTCAATAAATATGTATTTTGTTAAAAGATAAAGGAACTATCACTTGGGTGATAATTGGAATAAACTCAACATTTTAGGAAACTTTATAGACTTATAGTATACTTGGAGGCTTAATCAGATCATCACATTTTCAATCATATTTTATTCCAGGGAGTGTGCATTTTTTCTTTTTTTTAAAGAAATCTTTCCTCAGAAGAAAGGATTCTCTTCTCTTTGAATATTTTTTCTTTACTAGAGGGTTTGGTGCCCGAGGGCTGACCCATCTAAGGTCCCCATTGTTAACATCTGTATTATATCTACTGGGTTGGGGTCTCTTTTCATACTTAACAGGAATGTCATACTGCTTTTATGTAGTTTCTTCTTTCTCTTCTCCATCTTAAGATCATCCTGCTCTGCTCCTTTGCTTTTTCCCGAAGTCTCCTTTCACCACTTAATGTGGCCTGGTAAGTCTACGCAGTGGTGCTGAAGGAATATTAAAAAAAATAGAAGTATGCGTGGGGGATATGTCCTTTAGAGAATTTCTCTTTCCAAGTAAATACTTTTTTTTTTTTCCTTTGGAAAGTATTCCTCCTTCCCCTCTTTAGATCTTAAAAAATATTCCATGAGGCCTGTCATTTAAACTTGCTCCTGGGACAGATTATAAACTATAAAAGATCTAGGAAGAAAATTTGAAATACAAGGAAATGTGTAGAAAGACACAAAGCAAGTGAGAGGAAAACTCCAAGGGTTTGTATGCTCAGTAAAACACTCCACAGATTGACTCTTTTTAGTATGTCTTTTGATCTGAAAAGTCAAATTATATCTCTCACCTAATAACACATTTTGAAAAGAAACTGCAGTGCTTACTGGTTTGTGCTAAGATGGAAAGAGACACAGGAGTGGGCCCTACCACAATTTCATCGTGATTTTAATTGTGGATGAAATGCAACAGAAGGTTGAGACAAAGCGAATGCCAGCACTCCGTGAATACTAAGAAGGCACAATATCTGTGAAAATTCTTTGCAAGCTACAAATAATATTTTTATTTAAGGAAAATTTAAAAGTAATGTACATTTTTCATTGTTTTTCACCTTTGCTATCTTTGGTAACTTTTAAAAGTGAAAAAGACAACTGAATTTGAACAGAACAGGAAGTATATGTACATATTTTCAAAAACAAGACAAAACTTAGACATCAAAAAACAATTGTTCAAGTGTCCTTTTGACTCTGGCCCAAGTTGAGATACACAGAAATTTGTGGCCTGGTATATTGATATATTTGGAAACTGAAAGACTTGAGTTTAAATTTTGGTTTATCTACCACAAGTGTCATATTCTGAGTCTTGATTTCTTCATCTGAAAAATGAGAATAATTATAATATAGAACTCATGTAAAAATTACAAAAAATGATATAAAGTACCTGCAGTAAAGAATCTAGTCTGGCTAATAAACAATTGATTTTTTAATATTTTTGAGGGCCATTATTATCTGGGAGCTGGGATAGAGTGAGATATTAAGATCAGAAATTCAATTCAGAATTACTGAACAGCATTCTATTACATGCTTTGAAAAAAATGCTTTTCTAAGTAGAGGCAAGCATGCATTTGTTAGAATATTTTAATTTTCTCTGGAAGAACTGAAAAAAAAAAACCTTCCATAGAAGAGTAGCAAAATCTCATTTTTAATTTGCTTTTTAATTATTTATTTTACCATTAATAATTTCTTACTGTTCAAGATTTGGTTAAGGAGTTTGAGATGTATTTATAGTTGAATAAAAGGTCAAAGGCAGGAGGAATAAAACTATAAAAATATGAGACATATTATGGTATACTACAATGAGTATTTATTTTGATATTTTGAGGACTTTTAAGACAACACACTGCTACTTTAAAATTAATTATAAACATATAAATATATATGATAAATAATTGGTTTGTGTGAAATATGGAAAATATGTGCAATTTTGAAGAAATAATATTGTCAGCTGTGAGGTTAGAATTTGCCCCAAGTATATTACTCAGCTAGGAAATCCATTCACAAGCGAAAGGAAGAAATCCCAATGAGTTAAATAAAGTACTTTAAACATTTATGAGAAAAAAATAAAACTACCAAGTGAGACAAACTGTTCCAAACATTAGAGTAGCTAGCTATATTGGAGACATATAAATGGTCCACAGATTAAGTATATTTCTCAGAATAACACAAAATGAATCCATTTCAATGACAAAACAAAATAAACAACCAAGATTATATGAATTTTAAACATACCAAGGAAAGGCAGTATAATACATACCTATAAAGTAATTTGTAACTGAAAGTGGCATGATATTTGTGAAGATGAAACTATGCAGATATAGAAAAAGGATACCATAAATGTTTGGTATGTGACTAAATTATGCAAATAAGGTTTATGGCATTTTCTATTTGTTTTAAAATCATGAGGTAGAATATAAAACAACTGAGATGCAATCTGTTCTATAGTTGTTCTTTTTTTTTTTAAATTTTTTTTTTAACGTTTATTTATTTTTGAGACAGAGAGAGACAGAGCATGAACGGGGGAGGGTCACAGAGAGAAGGAGACACAGAATCTGAAACAGGCTCCAGGCTCTGAGCTGTCAGCACAGAGCCCGACACGGGGCTTGAACCCATGGACCATGAGATCATGACCTGAGCCGAAGTCAGACACTTAACCGACTGAGCCACCCAGGCGCCCCTGTTCTATAGTTGTTCCTTGAAAAGAAATTAGTGTGTGCTGGGTATTGCACAGAATTGGGGCCCCTGAAAATTAGATTCTGTTCTTAACTAGCTATGCCTTCCAAAAGACAAAGCAAGGCCAAAGGAGATTTTACACTTAATGTAAGAGTATGGCTCAAAGTCTCAGGAAAGAATGCCAGTGAATATAACTAGACTTGTATATGGACCTCCTTTGTCTAGAGGCTTTTGGTATAAAAGGCCTAAAAAAAAATCCAGCCAAAAGGTCCACTCTGTCTACTTCTACTCCAAGGCCAAAACTTAATATTGAATACTACTCTTTTCAAGTTGAGGAACATGTTCCTAGAAATGAGACAAGCACACTGAAAGAACGTGTGTTTATGTATGTGTGTGTGTATGTGTGTGTGTGCACACATATATGTACATGTGGGTAGGGAAAAAGAGTAGGAAAAAGAGAGGTCAGAGGGAGAGAGAGAAGGGAGGAGGAGAAGATGAAAGAGGGAGAAAGAGATGCATCAATATTTTCCCACAAAGAATCCCAGGATTCTTTACCTCTCTACCTTTCTAGGATTTGGGAATTGCAAAAGATAGCCATATTAAGACCTTGGCTGCATGGTTTAACTAGATGATCTTGCCTGGATCAAACATAGCAGTTCTTCCTTTTCAGAGTGAAGCAAGAAAGGAATAGGAGAGAAAACTGAGCTCCTTCAAGAGATCAACAGGTAAATGTTCATTTGTCATTTCTGTGCATAAATGTGAAAAACCAAAAGTTTTATAATTTCCATTTGCCACTCTATTATAGCAAATTTGCACACAAGTTTTTATTCGTAGGTTTTTGTGATGGACTAAATGTTTGTATCTGCCTCCCCCATTTGTATGTTGAAATCTAATATCCAAATGTATTTGGAAGTGGGGCCTTTGTGAGCTAATTAGGCCATAGAGATGGAGCCCTCATGAATAGGATTAGTGCCCTTTTAAGAGGCCAGAGAGCTACCTAGGTCTCTTTCTGCCATGAAAGGACACAGAAAGAAGTTGGCAGTCTACAACCCAGTAGAGGGCTCTCATCAAGAACCCTGCCATTCTGACACCATGATCTTGGACTTCTAGTTCCAGAACAGTGAGAAATAAATTTCTGTTGTTTAGAAACCAGCGAGTCTATGGCACTTTGGTATAGCAGTCCAAACTGACTAAGACAGTTCTTTTTCAAGACTTGATATCCAAAATGTAAAAAATATACAGTTTTCCTTATTTGTAGAAATAGAATATATTGATGGCAATAGAAATTCTTGGAGAAATTCTTGCAATTGTAAACAATTGCATTGTTTACAATGTATCAGAGACTATTTTAGGCTTGGCATGATATTGAGAGATAATTCTCCATAGGTTTCTTCTGTTTCTGCATATCTTACAAGCAGAGGTAGTAACAGATTTTGTTCTAGATTGTCTTTTCAAAAATGTTTATATAGCAAAAAGCCTTCGAAGATAGATAGTGCGTGCCTCCATCCAGAACAAAGGAAAGTTTTGTTAATCTTAAAAATAACGATTCTCTCCAGGGCAAAGGGCAGGTTTGCTTGTAGCCCATTATTAAAGATTTAATTTTTTAATCTAGATGTGCCTCATCTGTAATACAAACTCATTATATACACATTATCTCCTGGGGCCACACTGCATTGTTCCTGTGGAATTTGAGAGGCAATGGGAATTGATGTGTACATGAGTTTATGCTTCTTCTTGTGCAGTGATTAATAGAGTCGAATGTCTGAGCCAGGAACCTTGTGTCTTCTGCCAACCTCCATGAAGTACATTAAATGGCAGATAGGGTAAAATCTTAGATCCTTTATAATTCTTCATAGATGGAAGAGTAAACAAGACAGTGCACCTTTTCCTGTAGCTTAAATCCTAATTGGAAGTTGACAGCTCTAATTGGAATTGATTAGTGACAATGAACAAATGATCAGTAATTTCACTTCTGATGAGATCTTGCCAAACATTTAACTGATAACTGCTATAAAAAAAAAAAAAAGACAACGAAGAACATGCAGGGACAGCTTGACTTCTGGAACAGCAGAGTTAAGGGCCTCCAAATATCTGCTTCTCTACAGAAATAGACAGCACTGAGAAAAACTGTCAAAATCAATATTTTTAGAATTCTAGAAATTAACGCCAATTTTGCAATAATCCAGGAAATTATAATCAAAGAAAAATGGTTGAATCTTAACAAGAACAGCAAGGTTAGTGGGGCTTTAACTTGCTCTAATCTCACTCCCATTTTTCCTTAACCCTGTGGTTGTTTTGAAAACCAAAGGCTTCACAACGACTATAGCACAACTACTATTTAAATGCAAAGAGAAAGAAGAATGAAAAAGAACAGGGGCGCCTGGGTGGCACAGTAGGTTAAGCGTCCGACTTCAGCCAGGTCACGATCTCGCGGTCCTGAGTTCGAGCCCCGCGTCAGGCTCTGGGCTGACGGCTCAGAGCCTGGAGCCTGTTTCCGATTCTGTGTCTCCCTCTCTCTCTGCCCCTCCCCCGTTCATGCTCTGTCTCTCTCTGTCCCAAAAATAAATAAAAAACGTTGAAAAAGAACAGAATATCCAAGAGCTGTGAGACAATTATAAAAGGTATAAAATATATGTGATGGGAATACCAAATGGCAAAGAAAGAAAGAAATGGAAGGGATGTTTCAAGCAATAATGACTGAGAATTTCTCAACATTAATGATAGACACCAAACCACAGATCAAGGAAACTCAGAACAGCAAGAGTAAATACAGAAAAATTTACACCTAGGAATATCATATTCACACTGCATAAAATTAAGGACAAGGAAAATCTTAAAAGACGCAACAGAGGAAACACCTAATCTGTGGAAGGATTAATGTAGGAACCACATTGGACGTTATTTCCGAAACCATGCAAACAAGAACAGAGTGGAATAGAATATTGAGTGTTGAAAGAAAAAAACACCAACCTAAAATTCTGTATCCAGAAAAATTATCCTATAAAAGTAAAGGGAAAATAATAACTTTCTGAGACAAAAATGTGGGGAATTTGTGGCCAATGGATCTGCCTTGCAAGAAATGTTAAAAGAACTTTTAAAGAAATTTCTTTTAAAGAAAGAAAGAAAATGATAAATGTCTGAAACTTGTATCTGTATAAACAAAGGAAGAGAGAGAAGGAATAAGGTCATGTTATTAGCTTGAAAGAAGCCACAATGTAAATATTTACATCAACAAAAATGGCAAATATTAAAATCAGAGCCACAGAGCTACAATTCCCACCCCAAAATGGTTTGTTAAACATTTACTGGTGCCTCATATAATACAAGGCTTATTTTTTCTTAGGATGATTGTCTTTCAGAACAAAACATGCATGAGCCAGTAATTTTACTTTTAAGTCTGATTTTATCAGTCATGTTAGTGGGAATTCTCCAAATTATAGCAATAGGTGGTAATGGGTGGCCATATTTATAATTTAGCAATTAATTTCAGCCCTTTTTCCTTAGTCTGAGTTATAGTATGTTTCTGTTTTGTTGCTCTTCTTCTCTTTCCTCTCTCGTTCTTACTCCTCTTCCTCTTCCTCCTCCCCTGCCTCCTCCTTCTCCTTCTCCTTATTTCTTCAAGACAGAGTAGTATATGGAGATACTATATATGGTACTTTCAGCTATACTCGTTTTTAAAACAGAATTTTTGTCTATATCTTTTAAAGTATTTGTTTTTATAAAAAATGTATTCACATTATACAAACATCAGAATTATAAAAATATAGTAAATAGATTTCTTTTTTGCTCCCAATATCCACCCAATTAGTTTCTGTCCTCTCCCTTCATGAGGTAACTCTTGTGGTTACTTGCCGGAGTCCAGCTCCAGCAGGTCCAGGGGTTCCCGAAGGATGGATGGTGTCGGTGAAAATAAAACAAAACTAAAATAAAAAACGAAAGTAAAAAAAATAAATAAAAACGGACACAGACAACAGCAGTGCATTGATCTGGCCGATTTATTGTAGCAAATGAGGCATTATATATGCTAGTGATTTCCTTGTAACATACGTCATCTATGTTTTTCTAACATTATCTAATTTTAAAAATATTCCTATGTGTAATCAACCTTTAAGAAATAACATGACGATTTTCTCGGAATGTTCCCGCATACCCTTTGATTATTGAATAATTTCTTACATTATTCCATTATGCATCTGCATTTATCTATAATCTATAAAGCACTTACTTTGCTGTTCCCATGAAAGGCTCTCCATTTCTCAATACCTCAAGTGGAACAGTTACAGGGACATGACCTCCTAACCACATGAGGCCAGAAGAACAATGTGTTTGCCTCGGTCCGAGGGGCAGCTCGGAAGGGTGCCGAAAAAGCCTTAGAAACCCATGCCTCATACATTCTCAGAGAGACAATGCACCTAGGAACCAATGAACCATTCTGTACCTTAACCGACTAGGTTCAGTCATCATCTGGAATGCCTCCGGGGGGCCAGGTGGGCCTAGGGGTTGAGTCACCTGTGCCCAGAGATACACTCCTTAGTTGCCGGAGTGAGGCTTTCAAATCCGTATGTCTCTCCTTTACAGGCCCTCTTTGCTGGCAAATGTATGAGGCCATCCTTCCTGTAAGTAGAGGAGTCTCTGTAGGGGATGGCAAGGGCTAATGTAAGGCCGCACAATTTCTTGCGGAACCTTATAATCTTTCCTAATGGTTCTTTTCCCAGAGGGCCTGTCGAGGCCAATTCCCCAACAGACAATACCCCAGGTAGTTTTAAGGCCAAATTACCTAAAAGCGGGAGTAAAAGAAGCTTCACTGTCAGTGAGTGGGCCACCTTACAGTCACCAGTCCGTCCACAGCCGGGGCCTTGCCACTCAGGCTGGGATAGCTCGGCTTCCAGCAATTGCTTAATTTTATTTCCTACAAATTATATATTTTTAAATTCATGTACAAACTAACACAAATATGTATTTTTGTCTCCCTTAAAAAACACAAATCCTAAATATTATATTGGATACCATGTTCCTTGCCTTTTCATTTACTATATGTTGAGATATTAACATATGAGTACATAAAGAGTTTATGTTTGTTAAAACTACATAATATTCAAGTGTATGGATATACCATAACCTGCTACCACTATAGTTTTGTTTTTTTTTTTTCCTTTCAGTAATTCACGCTCTATCTTTCCATTTGCTATAGTCAGCCAACTTACTGTCATTCTTGACTCCTCTTTTTCAAGTTCTACACATAATTCCTCTACAATTCTTGTTGGCTCTACCTTCAAAATACATTCAGCATCCACTCACTTCTTACTAATTTTACCACCTCCACATCTATCCCAGGCTATCACTCCACTCCAAGACTGAAGTATCATGTGCTTCCTTGAAATCTTGAGCGTCACAGAGCCCCAAAGTCTTAACTGTGAGTTCTTCCACTTTTGCTGGATGTGCTCCATACTCAGTGGGAACTCGTCTCATTGTTCCCCTATCAACCAGGCCAGCTGCACCCCACCTGTATTGCATCCTTACTTCCCTACCAGCCTGCAAAATTATTCAAGCAAATCAATCACATTCTCAAGATGTAACCTAGGGGACATACAAGCCTCTTGTAACTATAATGCCTGCTTTCTACCGCCCCACTGTATTCCCAACTGTTCTTGTGTGTCCCTGTATGGTGCGTGGTATCCTCCTTTCCGAGGCCATCAGTATGCTTGAGTAATAAACTGCCACCAATCTCATCATCTAGGGTCAGTGTCATTTGGCCATTTCACACTATTTAGGGTGGCGTATTTGTTCTTCACCAATGGAGTGACTAGGAGACAGAAAAATCACCATCTATTTTTGTGTTCTCTGCCACAACTGTTGTCTCTCTTCTGTCCATAGTATATTGTCAACATTGTGATCAGTGTGTTGTAACATAAGTAATATTTCAAAAATCCTCTGCTGCAACCCATTCAATTTTTCATCTCACGTAGGGTAAAAGCCCAAGACCAAAAAGAGTTTACAAAGCTACATACTCTAGCCTTTCCACTGCTCATTGACCCCCTCATCTACTACTCCTGTTCTCATTCATTCTGAACCAGACACACTTTCCTCCTGCTGTCCCTTCCTAGTATGCTCCCACAAGGTGGCATGCCAAAGATGGGCTAGTGGCACCAGTCTACCTAGCTCAATAGAAACAACAGCAACTGTTTATAACTTAGATTAAAAAAAATACTTTTTATCTTGGAGAAGCGTTTTATCACTGATATTGTTTACACTTGCTTGTGCATGGTGATCATAAACATTTTATCAGCTTTTTTATAGTTTTAAATTTTTCTGCAGACAGTGTGTACCTTATTGCCTTGCATCCATGGTGAACTACCACTGACCACTCCCTCTCTTGCTATGAGTTTGTTTCCATCTTAGAGGGTTTGGACTGGCTATTACCTTTACCTAAATGATTCTTTCTTATGAGTCTTGTGTCTGTATCCTTACCTCCTTCAGTCCTTTCCTTATATGCCATTTTCTCATGAAAGCCTCTGTTACTGCTGCATTTAAAATTGAAACCTTACTCCCATTCTCTATTGATTTTGAATGGGAAGGGTTTCAAATTCAGAATAAATATTTTTAAATATCTGTTTTCTTTCCTAAGATTCAGTTTATTTTTATACTATTGCCCAATTTTATACCCTCTTCTGATAAATCATAAAAGATGAGAATTTTCATAAAAGACATTAAAATGTTAAATTTAAATGGCTGTCAATTTAATTACATACCTCATTAGATATGTCAACTTTCAGAGCTTTAACTTTAGAAATAAAGCTTATTTGAGACTATCTGAAGAAAAAACTATGCGTTGCCGCTCTCCCAAGACTTTTGATGCCACTTTCCATGATGTAAGTACCCCAAATGTATTGACAAGAATAATTATGATAATAATTATTGAGTTGGTTACCATAGGCAAGGCATGCTTTATTATTGAGTTGTTATAATAATCTCATGAGATTGGTATTATTTATATCCCTCTTATAGATGAGAAAAATGAGACCAAAGCTTCAAAGTTATTTGACCAAGGTCACCCAGCTGGTAATTGGCTGTCAGAGTTTTCATTTAGGTCTACTTCCATCAAAGGCCCTTGCTCTTAATTAGAGCATTACGCATCCCCTCTGTGGAAGTGAACATAGACCAAATGGTAGGTGTCGATTAATAATACTAGAATATCATTATGGAATAAATGAGAACATATCAGGTGAAGGTGGAAAAGCAAAATGCAAAACCTTTTGTTTATAGATTTGGGACTAGCAGTGCAGGGGTCAGTAAACTGCAGTCTATTGATGAAATGACCTACAAATGTTCGCCACTTGACAGAAATACAGCTCCTGATCCAATGTTAATGTAATACATTTAAATGCTACTAAACATCACTTTGGTAACTGCAAACCAAAGGACTGCAGTCATTTGCATGAAATGTATAAATAAGGGGTTTGACTTACATGTTGTCATAGACATAAATTCAGTTTACTCTTTCTAAAAGGCAGAACTTGGCTATGAACATTAAACATGACTTGTATGACCATGTTAATCTTTCCACCTCATATTTCAATTTTTATGGGAACTTTATTACTAAATGATATATCTCCAAGCTCTCTTTTTGTAGCTCTGCTGCCCATTACTTGCCTAAACTACACTCTGTCATTACTTATAGCAGTTTTATGCCTCATATACTGCACAGCCCGTGATGGCTGTCTTCCTAATAAATTCTTCATCACTTTCAATATAATCATCTGCATTGCAGCTTCATTAATATCCTTTCATTCAAAGATCCAGGTAGGCAGCATCCTGCTGAGTAAAAGGCTTTAAAAAAATTAATTAGGCCATAGAAACCTGCTTCTGGGCTTTAGTCAATGTCATGAAATAATGCAGTTACTAATATAATACTGGTGGCTTTTGAATAACAGATTAATTAGGAACATCCTTATATGGAGGAATAAATGGACTATTCATGACATGATTTTCACTGCAACAATAAAATGCAAAACTCAATACTCAATCAAGTTTAAACCTAATCTTGTTACCTTGATGTGTGCAGGCTTGAGACTCAGAAACATCCACTATAGAGTGGTCTCATGCCAAAACCTCTCCATTTAAACTGAGCTCACAGATCCATGGTTCTGTCTACCATAGAGACTGAAGGTAATGTGGCTTAAGAGTTTTTGTCTTGTATTCCAGATAACCTGATTTACTGTGGCCATTGTTTGGGGCAGAAGCCCTTATCATCTAAATTGTATTTGAACTGAGAGCCAATACTTCCTTTTCCTTTCTTTCAGGGAGTATTGAGATGTTGTTTGGGAAGGATGCCAACCAAGGCTATCATAATTTATAATTTGATAATTAATAATAATTCATTTGATAATTCATAATAATTCATTATTTAGGAGATGAATATTCTGAAATTATTTACTGTCATAGGAAGTGTGAAAGTAAATTCAGCTCTAAATTTAAAAGTTGAAAAAATGGAAATTCCATAGGGAAATAAAAACCCAAAAACTTGGGAGTGGATAGATAGTGGCAAACCAGATGCGATAATTAGTATTTGGGGGTGAACCTAAATTGACCAGGTAATACAAGGGTTTTTTCATAAAAAAAGGTCAATGCTCTTTATAGGTATGTACTGAGTTTAAATGTCTGTTTAAGATGTGACTTGGTAAGGAAAATCCTATTTCAATTTTGTGAGGCTTAACTAAGACAAATAAGAATTTTACAAGAATTTTACTCAATGAACCCATTATATTGTAATTTTAAAATGTGAACATGACACCAGCAGTCAATTTGATAAGTATATTGTGGCTTAGCTGTGCAAGTGAATACTATATACAACAATGAAATGAGCAAACTTTATTTCTACACAAAAATGTAGATGAAGACCACAAGTGTAATGCTGACCAAAAGGAACTAGATCTAAAAAAAAAAAAAAATGCTATATGACTCCATTTATTTAAAGTTCAAAAACAGTCAAAGCTAATCAACTTCCCCCAACCCCACCTTCTGGAAACCACTTATTTCATTTCAGCCTTTATAGTTTTGCCTTTTGTAAAATGCCATATAAATTAAAGCACATAGTATGTAGATTTTTGTACCTGGCTTTTCTCACTATAGTGTTTTTGAGGTTTATCCATCTGTTGCATAATCAGTAGTTTAGTTCTATATTTTTGCTCAGTTATCTCATTGCTGAGAAACTCATTGTATAGATGTACCATGCTTTGTTTATCTATTTACCCATTGATGGACATTTGCCTTCATACTAGTTTTTAGCCATTATGAATTAATCCACTATAAATATTTGTGTAGAAGTTTTTGTATGGACCTGTCTTTTCATATCTCTTGGGTAAATACCTGGGACTTGGATTTCTGGATTCTATGGTAAATGTATGATTAATTTTAGAAGAAACTGCCAAACTATTTTCTTAAGTGCTATAACATTTACATTCCCACCAGGATTGTGAGTTCCAGTTGCACTGCACTTTGTAAGCAGTTTGTATCATCTGTTTTGTTATTATTTTTATTTATTTTTGAAGTCATTCTGGAAGCTGTGTAGTGGTATCTCCTTGTGGCTTCAATTGACATTTTCTTGGTGAGTAAAATCATCTTAAGGATCTTTTCATGTGATTTTCTGCCATTCACATTTCTTCTTTGGTAAAATATTTGTTGAAATATTTTGCCTATTTTAAAAATTGTGTTGTTTCCTTATTATTATTATTAAGTTTTTATTTATTTATTTTGAGAGAGAGAGAGTGAGTAGGGGAGGGCCAGAGGGAAGGGGAGAGAGAGAGAGAGAGAGAGAGAGAGAGAGAGAGAGAGAGAGAGAATCCCAGATAGGCTCCATGTTCAGCACACAGCTTGATGTGGGGCTCTATCTCATCACACAGTGAAATCATAACCTGAGCTGAAATCAAGAGTTGGACACTTAATAGACTAAGCCACCCAGGCACTCTATTTACTTATTTTTAAGTGGTAAATGTTCATGTATTTAGAATAAAAGTTATTTAACAGATAAATATAAGTTTTGTAAATATTTCCTCCCAGTGTCTTATCTTTTTGTTTTCTTAACAGTGGCCTTTCAAGGATTAGAAGTTTAAAATTTTATGAAGTTCAACTTACCAGTATTTCCCTTTAAACATTTATGATAAGGCCTATGATTGGTTTCAAGTTATTTTTCATATGATGAAAGTTAAGGGTTAATAATTAATTTATTTATTTTGCATATGGATATCCAGCTGTTCCAGCATTACTTGTGGGAAAGACTACTCTTGCTCCATTGAATTTATTTTGATATGTCTCTCAAAACCAATTGACTATATTTGTCTGAGTCTACTTGGAAACTCTATTTCATTGATCAATATTTATAATCTAGTGGATATTCCAGATTATTGTAACTGCACAGCAAGTTTTGAGATCACAACAAGTTTTGAGATCAGCAAGTTTTGAGATCAGTGTTTCCTTGAACTTTTTTTTTTTTTCAAAATAACTTTGTTTATTGTAAGTCACTTTGCTTTTCAAAACATTAATTATAATCTTGTCAACTTCTACAAAAAAATTATCTGGGATTTTGTTTGCAATATCTTTGAATCCATGGATACACTTACGAATTAACATGTAGAGAATGATTCCTCCAACTCATGAACTCATGGTATCTCTCCATTTATTAAAGTTTTCTTTAATTTCTCTTATCAATGGTTTGCAGTTTGGGGCATGACATTTTTGTATATATTTTGTTAGATTTATCCTAAAGTATTTCAGATATTTGATAGTACTGTAAATGGTATTTTTTAAATTTAAATTACAATTTATTCACAGGTAGTATATACATATTTGACTTTTTTGTATATTGACTTTGTTTCCTGCCACTTTTTTAAACCACTTAGTAATTGTAGTAACTGTTTTTGTAGGTTCTTTGGGATTTTTTTTTTTATTCTTTAGATGATAGTATCATTTTTGAATAAAGACAGTTGCATTTCTCCCTTTCCCATCCCTATACCCAGTATTTTTTTTTCATTATTCTTCTTTATTGCACTATCGAGGACCTATATCAGTTACCAAGAGAAGAGTGTTAAATTTTCCAATTAATCTTGTGAATTTTCCTATTTCTCCTTTTAGAGCTATCAGTTTTTGTTTTATATATTGTAAAGTACTTTTGTTAGGCACATGACAGAACTATTATGTGTTTCTGAAATATTCCACTTATCATATTATAATCATCTTTATATCTAGTAACATTCCTAGTTTTGAAGAATATTTTATCTTATATAAATGTATCCTACTTGAGCTATGTATCTTTTAGTATATAAATATTTCCTTTTATAGTTAATTACTTATGTACATATATTGACATGCATTTCTTATAATCAGCAGAGTTAGGTCTTGACATGTCATTCTCTGCCTTTAAATTGGTTTGCTTTGACTTCTACATTTAATAAAGTCACTGATATGGTTTAATTTAAATCTACCAACTTGCTAGTTACTTTCCATATCTTCCATCCATTCTTTGTTACTTTTATTCTCCTTTCCTATTATTATTTTGAATTAATTAATCATTTTTAAAAATTAAACTTTTAAAAAATAGGGTTATTTATTTATTTATTTTGAGAGAGATGGAGAGAGAGCAAGCATGCAACCATGGGAAGGGCAGAGACACAGGGAGAGAAAGAATCCCAAGCAGGATTTTTGCTGTCAGCACAGCCTGATGCAGGGCTCGATCTCACAAACCATGAGATCATGACCTGATCCAAAATCAAGAGTTGAACGTTTAACGAACTGAACTACTCAGGTGTCCCTAAAAATTAAACTATCTTATCTCTACCAGTGGTTTGTTTGTTTATTTACTTATTTATTTATGTATTTATGTATTTATGTATTTATTTATGGACACTCCAAGATTTCCAATATGCATCTTTATCTTAAGATACCTCTAAATAATATACTACTTCATGTACAGTATGAATATACTTACATGTCCTTCATTCTATCTACAGTGCTATTTTTGCCATCCATTTTATTTCTAAACATATTAGAAACCTTATGGTAAATGATTAGTAGTTTATCTTTACACAGCAAATTATATTTTAAGCTAATTAAAAATCAGAAAATAGTAGTTACTTTATTTTTTTTTTCTATTTCTAGTGTTCTTTAGTTGTTTGTGTAGATGATACTTTCTATCTGGTATCATAATTCTTTTTTTTGAAGTTTATTTATTTATTTTGAGAGACAGAGAGAGATGGGGGGGAGGGAGGGACAGAGAGAGAATCCCAAACAGGCTCCACGGTGTCAGCACCAAGCCTGACATGGGGCTTGATCCCATGAAGCATGAGATCATGACCTGATCTGAAATCAAGAGTCAGAGGCTTAACCTAGTGAGCCACCCAGGTGCCCCATAATTCTTTTGTCTAAAGAACTTTCTTTAGGGTGTTTTTGTTTTCTTTTTTGGTATTACAAATCTACTTGCAATCAGTCATCTCAGATTTTACTTGTCCTAAAAAATTTTCTTCTATTCTAAGTTTTTAAGATTATTGTTTTCACTAGGTATAGAATCTTTGTTTAACTTTTTGTTTGTTTTATTTCAGTACTTTAGAATATTCTCTTATTTTCTGGCTGGCATGGTTTCTGATAAGAATTCTACTTAGTTTTAACCTTTGTGCAATTTTTCTTTTTTCTTTAGTTATTTTGAAGATTTCCTTTTGATCTTTAATTTGACTTATGTATGTGTGCTTATCCTACTTCTGGATTTTCTGAAGTTTTTGGATTTCTGTTTGGTGTCTTTCATTAGTTTGGAAAATCATGGCAGTTATCTCTTCAAATATATATTCTGCCCTTTTTTATCTCTCTTGTCCTGGAACTCTACTTTCTAGTAAGTCAGATCATTTGATTTAGTGTCAGAGCTCTTCATATCTGTTTATCTCTCCTGCTCATTTGTCTCTTTATATTTCATTTTGATTAATTTCCATTGTCATGTTTTCACATTCATTTATTTTCACTTAACTCTGTTCATTTCTCTCATTATCCTACCAAAGGAATTCTTCATCTCTAATTTAAAAAAAAATTCTAGCACTTCCTTTTAATGATAATTTCAGAAGTTCTAACTCTGTGCTGAAACTCTATACATCCATGCAAGTTGTTCATCTTTTCTACTATAACATTTACTCATAGTATTTTAAAGTTATTAATTATTGTTATTAAATATTTTAATTGCTTATTTTTTCTATTTTTGAAAAAATATTGCTTTAGGATATATTTATAACATAAAATCTGGTAATAACAACTATTTTAATGTCTTTATCTAATATTTCCAACATATAGATTGTTATTGAGTCTGCCCTTCTTGATTGATTTATCTCTAGACAATATGTCATTATATTTTGGATTTTTTTGTGTGTGTTTTTTAATTTAATTGAGTTTACATTGTTAAGTATTTTCTTTCCCATTACTTTGTGAACTCCCTAAATTTAAAATTATTATTGCCATGTAAATAAGTAAATATATGTTTAGATTTACAGAGATGTCCACTAATTTCTTTACCCACTATATCTTTTGTAATATTACAACTTCTTTCTGGAGTTACTTTTTTTTTTTTCCCTTGGAAACTTCATCCTTCAAAAACTATCTTAATTATATAGTTTAGTATTGGTGAATTTTCTCAGTTGGTTCCTTTTCAGATATGCCTGATCTTTATTTGATAGTGTTAATTCAACAAATTTTACC
The DNA here is from genome assembly GCF_028018385.1 of Neofelis nebulosa. Classification (NCBI taxonomy): domain Eukaryota; kingdom Metazoa; phylum Chordata; class Mammalia; order Carnivora; family Felidae; genus Neofelis; species Neofelis nebulosa. The sequence goes on along the minus strand of NC_080795.1, from coordinate 27,352,209 downwards.
ACTATGCCAGATACTGCTTAGTCACTTGGGATATTTTACTGAAAATAAAAACAGAAAAAAGCAAAATCTTTGTCCATATAAAGCATAGTGGAACAACGTAGGCAGCAAGCAATGGATATAATAAGTCCATTGGAGTCAAGAAGTATTATGTAAAAGAAAACACATAATAAGCATAAGCATGGTATAGAATATTGGTAGTGCTGTGGTTGGAAGTTGGTTACCATTTTAAAAAGGGTGTTCATGAAGGTGTCATTAAGAAGATGAGCAATTTCCAAAGAGGTGAGGAAGTGAAGAATATGGATATCTGGGAGAAAACAGTTCCAAGCATATTTGTTAGCCAATGGAAAGGCATTAAAGTGGGACCAAAGAAAGCAAGGGGGCTATATGGCTGGAACTTGTTCATGAGGAGGGAGAAAAAGGAGGAGAGGTAATGGCATTCTGAATAAGTTGGGAGCCATCACAGTGTTTAAACAGGAATCATCAGATCTGACATACATGTTAAAATGATCATTTGAGACTCTATGTTCAGAGTAGACTGTAGGAAGTCAAAGATGGAAACTTTTTTTTTTGTTTCTGTTTTCATTTGTATGCTTTACATTTTATACATTTTAGACATCATATTTTGTATTCTTTATCCAACAGAGATGTCTGAAAGTTATTATTGCTGTAGTCATGTTTACTGTTAATTTGGTGATTCTTGCTTATAGTGGTTTGTTTTCTTTTTCTTTCTTTTTTTTTTTTTAAGTTAATTATTTTGAGAGAGAGAGAGAGTGCTCATGCACTTGCGGGGCTGGGGGCAGAGAAAGAGGGACAGAGAGAGAGAGAGAGAGAGAGAGAGAGAGAGAGAATCCCAAGCAGTCTCTGACATGGGGCTCCAACTAATGAACCATGAGGTCATGAGCTGAACCTAAATCAAGAGTGGGATGTTTCACTGACTGAGCCACCCAGCACCTCAGTGGTTTGTTTTCTTTATGTATTGTACTTTTGGATTATAAACTCATTGCAGGGAGGATTTTAATCTGTGGGCATACTGGGAGATCTACTCTAATAAGTGTTTCTAGTAAAAATTTACATTTGTCTTTCAATGTGTCCCAGCACGTTACTAAACCTAAGGCAAGTTTAATCTTTCACTGTAGGGTTTCCTAACTCAAACTGGTAGTATGTTGTCTTGCCTTGCTATCAAGCAGAAACAGTTTTTGTTTTGTTTTTTTTTAAGTTGTTGCTTTATTTGAGGGTCCTGATTTTGGGAGTCTACATTCTGGGTATACCCTTTGAATAAGCCCAACACTCTGTCTTCTGGGACTCGGGCTTTGTAATGTTCAATACCATTGGTTTTAGGATCAACAAGTACCTTCAGGAAACACATAATTAGAGTATCCGTTTCATACTCTGGTTTCCATTCCCTCTTAATTTTTATCCCCTAAGGGATTTTCCTTATTTTTCTTCCAGCTTAGCAATGCCTTTTGAAGGACGTTTGCTCCATTTTATTCTTGTTGGTATAAAGAGGACTATTAAGGCATTTAGTCTGCTATATTGAAGAAACAATCATAAAAATTATCTTAAATGTTAAAAAGAGACAAAAATAAACACATTTTAAACATAAAAACTAAAGTGAATAAAAACATAAATGCTAGAGATATAAATGGTGAAAGAAAAAGTGAAGACTAATGATATATTTTTATTTATAAAATGCAAAGAAATAAAAAATTTATGTAAAATCTTCAAAACAAAATATAGAAAAAATAACAAATAATAATAATATATATGTAATTAAATATTAAGTATTAAAAACTTTGGAAAGAAAAAATACTCAATATAATTCCAGTGTGGAAAGGAAACATTGCTACAAGATAAAGATATATATTAAAAACATTTCATCTCTGGGGTGCCTGGGTGGCTCAGTCAGTTAAGCCTCCAACTTCGGCTCAGGTCATGATCTTGCAGTCTGTGAGTTCGAGCCCGGCGTCTGGCTCTGTGCTGACAGCTCAGAGCCTGGAGCCTGTTTCAGATTCTGTGTCTCCCTCTCTCTGACCCTGCCCCCTTCGTGCTCTGTCTCTCTCTGTCTCAAAATTAAATAAACATTAAAAAAAATAAAAAAACCATTTCATCTCTAAGTGTACATAACAATTCCTTCTAAATTTGTAAGTTAAAGTATTTATCCTGAGTTTACACTGCCTGTGTTTAAATCCCTGCTTTATCATATTTCTATCTGTATGAAATTTAAAATATACTTACTTGCTCTGTGGTTCAATCTCCTCATAGGAATAATAATGAATGAGACAGTATAGAGAAGGGAAACAGCCCATTTCCTGGCACATAGGAACATGTTCAGTGAATGTTAGCTATTGGTTTTAATATTAATTAAGTTAGAAAATGAGAAAGCAGTTAATATTGACAACAAAGTTCAGGTATTTGCACTTCCGTGTGGAGTTAGACACACTTATACCAGGTCTGAAATAGGAGCAGATAGCCAGCTGGTTTTATGCTCTAATTTCCCAGTTGAAAGGGTACTGCTGATGGGTGCCTGACTTTTAACCATACTGGCAGGCAGGTCACTGGGAAGTTTCAATGGTATGATATAATTATCTCTTTAAATTCTGACAGGACTGAAAGGCTTGAGAATGTTATAAAATCTTTTGTTCCGTGTACTTCCAACACTTGTTTACCTCTCTGGATCAAAGCCAGTGGAAAAAGGGGCATTTTGGTCTTTGCTTGTGTTGAAACACTTGTTTACTCAGAGCAGATGTTTAGATTTTCTTTAACAAGTATCCAAGAGGCATATTAATGACCAAGGTTATTAATGACCTCTAGTTGAAATAACACTGCATCTGTTGATTCCACCATTCATTACCTTGCATAAACATTTCTGTGATCATGCAAATTTGATGAGAAACCTTTTTTTGGTGGGTAAAATTTTAGTGGTCCTTTCTTCCTAATTAATTATGCAAATGAAAATTGTGCCTTTGTTCTCTTTTCAGGTCTTAACTAATTTTACATATTCATCGATTGCTTTGCCATCTACTAGCTTGTAGACATCTGGCATTATTATAATATAGCCTTTGAATTGTGGAGTCACATTCTGCCTCACGAGCAAAATATAGTTTATGTTTCCATACAATGGTAATCCAACCAATGAACAATGCTGTAAAGAAAAAAAAAAAACAAAATAACAAGTCTATTTCTTTTAAGATCACTTACAATTTTCTTTTTTTTTTAAATTTTTAATGTTTATTTAATTTTGAGAGCGGGGGAGAAGGGTGAAAGAGAGGGAGACAGAGGACTAAAGTAGGCTCTGTCTGACAGCACAGAGCCTGATGCTGCACAGAGCCTGATGCTGGGCTCGAACTCACAAACTGTGAGTTCGTGATTGGAGCTGAAGTGTGATGCTTAACTGACTGTGCCACCCAGGTGCCCTTAACAATTTTCTTTCTGGTACTCCTTGTTAATCAATGTGTTTAAATTAAAAAAAAATTTTTTTAATGTCTATTTTTTGAGAGAGAGAGAGAGAGACAGAGTGCAAGTGGGGGAGGGTCAGAGAGAGAGAGAGAGAGAGAGAGAGGGAGACACAGAATCCAAAGTGGCTCCAGGCTCTGAGCTGTCATCACAGAGCCCGACATGGTGCTTGAACTCACTAATCATGAGATCATGACCTGAGCAGAAGTCAGATGCTTAACCAACTGAGCCACCCAGATGGCCCAATCCATGTGTTTAAATGCAGCTGTAATCTGCTGTGGAAATCTTTTTTCAATGTAATTCTTAATAGAAACTCCAAAAATCTTTTTTCAATATAATTGTCAATAGAAACTCTAACAGGTAACAAGAAATAAAAGCATTTTCAAGAAATAAAACAGGATTATGAACTAGCAGTCAGCAGTCCTGGGCTGACAAAACTTTAAAATACACTAAAATGCAAAGAGTGAAATTGGCTACTCTTTGATTATAATTCTAATTAAAAATAAACTGCTTCAGTTTTAGAGTGTAGAATATATCTTTTCAAGGAATCTATATTTGTAAATAATGTTATTCCTAAGATAATTTGCTACCATGTCGTTATTAATAGAAGATAGACTTTACTGAAAATGCATGTTTTATATTTTTTTTGCAAGTTTGATTTTTTTAAAAATTTTGAAAAATTTTTTATTTATTTTTGAGAGACAGAGAGACAGAGACAGAGTGTGATCCAGGGAGGGGCAGAGAGAGAGGGAGACACAGAGGCTGAAGCAGGCTCCATGCTCCAAGCCATCAGCACACAGCCTGACACCAGGCTTGAACCCAGGAGCTGTGAGATCATGACCTGAGCCAAAGTTGGACACTTAACCGACTGAGCCACCCAGGCACCCCTGCAAGTTTGATGTTTTTTTAATATCTGGAGTGTTTCTCATTAAAAACAACGACATCATCCCCATTCCTTCCCTCCCCAAAACCTCACTTCTTTCCTTCTCCAGCTATCCCCCTAGACAGTCCTTGTTCTTCCTCATAAATATATTAACAAGACTGGCTATCTCTGTTGTTTTTCATGTCCATTTCTTCAACTTTTTCCTTTAATTAACTCTAGTCTGTTTCCTTTTTCTATCACTCCAGCAAAATAGCTCTTGCTGAGTTTGCCTGTGACTTCCAGATCACTAATTCCTTGGGCCATATTTTTTTTTCCCCAGGGTTCATCTCTCGTGACCTTTCAGCAGCATTCAACATTGTTGAATGTTCTTGAGAGGCTACTCAACTTCCATGACACCAGACTCTAGATTTTCCTCCTCCTCTTTGACCACCCCTACTCTATCTCTTCTCTATCTCCTTTACAGGTATACCTTATTCTAAACCAGAAATGTAGGGAGTTCCATAGGTAGTTGACTCTGCATTTGTTTTCCCAGTTCAGATGTCTTCTCTAAGCTCCAGACTAATATATTTCATTATGGTTCTTTGAAGTCTTCCTAAACATTATATCCAGAATACATTCATAATCTTCTTACCCTACTCCCACACTAATTCTTTTCTATTGGCCCCAATCATAGTGAAGGCCTATACACCATTTAAAAGCAAATTTCCAAAAACAAGGATTCATACATAACACCTTCCTCTCCTTCACATTCTTTCTCTAATTTACTTGCAAGTTCTTTTGATTTTATTCTGTGTCTAAGTCTCAAATCTGAAAACTTTTCTCTATCTACACTGATATCTCACTAATCCCTGCTGCCATCATTCTTTCCTAAATGAATACTGATGTATCTGTGGAAGTGTCTCCACTGATGTCTTCAATTCCATATTTATTCTGAAGCTAAAAAAAATTTTTATAAATGTAAATTTTGTCATAATAGTCCCCTCCATACCAGCTGGCAATCCTTCAGTGGTTGCTCATTGGTCTTGGTACAAAGTTAAAAGTTATAAGCATGGCTAAGCATCACCTTCACCATCTGGCTAGTGATTCTTCCAGCTTTCCCTACCATTTATTTGCTCCTTCAGGAACTTTCTCTGACTGCATACCCATGATCAAAACATGATATCACTCAATATTGGAAACACACAAAATAACTAAGAAGCACAATTTATTACTTGCCAGTCAAGGAACAGTTGTAATTTCAAGGCACAGTGTTTCTTAACAAAGAAAATACTGATCTTATACAGGGTTTTAGGAAACAAGGTGTTCTAGAAGTGGAGAACTTTCAGAAACAATATTGTTTAGATATTCACTTACTGAATGTGAAAGCATGGTTTCTAATGTGGCTGCTGATTGATTCTCAGAAGTGCACGCTCCGGAGTAAGGCTGTTGATTAGCTTTCAGAAATGTTGACCCTGTTGCTGCTTAGTTGCTAAATATGACAATTTCCCCAACCTCCATTCCTGCCAAATTTTGTCCCTTTTTATTTTCAAATATGAAAATATTTTATTTTTCCTTATCAAGTGGGAAGCTTATTTTAAAAATAGGACTCAGCTTGGTGTCCTTTCTTCTTCACAAAGTCAAAAAAACAAAAGAAAACAAACAAACAAAACACAAAAGAAAAAAAACCTGTGCTATGAATGAATACACTGAAACTAATAGAAATAATGTGATTTGTATGAGTTTTGATAATAGAACATCATATACAAGGGGACTATTTTTGTTTTTCTATATTTTTCCACTTGAAGAAATATTGTTTGAGTAGGTTGTATAGCAAACCATTTTTATAATTAATAATCAGCCCTAAATATAAAAGAACACAAAATAACTTCACTTTTATAGTGTTCTAAAAAATAGTTAACTGAATCTTGGTTGCAGACTCACTTTATTTTCACTCTGTAATCCTAAGTGAATTGAAGAAAGAAGATACCATTACATACAGTGTCAAGCAGTTTAAGGAATAAAATAATGGCTAATTAATCATTGGTGGTAATTGCTAACTGTTATTACATTTCCCTCCTAAGTCATGAGTTTTTAGCATAATGTTTGGGATGTGGCCTACATTCAATGAATTTTGTTGAATGTAATTATATTGATGTAGTTAACATTTAGAAAAAACTTTCCAATAAATGATAAATATGTTCTAGAAATTTCTCTGCTAAAACTTTTGGCAGTGTTGCCATTAGAATTAAAGAACTCATTAGAAGCTGACAAAATCATTCAGATATGTGATTCGGCTTAAGCTATGATAAAAGCACACTTTTTCCTAAATTATAATTATTATTAATAGGCAAAATATTTTACATGTCATCTATTTTTTAAAAAATCAGTAGTTAATACCTGATCAGTAAAAAGAAAAGAGATGTAGTGACAAAATTTCCTTCTTTGTTTCAATGATTTTAAATGAATATTACAAATGTTTGTGGAAAGTATACTCAATTTTATTGACATAAACACATGATTCCAAGAATAAGGTTGGCGATAGTAAATTCTTTCCAATCCGTGAAGCACTCTAATCTTTGTTTTTAACAAGAACTTTATTCAATATTGCATTCTCTTTGCTATTTAAGAATTTTGTTGGAGTGCTGGGTGGCTCAGTCGGTTGGGAGTCAGACTTCGGCTCAGGTCATGTTCTCCTGGTTCTGGAGTTTGAGCCCTGCGTGGGGCTGTGTGCTGACAGCTCAGAGCCTGGGGCCTGTTTCAGATTCTGTCTCCCTGTCTCTCTCTGTTCCTCCCCTGCTCGTGCTTTCTCTCTCTCTCTCTCTCTCAAAAATAAATACGCATCAAAAAAATTAAAAAAAAAAGAATTTTGCTGTTTAATTTTTGGGTGGTTGTGACTGTTTTATCAACTCCACTTAATTTTATTTTAGCTCATTTGAAAATAGTCATAATAATAAATCTCTTTTGGACTAAGAGCTTCTTTGATCTTCTGTTCTCCCCTACCTATTCACCTCTCTCACCCCTCACTTCAGGTGTAACCCAAAAATAAATGAGACAATACCATTTTTAGAGCCTTTCAAAGAAGAATTTTCTATTTCCCTTGATAAGACCTTTTGATATTTAACTGGGCTCCAAATCAATTTTTTGGCAAAAAAGGTAGATCTACAAACAGAAGACATGAGTTCTAGACTAAGTTTTACCTTTTTTACTTGTAAGGTGACAGAATTTAACAACATGAGCAAAATAACACTGCTATGCCTTTCCCACAGGACTGACATGCAAATGACCTGCAAATTCTGTGTTAAGATTTTATTAGTATTTTATAACATTTCCAATTTAAAGAAGATTGCATTATAATTATAATAACAAATTACTTATGTGGTCTTTAAAATTCCCAAAGAAAATCATCCTAGATATAAACCATTGTAATGACTCACATTCATTAGGAAAGATAACTCTGGATTTAAGGATGTAAGTTTATTGTTCTTTAAATAAGTCAGTGAAAACAATATCTAAGGAACTTGAATGGGTAAAATCCCTTCAATTCACAGTCAAGTACAAAAGCAGAAGCTAGTCTACTTCCTGTTATCTTTGAGAGGCTTACATTTTTGCAAGGAAAGTTTCACCAGGGTGATTGTCTTAATTATTTTTATTTGAGTAACAGTACCTAATAAACCAATCCAGATTGTTACCTAGCTCAGTAGGGGAGAAAATAATAGGGTATCTTCACATCTTCTGCCTCGAAATCATGTCCTCAGTTTCTTTGTTTCTTCCTCTTTTATTGTGGTGTGAAGAGTAGAAAGGAAAGCTCCCCTCTGCAGGGGAAGGACTTATAGAGAAGGTAACCTGGTTTTACCCTGCCTTTTAGGAATCTTTGCAGTTTGGAAAAGCACATTTCTCAGTTAAAAAAAAAAAAAAAATATATATATATATATGTATGTATATATGGTGTGTATATATATATATATATGCATATATATATATATATATATATATATATATATATATATATATATAGTAATTTTAGTGTGGATTTGGATTCTTTTTAATCCCCAGACTTTGTTTGAAAAACTTGAGGAAGGAGGAAAAGAATCAGATGGTGATGGAGTTTATGTGGCTGACTCAGGTGGCTAAGATGGCACCCTTCGGGCCGTGTGATGCTTCACAGAGATTCCTTCGCATAGATTCCTTAGTAGGGAAAGAGTACGTTTTTATTATGAACGACAATAATACAATCTTACTTTATCAACAACATATTATCAAATGTTAGCTTATTAGGAAAAAAATTCCAGCAGAGCAGTAACGTCTGTTTTCTTTTTTTTTTTTCTTTTTTTTTTTTTTTTTTCCTTTTCATCCATATCTAGCTTTTGATTGTTAGAAAACTGAAAGGGGTCCATGAGCTTTTGAACCACAGTAAGGAGAAGAGCAAGGGAGATAATATTTTGAGAATTTATACTCTGTTCTTTTAGAAAAGGGTCAGTGTGTTGGGGTTAATTGTTCATTTCTAAACTTGAAATATTTATTTTCCCAAACAACTCATTTCTGATAGGGAACTTGCAAGTAAAGGTCGAGAGAGAAAGTTCTTTTTCAAAGATTTCAAAAGAAATATGTGAATTTTTCCAAGTTAAAAATTTAACACTCCTCAAGATATATGATTTCAAAGGTTCTCTTCATTATTTTTCAATATCCTTTATAGAATGCATTCGCTTGTACTGCATCAGTTACTAACCAGGGATTTAAAATGTCTGAATTAGGAAACTTAGCATTTTCATTTTGTTCCTGAAATAGATTATTTTAAAACTTCCTTAATGTATTTTTCTGTTATTTCATGTGTACCTTTCATTGCCCAGAAAATGTTTCACTATCTTTATTGGATACAAAGAGGACAGAGTAATTCCTTTTAGCAGATTTTCAAAAATTTTGTTTTAGAAGGGGTCGGAATTTAAAAACAATTAAATAGATTTGGAACATATATAGAAGGGTAATTTACATGAATGGGTAGAAATGGAAAAAAGAAATAAGACAAACAATGAAATGTGTATCTAAAGGTATGCAACAATATAGCAATACTTAAAAATGTATTTTTCTATACTAAAAAAATGTAGTAGCATTTGAAAAAAATTAGAGATTCCACCTACACCTGCCTAAAGAACCCAGAAAACCGCCAGAGGATTAGCAGAACGGAGTCTCCGGAGCCAAGCGCAGACGAGAGGCCCACGGAAGAGGGTAGGAAGGGCGGCGAGGCGGTGCGCGCTCCACGGACTGGCGGGAGGGAGCCGGGGCGGAGGGGCGGCTCGCCGGCCAAGCAGAGCCCCCGAGTCGGGCTGGCAAAAGTGGAGGGGCCGGACGGACTGTGTTCTGACAGCAAGTGCGACTTAGCGTCTGGGAGGTCATAAGTTAACAGCTCTGCTCAGAAAGCGGGAAGGCTGGAGGACAAAGAGAGGGAGAGCTGCTGAGCCCCCGGACGGACGGCAGAGCTCAGCTTGGCGGGGAACAAAGGCGCTCGCCAGCGCCATCTCCCCCGCCCATCCCCCAGCCAAAATCCCAAAGAGAACCAGTTCCTGCCAGGGAACTTGCTCGCTCCGCGCAAACACCCAACTCTGTGCTTCTGCGGAGCCAAACCTCCGGCAGCGGATCTGACTCCCTCCCGCTGCCACAGGGCCCCTCCTGAAGTGGATCACCTAAGGAGAAGCGAGCTAAGCCTGCCCCTCCCGCCCCCGTGCACCTTGCCTACCCACCCCAGCTAATACGCCAGCTCCCCAGCACCACAAGCCTGGCAGTGTGCAAGTAGCCCAGACGGGCTACGCCACCCCACAGTGAATCCCGCCCCTAGGAGAGGGGAAGAGAAGGCACTCACCAGTCTGACTGTGGCCCCAGCGGTGGGCTGGGGGCAGACATCAGGTCTGACTGCGGCCCCACCCACCAACTCCAGTTATACACCACAGCACGGGGGAAGTGCCCTGCAGGTCCTCACCGCTCCAGGGACTATCCAAAATGACCAAACGGAAGAATTCCCCTCAGAAGAATCTCCAGGAAATAACAACAGCTAATGAACTGATCAAAAAGGATTTAAATAATATAACAGAAAGTGAATTTAGAATAATAGTCATAAAATTAATCGCTGGGCTTGAAAACAGTATACAGGACAGCAGAGAATCTCTTGCTACAGAGATCAAGGGACTAAGGAACAGTCACGAGGAGCTGAAAAACACTTTAAACGAAATGCAAAACAAAATGGAAACTACCACGGCTCGGATTGAAGAGGCAGAGGAGAGAATAGGTGAACTAGAAGATAAAGTTATGGAGAAAGAGGAAGCTGAAAGAAAGAGAGGTAAAAAAATCCAGGAGTATGAGGGGAAAATTAGAGAACTAAGTGATACACTAAAAAGAAATAATATACACATAATTGGTATCCCAGAGGAGGAAGAGAGAGGGAAAGGTGCTGAAGGGGTACTTGAAGAAATTATAGCTGAGAACTTCCCTGAACTGGGGAAGGAAAAAGGCATTGAAATCCAAGAGGCACAGAGAACTCCCTTCAGACGTAACTTGAATCGATCTTCTGCACGACATATCATAGTGAAACTGGCAAAATACAAGGATAAAGAGAAAATTCTGAAAGCAGCAAGGGATAAACGTGCCCTCACATATAAAGGGAGACCTATAAGACTCGTGACTGATCTTTCCTTTGAAACTTGGCAGGCCAGAAAGGCTTGGCACGATATCTTCAGTGTGCTAAACAGAAAAAATATGCAGCCGAGAATCCTTTATCCAGCAAGTCTGTCATTTAGAATAGAAGGAGAGATAAAGGTCTTCCCAAACAAACAAAAACTGAAGGAATTTGTCACCACGAAACCAGCCCTACAAGAGATCCTAAGGGGGATCCTGTGAGACAAAGTACCAGAGACATCACTACAAGCATAAAACATACAGACATCACAATGACTCTAAACCCGTATCTTTCTATAATAACACTGAATGTAAATGGATTAAATGCGCCAACCAAAAGACATAGGGTATCAGAATGGATAAAAAAACAAGACCCATCTATTTGCTGTCTACAAGAGACTCATTTGAGATCTGAGGACACCTTTAGATTGAGAGTGAGGGGATGGAGAACTATTTATCATGCTACTGGAAGCCAAAAGAAAGCTGGAGTAGCCATACTTATATCAGACAAACTAGACTTTAAATTAAAGGCTGTAACAAGAGATGAAGAAGGGCATTATATAATAAGTACAGGGTCTATCCATCAGGAAGAGCTAACAATTATAAATGTCTATGCGCCAAATACCGGAGCCCCCAGATATATAAAACAGTTACTCATAAACATAAGCAACCTTATTGATAAGAATGTGGTCATTGCAGGGGACTTTAACACCCCACTTACAGAAATGGATAGATCATCTAGACACACAGTCAATAAAGAAACAAGGGCCCTGAATGATACATTGGATCAGATGGACTTGACAGATATATTTAGAACTCTGCATCCCAAAGCAACAGAATATACTTTCTTCTCGAGTGCACATGGAACATTCTCCAAGATAGATCATATACTGGGTCACAAAACAGCTCTTCATAAGTTTACAAGAATTGAAATTATACCATGCATACTTTCAGACCACAATGCTATGAAGCTTGAAATCAACCACAGGAAAAAGTCTGGAAAACCTCCAAAAGCATGGAGGTTAAAGAACACCCTACTAACGAATGAGTGGGTCAACCAGGCAATTAGAGAAGAAATTAAAAAATATATGGAAACAAATGAAAACGAAAATACAACAATCCAAACTCTTTGGGACGCAGCGAAGGCAGTCCTGAGAGGAAAATACATTGCAATCCAGGCCTATCTCAAGAAACAAGAAAAATCCCAAATACAAAATCTAACAGCACACCTAAAGGAAATAGAAGCAGAACAGCAAAGGCAGCCTAAACCCAGCAGAAGAAGAGAAATCATAAAGATCAGAGCAGAAATAAACAATATAGAATCTAAAAAAACTGTAGAGCAGATCAACGAAACCAAGAGTTGGTTTTTTGAAAAAATAAACAAAATTGACAAACCTCTAGCCAGGCTTCTCAAAAAGAAAAGGGAGATGACCCAAATAGATAAAATCATGAATGAAAATGGAATTATTACAACCAATCCCTCAGAGATACAAACAATTATCAGGGAATACTATGAAAAATTATATGCCAACAAATTGGACAACCTGGAAGAAATGGACAAATTCCTAAACACCCACACTCTTCCAAAACTCAATCAGGAGGAAATAGAAAGCTTGAACAGACCCATAACCAGTGAAGAAATTGAATCGGTTATCAAAAATCTCCCAACAAATAAGAGTCCAGGACCAGATGGCTTCCCAGGGGAGTTCTACCAGACGTTTAAAGCAGAGATAATACCTATCCTTCTCAAGCTATTCCAAGAAATAGAAAGGGAAGGAAAACTTCCAGACTCATTCTATGAAGCCAGTATTACTTTGATTCCTAAACCAGACAGAGACCCAGTAAAAAAAGAGAACTACAGGCCAATATCCCTGATGAATATGGATGCAAAAATTCTCAATAAGATACTAGCAAATCGAATTCAACAGCATATAAAAAGAATTATTCACCATGATCAAGTGGGATTCATTCCTGGGATGCAGGGCTGGTTCAACATTCGCAAATCGATCAACGTGATACATCACATTAACAAAAAAAAAGAGAAGAACCATATGATCCTGTCAATCGATGCAGAAAAGGCCTTTGACAAAATCCAGCACCCTTTCTTAATAAAAACCCTTGAGAAAGTCGGGATAGAAGGAACATACTTAAAGATCATAAAAGCCATTTATGAAAAGCCCACAGCTAACATCATCCTCAATGGGGAAAAACTGAGAGCTTTTTCCCTGAGATCAGGAACACGACAGGGATGCCCACTCTCACCGCTGCTGTTTAATATAGTGCTGGAAGTTCTAGCATCAGCAATCAGACAACAAAAGGAAATCAAAGGCATCAAAATTGGCAAAGATGAAGTCAAGCTTTCGCTTTTTGCAGATGACATGATATTATACATGGAAAATCCGATAGACTCCACCAAAAGTCTGCTAGAACTGATACATGAATTCAGCAAAGTTGCAGGATACAAAATCAATGTACAGAAATCAGTTGCATTCTTATACACTAACAATGAAGCAACAGAAAGACAAATAAAGAAACTGATCCCATTCACAATTACACCAAGAAGCATAAAATACCTAGGAATAAATCTAACCAAAGATGTAAAAGATCTGTATGCTGAAAACTATAGAAAGCTTATGCAGGTAATTGAAGAAGATATAAAGAAATGGAAAGACATTCCCTGCTCATGGATTGGAAGAATAAATATTGTCAAAATGTCAATACTACCCAAAGCTATCTACACATTCAATGCAATCCCAATCAAAATTGCACCAGCATTCTTCTTGAAACTAGAACAAGCAATCCTAAAATTCATATGGAACCACAAAAGGCCCCGAATAGCCAAAGTAATTTTGAAGAAGAAGACCAAAGCAGGAGGCATCACAATCCCAGACTTTAGCCTCTACTACAAAGCTGTCATCATCAAGACAGCATGGTATTGGCATAAAAACAGACACATAGACCAATGGAATCGAATAGAAACCCCAGAACTAGACCCACAAACGTATGGCCAACTCATTTTTGACAAAGCAGGAAAGAACATCCAATGGAAAAAAGACAGTCTCTTTAACAAATGGTGCTGGGAGAACTGGACAGCAACATGCAGAAGGTTGAAACTAGACCACTTTCTCACACCATTCACAAAAATAAACTCAAAATGGATAAAGGACCTGAATGTGAGACAGGAAACCATCAAAACCTTAGAGGAGAAAGCAGGAAAAGACCTCTCTGACCTCAGCCGTAGCAATCTCTTACTCGGCACATCCCCAAAGGCAAGGGAATTAAAAGCAAAAGTGAATTACTGGGACCGTATGAAGATAAAAAGCTTCTGCACAGCAAAGGAAACAACCAACAAAACTAAAAGGCAACCAACGGAATGGGAAAAGATATTTGCAAATGACACATCGGACAAAGGGCTAGTATCCAAAATCTATAAAGAGCTCATCAAACTCCACACCCGAAAAACAAATAACCCAGTGAAGAAATGGGCAGAAAACATGAATAGACACTTCTCTAAAGAAGACATCCGGATGGCCAACAGGCACATGAAAAGATGTTCAACGTCGCTCCTCATCAGGGAAATACAAATCAAAACCACACTCAGATACCACCTCACGCCAGTCAGAGTGGCCAAAATGAAGAAATCAGGAGACTATAGATGCTGGAGAGGATGTGGAGAGACGGGAACCCTCTTGCACTGTTGGTGGGAATGCAAATTGGTGCAGCCGCTCTGGAAAGCAGTGTGGAGGTTCCTCAGAAAATTAAAAATAGACCTACCCTATGACCCAGCAATAGCACTGCTAGGAATTTATCCAAGGGATACAGGAGTACTGATGCATAGGGGCACTTGTACCCCAATGTTTATAGCAGCACTCTCAACAATAGCCAAATTATGGAAAGAGCCTAAATGTCCATCAACTGATGAATGGATAAAGAAATTGTGGTTTATATACACAATGGAATACTACGTGGCAATGAGAAAAAATGAAATATGGCCTTTTGTAGCAACGTGGATGGAACTGGAGAGTGTGATGCTAAGTGAAATAAGCCATACAGAGAAAGACAGATACCATATGGTTTCACTCTTATGTGGATCCTGAGAAACGTAACAGAAACCCATGGGGGAGGGGAAGGGGAAAAAAAAAAAAAAGAGGTTAGAGTGGGAGAGAGCCAAAGCATAAGAGACTGTTAAAAACTGAGAACAAACTGAGGGTCGATGGGGGGTGGGAGGGAGGGCAGGGTGGGTGATGGGTATTGAGGAGGGCACCTTTTGGGATGAGCACTGGGTGTTGTATGGAAACCAATTTGACAGTAAATTTCATATATTAAAAAATAAAAAAAAAGAAAAAAATTAAATAACATGATCATAGTATATATTTATATTTGAAGAGAAATGTGTCCACTGTGTTCTTGATCATTTTACTTGAAGAAATTATTTATTGCATTTTACTCATTTTCTCACTGAGTTTATGGCGTGTTTTACTGACTTTCAAAATAACTAAACCTGTCTTTTGTGAATGTTCTAATATTTTTAAAGACTTTCCTGATTAGCTGGATAAAAGGACATAGTGACACGAGTGGGGAGTAGGATTAGATGCCATCTCTCATTTGAACTGGAATTAGAGACTGCAGTCGTAGAAATTGAATGATGTCTCTTCCATTCCCCATGTCCCTTTCTCAAATATTTGCAAAAACCTCAGGAAAATCAGATTTGATCCATCTCATCAATTTTTAGTAAGATGGGCATTTTGATTCCTTCTTGAGGCTGGATTCTAAAGCTACTGTCCACTATGCCAAGTCTATATGAAACTTGACACTGCGTTTTATCTCAACTCTAGTTGACCATGAGGGTAGCCTCAATGTCATCGCAACCAAAACACCACAGCTGTTCTCACTGCTGCCCAAAGGGAGAAACTTGAACCTTTGTTAAAGACTTTTCTGGCATTTTATTTGAGATAGATAAAGTGCCAGCTATATGGAATAGCATCCCTTCCTTATAGTATTTATTGCCACAACATGTGTATCATGTTTGTTTGTTTACTGTCTGTATTTCCATCTCCACCACCCCCCACCTCCAATTTGTAAGCTCCCAGAGACCAGGAGATGGGTTTTTTGCAGGCACTTAATACTGACTCATTGTAGGCACTCAAAAATATTTACTGAGTGAATAATAAATTTCCAAATTTATTTCCAAATTTCTTCTTATAAAAAGTGTTTAACTATTTTGAAATAATTTTAGTTGGAAATATCAGATGATAGTTTTAAGGCACGTTTCTAGATTCTTGTATAGATTTCCAATTTACTTTTCCTAAATTTAATTTGGATTTCAGCTGTCACCACCAGTGATTAAGAATGTTGATTTTTCTGAACCTATTTTGGTACTGAATGTAAAACTATTTTTTAGCTATCCAGTTTAATAATAGAAAGATGCTATCTAATTTTAATTAAGAATTACTTGATTACTTGTTCTTGAATGTTCCAACCTAACATAGTATAAATATCTCATGTAAAACTAAGAATGCACTCTTTCCTTCTAACAAAGGAACAATGCTCAATTCTTTCATCATAACTTGTAGTGTCTATAGGGAAGGTCTTTTACTTTTCTGTTAATAATACAATATCATAAGTGTTTTGCAAATTTGGAAAATTTGCATCTTGCAGTATTTTTGAGTATAAAGTCTGAAAAATCTTCCACTAAGAACACAACCAAATGTCACATAAAATAAACATTCTTTCAAAAGCACATTTATGACCTCAAACTTTAAAGGAAATTCCTAGGGATCAAAATTAAAAATACATATGAAAAATGAGAAGCTATAATACTCACTAAGCACTAAAATCAATTTGTTCCAAGGACATTTATCTACAACAGAAATATAGTGGCTTAGTTTTGTTTTTATTTTTTTTTTAATTTGTTTAACGTTTATTTGTTTTGAGAGAGAGATAATAAGCAGGGGAGGGGCAAAGGGAGAGGGAGAAGGAGAGAATCTCAAGTAGTCTCCTTACCGCCAGTGCAGAGTACCATGTAGGGCTCAGATCATGACCTGAGCTGAAATCAGGAGTTGGATGCTTAAGCAACTGAGCCACCCAGGCGCCCCTGTTTGTTTGCTTTTAATTTGAATATAGTTGACATACAATCATGTTACATTAGTTTCATGAACACAACATAGTGATTCAACAACCCTATAAGTTTTGTTATGCTCACCACAATTGTAGCTACCATCTGCATAGCATCACTATGCAATGCTATTACAATGCCATTGACTGTTTTCCCCATGCTGTACCTTTCATCCCTGTGACTTATTTACTCCATAACTGGAAGCCTGTATTTCTTATTCCCCTTCACCCATTTTGTCCATTCCTCTCTGGCAACCATCAGTTTGTTTTCTGTATTTATAGTCTGATTCTGCTTTTTGTTTGTTTATTCATTTGTTTTGTTTCTTAGATTCCACGTATAAGTGAAATCATATGGTATTTGTCTTTCTCTGACTTATTCCACTTAGCACAATACCCTGCAGATCCATCCATGTTGCTGAGGGCAAGATCTCATCCTTTATTATATATAACAAGGGGAAATATCCAAAATACCTAAAGAACTTCTACAACTCAGTGCCCCCTCCCTCACCAAAAAAGAGTAATCTGATTAAAATGGGCAGAGGACATGAATAGACATTTTTCCAAAGAAGATATACAGATGACCAATGGACACATGAAAAGATGCTCAACATCACCAATCTTCAGGGAGATGCAAATCAAAACCACAGTGAGATAAAATACCAGTCAGAATGGCTAGAATCAAAAAGACAAGCAATAACAGGTGTTAGGCTGTGGAAAGAAATGAACCCTAGAGGCTTAGATTTTAGGTTTTAAAAGCTATGTGGGGGGAGTTGCCTGGGTGGCTCAGTTGGTTAAGCATCCGACTTCGGCTCAAGTCATGATCTCATGGTTCGTGGGTTCGGGCTCTGTGCTGAGAGCTCTGTGCTGAGAGCCTGGAGCCTGCTTCAGATTCTGTGTCTGCCTCTCTCTCTGCCCCTCCCCTGCTTGCACTCTGTCTCTCTCTCAAAAATAAATAAACATTAAAAAAAATGTTTTAAAGCTATGTAGGGGAAGGATTCTTCATCACTTAGTATTTTGTCCCTGTGAAAAAGTACTATATATTGGGTGCTGATTAAGGTTGCATACCTTGTACTGAAGATGGAATGATTACCTATTAAGAAAAGTCTCCTTGTCTCCAAGGATGGGTTTTCAATAGGACATTTTGTTTTTCTATAACGTCACGACTTTTGAATAGTGGTTAACTTATGCCTTTTAGTATGAAATATTCAGTGATTATGACTATGAGGTTTTTTTTTTTTTTTCTCCATTGCTTTATGATCTCTTCTGTGAAGTGAGTTGCTGGGTCTGTGGCAATGACAAATGGGAGACCATCAAAATCCACTGACAGAGTGAGGAAGAGAAAGGAAACAAAATCCAATTCCATAATTGACATCTATTCCCAACAGTCAATTATTTATTTTATTATACATTATATGACTCTTATTAGAATATAAATTTCATGAGAATACTTACCTTTTCCAATCTGTTTATCACTGAATCCCACTGTTAGGAGAGTACATGGCAGATAGTGACTGATTAAATGAATAATGAGAAAAAATATTAATTCCTCCATGATGGAAGATGTTGAATGTAACCTGTTACGAGATAGCTAAGCACTTGCTATCAGAGCCACTGATACAAATGTTCTCACATTCTGATTCTATTCAGAGTGGTAGAACCACATATCTTTCCCCCAAAACCTCTTTGTCACAGATATTCTGACTTTCTTCTTCCAAGTCCTTTACTAATATACTTTCCAGATCCTAGGATTCTAATCTCAGTAATCCTCCTTTTGGAAAGAATGGAAAACACTGGGGGATTTATGTTACCACCCCTTTAGATGGTCTCATAGGAAATGATCCTATAAGTCATAGGAGATTCCTCAAAAGGTATAGGTAGACTTTTGGCCAGTGCTGAAAGAAAAGTTCTTAAGAATATTGTTAAATATACCTCACTTTATGATCCAATTATTTTGTTTCTTGTTTAAGAAACCTTTCTCTGTTTCAAGGTCTAAAAGATATTCACCTATTTCCTACACTGTGGACTAAATAGTTTCCCCCTCAAATTCATATGTTGAAGTCCTAACCTCCAATATGATTGCTGAGGTCTTTGGGAGATAGTTAGGATGAGGTCATGAGTGTAAGGTTCTTATGACAGGGTTGGTGCACTTCCTTATAAGAAGAGACACCAGAGAGCTTGCTTCCTCTCTCTCTCTGCTATATGAGGACAATAAAGCAGCTATTTGCAAGCCAGGAACAGAGCTCTCAACCATTATGGCACCTTAATCTCAGATTTCTAGCTCCAGAATTGTGATAAAATAAATCTCTGTTGCTTAAATTACCCTGTGTATGGTATTTTTTATGGCAGCCTAAGCAGACTGAAACACTCACTATGAATTTTTTTTTGATTTTTAAAAAATATTTAAATCCCCAATCCATAACATTGATTTGTTAAAATTTTTTAGTACCATTTAATAATATACTTAGTAAATTTTTCCAAGCTTCATTTGTTATTCTTCCTTTCTCAATGATGTGATATGGTACCTGTTGATATAAATAAATAAATACATAATAAATAAATAAATAAATAAATAAATAAATAAATATATGGGCCTCTTTCTGAATTCTCTGTATTGTTTCATTTGAAACTGTTATAAAATTATTAGATAATAGTTGGATATATACCTATATATTTATAGGTATATTTACTATACAATTATATCTAGATATAATTTGTAAATCTATTTCATATGTCTATCCCTATCAGTAGTATACTGTTTTTATTTCTATTGTTATGACTTCACAATAAGTCCTTTTATCTGGTCAGGCAAGTCCCCTAACCTTCAGAAACATCCTGGCTACACTTGGCCCTTATTTTTCCAAATATGTTTTAAACTAAATTTGTCAAATTTAATGAAAAATCTCATTGGAATTTAGATTAGATTTTCATGCACTCTATAGATTAATTTGAAAATAACATATTTTCCTGATACTATCTTCTATTTATGGAAATAATATACATTTGCATTTCTTGAACCCTAATATCTTTTTTAAAATTATTTTTATCCATTTAATTCATTATATTGATATAACTTGTTAATTAAAAGAAGTTTTATATTTTTAAAAACCCCAAAACATTGTGCAACAATTATTAGACATAGTGGAAAAGCTAAGAAGGATGATTGGATATGATTGATATATGGAAATCAATTGCTTTTCCCTGCACTAATAGCAAACAACTGAATATATAATTGGTAGGATGACAACATTTAAATAGAGTGAAAGAATATTAAGTATGAATTTTGTTTTCTAGGAGTCTCTCCAAAAATACCTGGAAAATGTATTCTCTGGGTTCTCGAATCTTCAAAAGTTTTTATTTGTTTTCTTTATAATGGAAACGTGTTTTATTGAATTCCGACTACTCTAAGATTAGCTATTTTTATCCTGAAGACTTTCAGATATTACTTAGTTGTGTGCTAGCATTTAATTTTGCCAAGGAGAATCTGAAGTTAATCTGATATTTACATTCTCAAGTGATTTGATCATTTTGCCCACATGCTAAAGCATTACTTGCTTAATTTGAAATCTAGTGATATTAAAATATGTATCATTATTGATTGTTCTATTAATTTTTGTAGACTTTTAATATGTAGATCAAAGTCTTTGTTTATTTCTGGAAAATTTTTGTATCATCATTAATTTTATCATCAGTTCATAGAACTACTAGTAGGGGTGGTATGTGTTAAATAATCTCAATATGATGGGCACAACTGGGTAGCTCAGGTGGTTGAGCACCCAACTTTTGATTTCAGCTCAGGTCATGATCCCAGGGTCATGGGATCGAGCCCTATGTTGGGCTCTGTGCTGAGTGTGGAGCTTGCTTAAGATTCTCTCTCTTTCCCTCTGGCTCCCTCCCCCACTCACATCCTTTCTTAAAAATAATAATAATAAAATAATCTCAATATGACTGAAGATAGTTTTGTAAACCTCATTTTTCTGAATGACAGTTTAGCTGGTATTAAATTTTAGGTTTATCATCCTTTGCTCTCGATACTTAAAAATATTATTTAATGTATATACTCTGACTACTCTTTATAATAAAATAAGTTTTCTATAAATCCAACTGTTAATTACTTTTTAGTCTTTTTGCTTTCTTTTTGGTTCCTTTCAGAATTTGTCCTTGATGTTTTAAAGTTTCAGTATGGTGTGTCTAAAAATCAACATATCATACACATATAAAACTATTTATGGAGGTTTCTTAACCTGAGAACTTTCAACTTTCAATGGTCCAAATATTTCTTCCACGATATTGTCTTTATAATCTCCTAGATCCAGGTGCATTCTGGAAGCCATTATGTGGTATGAAACATGAGTTTTTATTTTTACTAAATGCATTTTAATTTCCAAAATTGCTGCTTGGTTATTTATGTTTACCTTGACTTTTATTAAAATTTCTGTCCTTTACTTATGTACTATTTTTCCCTTTATCTTTTGAGGATTTATAAATGCACTTATACTAACACTGTGTTCAGATCTCTCTATTAATCCCTAAGGAATTTTTTTTTCATTTTTTTGCATCTATTTTCTTAAGCTGTATTTTCTCTTACACTTTGAAATTCTTATTTTTCTTAAAATTTTCATCAGAATTTTCTTTCACATCCACTCCAGGTTTTGAGGGCTCCTTGTGAAATGTTTTAATAGTTGTGTTCCAGGCTCTTTAGGCTTTCAAATAGCAAATCAAGACATCTGTTAACAACTCTTTTGGAATACAGACATACAATTTCTGGCTCTACATCTATTTAGAGGGTGCAGTCTGGGCGCAGACTACCAAGAATGACCTTATATCACCTTATCTTATGGGCCAAGGACTGGCTAACAGCTTAGATCTTGGTGGGCCCATAGTTGGCTTTGCTAGGGAAGCACATTCCAAATCTAAGACCATAAATGCAGTAAATGGCTTCAACCTTTATTTCCATTCAAACATTAAGACTACTCTCTCAGCTCCATTTGTCTCCAGTTCCTGGTGGAGGCAAGAGGCTTACCTATTTCTGATATTTCTTTTATATTTTGTCAGGAGAAAAGGTGGAAGTTTATGAATGTATTTGATCTGCCAATTTGTTAGAGAAATCTATCATAAAATTTTATTTCTAAAGTCAAATAGTTTACATATAAAACATTCACCCAGTTTAATTATAGTTTGATGAGTTTTGACAAATGCACACACATGTAACAACCATAGTAATAAAGAAATATGACATTTCTAGGATCCCTGAGTGGCTCAGTCAGTTAAGCATGTGACTCTTGATTTCAGCTCAGGTCTTGATCTCTGGATGGTGAGTTCGAGCCCTGCTTTGGGCTCCACAAAAAGAAATACATATGACATTTCAAAGGTTATTTTCTTCTGTAGTATCTAATCTGTTCTGAACCTCAACTAGTAAATTTGTCCTAGAACATACTGAATTTTTAATCTTTCCATTATGGTTCCTTTGTATATCTTCTATTTTCTCTTCAGTGTGGTCATAGTTCCTTTAAATACATTGACATTTTTGTAATGGCTTTTTTAACATTCATATCTGTTAATTTCATCATCTCTGCTGTGTTTGGGTCTGTTATTATTCATTTATTTTTCTTCTCATTAAGGGTCACATTTTCTGGGGCAGCTGGTTTGCTCTGTCGGTTAAGCAACTGACTTTAGATTTCGGCTTAGATCCAAATTTTGGCTTAGTTCCTGAGTTGGAGCCCCTTGTGGAGGCTGCTTGGGATTCTCTCTCTCTCTCTGTCTTTCTCTCTCTTTCTGTCTGTCTTTCTCTCTTTCTCTCCCTCTCTCTGCCCCTCCCCAGCTCTCTCTGTCTGTCTCTCAAAGAAAATAAATAAAACTTTAAAAGAAATGATAACTTGGGGCACCTGGGTGGCTGAGTCGGGTAAGCGTCAGACTTGATCTCGGCTCAGGTCGTGATCTCACGGTTCATGGGTTCGAACCCCACGTTGGGCTGTGCACTGATGGCGTGGAGCTTGCTTGGGATTTTGTCTCTTCTCTCTCTGCCCCTCCCCTGCTCATGTGCGAATGCTCTCTCCCTCTCTCTCTCTCTCTCAAAAATAAATCAATAAACTAAAAAAAATAAAAAATAAAAGAAATGATAAGTTAAAAAAAGGCACATTTCCTGCTTTTAGTCATATTTGGGTGCTGATTGTTGTGTATAGTAATTACATTTGTTGAGTGTCTTGGGGGGTTTTTATTGTCTTCCTTTAAAGACTTGCATTTTGTTTTGACTGATAGTTGAGTTACAATTTAGGCTTATTGATAAATTTTAGTTAAAGTAGGTCTAGAGTAGCCTTTGGTGTAATACAATTTTTGTGTTAAGAATTGAAACTTTTTTGGACAGTCTCTTTAACAAATGGTGCTGGGAGAACTGGACAGCAACATGCAGAAGGTTGAAACTAGACCACTTTCTCACACCATCCACAAAAATAAACTCAAAATGGATAAAGGACCTGAATGTGAGACAGGAAACCATCAAAACCCTAGAGGAGAAAGCAGGAAAAGACCTCTCTGACCTCAGCCGTAGCAATCTCTTACTCGACACATCCCAAAAGACAAGGGAATTAAAAGCAAAAATGAACCACTGGGACCTTATGAAGATAAAAAGCTTCTGCACAGCACAGGAAACAACCAACAATACTAAAAGGCAACCAACGGAATGGGAAAAGATATTTGCAAATGACATATCGGACAAAGGGCTAGTATCCAAAATCTATAAAGAGCTCACCAAACTCCACACCCGAAAAACAAATAACCCAGTGAAGAAATGGGCAGAAAACATGAATAGACACTTCTCTAAAGAAGACATCCAGATGGCCAACAGGCACATGAAAAGATGGTCAACGTCACTCTTCATCAGGGAAATACAAATCAAAACCACACTCAGATATCACCTCATGCCAGTCAGAGTGGCCAAAATGAACAAATCAGGAGACTATAGATGCTGGAGAGGATGTGGAGAAACGGGAACCCTCTTGCACTGTTGGTGGGAATGCAAATTGGTGCAACCACTCTGGAAAACAGTGTGGAGGTTCCTCAAAAAATTAAAAATAGACCTATCCTATGACCCAGCAATAGCACTGCTAGGAATTTACCCAAGGGATACAGGAGTACTGATGCATAGGGGCACTTGTACCCCAATGTTTATAGCAGCACTCTCAACAATAGCCAAGTTATGGAAAGAGTTTAAATGTCCATCAACTGATGAGCGGATAAAAAAATTGTGGTTTTTATACGCAATGGAGTACTACGTGGCAATGAGAAAGAATGAAATATGGCCCTTTGTAGCAACATGGATGGAACTGGAGAGTGTGATGCTAAGTGAAATAAGCCATACAGAGAAAAACAGATACCATATGGTTTCACTCTTAGGTGGATCCTGAGAAACTTAACAGAAACCCATGGGGGAGGGGAAGGAAAAAAAAAAAAAAGGAGGTTAGAGCGGGAGAGAGCCAAAGCATAAGAGACTCTTAAAAACTGAGAACAAACTGAGGGTTGATGGGGGGGGTGGGAGGGAGGGGAGGATGGGGGATGGGTATTGAGGAGGGCACCTTTTGGGATGAGCACTGGGTGTTGTATGGAAACCAATTTGACAATAAACTTCATATATTGAAAAAAAAAAAAAAAAAGAAAGGATTGACACTTTTCTGAGTTCTTGACCGAAAGCCTCATCTGTTCACTATGTTCTCTCTACTGTCACTGATTATGATTCAAATATCTTTGAGCCCTGTGTTAGCTCTGGGAATTGTTTACCTTACAGGTTCCCTGTAATTTTTTGCTCAATCTCATGGTATTTCACCAGTGAAGGCAAGGGTCTAATGCAAAATTTTGGAGTCCTTTTTTCTACATAGCTCTCTCCCTTACAGAATTTTGCCCTACAAATTCTACCTGCCTCATCCCTCTGAACTGTTAGCTCTGTCTCCTTAACTCAGCAAGAATCCTGGCATCTACCTGGGTTCTCTCCCACTCTGCAGTGGTCTCAGGAGTGCTACCTGGCAGAAAGCCTGTACAGCCATTGGGGGTTACTTCATTGTTTTTGTTTTTTTTTTTTTCCCTTCTCTCGGAGATCTTTTCATCTGTGGTACAATGCCTGAAAACAGTTGTTTCCTGTGTTTTGCCCAGTTTTTGAGTTGACAAAGCAAAAGGCAAGTCTGGTACTTGTTATTCTGTCATGTCAAAAGTGGAAATCTCTCATACTTGAATTTCATATTTCAATACCTCAGCTACTAAAGTCTTGCCATAAAAAAAATCCTCACAAGTTGATACTTCTCCTAACATTATTCCCAGTCTTCTTTTTGCCCTTTCATGTGATGGCCATGAAGTAATGAAGGAGCCATATAAATTCGTATGTGATAACTAAATTAAAATTTCTTGGGATTATGTGGTTAGTTAAAATTGTTTGTGCTGTCCCCACTTATTTACAAATTACTGTATTCATAGTGTAGATTATAATTGGGTAATTCAAATGTCCATCAAGGCTGCCTTAATAGCATCTTGATAATTACTGCTTATAAACTCACATACCGATTAATCTCTTGGACACATGGGCAGCATAATATAAAACTTTCATTAGTAGCTTACTAATTTAACCTTCTGATAAAACCTGATAATTTTCTCTGGGTAAAAACATGGGCTTGAAAACGGGCATTATTCTAAGTTAAAATCCTCTTTATTATTTTGGGGTAACTATGATAGCTTTATGTAACCAAACAAAAATAGTCTTTTTGTTGTTGTTGTTGTTGTTGTTGAATAAATGATGATATATGTGAATGTATATTCAGTATCTTTCCTGGGAATACTGTACAGATGGTGGAAGAATAAAACATTCTTTTTCTTACTGAGGTTGCAGAACCAAATCTATGCTGGCTGCATTTACCCAACATGTAAAGTGCCTGTCTGCAGCTGGGGAGAAAGAGACCAGTTTGCAAAGAGAAACAGAGAAAAAAGAAGGGATACTTTGTAATTCTCTGAGTAACATTAGTTTTTTGGGGGGTTTTTTTTGGCTTTTTTTTTCCAGCTACATTAACCAACAAATTTCCTTTTTACTTCAAGTGGATTGATTTAAGTTTCTATTTTTTTTTAAGCAAAAGGTTCTGGTGATTGCATTATTCAAATAAAAATGCAAAAATTTTGTGTTTTCTGTCTATGGCCACAAAGTTGTTTTACCTAAATCAATACAAGTATTTCAGCAATAGGGGTGCTTATCCTTTTTCTCTGGCATAACTCCATTTATTTCCAACCATTCGATTGCCCTGTAACATCTCGGCACATATATGCAATGTGTGTGTGGTATGAAATTTTATCTTCAAATATATTCTTCCATATTCCTATATTCCTCTTGTAGCTTTTTGTCTTATTTCTTCTGTAAGAAGATCTCAGCCAAAAGGCCAAGGAGGAATGTAAGATATTTCCCTTGTATGGTATTTTACACAGTGTAAGCTCATCAAATGCTATTTGATGAGTGGTCTCTGAGAAATGATACTCTACTTCACTCGAACTTCATGAATGTTTGGCATTAAAGGTTGTTTAACATTGTTCCATTTCCTCTCCATGACTAACTGTTTATAGTTTTCCCCTAAGATACTGACAATTAGTCCTGGTCTTATAAACATATTTGGACTGATTTTAATTAAATAGCAAATTAATTAATTTTTATAGGAAAATATAAAGAAACACTTTTCTTTCCCTGTGATAAGCAAACTACTCATATAATCCAGATCATACTGATGACAAATATATCTGCATCTATTTCTTTTCTGATCCATAGATAATTTGTAAAGATCTGTATCTACTCCAAATGACTATAATGATAATTTTCATCAACATTAGAATAGCCAAAATAATATTTTAGAGTACAAAATACATGCCATGCACTATGCTGGGTTAGTCACATGCAAAATCTCGAGTCCTATGACAGGTCAGTCAATATAACCTCATTTTACAGAAGAAAAAAGAGTCTCAAACAATTTAGGTAATTCTAATTATAAAGCAGTGATTTGGATTAAAATAACTTTAAAACCTATTAACTAGGTATATGGTCTTAGATAAGTTATTCAACCTTTATGAGTAAACTTCAATTTTCTATAAGATGGGATTTAAAAATAGTACTTATCTCTGAAGATGGCTGTGATGATTAGATGAGATTATATAATTACAATATTTATCATAGTAGTCAATACAAAAAAATGAATAGTATTTTTTTTGTTTTCGTTATTATTACTATTTCCAAATATAAAGCCTAGTCCACTCAAATCTTGGCAACTCTGAAACAAGTATTTCTTTGTACCATATCACATATACTGAGCTATGTTCCTAATAATGACTGTCTGAAGATAGAGGGTGGTCATTTTTAATCTACATTAAGAATACTTTCCTTTTGACTGGACCAGAGTCATATGGAATAGTAAACAACTTTTGCTATGTCTCCTCAATGACACTTGTTCTATAAAAATATCCTACTACCCTCTTTGGTGGGCTACCTATAACCCTGTATGTACTTGCTACACATGAAACAAATAAGCAGGCTTGAGAGAAGTTGTCTTGACTACTTATGAGCTTCTAGTTTTTGAATTTGAAACTTTTAGATCTGAGAAATGCTTTCTATTTTAGAATCCTTACTATTTTCACTATTTTTTATTTATTTTTCTTTTATTTTTGACTTAGTTGTGATTTCAGGCCAGATCCACCTGAATTAAAAGTTTACATTAAAAAAGTAGGGTAAAACCAATAGATAAAGACAAGGAAAAGTAGTTTTAAAAATACATAGAAGAAACTAGTTTGTCAGGTGTAGTTCTTAGGCAACAAAGTATAAAATTTTAAATAATAAAAAAATATATGTGTGTGTATATGTGTGTATATATATACATATATAATAAAAATGCTATACACACACACACACATACACACACACATACATACATACAAAAATATGTATATATATATATATATATATATATATATATATATATATTCTCCCCCCCTCCCCGTACCTTAGGCTTATGTATGCAATTAGCAAATCATAATTTAAACTGGTCATACCCTACTGCCAACACTATCTACCTTGTACTATGTTTTCCTTCCCACCATGCTCCTTCTCCATATTAATTCTTCTGTATAATGACAATCACAATCCACATTGTCACTTAAACAAGAAGTAGTGAAGTGATTCTACACTGTGCCTCCCATGCTTTTCCCTGTGTTATTTCTCTACAACCTACTACAATCTATTACTCCTTTTCTGTCTCATTGCTTCTTTACTTCTGGTCTGGATCATTTCAACTGCCTTCAAACTCTGTGTCTTTTTTATTATTGTTGTTCTCATCTTGCCTCTATTCCATTCTTCATAAAGAACATGATTTGTCATTCACAAACCTTCAGTAGTTTGTAATAGTTTACACAATAAAAATCAAAATATTAAGTATAACCTCTAGACTCTTGCTGATATGTGTCCTTTCTCAATCCAGACATCACAATCCCCGCTGGTTTCACAATCCCCACTGAAATTCTAAGTCATCATTTCTGTCATCTTTTTGTCACATCCTGTAGCTTTGCGTGTGCTGTTCTTTTTGCCTAAAATACATTTTTCTTTTGGATCCCCAGAAAATCCTTATTCTTCGAGGTGACTTTCTAGTGGGTTCTCTTTCTGAATTGGAGATGATTATACTCCTCTTTGTATCACTAGGCAGGTTTAGGAGTTCCAATCAATTTTGAATTGAAGCTAAAGCATTTGTACATGATGATGTTCTAGTTATCTATTTCTACCTAATGAACCGTACCAAAATTTACTGACTTAAAACAACAGCAATTTATTTTGGTTAATTTTCTTCAATGTGGGTAGGGCTCAGAGCAGTTAGTCTCTGCTTTTTTTGGTTCCTCTTCACATGGTCCTCCACATGCTATTTGGGCTTCCTCACTGCATGGTGGCAGGATTCTTAGAACAAGAGACCACGATGGGGCGCCTGGGTGGCTCAGTCGGTTAAGCGTCTGACTTCGGCTCAGGTCACGATCTCGCGGTCTGTGAGTTTGAGCCCCGCGTCGGGCTCTGGGCTGATGACTCAGAGCCTGGAGCCTGCTTCTGATTCTGTGTCTCCCGCTCTCTCTGACCCTCCCCCGTTCATGCTCTGTCTCTCTCTGTCTCAAAAATAAACAAATGTTAAAAAAAAAAAATTAAAAAAAAAAAAAGAACAAGAGACCAAGAAAGGCAGGAGCAAGCCTGTTCCACCTCTTATGGTCTGGCCTCAAAAGTCATATAGCTCCACATCTGCCATGGTCTGCCCAGATTCAAGCAGAGGAAACAGATTTCACCTCTTTTTTTATTTAAAAAATTTTTTTTAACGTTTATTTATTTTTGAGACAGAGAGATCGAGCATGAACGGGGGAGGGGCGGAGAGAGAGGGAGACACAGAATCGGAAGCAGGCTCCAGGCTCCCAGCCATCAGCCCAGAGCCCGGCCTCACGGACCGTGAGATTGTGACCTGAGTTGAAGTCGGAAGCTTAACCGACTGAGCCACCCAGGCACCCCAACAGATTTCACCTCTGATAGAAGGAGTTGGAAGTCACCTTCTAAAAAAAGAGCATGTAGGATGAGTGATTGTTGTAGCAGGTTTGAAGAGATTTTAGAGGAATTTATAAATGCAGATTAACAGTTGCCATATATATTATATTTTTAAGAAATTAAAAATGTACATATGAAATTACTTTTTAATTGTTATAAACTAGCCACACAGTTCTAGTTTTAGAAAAAGGGACATTTTTTTAGGGTCATGCATTTTTACCATACATTTCTTGGCTTTTGTCATTTCAATTTTAGTGGTTGCATTAATGATTATGTAGAGTGTTTGAAAACAGAACAGATTTAATATTAACCTGATAAAATTATAATGACTTGTAGGAATTTCCCAATTTTGATATTAAAAAGTTTTATTGTGAATTACAAATTATTTATTTCCCAATGATAATTCATAATTGAACATGTTGAAAGGAATGGATATCCTTAAGTGTGAATGCAGTATTTTCTTTTCTTTCCTTCCTTTCATTTTTTCATTCTTCCTAGTCTTCCTTCTTCCCTTCCTCCCTTTCTTCTTCTCTTTGTCCCTTCCCTCCTTTCTCTTCCCCTTTTCCCCTATTCTTTCTTCCTTCCTTCTTTCCTCAGTTCTGTAATTTTCTTTTTATTCAGTAAAAACAGTAAAATAGCAGCAGCAACAATAAAGAAAACCTTGTTTCATAAACTTTTTTGACAGAACTCTGTGGTTTATTACGGTAGAATGTTCCCTTAATGTTTCAATTAAGTGAAGAAAGTACATATCCTTCTGAGTCCATAGGTGCTGTAGGAATTTCTCTTATAAATTTGAAGAGCAAACATTTTCGACTACCTTTGAGGCTCTCTACCTTAACAATTATATAATACATGCATTTTTTTCTTCAAAGCAATATATAGGTTGTGTGATAACTATTATTTAATTTTTTTTAAATGTTCATTTACTTTTTTGAGGGAGAGAGAGAGAGAGAGAGAGAGAGTGCAAGCAGGGGAAGGGCAGAGAGAGATGGAGACACAGAATCTGAAGCAGGCTCTAGGCTCTGAGCTGTCAGCACAGAGCCTGATGCGGCGCTCAAACTCATGAACCACGAGATCATACCTGAGCTGAAGTCAGACACTTAACAGACTGAGCCACTCAGGCACCCCTGATAACTAATGTTTAAAAATATTTTTTATGATTGTTATCACCATATATGTAATGATTCTTTTTTCTATGGAAGTTGGACATATATGTATAGGTGAGAAGAAGTTAAATTATACTGATATTGAAATCTGCAGGAATTAGTTTTGCAGATACTGTAAAATTAATTTGTTTTTTTTCCACTGAGGGATCTTATAGTAATCATAGCACTTACTGATGTATCTCTACTTTTGACATGAGTTTATAAGTACTACTTATCTTGGTGCTGACAAGAGCAGTAGTTTCTTAGTCTCGTAAATTACTATGGAATCTGTTTATTACACATCCAAAAAATATTTCTTGTGCATCTAATATATGTTAGACTTTGGGCTGTTTGTTGCCTAAAAGGCTACTTGCTGTGAACAGTGTTGGACTAACCCTGGTGATAATTATAGTTGTTTCAGCAGTTTTTTGTTTGTTTTGGTTTTGTTTTTTGTGTTTTAGTTTCAGGAATTTACTAAAATGGAATTGGAATGGGTTTACATGTCTCTCTTTCACCTCTCTTCTCAGATCCCATCTTGTACATTGTGCTTTCTTCAATCCATTCTATTTTATTCAATGCATAATGAAGTTAGGTGGACAGAAGGAAGAGCACAAACTTGAATCCCACTTTGTGTTCTGGCTTTGCCTTAACACCTAGTTGTAAAGATTAAAGGACAGCCTTTATTTCCCCACCTTCCTATTCCCGTGGTGGAGAGACTGTAGCTAGAAGAACACATGGGGCTTAACTTTCTACCAATGTCAACTTTCTTAAACAAAGAAAAGTGACCTGGCTTTTTGGTGATTCTGGGAGAAGAAATAGATATGAATAACTCTGTTCTCTTAGGCCTCATATTCCAAGCTAGAATGCAGAGAGGGCATATTCTGTCCTGCACTCTTGGATTGTGAGCGGCATCATAAATGTAGTCTCTTAAAATTGCATATTAGTGCATAAGATCTAATGTTCTATAGCAAAACATTATTATGCTTAGTAATCATGTGCTAAACCATAATCTGATTCATAAGTAAACATTTATTTCATGGTTATTATTTACCAGGTCTTAGATTATATAATAAGGATATAAAGTAAAAGATGGTATGTGTATAATCTAGTTATACTCTACTAAGAGATAAAGAAAAGAAGATAATCCAGCCATCTAACTCTGAAGGAGGGCTTGGGAAGGAGGCCACAAACAGACTGTTAGTGTATCTGTATACATTCTAAATTTTGCCATAATCTAAATCTTTAAATAATTTCAGTTTTCACTTTACTTTTGGCTTATATTTGCTTACAGAACTTAATCAAGGCCTTATATCACATAGTATATTTATGATGCTATTTAACTAATAGAAGACCACATAAAAGCCATGCCACCTTATTCATCATGTATCTTGACATGGAGTGGCTTCCAGAATGTTTATCTCTTTGTAAGTGTACCTTTCCAAAGCCTTAGGGATATCTGATGCATATCCATTACCTTGTTTGTCTGCTTATATATATCTTCTTTGATCCATACCCTTTTCCTCTTTGACTTGACTGTGTATTTGGACCAGCATGTTAGTACTAAGAACACAATTGTATGCATAGCCTCATATTAATTATTAGTGACTTAACAATGATATTATATAACCTATATAATATAATATATAATATACTAAAATTAATTTACAAATTCAGTCTTCCTCTACCAATGAATTGGAAGGCATTGGACCCAGTGTATTCTGTGGTTGTGTGTGTGTGTGTGTGTGTGTGTGTGTGTGTGTGTGTATGTGTACATGCTGAATATGTTTAGCTTTAGCATTTTCAAAAGTATCCATATAAACTGTCATGTTGGTAATTGTTAGCCTGAGTAATCATACAGAATTAACTCCAAATATCTGGGGTTTTCTCTTTGTTTTCCTTCTGAAGAACTAGCAAATTTCCTTTGAGAGACAGGTGTTGAGTTGTTTCAAGGCTAGTTTTGGATACCCATTATTTTGTCCAGAGGTTGCAGCAGGTCAAGAACCTACCGTCACTAAGATGTGTCTCATTCACTTTGAATGTGTATGGCACTTGACTATTCTCATCTGATTATTCACTGAGTTGAAATCTTTGAGCCTTACAACAATTTCACTTCTGCTTTTCATTATTTTAGTGGCCAAAGAGATTTTATTTGTTTTATGACATCAGATTGTATCCATTTTAAAAATTATTTTACCCATTTTCACAGCCTCCTTTCATTTCAGGAAAGCAACTACTTTTAATCATAGTTTCAGCTTTTATTACCATGAATTTCTAGGTTTTCATATATAGATTTAAGATTTTTTTCAAAAAAGCTGGCAATGATAATATACTTTCCTCTTATCTACAACTTTAACTTTTATAAATAAAATGTTGGTATAAAATTCTGAGAAGTCAGCTTTGTTCTAAAATGAGGGGAGTGTTCTTAAATCAATAGTGTATATGGCAGAACTGAACTAGTCTAAATTGCAGTGGATTGTTATAACTATATCAGAAAGAATGGAGTTTTAGACTTGTAACACATCTTAAATGGTCAATAAACATTAATAATGTGAGGCAGTTTAGCACAGCAGTTAACTGACTTGGAATCAGGTAGACTAGTATTTAAATCTTAGCTTTGACATTAACTGCATATTGGATGAGTCATTTAACCTCAGTGTATCTGAAGTCCAACTGTCTAAAATGATAATAAAATCTTAAGAGATAATTATCTAACTTATTTTCAGCCTGTTACAGATTGTTACTGGTTAATTATTTTTTTTTTTTGAGAGAGAGACCGAGACAGAGGGTGAGAGGGGGAGGAGCAGAAAGAGAGGGAGACACAGAATCTGAAGCAGGTCCAGACTCCAAGCTGTCAGCACAGAGCCTGACATAGGGCACGAACTGTGAAATTATAACCTGAGCCAAAATCAAGAATCAGACTCTCAACCGACTGAGCCACCCAGGCACCCCTGGTTAAATCTTTCAAATCCAGTTGGCCTTTGTGGCAGACAGACCCTAAAGTGACTCTGCCTTCTTAAATTCATGTTCCTGTGTAATTCCATCCCTTTGAATGTGGATGGGATCTGTGATTTTTTTTTTTTAACCAATTGAATAATGCAAACTTGATGATATGTCACTGCCAGGGTTTTGTTATGGTATATAAAACTTCATCTTGAGAGAAAACTTGAAAACTTGCCAGAAAAATTAAAGAAGCAATTGTCATGTTGTGAAATGCCTGTGGAAATATAATGTGGCAGGAATTATGGGTGATCTCTAGTACCCAAAGTGGACTCTGGTTGATAGCAATGAAGAAGCTGGGACCCTCAGTTATATAGCTGCAAGGGAGTGAATTCTGCCAACAGTTTCTTCCTAGTTGAGTCTCCAGAAGAGAACACAGCTCAGCTTTTGTTATAGTCTTGTGACCACTTGAGCTAAGGACTAACTAAACTATGCCTGAAATCTTGACCCACAGAAATTGTGACAGTCAATAAGTACATGTTTTAAGCTGCTAATTTGTGCTAACTTATTATACAGCATAGGAGCTAATATAGCCTTTTCATTATTTAGGCTTATTTCTTATTTTATTTACAGAATATTTTCTTGAATCAAGTTTAAAAATATTACTTCTCTTCTATTGTTTTGTTTTTCTTCTTTAATATCTCCAATTGTGCATACATTGGATCTTCTTTGGTTAGCCTTTATTTCAACCATTTTCTCTTTGATCATTTTTACTTATTTCCTTATTTTATTTTATTTTCTTGATTGTTTTATCATTTTTATTCTTTTCTATGCTCTTTAGTAAATTTGTTTACAAATCTATTTGTTTCTGGGTACCTTAGAATTTAATCTTTGTTTCTATCACCTTTTCTCTTTTTTCCCAAGTTCAATTAGCTCTTATTTTATTACCTCTTTTCATTTTATTTATTTGTAGCATTAATTCTTGAATTTTTGGTTTGAGATGTTTTAATGTATTTCCAAATGTTTCTTTGATGATATGTGACTCAATTTGCAGGGTTGTGTTTCTTCTTCTTCATCACTCTTTTCTTTTTTTTTTCTTTTTTTTCTTTTCTTTTTTTTCTTTTCTTCTCTTCTTTTTTCTTCCTTTTTCTTTCTTTTCTTTTCTTTCTTTCTTTCTTTATTCTTTCTTTCTTGTTATTTTATAGTAAGGGGTTTCATTAGCTGAATTATTTGGATTATCATTTTGCATACAGCTAGTAATTCAAAATGTGTGTTGGCTCCATTAATTTAATTAAACATGATTTTAGTTTATTTAATACTATAAAGTTTAAAAATGACTTGAATTTAAAATTATTTTAATGGAGTTACTTAGGTATAATTTTATTCCTTTTTGCTCTGGAAGAAACTTATTTCTCAATGTGATTTCTTTGGTGTGGAATCAAGATAACTGTCTAAATTTTCATATACTGTGTCTATCAATGACTTGCTCAGATGCACATCTTTGTGTAAAATAATGGAATCCCTTGGCAAAAGTTAATGAATGTCAAGGAAATCAGTGGATATAAAACTAATAATAACATCTAGAATATCCACTGGAATAGGAAATTCCGTTAATAGACCATTACTTGAATGTAAAAAAAAAAAAAACAGGTAGAGACAGAGGGGCACAATGGAAACTTTCTTTGTCAAACATATATTATTTGCCTAATTTAAATGTTAATATTCTTCAGTTTCACTTTCCAATGAATCTGATTCTAATATTCATGTTTTTCCTAGAGTAAAAATATTTTTCATTAATAAAGAAACCTCTATCTTAAAGCTAGAAGAATGAATGTCAACATTTAATTCAAACTAGAGAAATAGACCATAATTTCAATGGTTAGCTGACATAATATCCTAGGGTGTGTGTGTATATGTGTTTGTGTACATGTGTCCTCACAATCTTGGTATTAGCTAAGATTACTTCTAACTAAAGACTTAATACTAAAATTGCTTTTTTTCACTGAAACATGTTAGGATTGAAGTAATTTACAGAGTTTTAAAGATTTTATTGTTTTTCTATTTGAACTTTAATGAACTTTTATAGAAGTAGAATTTGACATTTGTAACTATAATTGTGTTTGAGAATTGTGTTTGGTTCATTAAGTATTAACACATTTATCATGCTTTCTAAACAGCATGAACTCAATTCATAGATATTTATAGTGTTTTTATCATTCTTAGTATTAAGGGAGAATGTGGTAAAAGAAAAATTTCCACTGTTTCATCCTTTGACATGTTTCATTCCTAGATTTATTTTTATAAATTTTTTAATGTTTACTTATTTTTGAGAGAGAGATAGAGGGAGAGAGAGAGAGAGAGAGAGAGACAGAGACAGAGACAGAGCATGATCGGGGGAGGGGCAGAGAGAGAGGGAGAGACAGAATCCGAAGCAGGCTCCAGTCTCTGAGCTGTCAGCACAGAGCCCAACATGGGGTGCCAACTCATGAACCAGGAGATCATGACCTGAGCCTAATTCAGATGCTTAACTGACTGAGCCACTCAGGTGTTCCTCATTCCTAGAATTCTTCATAACTGTGATTCATTTTAGAGAATAGTTGTAAAGTTTCACTCTCCTTTATCTTTGAAGATTTTCCTTTTGTGTCCCCTCTTATTCTTTCAACTTCATCTTCTATGCATTGCAGTTGGTTTGAGCAGTATTTCTGAAATATTGAAGGATTTTAGTGTTTTTCTAAATTGTTTACAGAATTAGAAAGCAGTATGTATATATATATACACACACACATATATATATATATATATATATATATATATATATATATATATAGTTTTCAGAATTAATAGAATTTATTGCAACTATTTTCTTTCTCTGAAAATGTAATGGTTTTGCTTTACTTTCTGTATAATTGCTCATCTTTGTTGTGTTTTTCTCTTCTCCACTGTTTACAAAGGTGTAGGACATAATTTCTAATGGTGAAGTGTATTAAGAAATTTGTTTGCTTCTTTCCTGAACTTTCATTTCCTGGAAGAACTGATTTTTTTTTTCATTTTGCTGGAAGCAAATTTGTTTTTACGACTAGTCGATTTTCATGGAATATCTATTTTATTTCCAAGAATAGACTGTGAAGGAATGTGCATCTAAGAAATTTTTCAAAGGAAAAAGTGGAATATCTATTTTATATCCTAGAATGGATTGTGAAGGAATGTGCTTCTAAGAAATTTTTCAAAGGAAAAAGGGAAAAGGAGGGTAAAGGATGCTGTAGTAATTTATCAGTTAGCTACTATACAGAAAAAAATATGTAAATATTTTTGTTGAAGCTCATATGACCATTCTGGAACTTCACTGAACTACAACAAGCTACTTCAAATAATATATATAAACAGCCTGCTGCAATACTTGAGCTTGTCATTTTTAATTTCTATACTTGGGCATCTATATCTTAGCAAAGTCTCAGCTCACTAGCACACTGCGCTATGTAGTGGATATAATCTGAATCAAAGCACAATTGCAAAAATGTCACACATGATGAAAAAGAGAAAATCACTACAAAGGAGAATTCACCACGGTAACTCTTTGCAGTTTCCAACGCAGAGGACTAGTAGCCTCATCAAAGATACAAGAGATGGAAAAGGCCCATTAGGTCATCAAACCTATCCCCTCACCAAAGAAAGAAAATGAATTCAAGCAACCCCATCTGCTGGCTTCAAACCAAATTCAGGATAGAAAGACCCTGCTGCTGCTCTTGATACATTATTTCATGACACTGGATGTCATTTATACAAAAAACTGAAATGAATTGTCTGCCCCCAGCATCCTAGAATCACAGAATAGACTTTGAGAGCTGGAAGGTACCTGAGACCAGCCTCCTCATTTTATAGAAGAGTACTCTGAGGGCCTAAGAGGTTAAATGACTAGCTCAAATCCACAAAGCCAGTCACAGCTGGACTAGTATTAAAACCAAAGTTTCCAGAGATATCTAAACTGCCATTTCTAGCATATAATTCTCTTTTTGGAAAAAAAGAATCTTGATAAAAATTAATTCTATACATTATACTTCATGCTTTTGGATTTAATTCATTTCTTACATGGACCTCATTTTAAAAATTCTGACTTTGAAGTGGTAAAATCTAGGTTTTCACTGTCAAAACACTAATTCCACCAGTAGATATTGACTCCAGTAAGAGACTTTCAGTTGTACATCAGTTTCCTCTTCTGCTAGTCTCCAAGAAATCTAGATATATTAGCTCACTGGTTGACTATATATGTAATGGGAGTGAGAGTACATAGATTTAAAATTTTATCTATACATTATTTCCTCATCCCCCACTAAAACCATTAGGATGATTTTTTGTGATAGATTTTAATATGCTACGAGTGGAGAAATGGGAAAGAGAGATGGCTTGGGAAAAGATCTGGCATTTACAAGGGTTTCTGTGCCAGGCTTGTTCTAGGATGGACACATCAGATGCCTGCAGTGCTCAGGCAGGAAAGATGTGTGAATTCAGCTGAGCTAGAGGCCATCAAACACAGTACCCCAGAAAGCAGCTGCTTTTTAGCCCAAGAGGACAGAAAATTTGTGGTAATGTAGGCCCAGTATCACTAGATCTTATAGTTTTTCAAAAGGAAGCATTTCTGACTTTTTATGGGAAATTTCCTGATTTCTGAATTACTGTTCACGTTAAATAAAAAAATTCTGCAGGCACAGATATGGTCAACAGATGCCATGTTGTCATAAGCATTTCTATAGTAGATTGTGTATTCTGAGAGACATGTTAAATATTTTCATAAAAGCTAAGACAACTTGAGCTCTGAGTTTAATAAGTAATCAGTTAATTAAAATTAATTGATAAAATGAAAAGCTGGATCATAAGAATTTTTTACACCAATTTATGTAGCATACCATATCTCATGCCAGTTCTTAAGATAGAAATGATTTTTTCATAATTTATTTCTTTTTGTTCTAGATTTTTTTTTAAATATATGATTGCATTGATGTTTTCAAACTAGAACTAGAGGTTTTAGTTAACAGCTTTGGATTCAGGGTTAAATTTGAGTTATTTTGAACAACACTGTATTATTCAGTTGATAAGAAACCTGTATTTTCAGTACTTTAGAATTCATTAACCTCTTAGCAAGGAGGAACACATCTGTAGTTTTGGGTTTATTAGTCCAGTAGTTTTAGAACTTTAGTGTACATATGAATCACCTGGAGGGCTTTTAAAAAGAGATTGTTGGACCCCATCCTTGAAGTTTCTGATTCAGTAGGGCTTAGGTGGGGCTTGATAATTTGCATATCTAAAGAAATTACCAGGTAATGCTGATACTTCTGTTCTAGGGATAACACTTAGGAAACAGTTTTAGAGAAATGGCAAATTTCAAGTTGTAAAAATTTTAGTTAATCAGACTGTTCTTGCATTGTTGACAAGCTACAGAATGGGCACATGATGGGATACTGGCTCAGAGGATACCTTTGTCAGTGTCTGTGTTCAACTAATTGATTAAGATAAACTAGTTTTTAATAATCTTAATAATAGCTAAACTCTCCGTAATGCTTCCTTTGTGACAAATTATGTCCTAAATTCCTGAGTTACTTATTAAATCTTCATAAAAATGCTATTTTTATCACCCCCATTTTACAGATAAGGAAACTGACATAGAGAGAAGTAAAGTAACTTGCCGTAGTTATACAAGCTGGTACGTAATGGTGTTAGGATTTAAGCTCAGATCATACGGGTTCTAAACCCATGCCCTTAACCACTGCACATAGTACTTCTCAGGATAATAACTCTTCTCTGTCATTCAACTCAGTTTGTCTTGGTTCATTCCATGAGCCCAACTCCACATCAGCTTAGGAAGCTCAAATATTATGAATTAATATTTTTAGGTATATCTATGTGAGGCAGTCTATTGTTTAGCACGTTTACTCAAAGTTGTTATATAAGTATAATAGATGATAAAAGCCAATTGAATACAAATGGGTATCATCAGTCCCCATTTCTTCACTGAGTGGCATTTTGGTGACTGGAAAATGAATATAGTTTATGTTACAATCAGCATAACCACAGAATAGTTTACTTTTGCAAAAAGCAAATTTGGAAAATAGGGTTCATCATCATATCAACACTCCCTGGTAATAGCCATTAAATACCAGTTTATAATACTGCTGCCTTTTCTCTTAACTGGTTTTTAGAGACTATATATCTATGTGTCTATGTATGCAGGCAAATTTATATATGGTCTTGTGTTTGTTTTTAAATATGTCTTTACTTTTTTTCTTTCTCAATTTTTTTACTTTTTAATTTTTCCATAAATGTTACTGGAACAATATGTTTTTTCAAGAATTACACAAAAAATACTGCCTGAGTCTATTAGTCTATTTTTCTGTCACATGATTGTTTTAGTGTTGTTTGAAGAACTATTTTGGAGCCAGACATAATCACATTCTACAGTTCCTCACCTTATTAACTGACAGAGCACTGTTCCTATTAGACAATTGATCCTGGGCAGATGAAGCCATTAAAAACAGTACTAATTAGCTGAAGATGGGAGACAGTAATGCAGGCTGCCTCACTTCCTTTTATGCTTAGGGAAGTTGATGTTCCAGACAAATAATAATTGATATGTAGTCTGCCTTAATTGTGGTTGTTAACAGCCGGTATTATAATGACAGGCTGACAATTTCTGTCTGGCCTATTGTATGTTTATTTCAGAATCCAAGAACCACTGGGTAATCTTTTTGGTTAACCTGAACCTCATAGAATGTATTTTATAATGTCTCTGAAATCAAAACTCAATAGCTAAACCCAGCTTATGCGTTATTTGGTACATATCTCCAGGCATCAGATGTTTATCCTGGATGAGCATGGTGTCCAAAACTATGTGGACTTATAGGATGGCATGTTTGGGTGAGAAATAACTGGAATGGAGAAGAATAATATTCTCTCTCTTCCCCCTCCCCCTTCCTCCTCCTCCTTCTCCTCCTCTTCGTCCTCCTCCTCCTCCTCCTCCTCCTCCTCCTCCTCCTCCTCCTCCTTCTTTTTCTGCTTCTTCTTCTTCTTCTTCTTCCTCCCCTTCTCTCTCATTTCCAAGCAACAATTTTAGGTATAGAGAGTAACTACAGTCTACATCAATTGTAGTACAATGCTATATGAAGCCATTTAATAGTAAAGTAGTAAAAGTATTTTTATTCCTTTCACTCATGATCATAACAAATATATCTATTTATAAACTGAAAATTGTCTTATATTTGAGATACATTTAGTAAGTATCTGATAAAATCTCAATATCCCTGTAAGTTTTAACATTGTATGTCCTCATCAATATCTAGGTCTTCTATTAACTAATGAAATATTAATTTAATTGTCCCAAAAGTAGACATGAACAATTGTTTCTCAGTGTGAAGTTCTTAATAGAAGCATATCAAGGCTAAATAGCAGCTTTCTTCTCCCAAAGAATTTTTTTCCAAAAAGATCTCCTTGATTCCTTCCACAATAGACATGCATAGAAAATAATGGTATTTGTATGTCACAATGGGGTCAAAGAAGAGAATGCCCAAGACAAGGGTGACTTGCCTGGGAGTTCTGGCCCTGTTTGGGACCACAATTGCTGAGGGCATTGACATCTTGGTATCTTAGCACCTCTGTAGCCTTTCCTGCTTTGGCTTACTGGTAGGGAAGCTCTGAGGTAGAATGTGTTATTAGAATAAGTGGAGTTGATGGGATCACAAAAGTAATTTCCCCTGCTTCACCAAAACAAACAAATGCACTTCTTCAAGCCTATGTCAAACTAAGAAAATCTGTATCAGATTAAAAAGCTTCTGCATAGCAAAGGAAATAATCAGCAGAGTGAAAAGAACCTATGACTTGGGGGAAAATATTTGCAAACCATGTATCTGATACAGGGTCAAACTTCTATATGAATATAAACATATTTATCTATATATAATTGTAGAAGTCAATAACAAAACACGAATAGCCCAATTTAAAAAATGGGGTAAGTACTTGAATAGACATTTCTCCAAAGAAGATATATAAATGGCTAATAGATACATGAAAAAGTTCTCACCATTACTAATCATGAGGCAAGTGCAAATCAAAACCACCATGAAATATCACCTCATATTCATCATGATAGGTATCATAACAAAACAAAATATCAAAAGATAAGACAAGGAGGTGGAGAAATTGGAACACTTACACACTGCTGGTGGGAATGCAGATTTCCTTGGTTTTTACTTAATAGCCTCTTACTATTTCAGGATTACATGAAGGATACCACGTTATATTTAGTAGTTAAGTAGTTAAGTCTCCTAGGCTCCTCTTGGCTGTGATGTTTTTTCAGACTTGTTTTTTTTTTCTTTTTTTTTTTATGACCTTGACAGTTTTGAATAGCACTCGTCAGATATTTTGTAGAATGTCCCTTAATTAAGATTTATATAATGCTTCTCTCATGATCAGACTGGGGTTATGCGTTGGAGGGAGGAAGATCACAGAGGCAAAATGCCATTTTCATTATGTCATACCAAAGGTACTACAATTCTGCAATCTAGTTCCACCATATGGTGGATTTTTCCCCGACATCACCAACCACTTCTCTGAAACCAGTTGGGTGTCCTACAATTCAATTCAATTCTGATGCTATCTACCTGGAGATGTTATCTTACTTCAGATGCTAGTCACAAGTCTATGTTGTTACCTGTGCTTCTGACCAAATAGCTTTAAATCAGAAGACTCCAGAACCCCTTCCTTGGATTTGATAAATTTGCTAGAGCAGCTCATAGAATACAGGAAACCAGTTTACTCACTAGATTACTGGCTTATTACAAAGGATATCAAAGGATATGAATCAACAGCCAGATGAAGAGATAACATAGAGCAAGGTTCTGAACAAACAAGCTTCTGTTTGGGGCCAGCACAAAGGCATATGGAAGCATTGTAGTTCACCAGTGTGGAAGCTCTGCAAATCCAATTTTCCTGAGTTTTTATAGAGGCTTCATTACATAGGCATGATAGATAAAATCATTGGCTCTTGGTGATTGAACTCATCTCCAGCCCCTTTTTCCTCATCA
Organism: Neofelis nebulosa; assembly: GCF_028018385.1. NCBI lineage: Eukaryota > Metazoa > Chordata > Mammalia > Carnivora > Felidae > Neofelis > Neofelis nebulosa. The sequence continues at coordinate 27,309,396 of NC_080795.1, read as the reverse complement.
GAGATTTAGGGGTAGGTCTGAAAGTTCCACCCTCTAATCATGTGGTTGGCTCTACAAGGCAACCAGTCCCCATCCTTGAGTATGATTCAAAGGTTACCTCATTAACATAACAAAAGACAACTTTATGTCTCTTATCACTTAAGAAATTCCAAGGGTTTTAGGAATTATGTGCCAGAATCAGAGATGAAGACCAAATATATATCTTATTATAAACCAGAATATCACAGGTATATACTATCAGTATGATTTATTACTGTTGATATTAACTTGATCACCTACCTGAGGTCATTTTTGTTTGGTTTCTCCACTGTAAAATTACTTTTTTTTTAAATACTCTTTGAAAAGCAGTCATTAAGCAAAGACTACACTTAAGGAATGGAGAGATAGATATGCAACATCTCCTTGAAAGATAGGTATCTACATAAAATACTTGGAATTTGTTCCTTTGCCCCAATATATTTATTTATTCAGTTATTCTTTTATTTCAGTATGGACTTATGATTATTTATTTTATACTTCGGGTTATAATCCAATGCTACTTTATTTTCTTGCTTAAATTATTACAGCTTTGGCCATCAGTTCTTTCACTTACTTCCTTTGTCCCTTCTACGTACTCTGGAATTGTGGCTTTTTATTTTTTTAATCCATTTTCTTAATTTCCAGAACTACGGGGTGCTCCAGGCTCATCTCATATATTCCCTGCCTATATTTTAGAATCAGCCATTTCTCCACATAGCCTTGGAAAATGGCATTGTAAAAGAATGGATTTTTTTGGAGAATGGCATTAGAAACCAAGATCCAGGGATTAGGTGTGCTCTTTGCTACTGAAATATCATTTCTTTTAGGCCCTCTCAGTTGACAGAACAAAGAAATGCTTATGTGTGTACCAATCTGTTGATATGCAAGTGCCTTTAAATATTTCTATAAACACCTATATTAAGCTAAGCATGAATTCATATTGATGTCTCTAACTATAATATATTAAATGGTGCAGTTTCTACATTCGCCAAATATTAAACCTCTCCCAAGAGTTAATGAACTCAAAGTGCAGAGGTGACTTCAGTTCTCAGCTCATGTATAACAATTTGCGATTATTTTAGTTGCTTAGCTCTTAAATACCCTCCTTTCCAGAAAGCCACTTATTCGACTTCCCCTAAGAAAATACTAGACTTTGTCACCTTGGATTTCCAAGCTACCTAAGTTAGCCATCACCACTTCCTCTATGTTCCTGCATTTATATACAAACTTTTTGAGATACCAGTCATTCTGAGCCAAGCATGGGTATTATCATAGAATCGTCTCACAACTGGAAACAACTTTGGAGGTTATTTATTCTCTATCCTTCATCTTGTGCATTAATTCTTTTTATGTTATCCCTTACTAGTCACCTACATACTGCTGAAATATCTTGCATTTATTTTACTAAGGTTTACTGTGTTAAAAAGGTATCTAAGATTTGTTTTAATCAGGAATGAGAAAACACACAGACACAGAAATGATTGTCATTAAGGAAGTTTATACTCACAGATCCCTAGAAACACAAGGCATGGCTCACCAAACAGGGCCATAGGAGAAAGGCCAAGGCACAGTCAGGAGTCAGAAGGCCTAGAGGGGAGAAATGATCCAGAGCCTTTACTGAATTTTTCTCAAGAAGGAATGGACAGAACAAGGTAGGTATATGCTAGGTAACTTTAGGATTGAATAGTTTGAATAATTACAAATGGTGGTCTCTGAGCTATAGAGATGATCTCTAGTTACCCTATAATTGGCCATGGGTGATTTAGGGCAAGGGGATATATAGGTGGTACATGTAACAGTTTGATAAAGGAGATAATTGGAGTGTAGGCTCTTGATTGGTTGGTTTGTGTATCAAAGGTGTGCTGGCAAGGAATTTGTTTTCTATCTCTAGGAAGTATCTAGTACTGAGGAGGGCCATCCCTTCAGGATCAAGGCTCCTAATTCCAGGAACTCAAGAATACAGAAAATAGGAAAAAAAATAGCCAATACAATTCACAGGGCAGCTCCATATCCAGTACATTTCTTTAGTGGATTATGTTCTTTTGCATCATAACATGTATAGCATTTTGTTGATAATCATGCCATCTAGTACCTATAAAATGGGAGAATTTCTTAAAAATTTTAAAGTTAAAATTAGTGAGATAAATGTCTTCGTCAGTCATTTTTTTGTCAAATAATAAATTGAATATATTTTCATTTTTATAATTCAGGAGTTACTACAAAATTAACACTAAGATATTTTTTAGTCTTTGCGAAGTTTTTTTTCTTTCTTTTAAGTACAGAATGATAACGGTAAATGGCATCCAAGAGAAACTGTGTAGACTCAAAAGTTCACAACAAGTTGCCAAGGACAAAAATAAATATGACAAAGGCCAAAAGACCAAGATCTCTTGATCCAAAGACTCTGGAGATAATTGGAATGTGTTATGATGTAAATTCAATCCAGGCCATTCTACTGGCAATTAATGAAAGCAAGAAATTTAGCAAGAAAATGTCAGCATTCAGATATCACATAGGATGTATAAATTAAATTATTAAGACCCAAAGGACCCTATTTATAAGAATAAAAAGATGCAATAAAGAAAGAGAAGGCTGGTTGCTGGGGCAGAGATAAGCCTAATGTCACTGTTTGGGGTCAATATTCATCTATAACACTAAAAACCCATTAGAAAAAAAGTTCAGTTTATTTTCTTTTGTTCATAATTAATATAAAACTTACTGATATAAGTGCTAGAAAGAAAATAGAGATGCAAAGAGCCATAACTTTTGTCATTTTCCTTCTTTGGCTCTCCCCGCGACCTGAGCCTCAGTAACAAATGGTCTGAATCTGTGGAAACACTGGGAAGCTGCTACTGGTTCTCTTTGAATTAGTTTCTGCAGCCTTCCTCTGACCTGTTGACGTTTGGGAAGTGAGGTATATATTCAAAGAAGTTTGAACTGGAAGTCATAAGGTTTGTGTTCTAATGTTGGCCTTTTCATTTATGCAGACTTCAACAAGTCTCTCAAGCTCCCTGAATCTCCTTATGATGGAGAATGAACATAATCAATAAACATGTATTAAGCACTGTTTGCTAGGCGTTGCATTATGTTCAGGTATTAAGACATTAAGTAAGACATTGTGCTCCCCTTAAGCTGTCCAATCCAATATGGTAGTTAAATATATAAACAAATGATTAAACTTCCCTGACATGTATTATTGTAGTGGTAAGTATTATTATAAATGTTCTAGGCAGAGAAAATATAATCTATGGAAGTGTAGAGAAATTTAATGATTAAAAATATGACATGCTTATAAAATTTCAAATAGCTCAGAATGTATGAAACTTGAATGTTATAGCAGAAGTTTAGTATATGATGCTCATTCTAAATCATTTGGACTTATTTAATGACTATAGTCAATCAGTAGTCATTAAAATAATTTGATAAAAGTTGTGTTTGGCAATTTGGTGGTGTTGAAGAGATGGAATCCAGAATGGGAGGGCTGGAATTGCGAAGACAGCTTGTTAGGGGGAATATTTCCACAGCTCAGACCAAGGGCACTTGAATAAAAAAGAGAGAAAATATCTTTGAGAGATGTTACAAATACTTAATGAAGGATTTTAAAGATGCTGTGAGAAAATAGGGGATTTTCAACCCATAAATTGCTTTATTAGGTTTTATTACAAGGTCCTCACATTAAATCTTCTTAGATCATATCAAATAAGGAGATAAAACTGGCTTTCTACTGATCCTGCCACATCTTTTCTCTGCTACTACATCCCTAATTCAGTTCATCAAAACCAAAATTTCTGTAAATAAAAATATTATGGTGGGTTTTTTGTTTATTTGTTTTGTTTTTTTGTATGTTAGTGTCACTTGCCTTCCATAGAGTCAGTTTGCCAAAGTTGGTTTGATTACCTGATCTTGGGACAAGTGCCCATCTATGGATGGCTGGATATGTGTGTTAGGGGTTGTTAAGCTCCTGTGATTGGTATATCTAATAGACAGATATTTTCCCCAAGGAAGTGTCTCTGTCTTCTCAGACAGAATTATGACATCAAACTCACTTTTGGTTTAATGTCAATTCTTGACAACCACAGGCAGAATTAGTCACTCTCTTCTCTCTGTTCAAAGTGCTTTGGCATTAACTTATTGGATAGTTCTTTCTTTTAAATCATTTATTTACCAAGTATTTATTGAGTACTATCTATATGTCAGGCACTGTGACAGGCACTAGATGCATAGTAGTGAAGAAAATACACAGTCCTTGCCCTATTCCAGCTTATAGTTTTAGCTCTTGCTCATTTGTCCTTCCTTTGAAGCAGAGACAGAGCTTAAATTCTTTCTATTCCAGTGTCTAACAGTGACTGATATATTGTATTTTTATCCAATAAATAAAGATATAAATAAAAGGATATAAGGAAAACAAGTCTGCAGATCATTTTAACTGACTGAACATATTTTAAATAATTACATTAGAAGGAAAATGAATTAGATTTTTTTCCCATTTACCTTTCTTGAATTCAGATTTGCCTTTGGCAGTTGGTAATTTATTATTAAAGAACACACAAAGGTTCATGTAAGCTCTAATCTTTGCAAGATTAATCTTTTAATCTTTGTTTGAATTTTTCCCAGCAGATTTATTCAAAATACTCAGATCTAGTGTTCTTTTTTTTTTTTTTTTGATGATAGTGCCTATACATTACAGTGTTTTTTAATCAACACAAAAAATAAAACAGGATTATAAGTAATGGTATGTTAATTAGTTAAATATAACATTTTTAATAATGCTTGTAATTTTTTTGAGAAATATCATAACAGATAATATTAAACTATGTGAAGGAGAATATTAGCAGAGATTATGTAGAAGTATATAGGGTTTCTACATGTTATGGCAGAACAAGTGGATAAGGGAATATAGCAAAAAGTTGAGAGAAATATGAAGTTCATACAAGCATTTAGAAGAAATTAAAGAAACAAAATAGATTGCATTCAAAATGTGCAGTGTTAAAATGACTATTTCACACATATTTTTACTTGAAAGAGAATACGCGCTCCAAAGCAAAACAGTAAAGAATTAATTATCTTAGATCCTTATTTCTCAAACAAATCTTCAGATCAGATCATTGTTTTGTGTCTCTCATTAAACTAGAGTGTGTGTGTGTGTGTATGTGTGTGTGTGTGTGTGTGTGTGTAGCCAACCTGGAACATCTTTTCTTTTTTTTCAAAAGCAGCTTTTGCTCAGGATCTGTTTTATTTTGGAAGGCCTTTTTGTTTCTGATTAGTTATTCATGACTGTATCATGAGAGCCTCCCCTACCCCAAAGAAATTGCACAAATAATCTTATAATAAAATAAAATAATGAACAAGTATTTTTGAGCCAAAAATAATTAACTATCTGATCCTGGGGGGAAAATGCTACATTCTTTGCTTTTGTTGAGAGGAAAACATAAATTATTCACTAAAGAATTAAAAACCCTTTCATTGTTGGCAGCCTCTAATTTATTTCCTTTTGATTATTCCTGGATATTCAGTTAAGGTTGGAGAAATTCTGAGCATTTATTTATAATACTAAGCATGATTTTGTAAGAATCAGAACATAACAAAGTATAATATAGAGTTTGATGAATAAATAAAAAAGAAAACCTTTAGTTTTTCTCTTAAAATAAAAAAGCAGGTGAAGAGAAAGCATTAGAACTCTGAGACAATTATTTTCTTTCCCTTATTGTAAGTAGAAATTTAACACTTAAAAATATTTATTTGATTGTTTTTTGTATTTAGAATAAATAAATAAAGTCCTTTGTAGGTGTTTCTGTGAATTATTTACAGATGTCTGTACTGAAAATTTAAAATGTCTAGTGCCCAGGAAAACATTCAGTTATTCATCAAACTTTTATTGCATCCTTGTTAGGTAACAAACACTGTGTTCAGGGCTAAGGGATAAAATTTAGAAAAGAAATTACGTGTGTTGTCAAGGAATTATATTTAGTAGCAGAGTCAAAATATGTGCATGAATAACTATAAAATAAAGCAAGAATCTTTCTGACAGGCATGTAAAAAATAATGCTCCGCATTCAACCCATTAAAAAATTTTAAATTATAAAATATTTAAAACATACAGAGAAAATTCCAGTGAATAATAGACAGCTATGTTTCCATCATCTGGATTTAACAAATGTTGACATTTTGATTTTTTACCATAGTCTTTTATTATTTTTTTTAAGAAATACAGTGCTATATATACCACTGAAGCTCATTTTCTAACCCTATATATCCTCCCCTGCTTGTTTTGATGTATTTATTATATTCATAGTCCAACACAATATGCAGTTTTATATATTTTAAATTTTAAAATAAATGCTGTATGTATTGTTTTAATAATTTTCCCCCCCAGAATATTGTTTCTTCAGACTAGTTTTTCATTCTCCCCAAAGTGTTGAATTCTATTCAAGATACTTTTGGTTAACTGCATACTTCATATTCAACAAGACTCAATTCCTGCTGCCTCTACCTAAGGGTTTCCCTGGCAGTGTAATAATAGGCATAATTACTGAGCTGTTACATTGTGCCAAGTGCGGTTCTAGTCTTTTGCATTTAGTTCTGATAATAAATATGTAAGTTAGATGGTATTACTGTTCCTGTTTTGGGGAAAGAAGACCCTTAGAAACAGAAATAACTTGAAAGTTACATGGCTAGTAAGTGGTTGAACAGCTTTGGAACTTAGGAAGTCTGGTTTCAGAACCCAGGGTCCTCACTCACTTGATTACTAATAAGGTTAAGCAGCTTTATGTTTATCAAGCTTCAGGTTTGTTCTTGTGTGGTCTGCCAATTCACATCTTTTGCTTTTATTGTGTTGGTATATTTGTAATTTTCTCATTTATTTATAAGAGGTTACTTCTATTAAGATGAATCCTTTGTCAATTATTGTCATTAAAATATTTTTCTCCCAAAAGAGAATCACCTCTGAATTTATTTTAGTGACTTTTATTATACGGATTTTTAAAATAAAATATGTCATTTGTTGCCTTTTTTATGTCTTCTTAAGGAAATACTACCCTATATTTCTATACAAATGCATAAAATCTGTCCCTAGTCTTTCCTATGCAAAGACATAAAAACATTTTTATATTTTTTTTCCAAAATTTTTGTCAGGATTTTGATGTTTTTATATCTTGAATTTAACTATAATTTATTTTTGTATGACCAGGAAAGGATCTAATTACTTTTCCCTATGAATAGATAATACTGATTCATAGGTTATTTCTGGGTTCTGTATTCTAGTCCAGTGGCAAATTTATATATCTCTAGGAGGAGGTCATACCATTTTCATTACTGGTTAGAATCTTTCCCAATATTTGAAAAGACAAATTCTATTTCTTTATTTTATTTTTCTTATTTTTATAAGAATTGTCTAAGAAAATTTCTTTTAGCCTTTTAATCTTACATAAGAATTATAAGAATAAAATTTCACATTTTCTTACCAAATACTTCAAGCCATTTTATTAGATTTATTTTTAAGTATCTTATTTTTGCTGTTGCCACAATTTTGAATTGTATAAATTTTATTATTATATTTTGGCTGATGACTTTTACTGATATGTAAAAAACCTATTATTTGGTTTAATGGCCATGAATTCATGTAATTGCTGACCATTTATTAATTCCAGAAACTTGCCTATACATTTTTTTGGGTTTTCAACATGAACAATTATGTTCATGGAAAATATGACAATTTTCCTATCTTTCTAATTTTAACAATTTTTTAAGTTTTGATTTATTGAGAGATATGAGAATTTATTGAGAGATACAAAAATCACAAAATAATATGAATTAGATGTGGTGATTAGCAGATGTCCCTGTCTTTTGGCTGACCTAAAGAATGCTCCTAACATTCATCATTAATATGATGTTTATTGTGTTTTTAAAAAATGCTTTGTATGGGGGCACCTGGGTGGCTCAGTCGGTTAAATGTCCGACTTCAGCTCAAGTCATGATCTCGCTGTTAGTGAGTTTGAGTCCCGCATCGGGCTCTGTACTGACAGCTCAGAGCCTGGAGCCTGCTTCAGATTCTGTGTCTCCCTCTCTCTCAGCTCCTCCCTCACTCACACTCTGTCTCTCTCAAAAATAAATAAACATAAAAAAAAAATTTAAGAAGAAAATGCTTTGTGTGGGATAGATAGAAATTCTTAACAAAGAAATTATATTTATTTATACATTTTTAATTTTTTTAACACAAATGATTGTTAAATATTACCCAAATTCTTCTGTACGCTTCTTATAACAAGCAGAGAAAAAATAAAATTAAATCTTCATCAGGAATATTGGTACAATAGAAAATCACAAGGGCAAATAGAGAATCACAAAGAAGGCTGAAAGGAAAAGTTGGAATGCCCATTTAAGAACGACCATGCTAATCACAGCCCAATTGTAAACAATTCAGAAGAGGGAGGCATAATATCTTAACAATTGCAAGAAAGATTCAGTGTAGCCAAACAGGCCTTCATGAAGGAAGGCAAAGGATCCCAAAAGAACAGTCTGCAACAGACCTTAACTTAAGGAATTTCTAAATAATATATGTAGGACAAAGGAAAATGACCCCAAAGACTGATTTGAGCTGTATGAGAAAGTGCAGCACAAAAGATTATTAAAATACATGGGACACCTGTTACAGCCAAAGCAGGGAAAGGAAGGGAGCCATGAACTTGTGTGGGTGTATGTAGATTGGGGGTGGGAGGATGCAGGAAGAGAGTGGGGTCTTAAAATCTGAGAAGTGAGAACAGGACAGTCAAGAAAAGGAACAAACTGGCCTGGGGCATCAGGGCTTGACAAGGATGGGGAGGGTATTCCATGCAAGGGATACCCTAGCATGTCCTTTTAGGGCACAGAAGGGTGAGGTGAATGTCATGTGGGAGAGCTGGCCTGGCCAAGGCTTTCAGGGTTTGAGATGTGTCAGGGAGGTATTAGTATAGATGGCTTGTCTGGCATGGCTTGTCAGAGCTCCAGCACACTGACCGGCTATTTCTCATGAGAGTGGTGGCTCAGTGTAGGTTGTGGTGAAGGGAGCTAATGTGGTGAAGGGCGCTATTCCTAGGGAGGAGATGGGGGTAGTCATGTGAAATTAAATACAGCCAGTTAATTAAAAACGATATTAAAATTAACAGAAAGAAAGAAGCCTAGAATTAACCTTGTAACTTTGGATTGGACATGAATGTAGTGGTGTAAATGTTTCAACATGTATAGATAGATCTGGAAATATTCCTTAACTGTCTCCACCAAGAGAGCCTTGGAGCAGTGATACTCCCATAGCAAAAAGCACATCTAGTACCCAAATCTTTTAAATAAGGGTTGAGGCAAGAAAATTATAAGATTAACCTGGACTGTTTTGTTGAGTCAGAAAGCATGGAAGTGCTCAAAGAATAATGAGGTCATAACCAAAAGTACACAGGAGCCAGCATGAGGAAATCCCAACTGGTCAAAATGGGCTGATATAAACACCAAAATAAGTAATGATAGTAATGGGTTATAACCCATTGAATAAAATAAGATGTGGATCTTGAGTCTCTATTGATAAAATTAATAAATAAAGTAAAGCCTGAAGAAGAATGCATATTTACATAGCTTCAACCTCCTTGGAAAATATATATTATTACAAATGGAAGACAAAAGTAACTTTATAGTTGAGAGGACTCACAGACACCACCTTAATGAAATAGACAAAGTGAAATCATCAGCAGTGAGCCAAGTTAAAATTGTATGTCATCTAAAAGGATGCAACAAGAGGAATAAACACCTCCCTTCTGTGATATTCCTAATAATGTAACCTGACTCTAAACAGGAGGAACATCAGACAATCCTAAATTGGGAGATATCTTACACAATTGAATTGCTGGAATATTCAAAACTGTCCAAGTCTCTGAAGTCCAGGAAAAATTGAGGAACTGTCTCAGAGTGAAGGAGACAAAAGAGACGTTACAACTTAAGATAATGTGAAATTCTGAACATTTGGGGACATACAGTGAGTGAAACTTGAGTGGAGTCTGAGGATTAGTTGATAGTGTAGTGTCAGTGTTAATTTCCTGCTACTGTGGTGGTTATATAGAAGAATGCCCCTGTTTGTAGGATATAGACCCTCAAATATTAGGAAGTGTTAAGAGTATCTGGCTAGAAATTTATTCTCAAAATGGTTCAGAAAATAATTCTATGTAGTATGCTTGCAATTATTCTGTCAACCACAGAAATATATTAAATCAGGATGAACTCTAGCATTCATGAATCATTTCATGAATTTTCACCCCATGATAGATGCAGTATCTCCCCCATGGCCTTGCCCAGCAGAGGTTTGGGTGGGTTACATCCTCTCCAGTGAATCCCATTTGGTCCTGTTCCTTTGTGCAGTTCAAAAACCATAAACCATATAACCAGACATGTCAGTCTTGTATAAAAAATATTTTATGTGAAATATTTTATTCAGAAATAGAGATCTGCAGCAATTTTTTTAAAAAAGACTCTCATTTCAAAAAATCACGTAATTTTTTCCCTCAATCATTAATTAACATTTGAGTAGTCATTTACCTACGAGACTGCTTTATTTAAAAAAGATTATCAATTGTTAAAGCAGAGAATACAAATTATGCTGAAGTCATTTATCTTCAAAGAATATGTGTAGGAAAGAAGTGCCTATTAGACATATTAACAGTATTCTGTTTGCCATGCCTTTGATTTGTTCAAATACATTTAATTATAAATTATATATATACTTTAGAAACAAAGTATTTAATAATTTAAGGATTAACTGTGAGTCAAAATAATTTGTTTAGTCTAGCAATAATAATTTAATTGCAAGTTGTTCAGAGAAGTGCACACAACACACAATAAATATTTATTGCATACTGGATATGGCAAAGAATACCAAAGAATATAACAGTTTGGTAAACATTTGTGCATTAAAAGCTTTTATTACTTGCTTAGGCAAAATAATTAATTAGAGATAAAATAATTAAAACCTGACACAAACTATTTCTGAGTTTGTGGATTTTTAGATGTTAGCTATGTGTTGACTTTATAATGAAGTTATGAATTGGAAAAACTAAATTTGTTTTTCCTTGTATGTTTGATAGACCATTAATTTCTAGAAGGATTATCTCTTACATTAAGGAATAATCAAACCTTGAAAGGCTCTTGGCATTAGCCATTCATTGTTTAAAAGGTCCCTGTAACATTTGGTCTTCTGACCTCATTGGCATTTTATTGCAATTGTAAATAAAAATGCCTAAGACTGTACCCAAAAGAGAAATCAACAGCATTCATCCTGAGAAACTTCCCTGTTTAGCATCCTTCACAGCATCCTTCCTTCTTCAAGTTGTCTCTTCTTCCAGGTACTTTTATGTTGAATATTTCTGAGTCCAACTCTACCATAATCTTTGTGAGCTTTAGACATGGAGTTATGGGGGATTTGTCTACTACCATTATTGATATCAAATAGATAGCTAGGAATCTTCTCTTCATGTCCCCAAAAGAAATATATAAATCCCAAGTTTACCACATTACATCTCTGACTTATTTGGATTAGGCAAATTTTTAAATATGTCTTTAATTATTTGGGGGGATAAATTACTAGAAGAGAAATTGCTATAACAAAACATTAGGACTTTTGATTGAGACTATTGTAAAATTGCCATCCAGAAAATTGTACTAAATTACATTTTCATCAGTGAAGAATCAGTGTATTATTTCATTAGCTTGCCAACATATGATACTATAATTTAAAAACTTTTCCATTAGGTAAAGTATCTGCTAACTTATTAATTTCAGTGTCTTTTTTTTACCAGCATAATTGAACTTTTTATTTATATTTTGAATATGATTGTTGGAAATTTAAGTTTCTTCTTTTCATTAATTTTTGTTATATTGTATTTTTTTCTATCAAAATGTTTGACTTCTTAACAGAATATACGAATTATATTCATAATTCTTTGTATAAATAAATATACACACACAGAAATATAATAAAACAGTCTTCTCATTGTGATATTTATCTTTTAATTATATTATGAAAGGTTTTGATGAGGTATTTAATTTTTTTTTCTTTTTAGTGGTGAAACTCATTTTATTTTATTATTTTAATTTTTAATTTTAATTCCAGTACAGTTAACATAGAGTGTTATGCTAGTTTCAAATGTATAGTATAGTGATTCAACAATTCTATACAGTACTCAGTGGTCCTCATTCTAAGTGTACTCTTAATTTCTATCACATCCTCCCATCTATCTCCCCTCTGGTAACTATCTGTTTGTTCTCTATAGTTAAGAGTCTGTTTTTTGGTTTGTTTCTTTCCTTTCCTTGTTTGTTTTGTTTCTAAAATTCCACATATGAGTGAAATCATATGGTATTTGTCTTTCTCTGGTTTATTTTGCTTAGCATTATATTTTCTACATCCATCCATGTTGTTGCAAATGGCAAGATTTCATTCTTTTTTGTGGCTGAGTAATATTCCATTGTACATACATATACTTCTTTATCCATTCATCTATTTATGGACACAGTTGGCTTCCATAGTTTGGCTACTGTAAATAATGCTGCAATAAAGTGTACATATATGTCTTTGAATTAGTGTTTTCACATTTTGGGTTAATACCCAGTAGTGCAATTGCTGGATCATAGGGTAGTTCTATTTTTAATTTTTGAGGAATCTTCATACTGTCTTCCATGGTGGCTGCACTAGTTTGCATTTCCACCAACAGTGCATGAGGGTTCCTTTTTCTCCACATCCTCTCCAACACTTGGTGTTTCTTGAATTTTTTATTTTAGCTATTCTGACAGTGGTGAGGTGATATCTCGTTGTAGTTTTGATTTGCATTTCCCTGATGATGAGTGATTATGGTTAAATTCTTTATGGTTTCTGACTATGACATCAAGCCTATAAAGGCTTTCTTCACTTCTGATATATATAATATGAATATTTTCTTCTAATACTCTTTGATTTCTATTTTTTTCATATTTAAACTGTTAATTTATAGACTGGCATGAAATTTAGCTACTTATCTAAATCTACTTATAGAATAATCCATTCATTCACTCCTTTTTCTCTTGCCTTTCTGGATTATATTGTAGGTGATTTCATCCAATCCCATGACTTTGTATAACACCTACAAGATGACAGGTCCCTAATTTAAATCTCCAGCCCAGCTCTTTCCTCTTAGTGCTAAAATATATTCAAATTCCTTCTCAACAACTCCATCGAGTGTCTTATTAGACAAAGAAAGTATGGCCAAAATGAAGCTCTTGATTACCCCACTGTATTAAATACATCAATTTTCTTCACCTGATTTTGTCATCTTACAAAATAATATCATCAAGCATTATGGAGTCAATATTGATTATTCCCTTGCCTAAACCTAACAAATCCAACCTAACAAATGGGTCTGTCTGTTCTATCTCCAAAATTTATTTTGAATTTCCCACTTCTTTTTATATCCTCTGTTCTCGTCCTCATTCAAAGCACTACAAATCAAATCATTAACCCAGATAATTGCAACAGTTCTTTAGTTTCTCTGCCTTACCTTTGTCTTCATTAATGCTTTTCACATACGGAAGTCAGAGTAATTTTTTTTGAAACAATTATTAGATGTTAGTATTTACTTGTTTAAAATCTTTCCATGATTTTCTTTTATTGTGTCTTTGTGTTAGTTAAGGGTCCCTCTGTAGAGCAAACCCAAGCACAAAGATTCAAGTGCAAATAAGATTTAGTTTGTTTTCTTTTTTCTTTTTCTTTTAGAAGTACTGGAAATTCTTATAGATGAGTGGAGACATGATACCAGAAAAGGAAGAGGCCAAGAAAGTGTGTTAATAATCCAGAAACCAGAAAAAGACTGGAACTTTATTCCCTTGTTTAACTTTAGGAAGTAATATAAATAATACATATATCATAGAATGACTAGCCTTCCCAACCTTAAGAGAGGTAAAATGGACTTGTATATATATTGAAATTTTTTTTTTCTTAGTCACTGTTTGAGAGGTGTTGGGATGTGGGTATTATTCTACATCCTCTAACCTGCACAAAATCCCTAAGTTTTTTGTAGATACTCAACATTTGTAGAGTCTCTAGACATTTGAGTATACTGAAATGGTAGGATTTAAGGCATTTGGACATTCACAGTGTCTGTTATAGCGCTGCATAATCTGATTTTTATTTCCATTTTCATTCTAACCTCATACTTCTCAATTCTAGTTTACTGTGCTCCAGACATAATAATTTCATTTTTATCCCCCCCTTTTTTTTTATTCATGGTTAAGTTGTTTTCTTCTCTTCTCACTTTTTATTCTTCAGGACTCAGATTAAATGTCACCTCCTCATAAAACCATTTAGCATAAGTCTACTAAAGTATGCATCACCCACACTCCACCCGTTAATCAAGTTGCTCTCTTTCACATTACTTTTTTTATTTCCTTTATACAACACTTGTTCTTAATGATATGGTTGTCTCAATAAGATTAATTCCACTGTTGTTTTGTGTTGCAAACATGTAGTTTATAAAACCAATGTCACTCTGATTTGGTCTGGGGAGTGGAGCATGATTGTTCTAGAGACACAGGGCAATCCAGTCTCTCTGGACATAATAATTAGTTTGGAAATGGGAATTGTGTAGAAAAGAATTTGGCTTTGCCCAAAGGGAAGTCTTCCCTGTACCCCTGGCTTCTATAGGTAATACGTGTCATTTCTAATAGGAGTCTCTTTGTTTAGGGAAGGAACTGAATATGTTAGCTGGTAGAGTGGAGGGTGGCTATGTCAGTAAGACAAACCATAGGAGTTAGAGTAGTGACTTTGGTTCATGTGTTATCAGTTGACCTGGAGACTGAAATCAACCACAAGGGCAATCAATCAGTCATGACCACATAAAGGAGCTCCCAGTTAAAAACTCTAAACACTGTGGCAAAATACTGAGTGTATTATTACACAATATTACACAATTGTTACACAATGATTCTAGGATTATAATGTACTCTGTCTCCATGAGAAAGGAAAATGAAAGTTTTGCATGTGAAACTCTCCCAGATTCTGTTCAGAATCACACTTTAACTGTGAGCATAATAGTTTTTCAGTGAGTTTTGGGAGTCCTTCTAGCAGATTACTGAACCTGAAGGTAGTTTGGGGAACTCTGTACACTTGCAGTTTATGTCCTAGGTCGCGGTAGTCTTGTAGGCTGTGCTCTCAAACCTTGAAGTCTAAGTCCGAGTACTATAAAATCTAAGCCTAAACCTAAACCTTGAAGTCATTCTTGTGTTCTAGTTTTTCCTCATACCTAGTAAGTAATTAATCAATAAATCCTACTTACCTTTCCTTAAAAATACATTCAGAAACCAACTTCTTTTTCAGCTCCTGCCACAACTCTATTTAAGGCCACCATTATCTTTTACCTGAATTATTAAATATTATTTTAATAGATTTCCTTGCTTCTCCCTTGCCTTCTTAAATGTTTTTCTCAATACATCAACCGAAGAGATTCTTTTGAAAAATAAATTTGGCATGATACACTGCATTACTATTCATGATCCTTCAATACAGAACCCCTGCTATATGAGGATTACAGTCTTCATCCCATCTATGTTGGGCTTGGTCATATTATTGGATTTAGCTAATGAAATATAAGTGTAAGTGATTTTTCTTACTTCTGAGAAGAAGTCTAAAGAACTATGCATGTCTTTTATCAAATCTCTTCTCTTTGCCACATCATAATGGTGTTGTAATAGTTAAGTGCTGGCTTTTCATCCTGGTTCCTAAGAAGAACACAAAGAACTATAGGTAGCATGTAGCTGGCATATATTGGCTAGGGGAAAATCCTATTGTTAAAATCCACTCAGATTTTAGGATTGTGTTTTAAGGAAACATTACATATAGATAATTTACTGACACAGAAATTAGTACTGGAAGTAAGATGCTCCTATGAGAACAATCACATAAGGTAAATTATGTAGTTTTGGTTTTAAGAATGGGTAATGGTGTGGGGCGCCTGGGTGGCTCAGTCGGTTGAGCGTCCGACTTCGGCTCAGGTCACGATCTCGGGTCCGTGAGTTCGAGCCCCGCGTCAGGCTCTGGGCTGATGGCTCAGAGCCTGGAGCCTGCTTCCGACTCTGTGTCTCCCTCTCTCTCTGCCCCTCCCCTGTTCATGCTCTGTCTCTCTCTGTCTCAAAAATAAGTAAATGTTAAAAAAAATTAAAAAAAAAAAAAGAATGGGTAATGGTGAGAAAACTATTAGTAGCAGTTGGAAAATGAGAGCACATGGTGTGCAGTCGTGGAATATCTGGTAGAAGTGTTAACTGCCATAACCAGCAAGACAAAAAATATACTGGTGAATTTACAGTTCTGTATGAAAAGGTTGGGAACAGGTGTTATTAGCATGCTTAGGTATTTTTGACTGCATTTGATGAAATTGTAAAAGGAGGAGATGATCTGAGAAAAGAACAAGGGTGGGGGAGTGGGAGAGTTGCAAAGAGATAAAAGAGAATGTAGACCACCCAGAAATTCCGAAACATTCAGAGTTAGAAGATGTAACTATTTCTCATCTGTAAATGGGGAAAAACCCCACAAATGAATGGTAATACAAATATAAACCAAAAATACAAAGTATAATAAATCTTGACCTTGCCCAAGCACCAAATCAGCTTCTTTGAGCTGGAGGAAAAGAGATCAGGGAGTGAATTGTCAATAGAACTACAAAAAATTCCAAATGCTAAAAATTAAGTCTAGAGATTTGTGTATTTCTTTAAGAGGATTGTGAGCTATTACTACATAGAGTGTACTACAATCAAATAGATAATAAGGAAGTAGAGTTTAGAAAAAAATTTACTTCTAATATGCCAAAACTGTCCAGCAATTTTCACTACTCTCCATGACAGAATAACTGGTCCTAAACTTGCCCTCCTGCTGCCAGACAGAAGGCACAAGGCAACTATTTTGATCTCCACTGGAAAATAAGACACAAAGTAGTTTGATTCTGCAGAGAAAAGAAACAAGTAAGGTAAACCTCACATTTGCCTGAGCTTTCTTCCTTGAATATTTTTCTGGTTATAATGTCGAAGCAGATTAAGGTAATCAAACCGAGCAGAACAGACGATTAGATTTTGGATCTGGTGAAGTAGCTGAATTTTCAGGGCAAGAACTAGGAAGGAGAGACATATGCAGGGAAAGAACCCAGAAGTTTGCACAGGTATTCCCACAGGTGTTTGGCTATGCACAGGGTGAAACTCTATGAGGTCTACCAGAGAACAGCTATTGCAAGAGTGAGCACTGAACAGAGATACCAGAAAATGAATTAGAGTTGCCCAGCCAGACTAAGGCGACTGTGAGTGCCTTAGGCATTCTGCTGCATCCCAAGAAAGACTGCTTTAGGAATAAAGACCATGGTCTAGGATTAGGTACAAAATCAATATAGACACACTTCATCAAGGAAAAAAGCAAACCTTTAGGAACAAAAGGAATTGTTATGAATGGAATGTTTGTATCCCCCCTCCCCCTTCACTGGATGGCTTAGTATCAGACTAAGCCTCCTTGAAAAAAAGCTCATTGGGGTGCCTGGGTGGCTCAGTTGGTTAAGTATCTGACTTTGGCTCGGGTCATGACCTTGTGAGCTTGAGCCCCATGTCGGACTCTGTGCTGACAGCTCAGAGCCTGGACCCTGCTTCAGATTCTGTCTCCCTCTCTCTGTGCCCTTCCCCCACTCATGCTTTGTCTCTCTCTGTCTCTGAAAAATGAATAAGCCTTAAAAAATTAAAAAAGGAAAAAGGGTCTGTGAATTTAAGACTACCGGGTAATTAAATTTATCCCATCTGAAGAACAAAGATAAAAGCTTAAAAAGAAACCATGAAAAATATTGCTGGTCTGTGGTATAATATGAAGTGCTTTAACATATGTGTGAAAAGATGAGGCAAAAAATATACATGAAAAAATAATGATATAATCTCCCCAGTTTAGTAAAAAACATCAATCTACAGATCCAGGAATCTCAGTCAACTCCAAGTAGATAATTACAAAAAGAACTACACTTAGCCATGTCAAAATTATCAGAGGAAAACCAAAGTTAAAAAGAAAATATTTAAAACAGCCAGAAAGGAAAACACACAAGGAAAAATAACAATATAAATAATGGTTGATTTCATATCAAATGCAATGGAGGCCAGAAGATCATGAAATGGCAGTTTTTAAATTGCTGGAAACAAGCAAATAAGCAAGTAAACAGTTAATCTATAATTCTATATCCAGAGAAACTATCCTTCCAAACACACACACACACACACACACACGCACACACACACACACACACACACAGTACGCTGGAGGAAAAAAAAAACAATACAGGAGAAAAAAAGAATAGATAACTAAAATTATTTGATTCACCAGTCTGGATTAAAGAGACTCACTGTGAAAGACTTAATGATAACAGATTTCTGTCTACTCAAATATTAGGCCCATAAAGCTACATAGACACCAAAGAGGGCATATTCTCTGAAGCCCTTTCAGGTGTAGCCAAAGAAGAAAATAGAAAAGGAAAGAACTCCTGGGGAAAAGAACCACATTCCATAGAAATCTAATCTCTGGAGAAAACTAGACTAATCAAGAAACATATTCCACCTCCACAGGGTGAGAATCCTCTGCTGCTCTATAGACATTCTGTAGCAGAATTTCAGAATTGCAATGGATCAGTGACTATTGGTGCTTGCCTTTTATTTTTCCCCAGATGGGAGGATATGTTGTAGCTATTTTGCCCTTTTTCCACAATAATATACTACAAGGTCTTAAGTATAGTAATAGACTATGAGGTCTTATATAAGTGGTCTGTAAATAGTAATTTTTAGGTTGCAGGTCTCCAGATCAATAGAAATTGCATCATGAGGGGCGCCTGAGTGACTCAGTCAGTTAAGCATCTGACTTCAGCTCAGGTCATGGTCTCACAGTTAGTGAGATAGAGCCCTGCATTGGGGTCTGCACTGATGGTGGAGAGCCTGCTTGGGATTCTCTCTCTCCCTCTTTCTCTGCCCTGTCCAGCTCACTCTCGCTCTCACTATCTCTTTCAAAATAAATACTAAACGTAAAGCAAACAAACAAAAAAAGAAATTGCATCATGAGCTGACATAGAGACTATTATGAGATCCTGGGATTTTATTCTGATGATATTATTGGAAGGCACTTTGGGATTTTCTCTCTTTAGGAGTGAGTGAGAATATTTGTGACTAGAAGGATGAGAAGTACATATTGTGAGAAAGAAGGCAGACTGTGTTAAATTTAATTATTGTTGAGAATTTTCTCTGGGTGAATCTCACTGTTGAAAGATTATATACTATTTACATTAAAATTCAGGCTTACTAATATGATTTTCTTTGGCACTGGCAGTATGTGCACCGCTTCCAAGTAGAAGCTGAGAGCTTCTGCTATGAAAATGGGGTTGTCCTATATGTGGGCATCTCATTCAGCCTGGTTATCTGAGTAGACAAGACCTGGAGTAGAGCTGCAGCTTCTCCAAAACCAACAAGTAACATGTGTGAGAAAGAATTTGGTTGTTAACAACACTCACACTTTTATTATTGTTGATGTTTTGATGTTACCACTCCAAAAAGCATTGATATCTGGCAGATACATCAGAGTGTATCACTTTTCAGTTCACCCCTCCCTATGATTTTTCATTTCATCCAGAATGAAAGCTCAGATCTTTACAATGACCTGCAAGTCTCTACATAATCTGCCTGCTGTGCTCTGCTCAATTCCTTCCAAATGCCTCAGTGTCTATTCTGGCTACACAGGCTTCTTGGTTCTCTCTAAACCATGTTCCCACCTCAAGGCCTTTGAACTTGCTCTGCTGTTTGAGTGCATCTCTCCCTCCGGATATTTGTATGGCTTCTCCCTTCCCTTTCTTTAGCTGACCACATAGTCCCTTATAAGGCAATATCTTATCACCCTAAAAGAAACAATAGCTCCTACTTTCACAATTCTTGCATCCCTCATTTGCTTTTTATTTATTTTTTTTTCAACGTTTTTTTTTTTTTTATTTTTTTTTATTTTTGGGACAGAGAGAGAGACAGAGCATGAACGGGGGAGGGGCAGAGAGAGAGGGAGACACAGAATCAGAAACAGGCTCCAGGCTCCGAGCCATCAGCCCAGAGCCCGACGCGGGGCTCGAACTCACTGACCGCGAGATCGTGACCTGGCTGAAGTCGGACGCTCAACCGACTGCGCCACCCAGGCGACCCCCCTCATTTGCTTTTTAAAACTTATTTATCAGCAGCACTCTCAACAATAGCTAAATTATGGAAAAAGCCTAAATGCCCATCAACTGATGAATGGATAAAGAAATTGTGGCTTATATACACAATGGAATACTACGTGGCAATGAGAAAGAATGAAATATGGCCTTTTGTAGCAACATGGATGGAACTGGAGAGTGTTATGCTAAGTGAAATAAGTCATACAGAGGACAGATTCCATGTTTTCACTCCTATGTGGATCCCGAGAAACTTAACAGAAGACCATGGGGGAGGGGAAGAAAAAAAATAGTTAGGGAGGGAGCCAAAACATAAGAGACTCCTAAAAACTGAAAACAAATTGAGGGTTTATGGGGGGTGGGAGAGAAGGGTGGGTGGGTGATGGTTATTGAGGAGGGCATCTGTTGGGATGAGCACTGGGTGTTGTATGGAAACCAATTTGACAACAAATTTCATAATAATAAAAAAATAAAACTTATTTATCTAAGCAGTACTCATCACCATTTATGTTATATGTCTATCATCTGCCTTTACTCCCTAGAGTATAAGTTCTTTGAATTAATTGATACCTGTTTTGTTTCATTGCTATAGATACATAGCAGGAGTTAAAAAATATTTCTTAAATAACTTAACCAATTAATGCATGAATGAATATATAAATGAATGAATGAATAAAAAAAATCAAGATTGTGAAACAGTGGTACATTCCTGACCACTGTGATACCACCAGGGGTGGTATTTGAATTAAGATAGTTCAATCCTGGCAAAATAACCTGCAATAATGTCAATATTTTTATGCTTTACATTAGTTTAGGGTCTATAACTTTTTTAAATGTTTATTGATTTATTTTGAGTTACAGAGAGAGAGAGAGAGAGAGAATGCAAGCAGGGGAGGGGCAGAGAGAGAGTAAGAGAATCTGAAGCAGGCTCTGTGTTGTGAGTGCAGAGCTGACATAGGGCTTGGTCTCATGAATAGTGAGATCATGATCTGAGTTCAAATCAGGAGACAGATGCTTAAGCAACTGAGCCACCCAAGCACACCTAGAATCTATAACTTCTATCTCTTTGTGGCTGTTCACAAAATATCAAAGTTTTAAATAAATGCCGAATCAGAAAGAGTTCCATGCTGAACTATACTGGGTCTTGAGGCAAATGGAAAAACCAGTAAAACTGTAGAAATGATTCTTCCTTCTTTGTCTCCTAAAAGATTTTGTCCTGTTTCTCTCTCTCTTTTCTCCACCTCCTCCTACCTCCTTTCCTCTTCTTCTCTTCCACTTCCTTCACCTTCTACTTCTACTTCTTCTCCTCCTCCTCCTCCTTCTCCTCCTTCTATCTCTATGCCTCTCATCTATCTTTTTTATGGTTTTTTTTTTGCTCTTTCTCATTTACTTCATAGTTCCTGCCTCCTCTAGTTTCTCGTTATCACCTAGCTGTTCAACATTACTTGAAACATTCATTTATCCTTGATCCATAATTTTTTTTGTAGGGCTCTTTGACATTTCAATTTCAGTTTACTTTCTGAAAAAAGAAATTTGGTAAGTTCAGTTTTTTATGACTACATTTATGTCATTCGCATTTATGTATTAAGTACCTATTTGTTTTCACATGTTGGATCAGGCCTGACTATGGGACCAGTTTTGTTTTGCCAAAAATTGTTGTCTTTGTTAGGTTCTTCCAGAAACAGAACTTAAGCCAGGGATTCAAATGTACTAAGTACTTTGTTTGACAGGTGAAGGAAAAATTTGTAGGAGAGTAGAAAGTGAATATCAGATAGTACACATTGACTATATGAAAGTTTTCATAAGTGATAAGTGATGTGAGGAATGCAATAATAGTGTCTATTAAAGGCATCAAATAGCTGATGAGGTGAGGTCTTAGCATGGCTGGCAAGAGGAGCTGTTAGAAGAACCATCACTGACATTTAGAAAAGTGCAAAAAATTCCCTGAATACAAATTACAGCTTTTATATATGTTTATTTGGGGGATTTAAAAACTTTTTAATAATTATTGCAGTAACAATTTTTATAAATAATCGAACACATTTATGTCATTTTATGTTAGTGTTTATACATATTTTAAATACATTAGATATACTGAGAGTACTCTTATGCTACATAGAGGGACATTGTCATTAAATATTCATGTCATGCATTAGCAATTGTGATAGAGTATGATAATCAAACTGAGGAAATATAATATATGTACACAATTGCTGAATTATAATGTTTCTACTAGATACTACAGCTCAATTATAACATTTCTACTAGATGCTAGTGCTCTATGCACTGCATTAAAGAATAGTGAAATGATATAATGTTATGCATAGAGAAAGAAGACGCACCTAATGTTTGTAGGTGACAGCACCCTTCTGGTGATCTTCCAACATTCTAAAAGAAGACTTAAGTCCAGTTTTTCCAATATGAACTAGTAAAAACTTGTCCCCAACATTTTAAGAGCTGAATAGTTAATAATGAAATTCTAAAGCCTATCTATCTAATTCTAAACACTATCTTGTTTTTATTTTGTTTTACCAAAAAAAAATAGAGGAAATAAGCTATTTAAGCTTATATTTATAGGCTTAGAGGTTTTAGCCTTCTGGAGATCTTAGTATGGGTTCTTCTAAAACCTTAGCCTGAGATAAAAGCTTAGATGCAGGTCGTTTATTGAGCAGCAGATATGAAAGGGAGAGGGGCATAAAATAAGGAAGTAGGATAACTGTGTGTCTATTTCACTGGGGGTACTGAGGACCCAATGGAACATAACTCAGAATAGCTGCTTCAAAAAGGTCAAGAGACTGGAGTATTTATCCATTGGTTGAGGTTTTCCTCTCAGGACATTAGCCTCTTCTGTCCATCTGACCTGCTCCTTGTTAAGGCTGAGTGAGCATCTGTGGCTCCAGAGATTTGAGACAAAATAGTAGAGAGAAGTGAATGGCACTCAAGTTGGGATTTTGTCAGGGTACATAGGAACTGCAAGGAAATTGGAGGTGGGCCAATGTGATGTGGCATGGAACATCAAAAGGATCTGCCCCAATCCACTTCAACTATTACTCAGATCCACTTGTACTTATTAATTCCATTTTTTACTGACACTTCAAAATGGCAGCCAGTGGTAATCTCTAAAAAAGACTTAAGACCACGGTTATTTTACAAGTGATCATTTTTATTATTTTAACTGATCCATAAAATTTATTTAATAATCATCAACTTCCTCTACCACCAATTCCAGTTTTATCTTATCTCCAGTCTGCACTTCATCTAGTTTTCTTGGTGTGGAGAGTATTAGATCTCCTTCCATGAGAATAGTGAGCCCTTGATTAGCCTACCCTTTTGAGGACATGGTTGCTGCAATTATCCATTCACTATTATTACCTTATACAGAAACTTCAATCCTTTTGTTATCATCAAACCATAACAAAATACTATAGATTGGTGGCTTAACCAACAGAAATTGATCTTCTCACAGTTCTGGACGCTGGGAAGTGTAAGATCAATATGCCAGCTAATTCAATTGCTGGTGAGAACTTTCATCCTAGCTTGCAGAGAGCCATCTTATTGCTGTGAAAGATTTCTTCAGTGTGTGTGTGTGTGTGATAGAAAGAGAGAGAGATAGAGATCTTACAAGACAATGAATCCTATGAAATTAGGACCCCACTTTTATGACCTCCTTTAACATTAATTGCCTCCTAGAAAGCCTTATTTCTGTTTTTGTTTTAAGTTTACTTATTTACTTTGAGAGAGAGCCAGAGTGAGGAAGGGGCAGAGGGAGAGGAGAGAGAGAATCTCAAACAAGCTCCATGCTGTCAGTGCAAAGCTTGACTTAAGGCTTGATCTCACAATTGTGAGATCATGACCTGAGCCAAAATCAAGAGTCAAACACTTAACTGACTGAGCCACTCAGGTGCCCCTAAAAAGCCCTATTTCTAAATCAAGTCACAATAAGGGTTAGAGTTTCACCATTTGAATTTTGGGGAGGACACATTTCAGTCCATAGTGCCATCATAGCAGCCATTGGTTCAAGGTCTATACTTCTTCCTGGAGTAGAGTACATTAACCCCATAAAGCATTGTCCCTGGACTGGTGCCTAAATAGAGGCTTTAAAATACCACTCACATATTCTAGCCGACTAACTGTTTCTAGGTGAGGCAATATATGCTAAGAGGAGTGGATTTAGAAAAGTACTGACGTTATGTGCCCATTGACTTACCTCTTTTGCCAGAAAATATGTCTATTATTCTGAGGCAGTGTTTTACAAAATCTCAAGTAGGTAAATCTGCCACTCAGTAAGCCTTTGGAAATTCCTGCTTATAAATTACTGTAAATCATTGTAATGTATCCAGTACATGATAGGTAGCCTCAGACCCATAGCCACTTGATAACCAATGAACAGGCACTTGTATTCATCGAGGACTCCATAAAACTCTAAAAGCTACTTTTCAAATGGCAAACCTTATATTGCCTCAGAGAGCATGTCTTGTTTAAGTGTTTCCTGAGTTTCCCCTATTTGAACTTCCCAGAGATTCCACAACAGATCTTTTTCTACCAGTGAGATACTTAACAATATTGGATCTATTTTCATAGTCCAAGAGGCAAGAAAGTTGGAACTCAGCCTGGTCCTGAATCTGATATAGATCTTGTTTTAAACACCCACTTGAAACTGGTAGCTTGTGAATCATTTGATAAATGGGTCAAAGCAGTATTTCAACATTTGCTATTTCTGCCTAGAACATTCAAAGAAGTTCACTAAGCACTGTGCCCCTTTTTTTACTGGTAGAGTATTTGGGTACAAGGACTTGTCATTTACTTTATATATACTAGCATGACTATCTACTGGCATGACCTCTATCATTGTTCTCCTTAAAAGCTTTATCTGAGTTGAAAGTGCTGAATCCTTTGGGGGTTTACTTACCACTCACTAGTACAAATGCTTCTTACTAGGACATTTAGGCTACTTTCCACTATTTATTCTTAAGGCAAAATTACATTGATGACCTCCATGTATTAGACCAAAGTGGTATTCTGCAGAATATCAAGTAAGTTATTATCTCTGCAGGCTATTATTTGAGAGAGAACAGGAGAATTGACATAGCTCTTGAGTAAGAACTGCTAACTTTTACATGTAAATGGAAAATGCATTTGATCCTTTTTATTCCCAGAGATTGAAAAACTACACTTGTCTTAAAAGTAGCTATGTACTAAGTGCTAAAGACTGTTGCTCTGTTTCCAGCAAAGATGCTCCATCCAAGTACAGCAGCTACATTTGGGCCACTTGTTTGTTAAGTTCTCAGTACTCCATTGCCATCTTCCCAGAATTATGTTTATAGAAGCTACACTGGCTGATTGAACAGGAGTATAACAGGACCACAATCTACATAGACTTTATATATGTGGCAACAGTATTTATAATTTCACCTGGGATTCAGTATTTCTTCTTGCCAGAGAGTAATTGAGTTCCACAATCCCTTCCTTTAAGACTGTTGTCTAGGAGCTACAACAGCTGACAGCAAATATTTTAGTTTCTGTTTCTCAAAAAGTAAAGCCTGAGACAAGGACTTGGAAACAGTTTATTTAGGAGTCAATTCACAGGAAGAAGGAAAGAAATAGAGGAGAATGTGCCACAGCAAACAATTCAAAGCCAATAAAGCATGCATTATAGGAAGTGGTTACTGCTGTGTGCAACTGAGTCTTACCACCATCAGAGACTCTGTGAAGAACCATGTAAAATACCATGTCCCTCTGTCAGAAGGACAAGAGACTGAGGTTTTATTTACCTCTCTTGTTATCCATTGCTTGAGGGTTGTGGTAGGCAGAATAATGGCCCCTCGAAGATGTCCATGTCCTAATGCCTGGGATCTGTGAATATGTTAGTTACATGGCAAAGGGAATTAGCATTGTGGCTCAAATGAAGGTAGCTAATCAGCGGATCTTAAAACAGAAAGATTATCCCAGATTACTTGTGTGGGTCCAGGGTAATTGCAAGGATCTTTAAAAATGGAATAAATAAGCAGAAAGTCAGGTGAGGTACTGTGAGAAAGACCGAACCAGCCATTGCTAGCTTTGAAGACAGAAGGAGGCCAGACGCCAAGGAACAGCCTTTAGAAGCCGGAAGAGTCCAGGAAGCAGATTCTCTCCTTGGGTCTCCAGAAGGAAAGCAGCCCTGCCACCACTATTGATTTTAGTGGTGAGACACATTTCAGATTTCTAATCTCCAGAGCCATAAGATAATAAATTTGTGTTGTTTTATGCTATTAAGTTTGTGGCAGTTTGTTAAAACAGCAATAGGAAACTCATACAAAGGTTATCTTGAGAGCTGCCCTGTGTTTGGAGTCAGTGACTCTTATAGTTTCAGAGAAAGCCCCGAAGCAGAAAAGTAGAAAAGCAGCACTCACTTTTATTAAGATACTCTGAAAGCACATGGAAACTGTCAAACTCAATCCCAAGTGAAATGAGAGCCACTTTGAGGGATGGTGACACAGGCACCCAAACCTTCTGCTACACCATTGTGTCCTCTTTTTGCAGGTATGAAGAAATTATCTAACTTATTCACTCATTCATTCATATATTATTTGAGTGACTGATAAATAGAACCCATTTAATGATATATTAAAATGCCCCATACTCCTTTAAGGAAACTCTACATAGAATTATTTTATGCCAGCCACTGCACCATTTATCAGCTAAATACATTTCTAAAATTGTCAGAGATTTTAATGAAAAACAATTGAAATGTTGGAGTTGCATGTCAAAAATCAGAGCTGTGTGAGAAGTGATATAATGATCAAATTACAATTTGGGTGAATATACGAGAGACAACAACAGTTTGAAAATATGAGCAGGGAGTTTACCTGACTTGCTATAATTAGAATTGATTAAAAACCCTTTAAGCAAGACAATAAGACAAAAATAAAAATTGATGGATTTTACTTGTTAAAAAATAATTTTGTTGTCTCCAAGTGATAAACAATACTAAATAATGAATTACTATGTGATAAAAATAGAATAAAAGTTACATAATGATTACTTAATAATATATTTTTAACATCTTAGTGGAAAATGGGCAAAGTATAGAAAGAGAAGTTTACATAAAAGAAATATAAATGACAAGATATTAAAAAAGTCAGTCTCATTGCTTGTGAGTTAAATAAATAAAAAATTTTAACAATTATAAAATGTTTTAATCTATAATACTATTAGTCATTAAAAATTCTTGATAATATCTAGAGTTAAAGAAGGTAAAGATACTGTGAATTTGGTGAGATTATAAATCAGCCTGCCTTGTATAGAAGGCAACATTGTGTACAAGGTAAAATGTACATAAGCTTTGAGATAAAAATTATTTAAAAAATGATCATTAAAGTGGGTTGAATGTTGTGTTCCCCCTAAACTTGTATGTTGAAATCCTAAGTCCCAATGTAATGGTAGGTGGCAGGGCTTTTGGTAAGTAATTGGATCATGAAGATGGATGGAACCCTCATGAATGGGATTAGTGCCTTTATAAAGAGACCCTAGAGAATTTCCTTACCCTCTTTCTATCATGTGAGGATGCATGGAGAAGTCAGCAGTCTACAACCTTGAAGTGAGATCTCACCAGAACTTGAATATGCTGTTTTCTGATCCCAGACCTCCAGTTTCCAGAACTGTGAGAAGTAGATTTTTGTTGGTCATAAGCCACCCAGTCTATAGTACTTTCCTAGAGCAGCCTGAAATAAGACAATCATGCAAGTTCACAAAAGTATATGTACACATATGCTCATTAAAGTATTTTCTATAGCAGAGAAACCTTGGATTCAATCTGAATATCTGCCAGTAAACAACTTCTTAAATAACTTAGTGACATATATTCACACAATAGAATATTATAATAGAAAATGTTATAAATATGTGTATGTGTGTGTTTGTGTATGTATGTACTGCACTAGTTATTAACGTTATAGAGAGGATTAGTAGTAATGAATACTGGGGTATATCACATATACCTTATGATAAAATATGGAATTTCATGTGATATATGTATATAATATAATGTTATATATTTGAATACATATTCTATATTTTATAATTATAAAAATAACATATGTTTTGGGAACAAACAACCAAATTGGTATTCTACAGGTAAGTCTTAAAGCAAGAGAAAGTAAAACCCAAAGGAGAAAAGAAACATGCACTTCTCATCATATCTGTGATTTTGGCTGCCTCATTCACATGTGGATCTCTGACTAGTGATGAGAACAGAAACAGGCAGCTTTAGTGAATGTTAGAAACATCTCAGTGGGGATGAAGTTACAAAGAGGTGGGGTCCAGGGGTGTAGAAAATATGAAGAAATATTGGCTATAGTGATTTAGGAGAGGATGCATTTCTTTCTTTTTAAAAATTGTTTATTTATTTTGAGCAGGGGAGGGCAGAGGGAGAGAAGGAGGGAGAGAGAGAAACCCAAACAGGCTCTGTGCTGTCAGCACAGTGCCCTACATGGGGCTCGATCCCATGAACTATATATAGATCATTACCTGAGGCAAAATCAAGAGTCGGACGCTTAACTGACTAAGCCACCCAGGTGCCCTAATAAATTTATCTCTAATATGGAAGAGGATTCATGGGAAATACAGATAAAGGGTCTATAATATCATCAAAGGATCCACAAAATAGTCAAAACTCACAAGAAATCCTTATGATCCAAAACGTGGACAACTAACAGTTGTTAGTATTAAATAGTTCACAACTATGCTTTATAAATGTTTAAATCATTTTAAGATCAGTTGTGCTGATTTATAATCCCAATGTATCTAGACTTTATAAATGTTTAAGTCTTCACTTTAGTTTTTTCTTAAATTTTCAACTGTTGGATATTTATGCATTTATCAGTAACTTAGAAATGAATAAAAAGATGTTTATTTTGTATTCAGGTGAAAATGAATAGAGCTGTGAATTTTCCAAGCTTACTCATATAGTGGTTAATAGCTATGGCTCAGAAGTTAGGAAGGCCTGAGTTTGAATTCTCTAACACTCTAACTGTAGGAAGCTTAAGAAATCTGATATTTAAATTTCTTATGTTCTTTAAAAAGGATAATAAGGTTATTATTGTTTATAGTTATTGTGGTTAAATTATTATGTATATTATTCTAGGTATAGTGCCTTGCATAGAATAAGTACTGAATTGACCAATCACTATTTTTAATCACCCCTTTTGAACTCTCACAGTATTTTGACTCTCTCTACAGCCCTGCTACAATAATTATAATTGGATTTGACATCCTTTCCTCTGTTATAAGGCACTTTATTGTTTAATCCTGACCCTACTACTTTATACACATGCTCTAGCCATACTGGAGATGCCTGACATTTATTAAACCTTATTTCAATTTTTCCTACACATTTCTTTCCCTACTTGAAGTCTTTTTCTCCCTTTGTATCCACCCCGCCCATTCATAATTCATTCTGTCCTTAAGACTTAATTACTCTCGGGGCGCCTGGGTGCCTCAGTCGCTTAAGTGTCCGACTTCGGCTCAGGTCATGATCTCACAGTCCATGAGTTCGAGCCCCACGTCGTGCTCTGTGCTGACAGCTCAGAGCCTGGAGCCTGCTTCACATTCTGTGTCTCCCTCTCTCTCTGTTCCTCTCCTGCTCATGCTCTGTCTCTCTCTGTCTCAAAAATAAATAAACATTAAAAAAAATTCTTACTCTCTGGATTGTTTCTCTCATGTACTCCCATAATCTCTCTGCTTCTCTGTATATATTTATCACTTAACCACTGAGTACTTATCTGTGTTCCTAACAGTTTAAAACTCAGTACTTAGCAGGGCTGTCATAAAGCAGCCTCAATTAATGAATGACTTTGAAAAAAGAGGAAAAATGAAAGAAAAGTTAGGAAGGAAGGAAGGAAGGAAGGAAGGAAGGAAGGAAGGAAGGAAGGAAGGAAGGAAGAAAGGGAAAGAAAGAAAGAAAGAAAGAAAGAAAGAAAGAAAGAAAGAAAGAAAGAAAGAAAGAAAGAAAGAAAGAAAGAGAAAGAAAGAAAGAAAAAAAGAAAGAAAAAGAAAGAAAGAAAGAAAGAAAGAAAGAAAGAAAGAAAGAAAGAAAGAAAGAAAGAAAGAAAGAAAGAAAGAAAGAAAGAAAGAAAGAAAGAAAAAGAAAGGGGGGTAGGTAGAGGAAAGAAGGAAGGAGGAAGGGAGGTAGGGAAGAAAGGAAGTAAGTAAGCTGCTTTTAGGTCTTAACCTCTTATAATTCATGTTATTATCAGGAGATGGAATTGCTAGAGAGGATCAGGCTGTTCTAGTGTAAGACTTTAGTCTGAAGCCAAAAGTTAATGATGGAAAAGTTCAGCCAAGTCCCCTCGAAAGCATCAACATCCTTTCATCCAAACCCACCTTATCTCACATTTCTGATTATCCTTCTACTCTGTTCTTCAAAATCATTCAAGATCAATATTGCACGTGGCCCCAATTGGGCTAGTGATCTCTCCTGTCCTGCCTTCTGCTGCATCTTGATGGCTTAGTACAGATCCCTGTTAACAGCTCCTACCTGATGCCAATGCCACCTGCTATGGCAAAAGAATTTGTAATACAGTTATTAAATTCACTCATAACATTTAGGCTATTTAGTTTGATAGTGACTTCTGTTCAAAAGGTACCCCTTCCACATGTCATGAGATGAAAACGAAAATAATTCCTTTGTCTGTGAATGCCTATGCTGGCTGAAAAATGCTCAGCTTTTGAACAGCTTTTTCTGAACAGACTTTTAAATTGAGGATTGTTACTAGTTTCTAACAAAAAAGTCCTTCCTCAATTTCCACCATATAAATGAGGTCGGGTTTAAAGCCAATGATCAGGGGTACCTGGGTGGTTTAGTTAGTTAAGTATCTGACTTCAGCTCAGGTCATGATCTCATGTTTCACGAGTTCGAGCCCCGCGTCAGGGTCTGTGCTGACAGCTCAGAGCCTGGAGCCTGCTTCTGATTCTGTGTCTCCCTGTCTCTCTCCCACTCATACTGTCTCTTTCTTTCTCTCAAAAATAAATAAACATTAAAAAATAAAAAAACCAAATAAAACCAATGATCAAGTGCCTGCCCCCTTTTGTAGTCTTAACAATAGATAAATAATGTAAATAATACAATATATATTATACACTTAGATAAGTAACATATTTAAAAATGCATGCCTTAAAATAATGATATACATTTATTTTAAGAGTTTTCAAAGTAGGTTTTCGTAGAAATATATTTGATTCTCACAAAAATCAGTTAATTAGGCATGAAAGTTATTATTTCCATTTCAGAAATATAAATGTGCATCAAAGACACTTAAATATAACTTCCTGTAAACTTTTCCTATTGTAAAATTGTAGACTCATTTTTAGAATGTAGTGCATTTATGTAATACCATGTCGATTTCCAAGCCTACAGCATAATTAACAGTTTAACAAATGAGAATGCCAAATAATTTTTCCTTTTTAAAAAATAGTAGACTTTAACTTTTAGAACAGTTTAAGTTTACAGGAAAATTGAGCAGAAAGTACAGAGAGAGTTTCTATATTACTCCTCTCCCCCTCTATTGTTAACATTTTGCCTTGATGCTGTACATGTGTTATAATTCATGAACCAATACTGATTATTATTATTATTATTATTATTATTATTATTAAGTGAAGACTGGGGTTTTTACTGTATGGGATTAGCCAAATGCAAATGGCATGTATCTACTATTCCAGTGTAAAACAGAATAGTTTTATTTTTCTAAAAATTCACCATTTGCTTTTTTCAGTTGTTACAATACAATATTGGGATGCAAGTGTGGGGGTGGGTGAAGGTGTGTTTCTAACATCCCTCCAACCCCCAGGTAACCATTGACCTTTTTATTGTCTCTATAGTTTGCCTTTTCTAGAATGCCATATAGTTGGAATCATATAGTATATGGCCTTTTCCAATTGGCTTATTTCACTTTGCTATATGCATTTAAGGTTCTTCATGTCGTTTTGTGGCCTGGTAACTTATGTCTTTTTATTGCTGTTAATATTCTATTGCACCATAGTTTTTGTTTTGTTTTTGCTTTTGTTTTGTTTTGCTTTGTTTGTTTGTATCCATTCACCTATTATTGAAAGATATCATGGTTACTTCTATGTTTTGGCAATTAGGAATATAGCTGCTGTTAATATCTGTGTGCAGGGTTTTTTGTGGACATAAGTTATCAGTTCCTTTGGGTTAATACCAATGTGTTCAATTTCTAGATAGCATGGAAAGAGTATGTTTAACTTTGTGAGTTTTTGCCAAACTGTTTCCAACATGGCTTTACCATCTTGCATTCCCACCAGCAATGAATGAGAATTCCTATGCTCCACATCCTAATCAGCATGTGTTGTAGATGTTTTAGATATTGAAGGGTTTTGTTTGGATCTTTTGTCTACTTTTTAATTGAGTTGTTTGTTTTCTTGTCAATGAGTTTTAGCAGCACTTTGTTTGTTATGTTTATCAGATATGTCTTGCTAAGATTTTCTCCCAGTATGTGACTTGGATTTTCATTCTTTCAAGAGTGTTTTTTGCAGAAATATTTAATTTTAATGAAGTCTAACTTATCAATTCTTTCTTTCTTAGACTTTGCTTTTTGTGTTCTATCTAAAAAGCCATTGCCAAATCCAAGGTTACTCGGATTTTCTTGTATATTATCTTCTAGAAGTTTTAGAGTGTCGTGTTTATATGTAAGTCTATGGTTGTAATAATATACTTCCTTTACCAATTTAAATCATCAATAGAAATGGCTTTAGTGTAGTTGTTAAAAACAGTGTTTCATGTCAGTCTTTCTGGGTTCTAATTTTGGGGGTACCAACCTACTTGGTGTGACCTTTTTAGATTGCTTAAGTTTTCTGTGTTCTCACTGATTATATAATAGAACCTAATAGTAGTGCCTACAATATAAGGTAGGGTTGTATAATATAATACATTCAAAGTGTGTTAGAATACTTAATAGACATAATGAAGGATTAATCGTAATGATTGCGTTGTGTTGTAGCAAAATGATTTGCTCAGATACTATTGAGATGGAGGAGACTTTGGTCCACAATCTGTATTGCTTCTGTCTCCTTTGTGCCCATCTCTATTGTATCTTACTGTTGCCATGATCCTGACTGAGGCAGCAGTAACCAAACCCAATGACCCATTTTGTTCTGAGTTTGGAAAACTCTATTACAATTTTGTCTAAAAGAGAGATAAATTATAAGTAAATAAGCCATGAGGTCATTTTTTAATATACATTATAGAATATAAACTTTGTGACTTGTATTTTGCCCACTCAACTATGTTTGGTTCTCTGGATATTTACTACTTGATAATAGTAAATCTTTGCTTCTCGAGGTTATTTGGTTGGGGAGAAGGAAAAGGAAAATAAAGAGAGAGAGAAAAAAACTTCAGCCACAACAAACAATAGATACCAAATGCTAAGTAAATAAAACTATAAATTCAAATACATATGTTAATTTCTTTGTTATAATTAAGAGCACATCATTTAATTGCACATAAATAAATAATATACTGAAAAATATAAACATCGTATGAGTAGCTATTCAACTAAACTATTATTATATTGTTCTTTTATCATGTTGCAGAACTGTATGGGTTACTTATTGACAAAGGCCCATTATGGAGTGCTGCAAGGTGTGTGTTAGGCTCCTACAACTGCTCCTCTCTTTAGACTGGCGTATCTAGCTATCATTTTATATGTTACCATTCTTAGGATCCCAGCAAAACACAAATTAGATTTGGGAAGGCATTCACAAATAGGAAGTAAGAAAAAATTGGTTATTCCATGGGTATATGGGAAATTTCAGTACTCTCCTCTCAATTTTGCTATGAACTTAAAACTTTAAAAAATAAAGTCTATTTTAAAAAATTGGTTATTCTTTACAAATGGATGAGTATAATACATAAATCCAGGAGCCCTAAGTAACCCTGTTTCCTTATACTGACTGGGGAGCAGATGAGGCTGAGCCACCAAAAGAGACAAAAGAACAGAACAGAAACATGAAGTGGGGCTCATATGAGAACTGGAATGTACTACTGGCCTACCTGATTCCACTAATTTCCAGACTTCAATTAAGCAACTCCATTAATAAAATATTCCCTTTTGCTTATTGTAGATAGGGGCTTTTGTTAATTGCAGCAATATATAAAAAGCCCTGAATATAACGTGAGTAAATAAATTAAGGGTGATAGGATTAATGGGATACTGTCTGGAAAGGGAAAACTGTATCACCAATGCTAACTTCTTGATTTCCTGATCCTGCCTATTTTAACTTGAGATCCCTTCAGTATTTTTTCTTTTTTCTTTCTTTCATTTTTCTTTCCTTTCCTTTCCTTTCCTTTCCTTTCCTTTCCTTTCCTTTCCTTTCCTTTCCTCTTTTCTTTTCTTTTCTTTTCTTTTCTTTTCTTTTCTTTTCTTTTCTTTTCTTTTCTTTCCTTCCTTCCATCCTTCCTTCCTTCTCTCCTTTCTGTCTCTCTCTTTCTTTCTCCCTTCCTTCCTTCTCTCCTTTCTCTTTTTCTTTCTCTTTCTTTCTCTCTCTTTCTTTCTTTCTTTCTTTCTTTCTTTCTTTCTTTCTTTCTTTTTCTTTCTTTCTTCTTCCTTACTCCTTCTTTCCTTCCTTCCCTCCGTTCTCTCTCTTTCTCCCTTCCTTTTTTCCTTCTCCCTTCCTTCTCTCCCTTCCTTCCTTCCTTCCTTCCTTCCTTCCTTCCTTCCTTCCCTCCGTTCTCTCTCTTTCTCCCTTCCTTTTTTCCTTCTCCCTTCCTTCTCTTCCTTCCTTCCTTCCTTCCTTCCTTCCTTCCTTCCTTCCTTCCTTCCCTCCGTTCTCTCTCTTTCTCCCTTCCTTTTTTCCTTCTCCCTTCCTTCTCTCCCTTCCTTCCTTCCTTCCTTCCTTCCTTCCTTCCTTCCTTCCTTCCTTCTTTTCTTCCCTCCCTGTCTTCTCTCTCTCTTTCTTTCTCCCTTCCTTTTTTCCTCCTCCCTTCCTTTTCTTTCTTTCTTTCTTTCTTTCTTTCTTTCTTTCTTTCTTTCTTTCTTCTTTCAAGGTGGAGTTCCCCTTATTTTTTGTTTAATTGTAAGTTTGAAGAATTCTAGAATTGAAGTGTTATGTAGACCAGCAATACCCAAGTTAATATTCATCAGAATTTCTTCTGTCAATTTTTAACCATAAAAATGTTCAGTTTCCACACCTGCATTTATGGTTCAGTAGGTCTGTGGCAGAATCTGGGAATCAATATTGTTATGAAACATAACATATGAAATGATTCAAATGTTTCATTTGAGAAATGTTGTTCTAGACCAAATCTTTCTATTCTTAAAACTTCTTTTAGTTTTCAAATTTCGTTGTGACCAACCTTGGGTATTTAAGTTTCCTATTAATTGAATCTCATCCACTATTTATCATAAAGTACATTTCCATAATAATTTTTAATTTGTTCAGGTCATTTTCTCAGTTCAAGTTTCATTTTCCTTTTTAGCTTTGACATCATAATTTGTCAGTTCAATAATTCACTACTAAGCTAAATATCTACAACTCACTACCTAACTGAAAATTGGCATCCATTCTTTTGGTCTTTTCTTATTTTGTGTCTTTAATATCAATAATTGGGAAATTATGAATTTCTGACTTTCCCATGCCCATTTCCAATTGCTTTTGATTTTAGCTTTTATGGAGAAGGCTGTGACACTCTACTGATTGTGACCAAGACAAAATCATATTACTTAATTAGTGATCAGCTCTTAGTGATTCTTGGCAATTTTTGATGGTTGCATTCTCTAGTGCAACCATCTCAACCTTCACTACCTTAGTAGCTCAAGTGATATTTGACCTTTGCAGATGACTTCAACACTATTTACTGAGACAGAAATCAATCTAAAGTCAGATTCCTTACTTTGCCTTACCTCTACCTCAAAATCTCTCTTTATCTTTAGTTTACATTTCCTTTTCAGTTCTTAACTCTTAGGAAGATCTGCTCCTTTTCTTTACCAAGACTAACCCCTAGATTTGTGTTCTTTATCTTATCTTTTCTGTCTCAGACTCTTATTGCATCAATTATTCTACTTGCTAGCATCTTTAATCTTTTGTTTTCTACTGGATTCTTCCCTTCTGCCTTCAAATATGTTTTGGTCTCCCCATCCTTGCACAAAAGAGGTTGCTCCATAAATATTTAATGAAGTGATATTGAATTGAATTGAACTTAATTCTTCAAGCTCACAGAGTTACTAGTGACAGAGCCAAAAAAATTAAAATACAGGATTCCTGACTTTAGTTCAATATTCTTTCCAAAGAAAACAAACATTTCTTGAAGGTATATTTTGCAACTAAGTATCTTCCAAAATCTAAATCTAGTGACTATATTTGTTAAAGTATACATGTTTAATCCACTAAAATGTAATATTGTTTGTCTACTCATCAGTAAATACTATTGATCCTAATATAGTATCTATTTGGTCATTAAAATCTCATGTTATACATTATACATGTAAATAATTAGTTACAGAATTGGAAACATATTAGTCATGTATGATGGATAAACTAATTTGAATGGCTTATTTTATTACATCATTTAAATGCTGTTATAGGTTAATTTAATACCAAAGACTTTTTATTTATTACCAAATTGATTATTACTTAATAGCTTATCATATTTATATCTCGGAGATGCTTGAGAAACAGTCACTATTAATTTAAAATCAATTATAATAGTTGAATAAAGAACCGTTATCCCTTTTTCCTGTGTAGAAAATGAAGTCTTAGGACAAAAACAATGCATCACTTTTTAGAATTGAAATCTATTCTGAGAAAAATGATGCCAGTCACACACATGCAGAACAAACCTCTGACCAGACATAATTTTATTATATTAATTTATTGGTTAACTCCTCTTGGGCTGCTGTAAACATAACAGGAGCCAGGCTATGAATTGCAAAATACATTCACAGGACATAACCAGATGCCCAGCATTTCAATGTTATATAAAGGAGTATTCTCTCGAACACGAATTTCAACCTCTGGTTTCTTGTTTACATAAGACTATGATTCCTTTTCTTTTCCCTGAAATAATATAATTACATGATAACAAATTTTAAGTGAAAACACTTACATATAGTAGATATATGATCATATCCTTTCAAGCTGAAGCTATGGATTCTGAAATTTGGTACTTGTTTAGATAGATGCCTAGAGATAATAAATACAGTACATCTTATTGATTGACTACCTTTTGGTTTTACACATTTCAGAATTGCACAAGGAAATAATTTTAGGTCATATTCTCTAAAAATGGTATATATGATTTTCCAACACCTGAAAACTTCCTACCTAGATTGACTATAAATTCATAATTTTTACATTTATGTAAACAAATTGTATGCCATTTCTAATTCTAAGCTTTTATCACACAGAACTTATAATAACTTTGTAATAATTTTAAAATATAAAGTTTAAGATGAATAAGAACCAAACTTGTATGTGTCTTAATGCTGCACATGATATCTGCCCATCTACACCCAGCATTAGTATTGATGCTTGATGCTTTTACCACTTCACCAGACTAGAGACGGTATAATTATGTATGTTGCATATGACTTTGATATTAGAGGTGGATTATGAACAATGGCTTGTACAAGACCACAATAGGTCTTAAGTAGTCTTAGCTAAGATCTTTGTATGTTCCAGCAAGTCAGTTCTAACATTTCTATTTTGTCATGAGGATGAGAAAGGTTTATATAGGAAATCTGCTGATGATTTTATATAAATCTTTGCAAAATGTATTATTAGAAACATATATTAACTTTATTCTACTTCTGTCATTAAAATAATGATCCTAGATAATGTAACCAATCACAAAATAAAACAGGATGCATACTTTGGTTATATGGAAACATTTATTTCTGCCATCATCAGTGTCACCCTGCTAACATTTACATCCTGTTTAGAAGGGAGGAAGAAGATAAAAATTCCATTTTACCCTTTGTTTGGCATTGTTGAACTATTTTTAACAGGACTAATATCTTTCAGTATCTTCTAGTCAGCACTTCTCAATCAGATGTAGAGAGAGAATGGGAGTTGATTGGGGGAAGCAATATATCCTCAGAGAATTTGGAATATTTTACTATAGGTTGTATTATTGTTAAAAATTTTAAACTTCAAAAATTATTTTAAATACATCGAGAATTATCATTCTTTCCTCTAGCTTTATGTCATAAAATGTCTTAAGATCTTCATCATTCTAATATAGTTTTTATATTACATACTTTATTTTATAATAAAAATGTGTTACATTTTAAGATAAGTCTTAGGTATTTTGCCATTATGTGTCTAACATTATATGGACACTTTTTGGTTGTTCAGTTTCTTGATTTGCACTATCTTAGGCATTATAAACTAAGAAGATTAGAAAATATCTTCCAGCATTCAACTCCTTGTTTCTCATGCTTTAGTAACATTGGCCTCATTTTTTTCTTAATGTGTCAAGCCAGTTTCTATCTCATGGCCTTTTTACTTGTTATTCTCTTTGTAGAAACATACTCTTCCACTGACTCTTATCATCTGGTTTCTGTTCAAATTTCTCTTCCTTAGTAAAGAATTATCTGATTACTCTTTCTAAGGTGGCCTTCCCAGCCCACTTTATCTTTGTGACACTCATCAATATTTGACTTTATTTTTATTTATTTGCTTATTGTCTTTCTTTTCCACTAGAATGTGAAATCCATAAGGTAAAGGCATTGCATCTTGTTTACTGCTCTGTTTGCATTGCCTGGAATATCAATGATGGTACATTTTTGATACTCAAAAATGTTCTGACTCAATAAATAACTGGATGAATGAATCAATCAATGAATTAATATATGGTATCTTGCCTCAAGTGACTCACTGTCTAATGAGCCTGTCAATTACTATTACCTAAATATATTGTGAATATCACATTTATTTATTAAAGTTACCATCTCAATCTTCTGAAAATGATTACCAGCTCTGGTTGCTTCCATTGAAACTGGGATAAAGCAATAACATTATCTGTCTTAAATGAACAGCAGTGTTTTCTAATCTTACAAATACTAATACAAACAAGAAAAAACATGTTAGAAGGAAAGGCAGTTTATTAAAATTTTATTGGTTGATAATCTTTAATCTGATTCTTTTATTTTTATTTAGCTTTTCTATATCAAAATACAGTAATTCATATGGTTACATAGAGAAGGTAATCAAATCATTAAAAAATTTCTCTTTAGAACCAAAGCATAAGAGACTCTTAAAGACTGAGAACAAACTGAGGGTTGATGGCGGGTGGGAGGGTGATGAGGGTTGATAGGGGGTGGGAGGGTGGGTGATGGGTATTGAGGAGGGCACCTTTTGGGATGAGCACTGGGTGTTGTATGGAAACCAATTTGACAATAAATTTCATATATTGAAAAAAATTCTCTTTAACATCATTGATCATGGATATCAAAGCAGATAAATAAATTAGAGTGTTGCTATGAGTGCAATTTCCTTATATGTCCCCAAATTCAAATTTATTTATTTATTTATCATTTTAAAAATGTTTATTCATTTTTGGGAGACAGAGAGACACAGAGCACAGGCAGGGGAAGGACATAGAGAAAGGGATACACAGAATCCAAATCAGGTTCAAGGTTCTAAACTGTCAGCACAGAGCCTGATGCAGGGCTCGAACCTATCAACCATGAGATCATGACCTGAGCTGAAGTCGGATGCTTAACTGACTGAATCAACCAGGCACCCCCCAAAATTCAAATTTAAAAAATAAGTTGTCAAATTTCAAGTGTGAAGTTTAGTCCCTTTCATATAATAGGAATTTAATGTATGCTTTTAAAGAAAACAAAATTGTGTAGCAAAACTTGTGGACTCACTTATGGAAATCTAATGAAATTATTGGCCTCCATAACTAGAGCAATATTTCCCACTCTCTGTGGTGATGGAAATGTTCAATCATCGGTGCTGTCCAATATGGTAGCCACTAACCATTTGTAGCTCTTGATTACTTGAAATGTGGCCAATGTGGCTGAGGAACTGATTTTTAAATTCTGTTTAATTTTTAGAAACTTTGATTTAAGTATAAATTCTTGTACATGGCTAGTGGTGGTGGTTACTATTTTGGAGATTCTCTTATTCAATGTCAAAGATAATAATTTCTAACAGCTTAAGTACTGTCTATTTTGGAGCTCTCAGTTGTCACAGTGTTCTGGATATGAATAACCTTGATTTTAATCTAAATCTTTTAGCTTTTTTTTTTAATTTTTTTTTTAATTTTTTTTTTATTTTTGGGACAGAGAGAGACAGAGCATGAACGGGGGAGGGGCAGAGAGAGAGGGAGACACAGAATCGGAAACAGGCTCCAGGCTCCGAGCCATCAGCCCAGAGCCTGACGCGGGGCTCGAACTCACGGACCGCAAGATCGTGACCTGGCTGAAGTCGGACGCTTAACCGACTGCGCCACCCAGGCGCCCCTAAATCTTTTAGCTTTTTACCCTGCTAAAGTCCATAGTATATTGAGGTTCTACATAGCATTCCACTGTGACACATTTCTCATAAAGGCTAGATGTGATACCCCATAAATTTCTTCCCAGATATAATTCTGTGATATTTGAAAAAGTAATGTGAAAATGTAGCCATTTAATGGATAATCATTGTTATTTCTTTTGTGTTGATTGGGGAGAAAATGTCAGATTGTGAAAAGGAAACTAGTTCATAACTCTAAAAGGTGGATAGCTGTCATATAGAAGCCCAAGTAAATCTTTCCTGGTTTCATCAATGGTTTTCTTATATAAGAACTATTACCTAAGTCACTGAAAAATTTTGAATAGCATAGAGTGAAAGCATTTTATAAGAAAATAATTTGTCATTCTACAGTATTACAAAGCATACATATGGACGTAATGCTCCATCTCCTACATAAGAATTTTAATGACACAATTAACACTAACTGGGCTGAAGTAAACATTATATTTTTAGTTAGTTTTTTTTTTTTTAATTAGAGATTGGGCTGTGGAGTTTAACACTATCTGTCAGTACTTTTTACAAGTTATTTATTTAATTCCCCAGATGTTGATAACAACTGTACTCACCTTGCAGAGCTATCATGAGAATTATATGGAAAATATATGAAACATGTCTAGCATGGTGTCTGGCACATAGTAGGCATGAGGTAAATGTCGTTTTCCATTTTTCTTTTTTTCCCAGGAGCCATTATTGGCACCATTAAGAGAGCAAAGCATGAGAGAGGGTTAAGCACTTTTTTCCCCTGTAAATTGAGGTAACCTGCTTGGAACATCAGTGTACATAGATATATACTTGCCATAGACAAGAGAAGGAAGAATCTTCCATTTTAAGATAATAAGAATACATAACTCTACTGAGGCGTTAGTTCTTTTAATAGGTACCTTTGTCAAGTAAATCATGATTTTGAAGAAAACAGCCACCTTTTACTTGCACACTATGATTAACATTACAAAAATACACAAAATAAGACTTATTTTATTTCCAAATGTCCACATATAGAAGATTACAGAAGGTGATGTAAGCTCCGTAAGTCTTTTTTTAAAAGAACGTTGTGGGGAAAATGGTGGAGCAGTAGGAAGAGCAAGAAACTAAAGGATGCTTGACTTTTCTGGTTTGTGTCATTTTTACCTTAACATATTTTTCTGCATGTTCATTTCCTTTGTGTGCTTTTCTTTCTTAAAGAATAAAAGAAAATCTGCCTCATGAAAATGCAGGAGAGTCATCCCACATAAAGACCATCTTTAAAATGCGCATTATTTATTTGACAGACTGTAATGGCTGTTTCAAGGATATTATGGGCTGTCACGTGAATATGTATTTTAGAATGAATACTACAGTACAAATACTGTGCTTGCACAATGCACATCAAAAATATAACCTAATGAAATCTCTTTTGAAGATTAGGCAATGTATGAGGGTATCCTGGAAATAGAAAACCCAGTTGAGTTAAAACAAGAAAAGACCTTATAAGCCCTAAATGATACATAGGTCAACTTCTTTGGGAGGTGAGGGAATAGAAAAGGAAAACAAAACAAAACATTACCAAATCTTGAGTGGTAATTATATTTTCAACTCTTGGTTTTGATATCAAGTAAACTAGAGCTATTTGGA
The DNA here is from genome assembly GCF_028018385.1 of Neofelis nebulosa. Classification (NCBI taxonomy): domain Eukaryota; kingdom Metazoa; phylum Chordata; class Mammalia; order Carnivora; family Felidae; genus Neofelis; species Neofelis nebulosa. Next base: position 27,267,025 of record NC_080795.1, on the reverse strand, counting down.
ATTTTCTATTTGGTTGATGTTGATAAATCATGAGTGTTTTAGAATTATATTACATGTGTAAAATTTCAGGCCATTATCACACTCAAGATTATTAATAAATTAGAAGATTCAATGAAGGAAAGATAATTCATGCATCTAACACATCTTATGTGAGTAACTCTCATTCCTATGGTTCTATATTAAGTTCAGTAACAGATACAAGATATAATAAACATCAGTCTTACCTGAAAGAACATGGAGTCAAGAGGGAAGCTGTAGCATGATATAATTTACTACAACATCAGGCTAAAAACACTAAGGGATATAAAAAGCATATAGATAGGTGCTTCCACAGTCTTATAGGAAATAATAAACAAAAAAAAACCCAATATGGTATATCTACAATAAAGGCAGATGGACGTCTTTCATTTATGAGTTGCATTTCATCAATAATTATGACTTGAACTCAAAGTCACTTTTTTCTATTGTTCTCACCCAATATTATAAACTTTTTTTTTTAATGTTCAAGAAGTTGTTTGTTTGAGAACATGCAAGGATATACTCTATAGGTGTTGTTATACTTCAAATTATTTCAGTGATTATCAGGGTTTTCTAATTCAGATTGTCTAAGAAATCTATAAAATAAATATAATACATAAATTTCATATAAACCATTGATTTTAATTTTAAGATACCTTATGTCTTATTTTTAATAAGACATCTTTTTTCCTTTATTCCCTAAATATTGTCAACATTGAGTTCTTTTATGGATTTACAGATGATTCTGCCAATCAAAGCTCCTTTGTTTCTAAAATTTTTTAACAGAACAAAATTTCTCTGTAGTGCATCTTTAGTGATCTCCAGAAGAATTCACAGAACTCAGAATAAAGACATGAAGTTACAGAAAGCAAAATCTGGCATAACTACCAAAATTATTGCTATTAAGCCATTTTTTAAGCTATTTATTTATTTTGAGAGAGAGAGAGAGAGAGAGAGAGAGCGTGTGCATGCACAGAGTAGGGACAGAGGCAGAAGGAGAGGGAGATGAAGAGGGAGAGAGAGAGTTCTAAGCAGGCTCCTCGGTGTCAGTGCAGAGCCTAACGTAGGACTTGGTCTCATGAACCATGAGATCATCACCTGAACCTGAACCAAAATCAAGAGTGGGATGTTTAACCAACTGAACCATACAGGCATTCCATATACTTTTAAGTTCATTGGTAGTCACATTAAAAAAAAATTAAAAAGACAAAGACAAAACTAGGGCACCTGCATGGCCGAGTCGATTAAGCATCGGAGACTTCGTCTGAGGTCATGATCTCACAGTTTGTGAGTTTGAGCCCCGCATCAGGCTCTGTGCTAACAGTTTGGAAACTACTTTGAATTCTGTGTCTGCCTCTTGCCCCTCCCCCACTCACACTCTGTCTCTCTCAAAAACAAATAAACATTAAAAAGGCAAAATGAATTTTAGTAACATATTTCCAGTGTATTATCATGTCAACATGTACTTATTAATAAATTACTCTCTATATATTTTTTTCGCCCTAGGCCTTTGAAATCTGATGTATATCTTACATTTCTAGCGCATCTCAATACTGACTAGTCACATTTTCAGTGCTCAATAGCCTCATGTGGCTAGTGGTTACCCTATTGAGCGGTGCTGTTCTAGTATTTTCAGTTATGTTATTCAGTTTTCATAACCATCTTGTGAATTCACTATCATTAATCCCTTTTTTGCAGATGAAAAGACTATAATTCAGAATGTGAGACTTCACACAGCCAGTAACAGGAATGAAACTTGAATTCCATTGTATTATAATCTTTTCCATAAATTTTATTATGAGGATTTTTAAATGCAGTTAAGAATTTTGAGTTTTGGCGTATTTTGAGTTTGAGTATTTTCCAGTTAATAGTTCTTAAACTGTGTTGTTCGTAGAATTTTTCTAGAAAATAAAGGTCTTCTTAAAGTTGCACTCACAAAATACCTTTCAAAGGTAGACAAAACTGAAAATGTCTCCCTATTTCATAGCCTTTATTGATTTCTGATTTGTTCCATTTCAAAGCATAAATAGCATATAATTGAAATTACTCCTTTGACTATGTAACCTTTCCCAGGGCTCTATTAAAGACATAAACCTGTTTACTGTTATATTCTTTTTTTCTATGATTTGTGATTTTTCAAATTATATTGTGAAACTTCTTTGTTCACTAAGGTTCTGCTTGATTTAGTTGTTTCTAATGTTTTGGTGGCTGCTTGAAATTTCTTATTTATGTGGTTACTTTCACCTTTAAGTGAAGACTTATTATGAAAACTCATTCTCACTCCATAGTAAAACTCTAACAAGAGAAAATGGATGAGCATTCAGTATAGAGACTTGGGCAGATGCATTAAGAGGATTTCATTGTCAAAAACAAGTGTCTAACCCCAGGAGTCTTTGTGACATTGTGGATTCTCCTTTGAAATTCCATTTATACAAAAAGTTTGAACATTTCTAAAAGGCTTATTCTATACTAAACTTGTACCAAACACAAGAATAGGTTTAGAGGAAAAGAATACATTTTATGTTTTTTAAGAATTTAGTATAGAATGTGGATGACAGATACCACTGATTCATTAGGGAAAATAAACCCCATTGGAAGACTAAAGATATAAATTTTAAACAGAGTATTTTAGGAGTATAAGTCCAAAGCAAATTAATTCTGATGAGATGAATTTGGGAACCAGGGAACAAGTTGGAGATGGTGGAGAGCAGATTTGGAAAGGCAAACGGAGACATCCTACGCATGTAACAAGTTAAACCGCCTCCACCAAAATATATATTTGCCAAATATTTAAATGACCAAGTCTCCCTAATTCAGTTGTCCTCAGGTAGGGGAGGTAAACTCTGAAGCCTTCGATCTTTCTATATTTTAGCTTTATTACATATTCTTTTCATAGCCTCTTCTTGGTTATTATTGTTCTTGCTCCTACTCATTATTCATTTAACAAATATTTAAAACAAACAAGCAACAAGAAAATGGTGGAGGTTCTTGCATCTTTGTTTCATTTTGAATGGAATTCTTTCTACAGTTAGTTAGGAAGTCACAATCAGCAGTCAGAATGGTTGGATTGCATGAGGTAGAGTCATCATCCTGAATACAAGTCTGATCTCATAGACTACAGATGTTTATTTTCTTTGTCTTTCTGTTGCTTTGTGTTGCTTTTAGTGTTTCATTTTTTCTTTTCTCTTTTTGGCTGCCCATGTTCCATTTCTATCCCTTTGTCAATTTTCCCATTATTAGAACTACCTCTCCTCATTTCAGTGTCTTATGGTTAGTCTATAACTAGGGGCATTGTTGAGGAGAGGGCACAAAAGAAAAGTAACTTAATTAGATGTTCCCTCCTTAAACTTAAAACTTGATTAGAAAGAGTGAGAGATTGAAAATGTTTGAAGTTTGACTTTTTCCAAGCAGTGGCACATGATTTCACTGGTCCCTTCACAAGACTGCTGTGCCAGTTCTGGCTTCTAAGTATTTTTTCCCCACTTTTCCAACTTTTAGTCAATTATGATCTGATTTCCTTTTTAAAATCACTTTTGCCAGAGACAATATGTAGTGCTTTCAATATAAAGAATCCTAATTGATGTACTAATCAAGTTAACAGAAATGTTTGAATTTCTTGCCTTGGTCCTGAAAAAGCTTTTATCTTCTTAAAATGAGGATATAAACACCTAAAGTTATTTGGGATTATCAAATGAAATAATGATATAAAATGCTTGATTCAGAGCAGGTGCTCAGAAGTGATGCTGAATATACATATACAAATTATTACTCAATATAAGTTTCTGTGTATACACCGTTACACACATGAACACACAAACACTTATACTCTCACACCCATGATACATGTAATTCTTTCTCTGTCACTGAAGGATGATAGTTCCAGGCTGAAGGAATAATATACTTTTTTTTTAAATCAAATGTTAGAATCATATGCTTGGGTTTAGAAATTGTCTAGTGGTGAATGTGTATGTGACCGACAACAAAAACCATTCAACCCAAGTTAGTTGCTGATAATAAAAACAGTATTTAAGACCCTGTGGTAGATTAAAAAATATATATAGCAATATTTTTCCTATAATCAAACCACCACAGGGCCTTAAATATATATTTACCTATTCAGACCTATCAATCACATACATACGTATTTGTATAACTTACTATATGTGTATATATATATTTATATATATATACACACACACAAACCCACCAATATATGTATATGTATATGTATCTACACATATATATAACCTATGTATATATATATTTATGTATATAAAATGTGTGTATGTGTGTGTGTGTGTGTAGTATTGAGATTGTCCATCACTTTGTCAATTTCAGATATTTCTGAGGTTGCAAAAAAGTGGCACACTTCGTAGGCTTTAAATGTTCATAGTAGATTTTTTAGTCACATATTTTACTCAGTTTTGTATAGTCATGGGTACTATTTTCTTGAGGTAAGAGATGAGTGATAGGCTTCTCTTAAGGCTCCAGTTATTTGTATGTGACTGCTATAAACCCAGTGTTAATTAGTATATGATTTTTATCATCATTAGTGTTTTAATGGTCTAGTTTGCTTGGCTGATTTTGTTACATTTCTTAGTTACATATTTCAGAAAAGATTTTATTGCACACTTACAGAAAAGCATAATGTTAAATGGTAATTTTTGAGAACTTTGATTATATGTATGTGCACTGTTTAATTAGCGGTAATTTTAGAAGGTTTTTATTGTGGTCTAAATGGGTTGCTAGATCCTGAGCTGTTGCTTCAAGCATGATGTTATAAAAGTGTTTGTTAAGAGGAAACGAATCTACAGGCCATCATCAATAGACTTAATTGTTTATAGAATCTGTTAGCTGCAAGATGGGCTTGTTAAATTTTAGGATTTATACATGTTTGAAGAGATGCAGTTTCTAGTTTGAAAAGCACAACATTAGGGAATATCGCATGAACATTTTTATCTTTGGTTGAAGGAAGTAATGTTTTCTGTGATTATGTTGGTCATATCCACACAAATTGTGGCAAAAAATTATATCTCCTTCACTACACTTCTAAAATCTGATTATCCAGTTTGATTATGAAATCTAGCTGAGTCTAGCAGTAGAATAATACTGAAATTTTAACATCAAACAAAAAAGTGCTTAGTTTTAATTAGAATAACAGAAATAGCAACAATCAATCAATCAATGTTGTTAGATTGATTGGTCCTGAAGCATTTGTTTGCAAACTTAGGTTATATTTAAATAAAACTATGGATATACCAACAAAACATGAAGTTATAAAGTACACAAGCTTGAAGACAAGAACAACATTTATAATTTGTTAGTTTTTGCCACTCATGCTATACAGTGTCAATAGGTAAATTCTATCAAACCCTCTTGGATGCCATATTTTTTTGTTGATTTGTCCAGCCTGTGGTGCAGTAGATCACAACTCTGCACTAGCTGTTGTCATACTCTGAAATTTTCTTCTTCTGGTATTTAATAGGAAATAAAATAAAGTATTCAAACAGAAGCATTTTAAGTGATAAGAATTTTAACGAGACGCTAAAGAGTATACTAATCAGATTTTCTATTAAAGAATACTCTTTGGAGAAAAACTAGAAATGCTGTCTTGTGGGAATATTACATAAAGCAATCTGTAGGGAGAGATTACAAATGTCTTGACTTCCTAAGAAAATTACAGAAGGATATAAAACAAAAATGGCTTTGATATACTGTATATAATGATTTACCTTTAGAAATCACACACATACGCACACACACACACACACACACAGCAATTTAAATACTATGTTCCATTTGATATATGTCATTAAAAAAATTTTGTACAAACCATGTTGTGCTCAAAAAATTTGTGTGATTAATGCATTGATTTAACTTCACAATGCAGACTGCTGCTAGGCACATTCTGATATTATTTATTTTTATTAGTTTATAATATGTCAATTTTTCTTGCTTATCTGTCAACTCCCAGAAAAATACATAAATCAAAAATGTAGCAATGTGGACACTAACAAGGCATAATTATTGTAGGGTCTGTCCTCCTTTAAAGAAAAAATACAATTACCTACCAGAATGCTGCTGGGATTAGGTCAGAATTTGCATAATACTGACTCATATTTTCTTAACGATTTTAACATCAGACAATAGCTTTTGCAAATCTGTAATCCCTTATTAGTTTCCAGCTTTATTTTTTGGAGTCTAATAAAGAGTTCAGTCAAAACAAGATAATTATTAGAATCTAACCATAGAAAACTTTAATTACTCAGTGGCATGTTTTTAAGATTAGGTCAGTTTTTTTTAAATAAATTTTATATAAAGTAACACAAGGCAATTAAGCTTGCCTAAATGTATTTTTTAAAGCTAAATTTATTCATTTTTCTACAGATAAATATTTAATAGAAAATACTTCAATCATTGTATAAGCATAAGAAAAAATTTCTACTTCAGCATAATCTCTGAACAGCAGTTCTAAGACTGGAGTTATTAAACGGTTAGAGGGCTCACAGTCAAGAGATGATGAAAATTTGGAAAATGTTAACTGCTATAAAATAATAGCTGCTAATGTGGAGGATTATGAAACACCCAGTAGCAGAATAAGTAACAAATAGATCCTTTCTGAAGTCCTGAAGGCTGGGGGTGGGATCTGGGGTTAAGTAACCGTGATATATTTATAGAGGGCAAGGGATCACCATAAAATAAAGCAGCAAATAGTAAAGAAGTCAATGTAAAAGAGAGGCCGGGGATTTAGGGTATAGAGATCATAAATTTTCATCGATATAAACAGCCTGTGTACCTCAGGAGTTGAGGTTTAGCTATAATTTCAGGTCTGACCTATAGGCCTTTTGTGTTCACAGTGCATGCACGATCAAGATGCCATCTAAGGAGGTGTAAAAAAAAAAAGGGAAAGAAAGAAGAAAAAAATGTTTCAGATCTGTGTGATTTACTCATTTAATCATCCCCAAATCCATCCCTAACACAACAGCACAGTAGTTGAGAAGATTTTATTGTCTCACTAAATTACATTTAATTCTTACTCTAGCATATCCTATAAACAAGAAAAGTGAATGATGTTTCCTCTGCCATGTTCTACCAAAGGAAAATTGTTAAATTTTTATGCACGGCTTCTCAGAAGGTCATTTTCCCTTTCTCTATATAGCTCAGACTTCCACATTTACATGGTTTAATTTTAATGTGTTTTAAAACCCACTTAAAACTTAGTAGATTAAAAAAAAACCTTGGTGATTAAATGAGCTTGTTTAATGGTTTAACAGAAGCGATAAGAGCAAGCAAATCAACATGAAAGAACTATTAACTATTTAGCTTTTTTGAAGAATTATCCTGAAATAGAATACTGAGTTCTTTAAAAAAACAAGTAAGCTACATGAAGATCCTGTCTTTTTGTTCAGAGACATTGGTTTTAATGTATATACGCACTAAAATAAACTTTCTGTTCTAAATTACCACTTAATGAACAAATTATATTATTGTGTTTGTGTGTTTGTATAATATATATGCCTCTCTCTGTCTCTCTCTCTCTCTGTCTCTCTCTCTCTCTCTCTCTCTCTCTCTCTCTCTCTCTATATATATATATATATATATATATAAAATGTCTACTTTTGTCTCTATATAAATGAAGTAGAGCATGCAGCAGGGCATGACTTTTAGCCCTAAGTGCTCTGTGTGTGTGTGTGTGTGTGTATTGTATATAGTCAGACAGTGTGTTTTGGGGACATAGAATGTACTATACACACACACGCACACACACACACACACTCACACAGTAACTACTAGATTAGAACAGACAGAAGTTAACATAAAGCTAAGTAAATAGTATATGAATTAGGCTTGTTTTTTTTTATTGTGAAGAGCTTATTTTGTATTTTTTAAATTAAGATCTCAGAAAATATACCTCCGAAACATTTCCTTGAGTATTATTCAGTTATTAACCTTAAAGGAATAGGCATTGTTTTCTAAGTACTGCATGGGATCAGCTATATTTCCATCCTAACACACACAAAAAAATGTGAGGATCTGTTCTCTTTTTGCCACTGTTAGAAATAAAATGCATCAGGCGAGTTTGGAAGGGACTTTAAATAATAAAATCTACTGAGAGAGCTCTCACTGCCCACCCTAGTTGGCCCATAAGGACAGGGCTCTTTTCTTCATCCACTAGGTTGCACTGTTGTACAGAAAAACAAAGTGTTTGTGTGCCCCGCTGCAGAAGGATAGCAAGCTGCATGCTGTGAAGAGCCTCATAAATACTGTTGCTCTGTTTTCACTAACTACAGAAAGAGATCAAGACAGAAAGACTGGCATTTGAACATGTTTTCTTTTTCCTCAAAGCCAGGGCCAGTGTCCTGGATCTTGTGTGGAGTTTTTTTGAAGATAGACCAAATATACTAAATTTTTATTTTTGGTAATAAGGGAAAGGGTGTGAATGGAAGAGTGGGTGGCTGGGAAAGAATGTTGGTCAACAATTAAATGTAAAGGCCTATTAAATATTTCAGTAGTCATTGACCCTTTTAGGAAATGGCAAAACTATTTCTTCCAACTTTTCCTGTGCAACCAAGCATTGTTTAAATATAAAATCCCATGAAGGTGAAAAATATGTTTTCCTATTTTTGTCATAGTGTGATGGTTAATGATTATGTTTGAGTAAGTAAGTATGACTGCATCACTTATTCATTTTTCCCAATGGCATCATCCAAACTATTGATCTCTTTATACGATAAACAAACAAGTAGAAGCAGATTTCCCTTTCCTTCTTTGGTATTTCCAAACCATGGTAAGAGAACATGTGTAGGATTACTCGTGTATCTACTGGCATATTTCCCTGTCTACATATAGGCTGTACTTTATCAAGGAAATTACTTACAGAGAATCAAGTAGGGGGAGGTTAGAAAAGCTATTCCTTTAGTTCTGGTGTAAATCATTCAGAATTTTTGCTTCATGGATTAGCACCTCTTGTATCCTTCATCTCTTCAGGGCAGTAAGCTGAGACAATCATAATGAAGACCAGAGCTATTGGCTACCACCATCACAACACTTTTAGAGGGGATAGGTCATCAAAAAGACCTGAGTCTGGAACTGGTTATTTCATTTGGATTGATAGAAGATTCACATTTGGTAATTGTCCTACTTCAAGGTTTTGACTATTTCACCAACAACTTTTAGTTTTATCTAGTTAATTTCTTACTGTGTTATGAATTTGATGATGAAGATCTGATAAACTTTTCGTCCAAAGGATAGGAGGGAAAAACAAATCCAATGAATTATGCAAATATATATTGATTTGTATTAATCTATAGATGGCACAGCTTTTAGAGAATGAATTATGTTTATGAAAAACAAGGTAGCTCATTTGTTAGAATAAAGATCTTTTGAGATCTGCATCTTTGAAATGTTCCTCAAGAAGCTATTTTCTCTAGGCTACTGCCTTCAGATAAGACTTCACTGTATATGTTGCAGATATATAGATTGGATTCAGTACTTAACAACTTCCAGGAAATGAAACTTTACAGCTTTATTTCAATGTCAACATTTCTCTTGATAGTCAACCTATGTTTTACACACTATTGTTGGTCTGCATTTTTTCCAACAGTAATCCAGAGAAATGGGAGTTAAAATTTCCTGTGTACCTGAAAATTATTTATGTTTCTTTTTAGTTTTTTTTTTTTTCATTTTTCAATATGCCAGTTTATTCAGCCTGTCTTTGGAGGTGCTGGTGTTCAAAAATACTTAGTGAATTTGAAAAATACTGGCATGGTAACAGAAATGTGATTTCTGTTCAATAAATATTGAATGGGAAAATATATGTATTTACTAGGTAGCTACTATTTACTGAGAACTTACTACATGTTACTTGACCAGGTAAGTATTTTATATGTATTATATCATATGATCCACACTATCAATGGACTGAAGTGTGTATTGTTCCTATATTACATATAAAAAAGGCTTATAATAGTTACAACACTTTCCAATTTAGTGAAAAATAGATGTAGGATTTAAATTCAAACTGGTATGTTTTCTTCTAACATTCTGGAAAAACTGCATTTTTTATTTAAAATTTTCTATAAATCCAGGCTCAATAAACCAATAAAAATGTATTTATTGAATGCTAACTGTATATACTAAGCTCTAATGACATTACAAAAACTAGAAAGCAAATTGCTAACCTTGAAACATATTTGATGGAGTTGGGAAGAGAGATAAACTGTATAGACAGAGAGGATCTGAAAGCAATAAGAAATTAGGTACTATATCATACGGTATGCTCAAGTCTTTTTGACATTCAGAAAAAAGACAATCATTGTTGGGCAGCAATTTATTAACAATGATTTCAAGATACAAACCATTCATTCAGCAAATATCTAGAATCCATCTGCCAAGTACTGGCGAGGTATTATAGTAAAAAGCTTTAAATTCAGATATAAAGTATTTAAAGTAGATAGAAATAAAGATTCTGGAGTGGGGCCAAAGAGAATAAAGAATGAAGAAAGGAAGCATTAAACTGAGACACAGCACCTAAAGAAGTGATGATTGGAACCTAAAGTATGAAAAAAATAGTTCTGTTTTGCGTGTTGAGGCCTTTGACAGGAAGCTGGGATGAAAAGTTAAAATTTATCTAATCAATAATTGTGTTATACTGAAAATTCCTAGGAAGTAAAATTGAAGGGGTGCCTTTAGAAACATTTGTTGCTGTATGGGATGGATTCCTGAGTTTGAACATGGGAGTCAACTGGTTCTTTAATGTTTTGAAAGCGTAGAATGCTTCTTGGGTATTCATGAATTATTACTAATACATTGGAGAATCATATCTGATTATGTAGGATTATGCTTTCATAAGAGAGAATGCTATTAATCACCATTATATCATTAGTACCTCACACAGTACCTGGAACATAATTCATGCTCACTAAACACTTAAGTGATTGAAATTAATTTGGATTTATCACAGATCTATCCATACTTTAAAATTGTCAAGTGAATCCAAATATATCCTGATCATTAGATATTTTTCTCTCTATCTCAAGCATTGGTTATTTTGTGTTACTAATTTGATCCATAGTTTCTCAATTGAGTAGAATTTGTATTGAAAGCATGCATTTGCAGAAATAACATATATGATACCCACAACTTATACTTGCATGCAGAAATCTATGAATTTTGTTTTTTTTTTAATAAAATAGAAGGACTGCTAACTTTTCTGGAATCTAAAATGGTGATTTAATTTAAACATCTACTAGGTACAGAGTGGATATAAATACCTGCTGTATAAAAGATGGTAGACATATTAGATTTGGGCATTAAGATTTGGGTATAAAAAGACACCATCTGAAAATACAGGTATGAATTTTGCATGAATCTCATGATATGGTGCATGATAGTAACACCAACTACATTTATAAATGCACATGTGTTAGCAAATATGAAATATAAATCTGTTAGAGTCAGTACAAATTTCTGAGAATTGTTTATTATTCAGCATGGACTTAAAATTATATCTAGTTTTCTTCCAATATAAAGTGGGAAGATAGCCCATATTAAGAACCATACTCTATTGAAGGGAGTAGTGAATCGACTGGTACAGTTGAAATAAAAGCAGAATAGACAAATTCAAGAAACAGAATTTAGAGAATATACAATTCATACTGTTTTCTTCTTTTTTTAAAGTTGGTTAATGATTCCATTTAGTATATTGGACTATTGTTATCAATTTAATTGCTTTTGCAAATGCACAATGCAAAATTCCTAGGAAAGATTGATTTTAAATAAATATGGAAGTTTGGTTAAATTTCTGATGCTTCTTCACCCTTGTAGAGCTGTAGAAATTTAAAAAGATGACAAAGGAGAAAGAGTGGTCAGTTAAGTTGAACTAGGCTTTAAATGAGTCATTATTTTTTCTGGCTCTTTTTTAGGTAAGAACTGTTTTTTTCACATTTTATCTTTGTGTGGAGACATTTGCTTTTTCCAAATCTCTACATATTCTGTCTTCCTCAATTAACATCACTGAACAAGCTCCCACTTATTCAGAAAATATTTTATTTCAGTTTTAATTTGCTAATTTAATGGCATATTCTACTGGGGTATTCTTGCTGCTGAGACCTAGTCTTAAACACTTGAAGAACACAATGAGCACATTAGTCTAAGAGTCCTTGTGTTCCCATTCCAAGATGTTACATGTTCTGTAGACAATCCATATAAAATATAAAAACAATGACTTTGGCAAATACAATTCACTTATATTTCCTTGCTCAATCATCATGGGATTGTGGCAGGTAAGGGTACATGGGGAACTAGTCCAGTAGTACTGACTCTCTGCTCTTCCATATCAACTTAGCACATATCCAAAGGAAATAAATTTTAAAAAGGAAAACTTTTCTCATGAAGCACATAGCTGATGTCAATCTATTGACACTAAATCTAGGTGTACACACATACACAAACACACACACACACACACAATTTAACACACATGTCTGTTTGGAATGTGTAATCAAAAGTAAAATATAAATCAAATTAGCCTTCAGAAAACTGCATATTCTAATGTACCATGTAACACATTTATTGCAGTTATTGACAAGGGTGATATTCCTTCTTCCTTCAAAATCCTGACCCTGCATCTTTCTGCTCACCCTTCCCCCTTCATCATCCCTCTCCCTGATTCTCCTCCTTGACCTTCCAAGTGTAATTTCCCGTGGCTAAAGCTACTTTATATTTATTATAATAACTCTCACTCTCACTCTCTCTTTCAATCTCTTTTAGTAGGAACAATAAGCTGACTGATGGCTAGAAAATTAGCTCAGGAAATTCTCTTTTTCTCTCTCTCTTCACACTTACTTTTTCTTCACTTTCCTTGTTAGACTAGTGAACAAATTTAACCTGTGACTCTATCACATGCTTATCATTAGGCCAGCAGATTTTAGTCCATTTTTACTCTAAAATGTCTATAGGATGTAACTGAGGTTTCTCATTAGGATTCCAGGGGTGAGAGTTTGTGTATAAAGTCTTGTGTGTATTATGCATACAAAGTTACTAGTCAAAATATTTCGGTTATCTCATTTTCTCTAACACCTCCCTGCTATAAACATAAAAACATGTTTAAGTTACCTTTCCTGGGATTCTGAGAAAATTAAATCATTTTAACTTCTCCCTTCTTGTGTTTCCTGTGGGGAGAAATAGCTATGGCATCAAGTAAATATAGTCCTTTTTATTAAGGAAATCACAACTATAAAAATGATAAATATTAACAATAGGAGACAAGTAATGGCAACAGAAAATAGAAATAGAATTTTTAAGCATGAATGCTATATTGGTCATACACAAAAACCACACAGAAATAAATCATGGCTAAAATGTTAAATTGTATGTTGCAAATATCATGCTTATTGTTTATAGGTTCTGAGGCTGCAGCTTCCAAGGTGATAAGCAACATGGAGAATGCCATGATTTTACTTAGCGCAATTTTCTAAGTTAAAACATAATTTGGCTTCACATTTTCAATCAAGTGTTTTGACTGAGATTCTGTAGATCTCTTGAAAAGGTTGTGCATATTGGTTAAAAATATAATTCATATACTTACTGAACATCCTAGATTGATGTAAAAATTAAATATAATTTAAGGATGAAAGAATTAAATGTATATTAAAAAAGGGAATTTGTACATAATATAGTTTATTGTATACCACTACTTACAGCAGAAGAAACAACACTGACATTAATGGATTATGTGTCCCTGGTGATGGAACCAAACCAGAGATGAGAAAGGGCCTCTGTAGCTGCCTTACTCTCTACATAGAAAAGCACTGCCATACTGGATAGTCCCTCTGATAGCACTCCATCATGGTTTTCTCCTACAACCTTTCTTTTCCAAGAGAAAGCTCAGGAAGCTTTCACACACGACCACACACTGACCTACTGTCAGTGAAATTAAATATTTTTCTAGAATTGGAAATTAGATAGGTTTTAGAAGATCTTAATAATTAAGTCACTTTTTTTGTTGTTTTGTTTTTAGCAAAAATTAGTCCCAATTCTGGAGTGGCTTCTCTGAGCCTGAAGCTCTAAATATGAGCTTTCAAGTTGAAAGAAGCAGGTTCTCATTGGTCTTCACAGTGTTGTCTTACTTAAAATATTGAAATAGTTGTCAACCTATAAAATTAGGAGATTTACATGGAAAACCAGATTCCCATATTCTTAAAAAAAAGTCTCCCACAACATAGAATGTGCTTTCCCTTAAAGCAGCAATCATCTAGAAGTAAAAGATGACTTCTCTTTACGAAGACCATGTTCTCTCCAGGTTGCCACAGCTCCCATGCCCAGTGCACCCAACATGATATTCCAGTGTTGGTTGCTACATATCATCATCACGTCTGCACTTCTGCTTGTCTTATACTGGACCCACTGCATTCTTTTGTCATCTGCTTGACTTGTGTAGGTATTTGAGTTTATGACAGCTAGCTTAGAACTGATGTGATCAGTTCAAGAGGAGAAAGATGAATTGTCTAGGCTTGTGATATAAAGGAAATGGAAGACACAGGTAATAAATGGCCAAACTTGCATTGAAATGCAGTCCTTTTTAGCTCATGTGCCCCAAATCTGTCTACCACCACACTAACTTTTCTAAATTCTCATCTAATCATGCTTATTCATTCACCATACTCCCACATCACATAGAACTTCTTAGTTACCAAAAGTAAGTCAGACTATAAATTATGATTTCAAGATTTTGAAGATTTCAAGATTCTTTTCCATGTACCTTATACACATCTTGATGAAATGGCTAAACATTATAGAACAGATCGTCCTCAACTTTCTTAATTTCTGGTCTTACAAAAAGGTTCTCTATAAAGTAGCTAAGAGTCATCCTCCAAATGTACATACTAACTTAAAATAATATGATGCTATGCTGTGTTAGGATATAGGCATTCTTATGTTCAGTACTGGTTTAGTCAGAGACCATGTAGTGAAATGTTTGGGAACTTCATTATCTCCCCCAACCCTTTGA
This sequence comes from Neofelis nebulosa, assembly GCF_028018385.1. Classification (NCBI taxonomy): domain Eukaryota; kingdom Metazoa; phylum Chordata; class Mammalia; order Carnivora; family Felidae; genus Neofelis; species Neofelis nebulosa. The sequence goes on along the minus strand of NC_080795.1, from coordinate 27,251,997 downwards.
GTATATCTCTAAAATGGTGTTTATCAAAGTGCACTTTTATTTTTTGCTTGCATGACTGTTCCTTCCTCTTGACCAAGTCAATCCAATAAAACTTTTTGCGATGATGAAAAAGTTCTATAATGTTCATTAATATAGTAATTATATTATATTATACTCTTGTTATAGTGAGAACTTGAACTGTGACTAGTATGACTGAGGAACTGAATTTTTATGTTGTTTAATTTTAAATAATTTAATGGAAGCCAATTTGACAATAAATTATATTAAAAATAAACAAACAAACAAACATTAAGTAATTTAAGTTCAAATAGTCACATGTGGCTAGTAGGCTACTGTGTCACAACTCTAGACTGTGAGTTTTCTGGGCTGGCACTTTGGTCTGTATATTTTTCTATCTTGGCACCTTATGCAGTGGACAACTAAACATATGTTGAATAAATGAATAAAACCAGCATATAAATGAATTGGACAGGTGACAGTATAAAATCAATGAATTGAAGGAGGATCAAGAAGTTCCTCCAAAAGAAAATATTGAAATATGGGAATTTGGGATGGATTCCAGTACGAATAAGGGACAGTTAGTGATGGACAGTGGTAGTCAGTTCTTGGTGTTTAAAATTCTCGAATTCTTGAATTCACTTTTTATATAGGGGAAAACATTAAAACTGAGGTAAAATATTCACAGAAGAGAGAGCTGCATTTATGACCTCCTTGGTTTCTGATATAAAATCATGAATCATGAAAATAGAGGGAGATTTGCCCATATTCCAAACTATTCGTAAACATGGATTATTCTTATGTATGCTTTGGATTACAACAAATAATTACACATTGAATTATTTGGGATTATATGACAGTGATCATCACCAAAATATAAAATATTTCTTCTCTGTTTGCCCTTATGCAGTTAAGCTGGAAAAGCAGTATTCCAGGTCCTGAAAATCCCTTCCAATATTAAAATTGAAGTATTTCAATTGGTCTAATACTCAAGGCTATTTTTTTTTTCAGGATATAAAAGGGAACCCTTGCAAAAACAAGACAATTGTTCAGGATATTTTAACATACAGAAGGTTTAATTATTCATGTCTATGTAAATTACACTTTCTAATCCATGGGATTGAACATTGCAACGAACAAGTGAATGTGAATATTTTGGTTCTATAAGAGCAGAAGACAGTGTTGCACTGTGAGTTTACTTGTCACAGAAAAAAGATAATTGCTCAATTGAGGTACTCTATAGATAGTCTTAGAAATGATTCCTTATTTTCCCTTTGTACTGATATTGGGCACCATTTTTCAGTATCCTTGAAGAGAGTCCTATAGTTTTTTTAATCTCCTATAAATATCTGAAAATGTTCTGATTTCATGGCCTTGTATAATATTTGATTTCTTCTATAGAAGACATGTTTGTGTTTGCATAAGACAGAAAATTAATTAGGATATTTCAAAGTAGGTGCACCTTATTAGAAAATGGGTGAAAGGGCTCACTTTCAACTAGTCTTGCCATTTTTAATAAAAAAGATGTTGATTCAGACAAAGAGGTAAGAAAACTAAAGGCTTATTAGATTTTAATGTAATGCAGATATAGCCTGGAGGGGCTAACTATTTCAGAAGACACATGAAATTTCAATACTTATCTTTGAGGTGCCATTTTGAATTCCTTTCCACTTACTTTAAAGCATTTCAGGTCTGTTTCTGTTTAAAAAATTTAGGTCAAAATAATTTCACATGAAATTAATTTTCTTTACCCACAGGAGACTCACATTAGCTCAAACACAGTTAGAAATTAACAGGAACCAGTTTTTCTAGTTTTCTACTTGCTACTGATAGAGATAGTTTGGATAAACTTGATATGAAGATCTGTAGTTTGAAGTTTTATGTTCTTTTCTTTTAGATTTTTCTTGTTAGTGTTCAAATGTGACTGTAGTAGAAGTTTTAGTAGACAGTGACTATAGCTTCAGAAATTGAAGCTATTTCCTGCCCAATTATAATGCTCAACTAACTATTGTTCCCTCCAATGGACCATATCTATTCTTTTGTAAGAACTCGGTGATGATGCTAATGTTCAGTGTGCTTCAGTTCTTCTAATCTGACAGTAGAAATTACTCAGGCTGTGATTCAAATTGTAGCAAATTCATTTAGTTCCAAAATGAACCTTGAATTATGTTATCCTTGTAGAATGTTTCTTTGTCTTTTTATACAAGGCATGTGCCATGTATGCATCACTAGTAGAAGCCTTTCTGTACCTGAATCCATTTGAAAGTTAATTTCAATTCATTTATACTGCAGAAATGAGAAAGAATAAGTTTCTACATAGTACAAGAAATCAGAAGTTGATGACTGATAATGACTTTCTCCACTGTAAATTTATATAACCTCCATTTGTATTCCTATATGTTAACCTGCAATTGGAAAGACTTTATGCCCCATACACTTGGAACATTGCATATAAACCATTGTTTCTAATGACCTAAAATGTTACAAACAAGCTATCATTGGGTCCTGAGTTTTTTTCTGATTCCTTCTTGCCTTCTTTGTCTTTCTTTAAGATCTATACCCTGAAATTAGACAGGGAGTACTGGTCAATGCCGTGAAATTAGGGGAAGTACTGGTCCATGCCATGTCACATTCAGTAAATTAGAAATTTATTATGGGTATTATTTCAAATTGAGCATTTCTGTAAAGAGTCTTTGAAACTTATTTTTTATGTATTAAGAAGCTATAATATTAATGTTTTGATAGCCAGAAGTGATCATGGCTTTATGATTATGATTTTGATTATGATTGCCCTGCTTTTTTTGAATGGTATTCATTTGATAAAAATATATGAATTTATGAGAAGTAACTTTATGTATATACCGATACATTTCATTGGAGCCATTTTCTTTGATATTTCTATGTTTTGAGAGGACCAAATTATTCAAGAAACTTCACAAATCTCCAAATACTCACTTTACCTTTTGTTTTATTTTATTGTATGTTTTGAGGATTATTGAAAGTAAAATGGAAAACATTGATGCATGCCAAATCAACTTGGCTCAGAAACCAAATATAGTTAAATTCATATATGCTACCTGAAAGCTAACACCTTTGTTTTCCCCTATGGTGCCCTTTGAAAACATATTCTGTTACTTCTTCTGCAGGTTTGTTTCAATAGATTTTGTTATAGCCTGTTTGAAATGCATATACATACACACACTGTAATTTTGCAACTATTTGTTCTGTAGGTTTAATCATTTACCATATTTGATAAATTCTGTTTTTAAAATGAAAGGACGAGGTATCTTAAGAGTTTAGGATCTCGGACGACATTTTCAGCTTTTCCAGTGCCACAAACAATACTAGATTCTCCTTTATTATTCCTCTAACAAGTAGTTATCCAGCCTCTTTTTCAATATCCATTTGACAAATACTGATTAAACTTCTAAAACATATGAGAACTCTCATAGTTTTCTAGGTACACAGCAGTGAACAAACAGATCAGCTCACTGCACTCCTAGAGCTTACTTATCTCTCATCTCCTTTTCTCTCTCGGTTCCTTAGAACCTAGCTTTTAACATTTGAATAATATCATAAGTACATTTAAATTTCCATTTTTAGTTTTACTTATTTGTATACTTGTGTCACCTATTTTTAAATTTATGTTTAATAAGTCTCAAGTATGGCACAGCCATAGTTATTGAACATCCTACGTATTAAAATTTTTATCCTACGTACATTAAAAAATATTTTTTTAGAAAAGCAGATGCTTTTGCTTTTCCATGTGCTATAGAAAAGCCTTTTATTGTCCCATGATAGATCCTTCATTGCTTTCAATTTGAAATTCCCTAGACCAGATAACACAAACAAATGAATACTCCCTTTTAAGATAATCTCATCAAACCTTATTTTTCTCAAAAGTGAAGATAATAATTTGCTCTCAGCGTAGTTTAGAGATGAAATTATATCAAGTAGGTGAAAATTCCTGGCATATCACTGAATGAAAGCTACCTTTCCCTCCAATTTTCCTGGTAGATTTTACCTATAGCAACTATCCACTTCTCTTATTGCTGCTCCCTGGAGTCATATAGTATTCCATACACAAGGTTTTCTTTTATCTATATACAAAATATTCACATATTTTAAGAGTCTCCACTTCTTCTGACTAAACTTCCATAAATCCTTCAAACATTCCTTAAATGCTATAGTAAAGCATTTCCTCAACACTCACAGCCAACATGTGTCTGATGGGACTTTAGTTTGTTCATATTAATGTAGTGTCAGATACTGAACCAATATTCTAGAAGTGATGTGACTTGTAGCATGTAAAACAAAGTTGTCATTTATCATACTCTGACCATTGGATGTCTATGAGGGTCACCTTAAATAGAGTCACTTTTTAAATACACTAAACCACTGTGTTGGCACATTTTGAACTTATGGCCAATTAGCCTCATTTTTTTTTAAATATGAGTCATCTGGATAAATTCCCAGCAGTGCTATTGCTGGGTCATAGGGTAGGTCTATTTTTAATTTTCTGAGGAACCTCCACACTGCTTTCCAGAGCGGCTGCACCAATTTGCATTCCCACCAACAGTGCAAGAGGGTTCCCGTTTCTCCACATCCTCTCCAGCATCTATAGTCTCCTGATTTCTTCATTTTGGCCACTCTGACTGGTGTGAGGTGGTATCTGAGTGTGGTTTTGATTTGTATTTCCCTGATGAGGAGCGACGTTGAACATCTTTTCATGTGCCTGTTGGCCATCCGGATGTCTTCTTTAGAGAAGTGTCTATTCATGTTTTCTGCCCATTTCTTCACTGGGTTATTTGTTTTTCGGGTGTGGAGTTTGATGAGCTCTTTATAGATTTTGGATACTAGCCCTTTGTCCGATGTGTCATTTGCAAATATCTTTTCCCATTCCGTTGGTTGCCTTTTAGTTTTGTTGGTTGTTTCCTTTGCTGTGCAGAAGCTTTTTATCTTCATAAGGTCCCAGTAATTCACTTTTGCTTTTAATTCCCTTGCCTTTGGGCCAAATTATGGAAAGAGCCTAAATGTCCATCAACTGATGAATGGATAAAGAAATTGTGGTTTATATACACAATGGAATACTACGTGGCAATGAGAAAGAATGAAATATGGCCTTTTGTAGCAACGTGGATGGAACTGGAGAGTTTGATGCTAAGTGAAATAAGCCATACAGAGAAAGACAGATACCATATGGTTTCACTCTTATGTGGATCCTGAGAAACGTAACAGAAACCCATGGGGGAGGGGAAGGGAAAAAAAAAAAAAAAAGAGGTTAGAGTGGGAGAGAGCCAAAGCATAAGAGACTGTTAAAAACTGAGAACAAACTGAGGGTTGATGGGGGGTGGGAGGGAGGGCAGGGTGGGTGATGGGTATTGAGGAGGGCACCTTTTGGGATGAGCACTGGGTGTTGTATGGAAACCAATTTGACAGTAAATTTCATATATTAAAAAATAAAAATAAAAAAAAATAAAATAAAATAAAATAAAATAAAAATAAATAAAATAAAATAAAATAAATAAATAAATAAATAAATATGAGTCATCTGAAGACTGTTCTTTCCTGTCCTTTATGTGTATAGTTAGCTATTAAAGACTGTCTTTACATGTATTCTGCTTCAGTGGTCTTTTAAATTAACTCAATATTTATTAATTGAACACTTACTATGTATCAACTATATTTTAGGCAATGTTCTAGATGTAGAAGCTGCAAAGAAAACTAAGACATAGTCACATCTATGTAGGACTCACATGCAAGTAGGGAGGTAGATATGTAAAAAGCCAAAGCCAATGCAATAAACGTTTGCTTTATACCTCAAAGCCTGCAATAACTGGTCACCCCCTGAGAGCTTAAGAAGACTTGGACTGAACTCTGAGTAAAGTGGGTAAGGTGGTCAGCAAAGACACATGGTGCAGTGAAGTGCGATACAGTTAGGAGCAAGCTAGTCAGAGGATGGAGCCTGGACAAATGTGTGAAGTTTTAGAACATGTGTGGCTTAGGGTACATGGTTCTTACTCTAGAAGAAATGAGATCAAAGGTAAATGGGTCCAGAGTTGAAGGGACTTCAGTGATTAAATAAATAAGTAAATATATAAATAGTTTATATTTACCTCTAAGAGATAGTTTAAAAGAATTTTAGGTTATAAAGACATTATTTAGATTTTCGGGATTTTTTAAAGGATCTATCTATCTAATATATGTATGTATGTATGTATGTATCTATCTGTCTATCTATCATCTATCTATCATCTACTTATCATCTATCTACCTATCTATTGAGAGAGAGCATGTGGAAGCTCAGGAGGGGCAAAGAGAGAGGGAGAGAGAGAATCCCTGTGCTGTCAGTGTGGAGCCTGACACAGGGGTCGAAATCACAACTGTGAGATCATGACCTGAGCCAAAATCAAGAGTTGGATGCTTAACCAGCTGAGCTACCCAGGCGCCCTTAGACTTTCGAGATGTTTTTTACAGCTTGGAGTACATAATGAAATGGAAAACTAATGATTGAGATACTATTTAAAAGGCTATAAATAATGATTTGGATAGGAGATGATGAAGGCCCTAACATAAAATATTGGTCATGTGTAACTATATCTTTTCTGTATACATACATTACTGACTAAAAGATTTCATTTATTGCTCCCCTATAGTGCTCTCCTGCTGGAAACAAAATCTTTCTAGGCTGACTACTACCTGTCAGTACCTTTTGTTTGATACATCTAGAAATCCACCCGGATCATTACCATTCTGTTCACATTTCTCCATTTTATCTTTAAAGATGTAATAGAATAGTACAACTGTTTCTGGTTCAAATATTCATTTCTTTATACGTCCATAAAAGCAAACTTTAATTTCCACTGGAAAAAGTAGCTTAAATGATTATATAGACAACAGTAATCTTGAAACATTTTTTAAATGAAAAATTTGTTTCCAGTATGTATGTATGTGTGTATACATATACATGCACATACATTTTATATACACAGACATTGTATATCCTCCATACATATTGAAATGATTCAACTTTTACTTAAACTTTCAAAGGAAAATCATCTCTACAGTATACTTTTGATTTGTCTAATACTTGGAGAAGCTTGTCAAGCCAAAATACAAGACTTGCTCACTTACAGATATTTCATTAAAATTTGTAGTTCTTAGTTTATTTTAGCATGTGAAAGGACCAATTCCTTATAGACAATTGCATCAAATAAAACCACAACTAAAATATTACCTATATTTGCTTCCAAATTATGGTTCATAAATTATTTAATGGCATTTGGCAATTTTAAGGAGCATTACAAAGTCTACAGTTTCAATGAGAATAAACCTTTTCCATTGTGCTATATAAAACCAATGTAATAAAAATTTGTATTCCAAGTTTGAACTCAGAACAGACTACCAAATAATTTTACAGAGATCAGAACATTTGCTGCTATGCATGAACATGCAAATGAGGTTTTTTTTTCCTTAGTGAGACTATATAAATACAGTTGGTAGGATTTTTTTTTTTCTTTTTAACCTTTGCTTCCTTTATGCCTCTAATTTATTCATACCCATCTCCCTGTCTTCTGCTTTTCATCTGTCTTTTCTTTTTATTTCTCTCCATGTTTTCTCCCTACTATAATTTTTTATTTCTGTGTTTCTCTACTCATCCCCAGGTCCTTGCAACTATGGGCTCCTGTCTCCTTTTTCCCTAACAGTATGTTTCATATGCCTACTTTCTTTTGGTTTTAATATTTGCTTCTCAGTTCTCGTCTTCTTCACTTGGGTCTTATCTTATTTGAATTAAATTTTATTTCTCTTCTTATTCCTCTGTTGCTTCTCTGTCTCTTTTCTCTGAATTCTTCTTTTGTGTATTTTCTCTTATGGATATATATTTTTTGTCTTGACTCTATTTAGTCCTTGCTCTGCCTTCCTCTCTCTTAACTTTTTAATTCCCTTTCTTAGTCCACTGGTGTGTTTTACATTTGGTGTCCTGATTCATCAATTTTTTTGTAATTTTTTTGGTATCATCCAGTTAGCGACAATGCAATAATAAAATAATTTCAAGTATCATTTCAATGAAAATAGCATGAGAATATTTATTTTTCATTGTAGTTTTTATCTGATGAACTTCAAGGGTGCACTGGAAGTGTTAAGTTTTCTTTAGAAATGCACAATTTATTCAATTGTTTTAAAATTATAATAAGTACTGTATATCTTGCTCATCTTTTCATAAATACCTTGAGAAACTTAACTCTTTACTTAGAAGACAGAAATATTAGTGACAAAGTTCAGAAACTGAATTCAGACTGCTCTTTGATGGAATTGATTTACTTTTTTTTTTTTTTTTTTTTGCTTTTGTCTATGTGATTCAGGAAAATCTTAACCCAATCCACATGTTTTGTGCATGCATACCAGAAGCCACTCACTCTTTATTTGTGGGTGCTTTGAATTTCTCAATATGGGTGAGGGGAAATGATGATTCTGATCCCCCACTCATGAAAGAACATTTATTAAGCTCATTCTAGCATGTGATGCTACTTTATGCCTGTCAGAGAACTATTACTTAGGAAACAGTAACTTATGAAAAAGGAACAAAAAATCCTGTAAATTAGAGCACTATATTAACCCTGTATTCATTAACAAGTCAGGCATTTTTATCGTGTGATGTCCCAAATATAGTGTAGTATGTTTACTATAGCTTCACTTATTAACTATCATTTATTTGAGGTCAACAATATTGAAAATACTATATGGCTGACATGGCTTGTAACAGTTTGGGAAGTATGGGCACTACTTTTGTCGTCTTGTGGCAGAAATACTGACTGCTAGGCTTTTCAATTGTTATTAGTGCGTGGAAGAGGTACATTTTCCATCTTTTAATGCTACCCTGCATCAAAAAGCACTATCGTTATCTTGTGCTTGGTCTTGTTCTATCTCACTTTTATGTTAAAGTAAGCTATTGAAGTAAATACACACATACATAAACAGATAAACAGATAAATAGATAAAAAGACACAAATAGGAAGGATTTTCTCTTCCTCTCTCAAGAAAAGAAAAGCTGTGTCGATGAAAAGGGGCAAATAAAAAGTACATATCAGTTGCATTGTCTTTGGAATATTTTGCTTTTCATTTTAAACTGAAAAATTGAAATCAACTGCTATGACATTTTTAGTGAGAATTTAAAATATATAGATATCCTTAAAAGTTCACATTTATCTGTATCTACATTTATCTACCTGTCTGTCTATATATTTTGTGGGACTGTACGCAGTCTTTTTGACATTAGGAAACAAACACAAACACACATACACACACGTGCTCTGAGAGAAGACTAAGGATGAAGAACATTGAGTAATGCTTAAAAGAAGACATGCATCATAAAAACCATAGAATTTTAAAAATTAAAAAGTACTGCTTGTTCTACCAAAATAGATAGACTAGGTTGGTGAATATTACATTGGAGACTGCATGTTGATATTAAAGCTTTATAATTTCCAAAAATTAAGAAGAAATGAGAACTACCATTTCTAAAAGTAAAACCTGCAGTTGCTATCTTTCCATTCACCCCCCCCCCAAAAATTATAATTCAATCCTCTTCAAAGATGATACAAAAAAAATGAAGAAAGTTTCTTTTTGTTGAGAAAACATAGAGTAGGACACTTACTTTAATTTTTTTCATCTCTCTAAATATACCAGAATCTCTGAATACCATCCTTTTAACATTTGCTTTGCATTTGGCTAGCTAAATAACATTTGACAGTTACTGAGTAGAATGATTGATTATTGAAGAGCAATTATTTCCTAACCATAGTTTTGGAAGAAAAAGCAATGAAAAGTCATCAAAATACAACATTGAAAATAGGAATGTTTTATTTGAGATGCTATGATAATTTACCCCTTGATGTGTGTGCTGCAAAACCCACAAAATTGCCTGCTAAATGTTATGTTTTCTAGGGCCAAAAGAAACTGCAAGGTAAGCCCAAACTGTGTTGAGATGGAGATATACAACTTTGTGGAGATGTTTGGGCAATAATTCATTATATGATCAAATCCCACACTGTGTACTAACACTAAAGATACAGTGAAACACATGCTTTTGTTGTTGTTTGTTTCTTAAAATTTTGACTTAGGTATTTTTGTCCTGTTTTATTGTTTCATCATAGTTAACAATATTGTATTCAGTCTAGTTTCACACTTCAGTATCATGGTTCAATTTCTGAGAATACTGTTTTAAGAAAACAAACTAACTTTTACAATTAAATGAACTACTCTTCACTGCTCATGTAATTATTGAAGCTAGAAAATCTTTCAGCTACAGATTAGTAATAATCATGTGACTAAAAATGGAGAGGCTTGCTTTCTTTTCTCAAAGGTTGTATAGTAGAAACTTTGATTCTTAAATATAACTTTAGGAAATATAGGTTCTTCTGCACGTGGAATAGTTACTAGTAAGAGAACTACTTAATATGAGAATTTGATGATTAGTAAATCCTTTCTGTCCTTATATTTCCTTCATAAATTAATTCTCACATATCTCTTACTTTAGATATTTATTTTCTTAAATAATAGCCCAAAGGTTGAATTTTCTACTTTAAGGAAGATTTCATTTGTGTTACATATTAATCCACTTAGTATTTCTCTCTATTCAAAGGAAGAATTAGAAAAATTCACAGAAACTAAATACCATAGACACATGATGATAATGTAAGTATCAGAATATATTTCTAAAGATAAAATATTTATGAATTTTTATTGGAATATTTAATTTTGAAGAAAAAGTGCCTATTTATAACACATTTAAATCAGTAAATAGAGATGATACATATGCAACATATATTTTATTACTTAGCTTTAATTTATCTAAAATTCTTTTAAAGCATGTTTCATCGAAAGAAAACTCTCTATATTTTCAGGCTTTACTACCTTACCCTCTACCCATTCCATTCTACTAGAACTGTAAAAAATGCTTTTAGAGACAGAGCAATAAAAGTCAATATAATTGAAAATCTGGAATTTTCAATGATTTAAAATATGGTATTATATGTTGAAGAATATTGAAGAAACAGAAAATAGAAGTCAGTCATGGTTTTCACATTGTGTTTGATACAGGTGTGCTATGTGTTCAGTAATGCATCCTGGAGGAGTGTGCTACTTAAAGCTCTACGTCGCACCTTAACTTTAACAAAGCATTGTTCCTGCTATAGATTTGTGAGGGGAAATGACTCACTTTCTTGACTTTGATGTCTTCAGTAGCAATTTATCCTGGTGTGTTAAATGTGAAGGTAAACCATTAAAAGAGGTGCACACCAGAGGTTTGATTTCATAAACTCATTATTTTCCCTTTTCCTTCCTTCCCCAATTTTTTCTTCCTTCCTTTCTTTTTTTTTTTTTAAGAGGGAAAACTAGTTTTTAGTACCTAGGCATGAAAGAAGCACAAAATGAGAATTTAAAATGATAAGGCCTGAAAAGAATTTGTATCATTTCCTTTTCTTGCTTTAGCCTTTGTCACTGTTATACAAATGTCATGGAAGTCAGAATAAAACATCTCAGGCATTAGGATTGAATGATAGCCCATTCATATGACAATGACTGCTCTGAGGACAGAGCATTTCTCAGAATGTAGCCATTCTTGTGGCAAAGATTGTAATGACAAGAAGAAATGGTGCAAAATTAACCAATTTTGGATCTTTATAAAGAAATCTTGTAAGTCTCCCCAAGTGTGATACTATGTATTATATTGGCTAAAGAGTAAAAAAAAAAAAAAAAAGGTGGAGGGAGAAGGGAACCTTCCTTATGTCCACATCAAACTTGTTCAGTTTGATTCTTGCCAGGGAAACCTGCTTGGGAATGTCTGTGTTTCTACCAGTAGATGTCACCGCAATCAACAGAAATACCCCAGGGGCAATGAGAGCTGATATTGGGATGATATAACCCTAAAGGACACAATGAAAGTAAAATGGAGCATTATCAGTGGTAAATTCTGTATGAAACAACAAAGGCTGTAGATGATTTGGGTTTTAATTTGATCATATATGTCCTTGCCGTTATGGCGGGAATGTCTAACAAGGTTCCAGAGAGCATGGCTTAGAGCATAAGCTCTTGGGACCTGTAGCCCTGTTCTTTATATTCTGTAATGGAATCTTTGGGCTTGGTGCTCCTTTGGCAAGTAGTTGGAATTGCTTCTGAACACTGGCCTGGGCTTTGGTTCACTCTGTGATCTGCTCTTAAACTGAATATGAAATGGATTCCGTGGGAGGAGATGCACACTGTTCCTACTGCTACTATTTAGGAGCTGTGAGTGGCAATGGGGGTACCCTTTACAGGACACTTTCTCTTATTTCTTCCTCTTGCTCTCTTCCACAGAGTGAAAAGAATTGGTGGTTTATTAAATATTCTTTTCTTTCTTTTTTTTTTTATTTTTGCCCATTTCAAATGCACACGTCTGAGCAATAGCATGAGTGTGTGTTTGCACACATACCCATGTTCTGATATTTTGCTCATGTGGCCATTTTTGTAGACTGTATACAATGAATCCGACTCTTGTGAGAAGCTTCAGCTTGAAATTTAAATACCACAAAAAAACACATTTCACTTCTCTTGGGGCGCCTGGGTGGCTCAGTCTGTTAAGCTTCTGACTCTTGGTTTCGGTTCAGGTCATGATCTCACAATTCATGAGTTCCTGCCCCACATCGGGCTCTACACAGACAGTGCAGAGCCTGCTTGGGATTCTCTCTCTCTCCCTCTCTCTGCACCTCCCCTGTACTCACTCTCTCTCTCTGTCTCTCTCTCCCCTTCTCTCTCAAAATAAATAAGCTTAAAAAAGAAAAGCACATTTCTTCTTAGCCCAGAAGCCCCCCATAGGGGCTCATGTAGTCATAGTTCCATATCAATTTGCCCTGGGTTAAATTGCATAATTTCAGAGAAGATCTCAAATTGGAAGAGTTTATGAGGTCATTTTGCCGTCTTCTGGTCAACATCATACCCTTCCCTCCCATGCATTTGCAGACCACCTCAAATGTCTTTTTTTTTTTTTTTTATTAAATCAAATGGATCAAGGTAGGAGTAACTTCAAGTCCCTTGTATGTTTTAATCTCCATTTTCACATCTTTTTTGTAATTGCTAGGTAATGGATGTGCCTATCCTAATCAGTGTAGCCTGATTCATTACAGCCAGCTGTATACTGCCCTGTTAGCTAGAGCTCTCTCAAATCCTGCTTAGGATGACAATACCACATTCCACCCTAACTTAAAGGGGACTTTTGGCATTGACTGAAATTCAGATAACCTGAGGTGATGTGTTTAGCTTGTCCTGAAGCTTGTCCTAAGTGTGTTCTGGCTTTTTCTGTGTCCCTTGAAGTGCTGGTAAAGGTGACAGCCTCACAGATCTCTTTTGTTCCAGTCTAAAAAAATCAGTCAGATTTCCATTAGTCCTCATGGCTCTTTTGAACACCAGGCTTTTATTTCACACTTAAAAGAAAATCTGTCAAGTATTTTTGGTCACCAAATATATCCTGCCTACAAATGTCAGATGGTGATGATTAGATCCTGTATACTAGACCTTCTTTAAAAAAAAAAAAACAGTTTTCTGCCACTAATAATTCTATATGTTTAAAATAATGGCCATTATTTGCAATACTGATGATATTATGTAGCCTGCTTGGATTAAGCTATGACAAAAGGTTGGCTGGTCGAGATATGTAATGCCAGAAATCCTCTATGGGAAGAAAAAGAAGAACAAATGAAAGGTAACAAAACTATTGTGTTTTCTCTTAAGAAATGTAGGTGAAAAATACAGAACAGCATATCAACCTATTTTAATCCAGAGGCCAAAGGATAGATAGAACAGCTTGAGAACGATTTTCATCTGAGTATAAAACTTACTATAAATTATAAGAAAAAAATGACATATTATTAAGTTGAATGTGATGTTGTCCCTTTAAATGTTCTATCCTTTGTGGCTTTGCTTGTGTTCCTGGCTCCTAAGATTGCCTGATCCTCTTTTCTGGAATTCTTTCAATTAGTTTTGGATCTGTCACCCTAAAGTCTCTGAAATTGCTTACTCTAAGAGATTTAAATATTTACCCTGATGACATTTTTTGATTCTCAACACATAGGAATTCTTAGTAGTTTTGAATTTACTTTGTATCCTTTAGTCCATATAAATCGGGCAATCAAGATTTCTCTCAGTTTAATTTGCTTTCTGTGGAGGATTTAAATGATATTATCCTGAAGCTTTAGCCTACCACTTCCAGTCCCTAATCCTTGGCCTTCCTCAGTGGTGAAAGGCTGTTCTCAGTTTTCTGTTCAGTTTAACCCTCCTAGTTAATCTCTGACTTCTGGTAAATTGCCATCATGTTTAAAATCTGCAATTGTAACTCTTTTCCTAAAAAAAAAAAAAAATCCTGCTCACAAAGGACAATATGACTAACTTCTAGCACCTTATTTTTTTAATTTAACTAAGACCAGTGGAAGAAAGTCGCTGCTGATCAGCTCTAGGAATATCTTAACTGTCATCAGATCTCAAATGAATTTCAGTCAGGATTTTTGTCCTTTCATAGTGCATAAATTGCACTTCTTAAAGTTAGAAATGGTCTGACTGTCTCACTGACACTCTCAAGGCTCTTTATAGAGTTTACTGCTCCTCGGCCTTTTGGCTGGCAGCTGCAGCCTTCCACCAGGAAATTTATTAAAATGTGTTTCAATCCTACAAAGGTCTATCTGGCATTGTTTGTTGGTTTTGTTTCTTATTTAATTCCAGTTTCCTTCAGCCAGGACTCATCCACAGATTATGGCTCTTGCGTAATAGAGTGCCTTACGGGTTACATCTGAATGCTTTAGAGATTTGTACATTAACACTCACACGGCTCTGGAAGACATACTCTGCTCAGCTATACACACGGAGATGACATGCAGATCATTTGCTCTACTTCAAGAAATATTCTACAAGTTCTTTTCAGTGGATCTGTTTATTTGGCTGGCTGACTTACTGTGGGGAAATCGCCAAAAGTTTTCTAAAATTGAATCCAGATAAGACAGAATTCCTTTTGATTGGATCTTATCCCTAGGTCGATCAACACTCTTCCATCACGTTGAAAGTTGGCAATTCACTCACAGCATTTGTCCCAGAGGGGAAAACCTTGGTTGTATGCTCGACTCTACTCTGTCATTTATGAATCGTGTAAATATAAATATTAAACTGTCATATTTTCCTTTGAGAGTTACAGCAGGGATAAAGTAAATGATATCTGTTTAATATTTGGAAGTATTATTTTCTGATGACCTATTTTCACTTGAACTACTGAAATCCTTTATTAATTGGATGGATTGAGCGAGCACTTTCTAAATATATACATTTCAATGTTAATTTCAGGAAAGCTAAGCAGCATTTTACATTCTGAAAAATGTCATATTGAACTTGATTTGCTCTCTGAACATCCTTGAGAGGAGAATGAATTTACAGATTCTTGGGTGACAAAGTTCTTACTCTACCCTGTTCTAGTTACCTAGATAACTAGAAAATAAAATAAAGAGTGGCACTAGAGAATCTACCACAATGGAGACTGCAATTTTGGTGAATTATAACAAGCAGAATTTCGAGGATTTCAAGAAGAATATCCAGTTGTCAGTGGATCAGAAGATAGTTTATTTCTTATGTTCCAACCACACTTCCTTATAGATCTATGCAACTGGAATAACTCATGAGTGCCAAAGAACATGTTGACAGTCAAAAAGGATACATATTACTAGCAATTGGGTCTATTTCCAAGCAGAAGTTCAATTTGCTATTAAGGAAAAAAAAGCACAATGACAAAGGTTTCTGTTAAAGTTGTATTTATTAATGGGATTTGGTCAGGACATGGTACTATACAGATTCTGCACTGAATCTAGATCTCCATGCTTAGGTAAGGTCAACTAGCACTTTATTACCACCTAAACCATTGAACATCTGATCCTAAAGCATTCCTTGGATGGATTAAATTAGACCCATTCAGCAGATATTGATCTTCATGATTTACACATTAATGCAGCAGTCAGAAAATTAATGATCTGGATTTCCTTGCATGCAAGGTAGCATGATATATACACAAGCATGATTTATAATTGGAGAAGACTGGGGAAAAAAAAGTCCATCAACGGGGGTGGGTGACCAAATTATAATATACTTATGGAATGTAATACTAAAAAAAAAAAAGCATGTGAAAACTTATGTAATGATATGGACAATTCTCTATGAAATATTAAATAAAAAGGAGCAAGGCATAAGAATGGCATTATAAGTTAATTTTTGGTGTCAATATGTGCCGGATATTAGTATCTATTTGTACTGGTACAAGAAAATAATGGAAGGACACACCAAAAGACTAATAAAAATGATTATTATTAGACATGTGAACAAGGAAGTAGGAGGGAATGGGAAAGTTGTACTGTGGACCTTTTTATATTCCATTTATTTTATTGTATTAAAAAATTTTTTTTCAATGTTTATTTATTTTTGAGAGACAAGAGACAGGATGAGTGGGGGAGGGGCAGAGAGACTGGGAGACACAGAATCCAAAGCAGGCTCCAGGCTCTGAGCTGTCAGCACAGAGCTGGACATGGGTTCGAACCCAAGAACCATGAGATCATGACCTGAGCCCAAGTGGGACAGTCAACCGACTGAGTCACCCAGATGCCCTTCCATTTTTTTAAAAGAAATAAAGTAGTATTTTAAAAATTACATAAAGTAAATTTTATTTGTATTTAATGCTTACTGTACTCCCTAATATTTACTTGTTAAATTTCTTTCACAACTTTCTTAGTGTTTGCCGCTCTCAATATAAACAAAGGAAGGAATCTGTAAGGCAGTGCGCTTTCTATGAAAGGCAGAGCTTGCCCGGGTGGCTCAGTCAGTTGACCATCTGGCTTCGGCTCAGGTCATGATCTCTGTCTGTGGTGTGGGTTTGAGCCCTGAGTCCGACAGCACGGAGTCTGGAGCCTGCTTTGAGTTCTGTGTCCCCCTCTCTCTCTGCCCCTCACCCACTCACACTCTGTCTATTTCTCTCAAGAATGGATAAACATTAAAAAAAAATTAAAAAAAAAAAGGGAGCTGGGAAGTAAACCTATGATATGTATTATATAGTGTATGACTTTATAAAAATAACGTTTTTCCCTAAGCATCAGTTTGATAGAATGGAATTAGGAGTGCTTTACAGGATTGTTTTGAAGCTCAAATTACATAATATATGTTAAAATGAATGCAGTTTACTTTTGCTCTTACTAGGGTTACTACAAAAATCAATCTAAGAAACATCTGGAATTTTCCTATAAAGAAAGAGAATTCCAATCTAGAAATGTTTTCCATTATTTTGTGTATCCATTTCATTGGAAGTCATGGGCTCCTTCTTGCCAATTACCCAAAGACACATGAGCTTATCTACTCAATCTCACTGGTATAAAGGACAAATGATAGCCCTAGATAAATACAGGGGCAGATATGTATGCAGCTCTCCTTTATTTTCTCGTCGCTATTGGGTTCATCTTTAAGGTAACATAGTACATTATAGAAACAGGCCAGATCCAAATGTAAAAACTCTTATCAAGTCTTGTTCTTATAGTCTACAGTAGAGTAGTCTACAGTAGAGTTTTGCCTGATTTGAAGAGGACTAGGCCAAATAAATCTAAGGTCACAATTGCAATGAGTAAAAGGGGGGTCTAATGCACTAAGGTGGATTGCCACAGTACCAAAGAAAAGGAGATTTCTTCATGTCTCTTGAGATCAGAGTCACTTTGGATAAAAAGACTCATTTCTTAGGGTAGGCCAGAAAAGGAGGAGAAAAAGAAGTCTGTATTATTTCTATTAATGTTACTGGTGGTGGAGCAAGGTTATAAAAGACCAGAAGATGCAGTAGGTAGTGTTTCTTTCTTCTTCTTTTTTTTAAAATATAATTTATTGTCAAATTGGCTCACATACAACACCCAGTGCTCGTCCCGATAAGTGTTTCTATAGCCCTGGGCAAAGCAGTGTTGAATGGGTAGCTCTAGAACTGAGGAGCCCAGCTGCGGAAACAAAATTCTCTCTTAACTTTACTTCTTCCATTTTGATCCTTCTTTTACCCCACCCCCCTTTAATTCTCTCTTCACCAAGAATTTACCATCAGTCCTCAGAAGGAGTGAAGAGGGCCCTATAGGACTCTTGTTTCAGTATCCTCTTTACAGGCTGATGCAGCCTTCTGCCAGAGGCTGGGTAAATTGATTGCTGATGTCTCAGTCATATCCTTCACTGAGCATTGCCATGGGAGGCAGAGAACTGAATTGCTCAAGCTTATGCCCCTTGTGTGGCCAATGATGGAACATACAGACCCATTGCCTCAAGTTGGGATAATTCTGAAGTGCCATCACAGTTCTCCATAAAACTGGCTGTGTCCTCCACTGTACCAAACTGAGGGTCAGCTTTTCCTCCTCTATTCCTGTCTTCCTCATTTCCTAGCCAGTGTATCTGCCAATAGCACTCCCCAATAAACCTTGCTAATGTAACTTTCCGTAGGAGTCTGTTTCTCGAGAATCCAGTCTTTGATAGATGTTTTGAAAGCTTCAGTGGTGGTAGACAGGGCTGTGTTGGATTTTGGCTGCTTCTCAAAACATTAGCAAATAAATTCCTCTAAATTCAAGGGTCCTGGCATACAGGATCAATTTTGTTTATTCTCTGTCTTCAGTCACTCAGTCATTCCAAGGGGTCTCTTCTAGATTAGAACTATAATCTTCAAGCTCAGAAGAGTTTACAAAACCCTCAGAATAATTTGTACAAATGAACATTGCTCTTTTGATAACTGTTCATATTTTCTAGGATGAACCTAATTAAAAAATTATCTTGGGGGACACCAGGGTGGCTCAGTCAGTAAAGCCCGACTTCAGCTCAGGTCATGATCTCACAGTTCATGAGTTCAAGCCCCGTGTCAGGTTCTGTGCTTTCTGTGCTGACAGAGCCTGGAGCCTGCTTCTGGATTCTGTGTCTCCCTCTCTCTCAGCCTCTCTCTCTCTCTCCCCAAAATAAATAAACATTAAGAAAAAATTTAAAAAATTATCTTGGAATGTTTTCTTAAAATTTGATGATGTTCCAGAACAACATCAACCCCAAGATCGGTCTTGGAGTTTCTAATATATTGTGCAGATTTTAAGTCAATATGGAAAATTTGCCTTAAATATATGATTTGCATTATTAGAAGAGATAGGAGTTATATTCTTATGCTACTGCTAGGGAACTGAAAATGATATTAAGTGTTTTGTTTCCTTTTCTGAATTGTAGCACACTTATAACCAGTATTAAATGCTAGTTCAAATTCCACAATATACCAGAAGTCTTTTCTTGACTAGACTATTCTCTTCATGATTGCTCTCAGTTTTGAAATTCTGGTAGTCGATTAAATCATTATGACTCAGCAACTGCTAATATATGGACTTAATTTCCTTTCCTGTTTCCATATCTTCCAAATTATATTGAAGAATTTTTAGACATTTTTGTGTTATTTTTGAATTCATTAGAGTATCTAGCATAGCAGTTATTAAACTTAACAACAATCAATCAATTGTAACAGTGACATGCAGTTAATCTGTAAAAAGGCTGAAGTGGTACTAATTATAAGTTTCTAGCCTATAGAAAGGAATTATAGGGTTGTGGTTAGGAAGGGGCACTTTAACAACAAAGTTGAGTTCAAATTTCAAGACCACAAGATTCCAGCTGGTGACTTTGGAAAATCATTTATTATCCTTGAAATTTAGTTTTCCCTTCATTAAATTTAGGATGGTAAGAAATAGAAAGCACTTACTGTATTGATAAATGAATGTTTATTATTATTTAAAAACAATATTAGAACATAGCTCTGGATTCACTGTTACAAAGAGAAGTATATAGTATTGTATTAAAATGGCATTAAAAATGAAACATCTATTTAATTCTATTTTAATATTTGTTTTCTAATTTTAAATAACCTGAGTCCATCAATGAATGAAATATTTTTAGGGACAAAACTGACATCATAACACAGTCATGGGAATCTTTCTTTCAGAACTGCATTATCTAGGACATTTTGGTCAAAAGAAGTACAATGTGTTTTTTTTGCCCATTTGGTCATGCTGAGTCTTCACCACCTGATTGTGCCCATCTGATTTCATTGTGCCATTATTTATGATGTGCCATGAGCTCTGGAGAAGCACTTTATTTACCATGTTGCACCTATGGAAACATGGTAAAGACGGTGCTGCTTTTTATAAATGGTTAAAGTTTTTAATGACACATTTTTTTATGATATCTATTGCAATTATTTCCTGAGGCTCCTTCATTTATATAAATTGAGTCAAACTTTTAACATTTTGAAGATTGTCTGGAGCATTGTGATTCATCATGTGGACTGGAAATGAAAGGACTTGTTTATTTTTATCCTGGATGCATCATGTCCTTACTGTTGACTCTCACTTAGAGAGTTGCTAAATAGCTGTTCCTTTTTCATCTATAAAAAGGAGGCAACACTTGTAGTGTACAGATGATGAGATTATAAAAACATTTTTTATAAGAGTACCATGTAGTAGTGCTTTGAAATCTTCTAAGCGGTCTTAATACCAGTAAATTTTAAACAACAACAAAAACAACAAAAGCCAACAAAAACAACTCTTGCACTGGAAGTTCACAAATATATTTCAAGTTGTGTAATAACAATTTACTGGCAGTAAATTCTTGATTCCCCCTTCCTGATTTTCACGTAATTTTACAATGATTTCAGGGATTCCTGTTAGAAAAAGCACTTCATTTCTAGATGGGAAGAGTGCTAACAAAACAACTGATCAACTCAATAAAAACTTGAACAGAGAACTGGCTTTTTAAGCCACTTACTTCATACCCTCCCATGCCATTTTCTTGTTTTAAATATGAGTTTTGTGGACATCTGATGACAACTATCTCAACTTGGAAATGCAATGCCAATATTTCTTGAAATGAAAACAGACTCTTCAAGTCATATTTTGGCATTACAAAGTTAAAATTAGATCCCACTTCAAACAGGCTTCTTTAATTAGGAAATATCCCAAACAAAAGACCTCACTTCCCAAGGAACATTGGACTATTATGCTAATTGGAGTGGCCACTGTATAAGTCTTGGGTGGATCTGAAGAAAGTAGTTGTTATTCTGGCCTGAGTTTCCAACCACACTCATTTTGCTAAATTGCATTTCTTGAGGAGAGCAGCCTGATAGGCTACAAGTGTTACTAATTCTATTAAATACCCCCTTTTCATTATTCTTTCATACTTAATGATCAAAAACCTTAACCACTGTCTATTTTTAAATGCTGTAGTTCCATAAACAGATTGAAATACTTCAATAATCACTTCATGATAATTAGGTTTTCCTGAGTGACCACCCTGTTCTTTTTAATTTTCCCAAGCTGCAGTTCTAAATTATGCAAATCATAAAATTATGTTTTGAAAAATATGTAATTTTATAGTTGGTTTGGATAATTTAATTTGCAAATTGACAGAAATAACATATGTGCTTATAGGACAATGGGTTCAAATCTAAACAGCTCTTCACAACAGGTTAAGCAGTATTTCTCTCTCCTTACTTCTCCTCCCTTGTCTCTTTTTGCTTTTCAAGTGTTTATGATCCAGAAAGATCTGCCCCTGTCCCTACTCTCCTGATGGAGTATTTCAAGGAAAGTAAAGCCATGGCATATAATCAGAAATTAATTTAAAAGTCATAATTTATTTTTAAATGTTTATTTATTTATTTTGAGAGGGCGGAGGGAGAGGGAGGGGCAGAGAAAGAGAGACAGAGAATCCCAAACAGGCTCTGTGTTGTCCACCCAGAGCCTGACTCTGAGCTTGATCTCATGAACCGTGAGATCATAACCTGAGCTGAAAACAAGAGTTGGACACTTAACGGACTGAGCCACCTAGGTGCCCTGTAAAATATTTTTAAAAGCTTAACGAACCTAATTTTCATCTACTTACTGGTGGACTCATTTCCAATATGTGTATGTTTGTTTATGTGTCAGTGTGAAACATTTGCCAATATTATAAACAATCTAGAAGGGAAATTTTTAACTGGGTTTATTTTGCATTACTAATCCGAAATTTTCAGTGTTTTCTTTCCCTTCCATAATTATGCTTCCTTTGCACTGTTTCCCCATCTTTCCCCAAATTCCTTTTCTTTCTTTCACTTGATTTAATTTCTGACTCACATTTAGCACTTTTTTGTTGTTGTTGTTTAAAAGTTTTCCTCAAAGATTCTCCATTTCTTCAACAGGACACATCAATTAGAGAGAGTTTATAAATTCTGTAAATGTGATTTTAACAGAACAATATAGCATAGCAAGTATAAATATGTCTTAATTTCACATTTTTAAAAATGCCTTTTTTCCCCTATTCTTCCATGTCTTTCTTCCCCATGGCACATCATTTCATGCTCTTGCCAGTCTTGCCAGTCTATTATCTTTTCTCAGTTGCAATGATTCCATATCTGGGCACAAGTAACTAGAAGTCTTGAAGCAATTTCTTCTTTCAATGAGTGTTTGTTTTGTTTTGAGTTTTTCTTCAGTTGTTTTCTTTATTCATGTCCTCATTATAAAGTAAAAATTAATTGAGACTAGGACCATGGATGAAAGGTGCTCTTTCATCCTTTTAAAATTCTTTTTATATTCTCCAGAGAATCAAAATACAAAATGCTGTATATATAAAGTTCTTAATCAAATGTTTCTTTATACTACCCATTGAATCAAAAAAGGCAATAGTTGAAGACTTATGAACATACATATATATAATTCTAAATATATAAATATATATAATTCTATATAACATATATATATAATCTTCAGAAATGACACCAATAAGAACTTTGTTTATATCATATGAATATTTTTATGATCATATAACTCTTCAATTGTATTTGCATATATTTTAATGTGTGCATTCAGCATTAAAATAGAAAAGTGGCTTGTACCCAACAAAATGTTTTGCATATTATTTTCACTTAATAAATTACTTTTATGCTTATACTTGTTTTTTTTTGAATTATTTACTTATTTATTCATTAATTTATTTAGAGAGAGAGAGAGAGCTGAGGTGGGGGGGGCAGAGAGAGAGGGAGAGAGAATCCCAAGCGGGCTCCACACTGTCAGCACAGAGCCTGAGAGCCATGAGATCATGACCTGAGCTGAAATCCAGAGTTGGATGCTTAACTGATCAAATCACCTGGGCACTCCTTTTTATGCCTATATTTATAAGAAAAAATATACAAACTTCAATTTTCTAATCCTGACCTATGTGGATGTGCCATAAGTTATCTAATCAATCCTCTGCTGATGGGCTTTTAGAATGTTACTACTTTTTTTTCTCTCATAAATAATCTTGCAGCTGCAAGACATCTCTTTTTCCACGATGGGAGTACTCATTCATGATAAATTCCTAAATTAAAATTGTTGTGTCAAATAGTCATACTAATTTCCCTTCCAAAATATTGTGCTCACTTATATCTAGGTTAATATAATGGGTGAGATGACCATCATTCTAATTTTGCCAACCTAAATCAAGTAAAGTAATATTTAAGCTTTAGTTTCTGATCTTTTGGTTTTGATCCATAGCAAAACTGAACCTATTTTCACATTTATTATTTATTTATTTTCACATTTATTATTTATAAACATTTATTATTGTTTTTTTTGTATTTTCTCTAAACACTATATGCTTTTTCCAATTGTATTTTTTTCTATTGCTTTATATTACATGAATATTTAAGACTTATTTTTGGTATATATTGCAGAGATTCTCTTTCATGTTCTTGTTGTCTTCATAGCAGGTTTGGGATTCCTTTTGGGGAGCATTTCCATTTAAAAATGAAGGGATTGGGGTATCTGAGTGCTCAGTCAGTTGAGTGTCCAACTCTTGATTTTGGCTGGGGTCATGATTCCAGGGTCGTGGGATCAAGTCCCCTGTTGGGCTCCGTGATGGATGTAGAGCCTGCTTGAGATTCTCTCTCTCAAATTAAAAATAAAAAGATCAGAAAAGTAAAAATCAAATGGTTGAACAGTCCCTTCCAAACTGATATTTCTGATCTAATAGTTGAGTTAGTCCCGAAATTTGTCCCTAACACTTATATTCCTGACTTTAGCACCACCTCATGAGAAAGAAAGAGACAAAAAAGATGGAAACAAAGACAGAAATATCAAAACAGAAAAATAAAACATGATAGATTTCAAAGCAAGATCACTCGCATAACACTGACCAAAATAAATGCATCTATTTTAGAATGGTGCATTGAACATTGTAGAGATTGAAAATAGCCTTAAGTTCTCTGCAAAGCACAGCCCAGATAAGTAAAATCAGCATACTGATAAACACACATCAAAGGTCTATTAAAAGTAAAGTAAGTCAGTAATCACTATGTATTATGCAAAAGAAGACAATTTATCATAAACTCTTAGGTCCAACAATGAATTTTTTTTATTTTAGAGAGAGAGTGAGTGGGGGAGAGGGGCAGAGGACAGGGGGGAGAGAGAGAGAGGAAAGAAAGAAAGAAAGAAGAAAGAAAAGAAAGAAAGAAAGAAAGAAAGAAAGAAAGAAAGAAAGAAAGAAAGAAAGAAAGAAAGAAAGAAAGAAAGAAAGAAAGAAAAAGAAGAAAGAAAGAGAAAGAAAGAAAGTCTTAAGCAGGCTCCACACTCAGCATGGAACCTATCACAGGGCTTGATCCCACAACTCTGGGATCATGATCTGAGCTGAAATCAAGAGTTGGATGGTCAACCATCTGAGCCACTCAGGTGCCCTGCAACAATGAATATTTTTAAATGACATTTTCACATCTTGGGAATTTTTCATTTAATTCTCATGACTCCCTCAAACCCAAGTAGACTGCCTTCTGCAAGTACAGAATGTGCTTTCTGGAAAGGGTGTTTGTGATTTGTGTGCTTTGTTCTTCAATTTATCAAGTAGGCTCTTAAAATTATAGTGCTTCACTCCTGGTGTGTCCTTGTCAGTTTTCCTAGCTCATGCAGTTTGGGACATCTTGACCTTCCACAGCTGCTGCTGCTCCTTCTTCTTTTCAACTCCCTCTTCTTCCTCCTCTTCTGTCATTGGTGTTGTCATCCTCCTGATCCTTTAGCTATTTCATTATTGACAGCTGTGCCAGAGTAATATACAGGCTAGGAAGGTGTTGCTGTAGTGAAAATGTTAGCATGCTTACTGTTCCTTGTCACACCTCTTTATTTTGTCCATGTTGAAAACTTTTAGAGAAAATGGGCTGAAGTTGGTCATGTGTACTTATGTATAATAAAATACTCTGGGAGTCCTTGCTCTTTTCTGGTCTTTTTACTGCTTATTCTAACAACAAGCATCTTATTAGAGGGCTGTGAGTCCTGGGCTCATCTAACAAAATCTTTTCTTTGTCTTTTCTTTCCTTTTCTTTTCTTTGTCTTTCTAAAAAAACTCAGAAAATGGGAAGGTTGAGGCTTCATTGCATGACACATGCCTTTTCTATAATTCAGAGTATTCAGTAATAAATTGAGTGTATGCTCCTGACAATAAATACTTTTCTCCTGGACAGTAAGTTTTGCATGTGTGCGTGAATTAGTTGTTACAAGGAGTCATCATGATGGGCACTTGAGACATGGGCATACAGGAAGCTAGCCCAGAATTTTTCTGGCTTATCAGTTTAGAGTTGTGAATTCCTTTTCTGCTTTTACTTCCTTATCCCTATCCATCATGCTATGTAGACATAACCAAGAAAAACATCCACTTTTCTCCAAATCTACTACCACTAAATATTCTGGGAGTTTATAAAACTACTACTGGCTGAAAACTAATTTGTTAGAACTCTCATTACTTAATGTCTAGCATATATGGGTCAGTCGGGGTAAGGGACTTCTTCAAGAGTTTCTGAAAATTTCACTAGGTACGGTCATTAAGAAAAGTGAGAAATCTTGATACTTAGATTATTTTATTAAGCACCTTAATATTAACTAAAATACAGCAATATATATAACAATAAATATGCATCATGTAGAATGTGCCATGCCCTATAATGTGAAGATACTATAAGATGCTTGTGGTTCATTACCCTGGAGATACAATCTACAGAAAACATTTCCCCACAAACTATAGCAACCATAGTTGAGCATACTTTTAAATGGACACATTTGAGTAAAAAAAAAATTATAATACTAATCATCTTGACATCTTTAAGATCAGTGTGGTGTAAGAAAGGTGTGTGTGTGTGTGTGTGTGTGTGTGTGTGTGTGTGTGTGTTGCCATGTCTCTCTTAACTTGAGCTATAGTACTTGCTCATTTAACTTTTAATTCCAACAGAAGAGTAGAATATATTGAATGAGAGGTTTTATTCATCTCACTGTCAGTGTGCTTGTCAGTAGTATTTTTTGTTCCCTATTTTGTTGTCCCTAAATTTCAGATAACTCTTGGGTAAATCTCTCAGTCTTTCTCTTTCAGGAAATCTATCTATTTGATATGACATGCTTAGGAAGCCAGGGTGGAAATGCAACAGTAACTAGGTGAATATAAGAGAAGTTCTCAATTCTGTGAAGACAATGTATGAGTACCAAAGGAAACCAGGCCATCTGTTTCATATTAAAATAAAATTCCATATATAGTAAGGATTGAAAAACTGAGGGTAGGACTCAGAATTTAACCTCATGCTATTTTTCAAAATGTTAACACTACATGAATATAGTATATTTACTAAATTACACTAATCTGAACACTCCCATGGATTTCTGTCTTGTAATATTTTGTTGTCTTTAAAAGAAAATAGCATTGCTTTAAATCTAAATATCATTTTTTCATAGCTTCTTTATCCACATTTCTTCAGCTGTTTTGCATGGCTGTCTAAAATTTTTGTATGATTTCCTGAGAATTTTTGTTTGATCCCCCTAAGACTCAGCATTATTCTAAAAGATTGATAATGTCATTGCTTACAGTCCCCTGCATTTATTGTCGCATCAGGTTCCGGAGCTCATATTTTCAAATCTATCTTCAATACCTAATTGTGATCAATTGCTTGGCAGTATCTTTCACATTTATTTTATAATATGCCTTCTCTTATTTTGTTAAAATTCACAATTTCTCAGTATTATATTTTAAAATTGAATAAGATGTTTTCATGCCCCTACCCTATGGGAATCCATTATTGTGCCAGTAAGATGTTGACTCTGATGGGCATTCATGCATTTGAAAGTTCTAAATATCTTTTAGAATATCTCGGTGCAGTCAGCTCTTACCACCACCAAATGGTTTCTTCTTGTTCTGTAATATGTGGCAAATTTCACATGAGGCTTCTGCGGACTGTCTGTGGCTCCTACATCTGTGGCTAAAATGTTTGTTGCTTTTGCAATTTGCACTGATTGCTTAAGAAAAGAATGGTTTGTTTTGCAAAGGCTGCTTTTAGTTTAGTGGGTTCTGTGCATAGTTAGCTACAATGATTTTAGTTTGTGGTGATGGTTCAGATTGTATTTTTTGGAGGCATTTATTGCATTCTTACAAATTACACATGTTGCAGAAAGGTTGTTTTTATCCATACATGGAGAAGAGACACACACAGTACTTGATTGAGTAAAAAACCCAGTGAAATAGGATCATGTTTCACTGTCAAATAAAGAAAAATGATGGAGTCAAGAAGGAACAAAGAAATACTTTTCTGGAGTGCTTATTCCAAATATTAGAATATTTTCATATTTTAAATGAGTTTAAGTATATTTAATGTTGTTTTGATATCCTTGGCAGCTTCAGGGAGAATATCGGCTCGGATGCTCTGTTCTGTGATAAATAAGAATAATGTTAATGTTGTATTGTTGTTATGTGCTATATGTTATATGCTCTGTAGTGTGTTCTGGTGGTATTTATAAACATGGTCTTATTCAGATCTCAGTAAAGCATGTTGAAAATTGTTATTTTTATTGAAAAGGAAACCAAACCTCTAGAACTAATTTGACAAAGTTTGTGTGCCTAGTAGCAGGGCCAGAATTTGAATTTAGTTCTTATTGACTCCATGTCATTTTCTCATTTTATTCTGTTCTATCATCTCCCTAACAGCAATTATTCCAATATATCTTATATTGTCTCGTTGGGAACTCCTTGTTACTCCTTATTTTTACAAGTAACTTTATGAATTTTTTTAGTTAGATATTTAAAAATATGAAATAGTAAATCTAGCCAACAAAAAATAAAATAAAATTAGCTATTTTATCACCATCCCAAATGTCAAATGTAAACACAAGATTGACTAGCTGATATCTGATGAATGGATGATTGCCTCTTTCAAGGAGAAAGAGAAGGAAACATAGAAAGAAGGAAAGAAAGAGAGGAAGGAAAGAAGGAAAGAAAGAAAGAAGGAACAAGGAAGGAAGGAAAGAAGGAAAGGGGAGAAGGGAGGGAGAGAGAAGAGCCAGCATCTCCATACTTGGACAATATTTGCCTATTAAATATATCAGCCGCTACCTCTTATCTCTTGGGAAAGAAGACATTATTCCTCGGATAAATATTGATAAGGGCTAACAAGCTAGAATAACCTTTATTCATCTCTGACAGTAATGATCCTATTTCCCTAGTGCCTTTTTTTATATTTGTATGCATTTGTTTAATTGCCTGTTAATTACTTTTATACCTCTTTCCCTAGATAGACCGTGAATATCTTGAGGCCTTTCAGATTCATATTTCTGTCCTCTCTGCTAGGCACATAAAACTATTCCTAGCACACAGACTTTGTAGCACTTAGAATTTATACAAAAATTGTTGCTTGAATGAATGTCATCAATTTCAACAATGTAATGAAAATACTAGAAGCTACATTAGTGCCTCATTGTCTACCTAGACTTAGTATTTCTGTTATTGAGAATATCGATAGCTATTTTAACAGGGATATTAGGACCTCAAAATGGCTGCTTATTTAAAATACGCTTTTTTTGGGATAATTTCGATGATGATGATGTTGATGAAATTGATAACCATTGTCAATAATTTCATCATCACCACCACTACTTAATAAGATAACTACCATTGATTCACACTGAGGAGTAAAAATATAGCAACATGAAAAATAGTGGATCATAATTGCAAGGGCAAGCACAAGATAGTCATACATACGTTGAGGTGAAAGAACATGAAATTTACCTTCTGAAGATCAGGATACCCATTTTTGATACTTAATAGATGAGTGATCTTGGCTCTGTCATATGGCCTTTCTAAGTTTCAGTTTTATTATCTTTAAAATGGGGAAAATAATCATTCCTACCTTTTTGAAAGACCTTTTAAACTGTAAAGTATTCAGTATACAAATACTATCTAACATTATTCCTGTGATTCCTGGTCCAAACGCATCAGTAAATGTCATTTAATTACTGGTTCTAGGGACGCTTCATCTCCTTTGCTAACCTGAGGTCAATTTTCCTTTAATATCTCACTAAGCAGATTGAGATGAATTCCTAGTATGTTGTGGATTAAGTACCACATATTGTCCAAGAGATTATATTTATCCTTAGCATTTCTCACTCCGATTTCCTGCCTCTGATGAATTCATTATCTTTGATGTTTCCTTGCTTCTTGTACCTCTAGGCATCCTTGTAAATATCTTCACCCTCAAGGTCCCCCCTCCCCCCCACACATTGCTTCATCTCATAAAACAACAGTAGTAGCTCAAGGATCTTCCATTAAACAGATTTCTGATGATGATCTGGAGTAAAATTTTAGGGCACATATCAGATAGAAAGTTAAAATTGAGTATCAATCATTATTATTCATAAAAAAAAAGAACAGTCACTGATCCACTTTGCCCTGCTCAAGTTTGTGCTATTTGTGTCTTCTTTAAGTGCAGGCTGCTGCCTTCTCCAGTCCTCTCCGCACAGATTCTTTTCCTCAGCCTGTGACTCTTCACCCTCCTCTTCTCTTGGCCCTTCCGGGGGGAAGAAGCCCAATACCTGTTAAACTGCTCTGCAAAAGAAGCAGCCTAAAGTCTTGTCTAAACCTATTCAATTAAACGCTACACAGAAAATATTTGCTTTTCACTATGGTGCAGTCCAATGAGTGGTTTTGCTTTTATTTTTTGCTGGAAAGGTACGAAAGTTCTGTCTTGAAATGGAATGTGCCTTTTCTCTTATGTGAACTGAAGACAGCTTTTAAACTAACACTTCCTTATTTTTTTTTTTTTTTGCCTGACTATGTCTTAAGTATTTAAGACAAAAAGCACAAATGACCCCTACTTTTCCTTCTCCACACAGCTTAATTTTGTCTGACTTTTGGAAAACATAATACAAGTCAAAATTTACAGTAATAGCTTACGTTTTAATTTATTTATGATTTATTAAGCACTTTCTAATTCCCTGCTGGCACTTGTCAAATAGAATTCTAATGAGAAACAGCTATGAGATTTTTAGGTGTGTAGTATCGTATTAAAAAGGAAAAACATAAAATTAATTTTAATAACATTTTAATTCAATATATCAGAAATTTTTTATCATTCTCATAAAATAGTAATGGGATATGTGATGTCCATTTTTCTTTTCTTTTTTTTTTTTTTTTTCAACGTTTATTTATTTTTGGGACAGAGAGAGACAGAGCATGAACGGGGGAGGGACAGAGAGAGAGGGAGACACAGAATCGGAAACAGGCTCCAGGCTCCGAGCCATCAGCCCAGAGCCCGACGCGGGGCTCGAACTCACGGACCGCGAGATCGTGACCTGGCTGAAGTCGGACGCTTAACCGACTGCGCCACCCAGGCGCCCCATGTGATGTCCATTTTTCGTATTACATCTTTGAGATCTGTTGTGTATTTAACACTGCCAGTCTCCATTCACACTTGCCACATTTATAGTGAATATCAGCTACGTGTGTCTAGTGTCTGTAGCCCAGCACAATTCCAAGCACATGTTGAGTGCTACATATTTTATCTCATATAATTCTCATGATTGTCTGATTATTAATTCCACTGACAGATAAGGAAAGGGAAACACAAAGAAGTTAATTAAGTTGTTTAAAGTCACACATCCATACGAAGGCCAGGAATTGAATTTAGCTCATTGTGACTAGAGTTTTTGATCTTATGTTAATGTTTCTACTTCTATGCTTTACTGAACTATTATTTATATTTGGCTAAGTCTTTGGTGAACTCAGAGTTAGGTATCTTTTTTTCTCTTTTTATTACTTGTGTGAATTTGGTAAAGAATTTGAATTGACATATCTGTGGACTAAAATGTTTTTGTGGTCAGAATGTTATTATAAAAATGGATTTAGGTTGCATAAGTACATGATGTTCTTTTGAAATGATGTACCTTAGCACTGCCTAAAGGGATCTAATCTATGCAATTCTTGGACCTGCTACTGAATCAATAAAAAAGGGAACTAATTTGTGGATGGGAAATGGGGTGGAATTCAGTAGAGAGCTGTTAGCAATTACTGGTTTCCTGTTAATTTGAAGAGTCAAAGTTTTATCTAGTATCATTATTCCTTCCAAATTACTTATATATCTTTCCTTAAAAAGAACATGAAAGGTAGTTTGTGAGGTAGTTAACTCTGATGGCAACAACATTCTTTTGAACATTTACCTTAATTCTGCGTATATTAGGATTTCTCAGGAGTATTTGTTTATTATTTCACCAGGAATTCTAAATAGAATTATTTAACCAGATATTTAGCTTTATAAACATTTAATAGACATTACTTTTTACACATAAGGTGCCCAAAATGTGTCAAATAGAAACCTAAAATATTTTAACTGACATTCTCACGAATTGACTGTAATGGGAGGCGCTCTCTGCAGGCTGCATGGCAGCTGTGAGGTTCTCTGTCGCAGGAGCTCATGGTGATGGGACTGATGGAGGACTTCAGATGGGTTCCATCAGCAGTCATTGCACCTGACTCCCTTCCAAGCAAACTGTTCTTTCTAGGTTTTCTGGAGTTCCTGGAGGTTTTTTAGTTGCATCATGCCCATTGACATGTTGTTGGCTTTTGTCAGTTTCACAGTAAAACCGGGAGATATGCTGAAAGAGTGACAGCCACACATCTCTTTTGCTGACTGGCTGCATGAGGGATGTAGCAGAAAGAAAGTCATGTGTAGTTTACAGAAGATAGAATAAGTTCCATATGTTCACCATGCAGCAGTCTTTGTGTCACAGTTAGGGCTTTCCCAGTGCCTATATTTAATTTCCACATAAAGTATGGGCTTTTCTAAAATGCTCACCACATTTTACTGTGTGCACAATTCAGAATATTTTCCTTTATGAATCACACATTGAGAAAAATAGTGCTCTACCCACATGAACTGTTAATTTATTTATGGGGAACAATTGTCTTTGTTTTTTTCTCCACCTCTTCCTCTTCCTTCTTTTCCATCTTCTTCATGCTTCTTCTCCTCTTCCTCCTCCTCCTCCTCCTTCCTCTTCCTCTTCTTTAACAAATTCACATTCAAGTTTTGGCTTAAACCAAAGAAAAAAAAAGTAGGTGGACTTTACCACTGCCTTCCCTCAGTCACTAGCCTCCCAGCTCTAACTTTCCTCTTTAGTCTGGGACTGCCACTCCAGTAGTTGGGGAGGTTCTGAATTGTCTAATCTCTTGGTGGCCTAATTCCAAAGACTGGAGAAAGTAAGCCTGTCCAGATCTTCTTCTTCGGCCAGGTTTATCAGTCTGGAAATTGGCTGCATATAAATCAAGTGACCAGTCCACACCCTGATCCAATGAACTCCTGGCTAAACGGGCAGTTTTGTACAAGAAGTGGGATTGAAGATACAGACAATTACCTCAGACAGGGGCAGATGGTAGACAGATAGAGTTCCTGACCTCTGTCTTTTAAGCTTATAACTTGGTTTCCTTCTCTTTCTCTCCCCGATTCTCTCTATTGCTATCCTGGTGGCTTTCATGTCCTAGAGGTGTGAAAGGTAAGGTAATTAAATAGTAATGAATTAGTTTCTTTATAGAGAAAGGAACCATATTTACTGAGAATATAATATATTCCAAGTATTTGCATGTAATCTTCCTTAATCCTCACCTGAAGCCACCAAAGAAGATATTATTCATCTTCATTTTACATTTGATTAAACAGACACAGAAACAGCAAGTTACTTTGATTACGATCAAGCAGCAAGTA
This sequence comes from Neofelis nebulosa, assembly GCF_028018385.1. NCBI lineage: Eukaryota > Metazoa > Chordata > Mammalia > Carnivora > Felidae > Neofelis > Neofelis nebulosa. The sequence continues at coordinate 27,218,912 of NC_080795.1, read as the reverse complement.
ATGGGCAGCAGTGTAATGTGAGTGCAGATCTCTCTATTGCTGCAACTCCTGCTTTTTCTGCTACATTCCTCTCTGTTGTAAGCAGAAACTCAATCTACTTGAGAAACTAAGCAGACTTTCCTTTTTTGTTCTATTTAATTTTCTTTGCAAACATTATTTACAACCAGAGAATTACTGGAGAGAATATATCTCTTCTTCCATTCTAATTCCCTAAAGAGAGAGAAAAAGTTGGATTAAAGGGGGGAAAATAGTGTGACAAAATCACTGCAAAATCTTCATATGTTAACAGTTTCCTAATGGTTTCATCAACATACTGGTGAGAAATGAAGGTGGCTTTTTTTTTTTTAAATTGTCTTCTATAATAAGAATGATAAAACTTCTAGTGGAGAATTTTCCTGTCCACATAATAGATGTGTTGATGTGATTTTCCTCACGTATAATGTGTAAAAATATGAATCGGTTATCAACATTAGCATAACTTTTTTCCTGAAATCCAAATGACTTAAAGTTATATCAAATTGTCCATTTTTATCCCAGTGTGATTTCTTCTATTTTTAAAATCACTATTGAAAAGAAAAAAAAAAGGTGGACTCAAAATCCTTTTATCAGCCTCATTGATATTACTGTTTATGTATATGATCCTATGATTTAAAGTTTACAAAGAATTGTTAACCATTTTTTTGTTTGCATTTAACATTATATTATTCGAAGCCCATTCTGCTTTCACTTTCCATTACTTACCCTACAAACATTTCTTTTGTTTCTATAACTACCTTAAGGGAATTTGGCAAGAAAAAGTAGAGAAAGAATAAGAGATATATGAATCACTTCCTACCCTACAATTAACACATGAAGAGAGAACTTAGTGAAAACAATAATTCCTCAGGCATTTGTGGTTTTGTTTTTAAGCCAACATAGTTTCCCTCTGAGTTCATCAGCTGCCATTTTGTAAATGAACCTTTTGTTTTCAAGAATCAACTTTAAGTGTTTTAGCAAATTAGAATTCTTACTGCTCTTATCATTTAATTTAAGGGTATACCTGCACTTGATCTACAGGACTTTTAAAGAACCTCCTCCATTGGCAAAAGCCCCAGGAAATCACTATAAAAAAAGTACATCTCTGGGAAAAGCAACCTTTTAATGTTTGGTCTATGAATAAATATATATTTATATATGTATTTTGTTACCAATATTTTATGGCCATGCCAAAAGCAAGTTTTAAATTCTACTATGTCAGTGATTTTCAAATTATAGGTGGACTACTAGTTAATTGGTTAGGATATCAATTTAGTTGGTAAGGGTAAGCATGGAGAAGGCAATGTCAGAGTGCATTGTGCATAATATAAGTGAGCATTATAGTTTGGTGGCAATAAGTATCAAATTGACAAATATTAATATGCATTGCTCAAAGTAAAAATAAACTCCCTATCATGAGGTTTTTTTCAATTATATATACATGTGTCTGTTTACATATGGATGTGTGTGTGTATGTGTGTGTGTGTGTTAGATTACTGTTGAAAGTATATTTCACAGTAGATCACTATAGAAATGTTTGAAGGTCACAGAAATAAATCAACATGCATTTCAAATATAAGCAGTTTTTTTCCCCTTGTTGTTTCAGACTGGGGTACTAATGAAGAATCTACTTTCTGTATGGCTAAATATAATCAACAGGTTGGAGACTGGCAATCTTAGATTTCTTGTAAATTCTCGGATTTTTGGCAACTGTGTTTTTAAATGGTTGGTGAAAAAAAGTTTGTTATTTTTGTGTTACTGAAAAATTTTCTCTGCAACATTTTTAATATTCTCCATGGAAATGAAGTACAACAATTTATAGAAAACCAAGGATACAAATGAATCATAATTGAAGTATAGTGGCCCTATCATATGTATGGTAGATATGCCATACATGTGTGTGTGTGTGCATGAGCATGTGTGTGTAGTGTGTACATACATATATATGTGTATATTGTATGCAGACCCAGATTTATAGAAATGTATATATGTATATACACACATGCACACATACTGTCAGAGAAAAATTGTATTGGACAGAGTTAAAAGAAGTCTATATTTAAGGCTATTGCAATAGACTTTAAGATGGTTGCAGTAAGGAAGAGAGTTTAAACCCAACTTCTCTGAAGTAAAAGGTGGGAGAATTTTTAAGCACTGGGATAACCTAGTGGAAAAATAGTAAGCAGTAGTAAGAGAGAAGCTGGTCAGCATGATTAGGTTATTTGTGTATGCTAATTGTCATCTATAGAAATTAGGCTCCTGCCATCCCACAGAAAATAGTACACAGGAGGAGACCGGGGCTTTATGTTTCCTGGTAACTCTCTGATGCCCAGGTTCTTGTGAAAGATCTTGGATTATAAAACTGGCAAGAGGCTAAGAGAAGATTTACATCTGAAACATAGAGAAGGAATTCACAATTGCAAGTTTTTAAAAGTAAATGCTCTAAAAAGAGGGAAGTTAGGGGCCTATAGTCAGATGAAAACCTGTCTAAACTTTAGTTAAGCTGAGAGGAACATCAGGCCTTCTTGGTCAACACACACACACACACACACACACACACACGCACGCACACACACATACACACACACATACACACACACACACACCAAGATTAAATCTTTCAACAGGCAAGAATTTCTGTTCCCACGTGGAAAACAGAAATGTTGAAGTTACATCAAGATAAGAAGTAATTTATTAACAGTAATGCATTTTTCAATAATCTTGGGCAACATTTGAAGAAAGAATAACCTTACACTGTTATAGTATCCATAAATATTGCATACAATGGTCTAAATGTTAAAACTCTTGCATAGGAAGAATGGTATTCATATTTTCATTACAGCTTACAAAAAACTTAAACATTGCTTTTTCAAAAAAGTGTAAGGGCCATCAGAATTCAATTTTCCCAAAAGAGCTCAGGAATTATCATGGTGAATATATAAACAGCCAGAAAGAACATTGATAAATGGTGGATAGGAAGATTTCAATGAGAGAAAAACATTAAACTAAGAAAAAAACAATCAAGGCTAAAGAGGAAATGTTAGTAGACATTGTAAAGTTATTGTGGAAAATAACAACGTTCTAGTTAATGGGAACTCTGTCATTTGTGATCTTAACTTTGAATATTTTTTAATGTGAGGCATAAACATCTCTCTTTTTGTGCAATAAACACAAAAAGAACATGGGCAGAAGATACAGAAGAGAACAATCAAGCTGTGACTAATAGAGAGATAACACATATAGCAAAGATGCCCCTCTAGTTCTTATAAGGGAAGTATTAGTAATTATTATCAAATGCCATGGTATATAATTTATAGCCTTTCCAATGCAATAAAACTTATAATATAGAATAGAGTGCTATCTTTATGATATTCATTAAATTATTCTCAATAGATATTATTATATTTTCCATCAAGCCCTGTGGTTAAAAGTTCTTTTCAAATATAAAAATTCCCAACTGACAACTCCACTCAACATTCTGGTTTTTGGCATGAGCAATACTAAGACGCATTTAAAAATATTTTTTTTTAGTCTTTGTTTAAGGGTGCTATTCAACATGCAACTATACAAAGATGTATGTCACTCTACTATGAAAATCACCATAATTATTCTGATTTCTAAAACTTATTAGTAAAATATTTTACATCTCCTTTTCATTCCAAATAATTGAAATAAAGAGAAAAAGTCTAAAAATAATAAACTGAGATTCACTTACTTATGGGATAATATCAAGAAATGAATCATGAATGTATTTGTAGTCTCAGATAGAAAGGAGAAATGGAAGGAAAGAAAAGGAATTTGAAAATATAGTGGGTGAAAGAAATGTCAAAAAACAATGGAAATAATGAACTTTATTTCTTAGAGAAGTTTTATGTTTACAGCAAAATTGAGTAAAAAGAAAAGAGGGCTCCCATATAATCCCTGTCCACACAACCTCCCTCAGTATGACTATCCCACACAAGAATGGTACATTTGTTACAAACGTTGAACTCACACAGACTCATCATTATCACCTAAAGTCATAGTTCATATTAGGGTTCACTCTTGGTGTTACACATTCTACGGCAAATACATAGAGACATGTATCCACCATTGTAACATCACACAGAATAGTTTTGCTCCCTAGAATCCTCTGTGCACTACCCATTGATCCATTCCTCCAACAACCACTAATATTTTTACTGTCTCCATAGTTTTGCTTTTTCCAGAGTGTCATCTAGTGTATAGCATTTTTTCCTACTTTTTCTTAGTAATACATGTTTAAAAACCATCATGTCTTTTCATGGCTTGTAGCTTATTTCTTGTTAGTGCTGAAAAATATTCCACAGTCTGGATATACCACAGTTTATTTATCAACACACCTATTGGAGAGCATCTTGATTGTTTTCAGATTTTGGCAATTATCATAAAGCTGCTAAAAACATCACTGTGCAGGTTTTTGTGTGAACATGTCTTTTCAGTTCATTAGGGTAAATATCAAGGAGAATGATTGGTGGATTATTAGCCGAAACCACGTTTAGTTTTGTAATAAACTGTCACACTGTCTTCCAAAGTGGCTGCGCCATCTTGTGTTACTACCAGAAATGAATGAGAATTCCTGTTGCTTCACATCCTCATCAGCATTTAGTGTTGTCAGTGCTCTGGATTTTGGACATTCTAACAGGTGTGTGGTAATATCTTATTGTTATTTTAATTTGCAATTCCCCAATGACATAATGTTGAGCATCTTTTCATAAGCTAACTTGCCATCTCTATATCTTCTTTGGTGAAGAAAAATGTCAAATTTGATAAAAGCTATTAAACAAATAGATAAACCACAATGAACTTCAAGAAACACATACCACCAGCAGCATGTCATAGTCAAATTATTGAAAACAACGACAAAGAAAATCTTTAAGAGTAGCCAGAGAAAAATGACCCATTATGTACACAAAACAAAGATGTGAATCATGGCAGACTTGTCAGAAGCAATGTAAGCTAAAAGAATACAAAATGGCACCTTTAGAGCACTGAAAAGAAATTCTTAACCTTGAATTAATTGCACACCCTGATTCTGTCCATGAAGTAATGATTGCTACAAAACTTCTGTCCTTCTTTATAAACTAAAAAACCGAGCAAAACATCATCAGTTTTCAGAAATTTAACAACAGGCATCTAAGGACAGTGATCCCTAGGGAAAGTGAAGCAGAATTTGCATACATCTCTAAAATGTACCAAGCTCGATGAGCACTGGGTGTTGTATGGAAACCAATTTGACAGTAAATTTCATATATTAAAAATAAATAAATAAATAAATAAATAAATAAATAAATAAACAAACATAAAAAAAATGTACCAAGCTCAGCAACAAGTTCAGAATTCTGGGTGTTGTTTAATCCTGTGTAGACCTCTATTCTTTGGGTTGATATGCTTCTATTCATAAAACTTATGACTGTATTTTATACTATTTTCTTTTCTTAAAACAAGTATTACTCTTTAGTGGTTTGTTTTTAAATTATTTTACTTTATTATTTTTTAATTTAAATCCAAATTGGTTAACATATAGTGTAATAATGATTTCAGGAAGAGAATTAGTGATTCATCCAGTGTTCATTCCAACAAGTGTCCTTCTTGCCCCTTGCCCATTTTGCCCATCCTCCCACCCAACACCCCTCCAGTCTCTTATGGTTTGTCTCCCTCTGTTTTTATATTATTTTTGCTTCTCTTCCCTTATATTAATCTGTTTTGTGTCTTAAATTCCACATATGAGTGAAATTGTATGATATTTGTCTTTTCTCTGACTGACTTATTTTGCTTAGCATAATACTCTCTAGTTCCATTCCCGTTGTTGTAAATGGCAAGATTTCAATATTTTTGATCACCAAGTAATATTCCATTGTGTATATATATATATATATATATATTATTCCATTGTATAATTGAGGTTTATCAATATATATATATATATATATATATATATATATATATATATACCACATCTTCTTTATCCATTCATCTGTTGATAGACATTTGGGCTCTTTCCATATTTTGGCTATTGTTGGTAGCGCTGCTATAAACATTGAGGTGCATGTGTCCCTTTGATACAGCACTCCTGTATTCTTTGGATAAATACCTAATAGTGCAATTAGTGGGTTCTAGGGTAATTCTATTTTTAATTTTTGAGGACTCTCCATAGAGTTTTCCAGAGTAGCTGCACCAGTTTGCATTCCCACCAGCAGTGCAAAAGGGTTCCCCTTTCTCCTCATTCTTGCCAACATCTGTTGTTGCCTGAGTTGTTCATTTAGTGATTCCAATTGGTGTGAGGGTGGTATGTCATTGTGGTTTTGATTTGTACTTCCCTGATGATGAGTGATGTTGAGAATTTTTTCGTGTGTCTGTTAACCATCTGAATGTCTTCTTTAGAAATGTGTCTATGCATGTGTTTTGCCCATTTCCTCACTGAATTATTTGTTTTTAGGATGTTGAATTTGATAAACTTTTTATAGATTTTGAATACTAACCCTTTATCTGATATGTCATTTGCAAATATTTTCTCCCATTCCACCAGTTGCCTTTTAGTTTTGCTGATTGTTTCCTTCACCGTGCAGAAGATTTTTATCTTGATAAGGTCCCAATAGTTAAGTTTTGCTTTTTTTTCCCCCCTTGCCTCCAGAGACTTATCATTAAGAAGTTGCTGTGCTGAGGTCAAAGAGGTCGGTGCCTGTTTTATTCTTTAGGATTTTGATGGCCCCTGTCTTACGTTTAGGTCTTTCACCCATTTTGAGTTTATTTTGTGTATGGTGTAAGAAACTGGTCCAGATTCATTCTTCTGCATGTTGCTGTACAGTTTTACCAACACCATATGCTGAAGAAACTGTATTTTTTCCATTGGATATTCTTTCCTGCTTTGTCAAAAATTTGGGCATACATTTGTGGGTCCATTTCTGGGTTGTCTATTCTGTTCCATTGATCTGAGTGTCTGTTCTTGTGCCAGTACCATACTGTCTTGATGATTACAGCTTTGTAATACAGCCTGAAGTCCAGGATTGTGATGCCTCCTGCTTTGGTTTTTGTTTTCAGGATTGCTTTGGCTATTGGGGGTCTTTTCTGGTTCCATACAAATTTGAGGATTGTTTGTTTTAGCTCTGTGAAGAATGCTGGTGTCATTTTGTTAAGGATTGCATTGAATATGCAGATTGCTTTGGGTAGAATTGACATTTTAGCAATATTTGTTCTTCCTATCCAGGAGCATGGAATATTTTTCCTTTGTTTTGTGTGTCTTCTTCAATTTCTTTCATAAGCTTTCTATAGTGTTCAGTGTATAGATTTTTCACCTCTTTAGTTAGGTTTATTCCTAGGTATTTAAGGTTTTGGTAAATGGGATTGATTCCTTGATTTCTCTTTCTGCTGCTTCATTATTGGAAATGCAACCAATTTCTGTACATTGTTTTTATATCCTGTGACATTGCTGAATTCATATATCGGTTCTACAAGTTTTGGGGGGGAGTTTTTTGGGTTTTCCACATAGAGTATCATGTCGTCTGTGACGAGTGAAAGTTTTTGATTTACTTCTTGCTGATTTGGATACATTTTATTTCTTTGTGTTGTCTAATTGCTGAGGCTAGGACTTTCAGAAATATGGGAAATAAGTGATGAGAGTGGACATCCTTGTCATGTTCTTGACCTTGGGAAAGTTCTCAGTTTTTCCCCATTGAGAATGAAATTAGCATTGGGTCTTTCATATATGGCCTTTATAACCTTGAGGTATGATCCTTCTATCCCTGCTTTCTTGAGGGTTTTCATCAGGAAAGATGCTGTATTTTGCCGAATGCTTTTTCAGCATCTATTGAGAGGATCATTTGATCCTTACCGTTTCTTTTATTAATGTGATGTATCACATTTACCTAATTTACAGATATTGAACCAACCCTGCATCCCAGGAATAAACCCTACTTGATCGTGGTGAATAATTCTTTTAATGTATTGTTGGATCTGATTTGCTAGTATCTTAAGAATCTTTGCATCCATGTTCATCAGGGAAATTGGTCTGTAAAAAGACCCCTCTTTAGTGGGGTCTTTGTCTGGTTTTGGAATCACGGTAATGCTGGCCTCGTAGAATGAGTTTGGAATTTTTCCTTCCATTTCTATTTTTTAGAACAGCTTCAAGAGAATAGGTGTTAACTTCTCTTTAAATGTTTGGTAGAATTTCCCTGTAAAGCCACCTGGCCCTGGACTCTTGTTTTTTGGGAGATTTTTGATTCAATTTCTTTAATGATTATGGTTCTATTCAAATTTTCTATTTCTTCCTGTTTCAGTTTTGGTAGTTTAAATGTTTCAAGGAATTTGTCTATTTCTTCTAGATTGCCCAATTTGTTGGCATATAATTGCTCATAATATTCTCTTATTATTGTTTGTATTTCTGCGATGTTAGTTGTGATCTCTCCTCTTTCATTCATGGTTCTATTTGGGTGCTTTCCTTTTTCTTTTTGATCAGTCTGGCTAGAGGTTTATCAATTTTATTAATTCTTTCAGAGAACCAGATCCTGGTTTCATTGATCTATTCTACTGTATTTTTAAAATTATTTTGATATCATTGATTTCTCCTCTAATCTTTATTATTTTCTTTCCTCTGCTTGTTTTGGGTTTTATTTGCTGTTCTTTTTACAGCTCTTTTAGGTGTAAGGTTAGGCTGTGTATTTGAGACCTTTCTTCCTTCTTTAAGAAGGCCTGGATTGCTATATACTCCCCTCTGATGACCTCCTTTGCTGCATAAGGGGCTTTTGTGTTTTCATTTTCATTGGCTTCCATGTACTTTTTAATTTCCTCTTAATTCTTGATTAACCCCTTCATTCTTTAATAGGATGTTCTTTAATCTCCAAGTTTTCATGGTATTTCCAAATATTTTCTAGTGATTGATTTTGAGTTTCATAGTATTGTAGTCTGAGAATATGCAAGGTATGATCTTAATCTTTTTGTACTTCTTGTTGAGGCCTGATTTGTGTCCATGTGCACTTGAGAAGAATGTGTAATCTGTTGCTTTTATGATGAATTGTTCTGAATATATGTTAAGTCCATCTGGTCCAGTATGTCATTCAAAGCCATTGTTTCCTTGTTGATATTCTGCTTAGATGATCTGTCCATTGCTGTGAGTGGGGTGTTGAAGTCCCCTAGTATTATGGTATTATTATCAATGAGTGTCTTTATGTTTATGATTAATTGATTTATATATTTGTGTGCTTTCATATTGGGGGCATAAACATTTACAATTGTTAGGTCTTGGTGAATAGACCCCTTAAATTATGATATAATGTCCTTCTTCATCTCCTGTTACAATGTTTACTTTAAAACCTAATTTGTCTGATATAAGTACTCTGGCTTTTTGATGACCATTAGTGTGACAGATGTTTCTCCATCCTTTTACTTTAAATCTGCAGGTGTCTTTAGATCTAAAATGGGTGTCTTGTAAGCAGCATATTGACGGATCTTGTTTTCTTATCCATTTTGATACTTTATATCTTTTGTTTTTTTATTTATTTATATTTTATATATTTTTTAAGTTTATTCATTTCTGAGAGAGAGAGAGAGACAGAGCATGAGCAGGGAAGGGGTAGAGAGAGAGGGAGACACAGAATCCAAAGTAGGCTCCAGGCTCCAGAGCCCGACGCAGGGCTCGAACCCACAAACGGTGAGATCATGACCTGAACTGAAGTCAGATGCTCAACTGACTGCACCACCCAGGTGCCCAATACTTTATATCTTTTGATCAGAGTGTTTAGTCCCTTGACATTTAAAATGAGTATTGAAAGATATGAGTTTATTGCCATTGTGTTGCCTGTGGAGTTGGTGTTTCTGGTGATGCTCTCTGGTTCTTTCTAGTTTTTGCTGCTTTTGGTCTTTTTTGTTTTGTTTTGTCTTTTCTCCACTCTAAGAGTCCCCTTAGAACTTCTTGCAAGGCTGGTTTAGTAGTCATGAATTCCTTTAACTTTTGATTGTCTGGGAAACTCTTTATCTCTCCTTTTATTTTGAATAACAGCCTTGCTGGATAAAGAATTCTTGGCTGCATATTTCAATTCAACATGTTGAATATATCCTACCATTCCTTTCTGGCCTGCCATGTTTCTGTAGATAGGTTCTCTGCGAACACGATCTGTCTTCCCTTATATGTTAGGGACATTTTTTTCCCTTGCTGCTTTCATAATTCTTTCCTTGTCTGTGTATTTTGTGAATTTGACTATGATATGCCTTGGTGATTGGTCAGCTTTTGTTAAATCTAATGGGAGTTCTGTGTGCTTCTTGGATTTTAATGTATGTGTCCTTCTCCAGATTAGGAAAGTTTTCTGGTATAATTTGCTTACATAAACCTTCTATCCTTTTTTCTCTCTCTTCATCTTTTGAGACTCCTATGATTCATATATTATCCCTTTATTAATAAGTTACTGAGTTCTCTCAGTCTTGTATCATGCTCCTTTGCCTTTGTTTCCCTTTTTTTCTGCTTTATTATTCTCCATAATTTTGTCTTCTGTGTTACTGATTTGCTACTCTGCTTTGTCTATCCTTGCCATCATGCCATACCTTCAAATTTGCTTCTCAGTTGTAGCATTTTTAATTTTGTCCTGACTAGATTTTAGTTTTTTTATCTCCACAGAAATGGATTGTATGCTTTTTTTCAACCCCAGCTAATATTCTTATTATCATTGTTCTAAATTCTAGTTCAGACATCTTGCTTATATCTGTGTTGGTTGAGTCCTTGGCTGTCATTTCTTCTCTTCTTTCTTTTAAAAGAAGGAGTGAATTCCTTCATTTTGTCATTTCAGAGAAAGAATACATTTTAAAAATGTAAAAATATTAAAAACAAAACAAAAAATCAAATAATGGAAGCTAGATCCTAGATGTCCTTTGGTCTGCTTGTGAAAGAAGCTTGTAAGAAAAGCGAAAAAGGGGCGCCTGGGTGGCGCAGTCGGTTAAGCGTCCGACTTCAGCCAGGTCACGATCTCGCGGTCCGTGAGTTCGAGCCCCGCGTCAGGCTCTGGGCTGATGGCTCGGAGCCTGGAGCCTGTTTCCGATTCTGTGTCTCCCTCTCTCTCTGCCCCTCCCCCGTTCATGCTCTGTCTCTCTCTGTCCCAAAAAATAAAAAAATAAAAAAAATTAAAAAAAAAAAAAAAAAAAAAAAAAAAAAGAAAAGCGAAAAAGAGAAAGAAAGAAAAAAAGTAAGAAAAAATTAAAAAATTAAAAAATACATATATAATAAAATAGAATAAAATGAAATCAAGGGAATTCAATATAATAAAAAATTTAAAAAATAAAAAGAAAAGAAAGAAATTTTAAAAATATTAAAAAATTAAACAAAAAAGAAAATAAAAATATATTTTTTCTTTTTGTGTCCAAGATAAATAAAAGAAAGGAGAAAAATGAAAAAAAAAAAAAAACAGAAGCAAAAAAAACCCCAACAAACTAATGAGTGAACCAGCAAACAGAATGAAACCTAAATGAAGTTACATCCAGTTTCCCCTAGAACTGAAATTATGAAGCCCTCAACAGTCTGTACACTAAGCAGGTGGAGTGACTTGTGCTTGTCTTCTAGGGGATGGGCTTCTAGGCAGGGCTTGGTGTTATGGCTCCATTATCCACTAGGTGGCACTGCCTAGATTACTGGGATTGATCATTGTTATGGGCATGTGTGTGTGTGTAGGCAATCCCGTGTGAGGAAGAGGTGGAAATGGCTTCACCCAGTTCCCTAGTTTCTGGAACAGGAACTTCCTGCTCTCACTGACCCATGATCAAGCACCCTTCTTTTGTCTCAGACCTCCTTCCACTCCTCATCTCTACCCTGTCTGTGTCCAAGCCCTCTGCCTGCTAGGTGGCACCTCCCTCCAGAATTTTATTTCAGGTGGGGCTGTGTTTCAAAACTCCACACTCCAGAGACCCCTGCAGCTTGGACCCATGCTGACTCTCTGGTGGAGGGTCTTGTTGATCAATGGGGAGCGCTGGCTTGCTCCAGAGAATGTTTGTGCAATTGTGCAGTGGCAGAGTTTCAGAGATTATCACAACACACAGCCTGTGTCAGGTGTTACCAAAACCTGGTGTCTTTGTCCCAATACCAGCAAACATTACTACTTTCTGGGGTCTGCTGGGACCTTTGCCTTTGGGGAGGCCATATGGCCTCTAGCAAATGCACTTCAAGCAGGGCAACCACTTCTCCCTGTGTGGCACATGGACCCCTCAGACCCTGCTTCCTGCTACTGGGGATTCACTCTACTTTCTCACCAGAGCACTGCCAGGCACTGAGTTCCAGAACTTCAGACTGTTTATAGAATCCTCGTGGTATTGAAACCCTCTCCTTTCTTCCCATCAATGGTTTTGGAGAACAAGTTTCTTCTTCAGTCCCATGCAAGTGTTTTTACTGTTTCTCTCTCTTCTCTTTGGCTACCTTCAGGGTGAGTGTTTTTCTGGACTCTCCCAATGTGCCACATTGTTCCCCTTTCTCTTCCCTCTCTCCACAAAAACAGTTCCCTACCCTCTAAGGCTTTTCTCTCCCCTAGCTCACCTCTCTGTGCTGCATACCTGCTGAGTTCTGTGGCTCAAGTTATGCATATTATTGTGTTAATCTTCAGATCAATGTCCTGGGTGGGCAAAATGGTTTGGTGTTGATATAGCTGCATTTCAGGGATGAGACAAGCTCAGGGTCTCCATGCTGCTCTTCCATTGTGAGATGATTCTCTCTAGTGGTTTAGATCCTACATCTCATAGGTGGCTTTGCCTTTTTGCTTCTCTCTTAGCTGCTATCTCTCATAATTAACAAACAATTTACACCCTTTCTGTATGGGATACCACTTACAGGCACTGCAATTTGTTTTATTGATTTTTTTCTTAATTAATATTTTATATTAATTACTTGTTAAAATGGTACTATTTTGAATATATGTTGTCACATAAACTATATGGTAAAATTACTTTTACCTCTTTATTCTTACAGTTCAATGTGGCTACTATCAATAAAAACTTATCAATAGTGTTTCATGTTCTATTCCTATTGGAAAATACTGTTTTAGATACAACAGAACAAGTGAATATCTGTATAGAAAAATCTGTATACAGGTCATCTGTATACCATGACCTGTATCTGAAATCATAAAAATTTCTCAAATAGGCCATATATTTAAGTATAAAAACCCAACCTATAACACATCTAGAAGAAAACAAAGGGAAATATGTAGCCTTAAGACAGAAAAATAATTTTTAGATAATACAAAAAGTTTGAGACATAAAAGAAAATATTGATAATTTGGAATTTATCCAACTTAAAGACTTCCATTCTGTTGAAATCAAAATTAAGAAAATCGACAGGCAGAGTGCCTTGCTGACTCAGTCCCTTAAGCCTCCAGCTCTTGATTTCGGCTCAGGTCATGATCTCACAGTTCCTGAGTTCGAGCCCCATAATGGGCTCTGCACTGACATGCAGAGCTTGCTTGGAATTCTGTCTCTCTTTCTCTCTGCACCTCCCCTGTTCATGCATGCACACGTGTGCTCTTTCTCCGTCTCAAATAAATAAATAAACTTTAAGAAAAATCGACAGACAAGATAACACTTACAAAAGTGTTTGCAATGTCAATATCTGGCAAATAGTTTGTATACAGAATAAAGAATTATTACAGTTTAAAAATAAAAAGACAGCCCAATGGGAGCAAATAGCAAAAAAAAAAATTATGAATAGGCACTTAAAAATAGAGAAGATATACAAATAGCTAAGCATATGTGATATGAAATTAGTCTAAATAAGCAGTCATCAAAGATGTACAGATTACAATTATAATGAGATACCACTATGCAGTACTATAATGTCTAAAATTTAAAAGACTGATAATATCAAGTCTTGACATGGACCTACAGAAATATGAATTCCTATACATTGCTATTGAGTTTGTGGAATTTATAATTACTTTACAAAGCAATTTGATAGTTCCTTATAAAGTTAAATATACATTTATATATAACACAGCAATTAAATACAGGTACTATACCCAAGGGAAGTGAAAACTTATGCCACACAAATTTGTAAACAATGTTTTGTAACACCATTATTTATAATAGTTAAAATTGTATACAATCCAAATGCCCATCAATATTTAAATGGGTGAACAAGTTGTGATATCCATACAATGGAATATCACACAGCAATAAAAGGATTGAAAATTATGATGAATGCAACAAGAATGAATCTCAGAAACATTCCGTTGAGAAAGAAGCCAGACACAAAAGAGTATGTATTTTGTTTATGTTTATATGAATTTTTAGAAATAGTAAAAGTAATCTACAGTGACAGAAAGCATATCAGTCTTATCTGGTACCAGGTATGGAGTGGAGAGTAACTGCAAAGGTGAAAGAGAGAACTTTTTGGGGGTTAGGAAAGTTGTCTATCTTGATGGTAACAAAAGTTACACGATGTTCACATTTTGAAAATTCATTAATGTGTATACTTAAATTGGTATATTTTTATATGCATTATACCACAATGCATTTCTTTTAATGAAAAAAAACCAATTGTGAACAGGTGGGTAAGGGGCAAGTGCTTTGTGAAGGCTGTAAAATAATATATATCTATCAAGTTGCTCCTAACTAAAAAAAACAGGAAAATGCACACAAGCTATAGCACAAAGGTTTTAATTTCTTTTCATAGTGAAGTTTTTTTCAACACTTAGAGCTTACCAAAAATGAAATAAGCTTACTTCTGAAATGACAATTTCCTTCTTAGTGAAGACATTTAAGTGCCAGCTCATGATCATTTTTCAGATATGTTGAATAAGTACCTTAGAGATTCAAGTTTGTATTAATCAATGTTTCAGATGATTAAATAATGCTAGAATCTATGGTAGAGTTCTGCCTATATTATTTTCTAAACTATCTCTTACTCATATTTCAACTATAGTCTCCAGTGCTGCATATGTAGGCAACAATGTTAGATCTCTGCACAATCTATTTTTTTAAGAAGCAGGTAATCTGGAAGAGAAGACAAAAATGTAGCAAAATACAGTACATTCCATATAGAGATATCTCCAAAGCTCTTTATGACATAGAAGGAAAGTCACATTCTTAATGTATTAATGTGTTATCTCTTCCTGAAATATTTAAGTGTTAATTAGGAACAATTACGATAATTAATCAAGGCATGAATTATTTATGTTGATACCAGTTATTCCTAAAATATTTAGAGATTATTTTAACATGAAGGTATATCTTAGAAAACCTCCAGTAAACTTCCGAAACATGTCTTTGAAAACCCAAACATGTTTAGCATGGTTGTCCAATCCGGGAAAACCTCAAGGAAAAATTTGAATGTTATAGATTATTCACCATTTATGATTTTCTAGGCATTAACATTCATTTTCCCATAAGTATAAATAATTGGCTATAAACTATGCAAAGGCTTTTTTACCTGAATTTCTTTGAGATTCATCAGATATATCAATTAAAATGAACCATTCTCCTCCATTACTACTACTCCCTGTTCATGCTTCTACTTAAGCATTGGTGGAGACAGCACAGCTTAGTGTGAATCAAAATTCGAGGTAATGGAACTAAACAAGATGGTCTTCTCCCTTTCTCCTTATCTTCCCTTAGAGAGTTTTTAAGGTCAGAGATTTTTTAAATGAAAATATTACATCAAACTTAACTAAAATGGATTATTGACATCATTAGAGAAAGGCATCCCACCAGCTTCTATTCACCCTGAAGTGTAAATTACATCTCTGAGAAGCAGCTCACATTTAAATCACACCAGAGCAGTAGTCTTTCTGAGTTTTAGTTTGAAACTCATATGTGAAGTCATTGTTTCTTATTCAAGAGCATCTTGATATTGATAGCAGAGCAAACAGTTCAGCAGAGACCTGGATATGCAGCAGTGCTGTTGTTCCAGAGGATAACCTCTTTGATTGCTTACATTTTCTCCCAGTTCCATTGCCGTGTCAAAGTCCCTGATATTATGCAGCACAGTTTTAATCCTAACTATATCCCCTAATTTTGGAAGCAATCCACTTCTCCACTTTGGCGCAATGTATTAACAAACAGAAATTTAATTGTATTCATTGTTACTGTTATATCAACAGCAAGCATTACCTTTTTGAAGCTCTAAACCTTAATATTACTGTCCTCTTTGCAAGAAAGATCTACTCCTTTAATTCCCTTGTTTTCTTAGCCAACCTATGTCTTACATCAGTTAAAAAGACATTTTACCAGGCATGCCTTTCCTCATCTTTCCAGATGAGAACAAGACTCCCTGATACATGGTTCATAGTACCCTGTCAATATTTACTAAAACTAGTAAATATTCATTAGACTGTAGGCTCTAGAAAATATGGACAATACTTGCATTCTCAACCTTGTATTACCAGCATCTAAGGCAGTGCCTGGGGCATAGTAAAAGCTCTATACATATTTAATGATTAATGAATACATGAATGAATACATGTATTAGTAACAAGATAAATGGATAAATAATATTTGTAATACATGACACACTTACAAAGTCATTTCATTGATATTCACTCACTTATTCACTTATATATACTTTTATACCCTTCTCATTTATTTATTTTAGAATCATATTTAATTTAATTAGCAGGGATATAGGATTTAACTTGTGAAAATTGTGATAATATGTATCAAAAACATTTATAAATGAGTAAGCACTATGCCAAGAAAAGAAAGAAAAAAATAAAAGCTATTGCTATAATCTTCACTCAAGTCATATTCAATATTATTTACTATATACCATGTTATGCACACACATATTCTCATTAGCATGGTATCACCTACATTACTATAATTTCTATTTCCTTCCCAATTTCTTTGAAGTCCATATCTGACCTGTGGTCTTATTGAATTGAATTGTTTTAAACCACTTCTCCAATTTGTCAAGGTCACATTATGGTCATGATGAATTTTAATCTTGACATTCAAAGCGTTAATCAGTCTTTGCAACTACAGAGAACTGTAAATTACTAAGTTCACGGACTTTTCCATCATCTAAGTCACTGATGAAAATATTAAATAGCCTCTGCCCCAAGATTGACCTCTACATAATAAAACTTCTGTTTACCTTGGTTGACAAAGAATTATTAATGAGTTTGATTGTTCTACCTACTTTGTTTTCAATAAATAGGTCTGTGGTGCTGATCTATTTTTATCAATTTGTGAAGTAAAGTAAATTATTGGTAACTTTATAATAGTAATGCTGAAGACTGATTTCAAATTTTGGATGAAAAAAGGTTAACATTAATGAAAACTACTAGCCAAAGTAGATTAATAATAGTAAAAACATTTAAAGTAAATCCTTAATCTGCTCTCATGTTTATTTCTTCTCTTGCGTCATTCCCCTTGTGCCCCTTCCTTGCTTTCTGAATATGACAGCTTCATGCCTGATGTCCTTCTCTAGCTGCTGTCCCATGAAGTCTTTGTGGTTGTAATAGATGATCATCTTTGATGGATAATGAGATAAATATACTTGTGAGTTCCCAATCTCAAATCCATCTCTGGGTCAATGAAATGATTTCACTTGTTGCCTGATGATGAGGACTTTTTCCTCTGAATAAATAAGACCTCATTCTGTGTTTTTATGTGGCCATCTGTTCATCTGTTCTGCCTCTCTCCAGTACACTGTGGACTTCTTAAAGACAAATGAATATTCACTCATCTTTGATCCCCAGTGCTTAGTACACATAGTACTGCTCAATAAATATTTGTCTAATAAATACTGATATGCCATGAAGTAGGAAAATCTGGATCTGTGAGGCATTGCATTGGCAGAGGGGGTATACAAGGGCTCCTCTGAATTCTAGGAACAATATACTTAGGATGGAATGAATGAGTAATCCAAGGGGCTGACTAGTTGGCAGCTAGTATGTATTCAATTAAAATTTTTTTAAAATATTTATTTATTTTTGAGAGAGAAAGACAGACTGTGAGCAGAGGAGGTGCAGAGAGAGAGGGAGACACAGAATCCGAAGCAGGCTCCAGGCTCTGAGCTGTCAGCACAGAGCTCGACACGGGGATGGAACTCAGGAACCGGGAGATAATGGCCTGAGCTAAAGTCAGATGCTCAACCAAATGAACCACCCAGGCACCCCAATATGTATTCAAGTTTAAATTCTATATTGTAAGCATCTCTGGATGCACTTTGAAATGGAAAGATAGGAACTCTTTATCTTTATCTTTTTCTTTCTTTCTTTCTTTCTTTCTTTCTTTCTTTCTTTCTTTCTTTCCTTTTTTTTTTTTTCTTATGATGAGGAGACTGTGTGGGTTTCACTTCTACCGATTTTTGTTGTCTCCTAAGGATATTTCTCTAACATCTAAACACAATCACTTTCAAGAAGCCAGGAGACTCCGTAGAAAAATGACAAATAATAGAAATTGTTTTCATTTTCTAGTGTTTGGAAAAATACACAAAAATAGGCTTATTTACATTTTTCTTTTTTTTTCCAATATATGAAATTTATTGTCAAATTGGTTTCCATACCACACCCAGTGCTCATCCCAAAAGGTGCCCTCCTCAATACCCATCACCCACCCTCCCCTCCCTCCCACCCCCCATCAATCCTCAGTTTGTTCTCAGTTTTTAAGAGTCTCTTATGCTTTGGCTGTCTCCCACTCTAACCTCTTTTTTTTTTCCTTCCCCTCCCCCACGGGTTTCTGTTAAGTTTCTCAGGATCCACATAAGAGTGAAAACATATGGTACCTGTCTTTCTCTGTATGGCTTATTTCACTTAGCATCACACTCTCCAGTTCCATCCACGTTGCTACAAAGGGCCATATTTCATTCTTTCTCATTGCCACGTAGTACTCCATTGCATATATAAACCACAATTTCTTTATCCATTCATCAGTTGATGGACATTTAGGCTCTTTCCATAATTTAGCTATTGTTCAAAGTGCTGCTATAAACATTGGGGTACAAGTGCCCCTATGCATCAGTACTCCTGTATCCCTTGGGTAAATTGCTAGCAGTGCTATTGCTGGGTCATAGGGTAGGTCTATTTTTAATTTTCTGAGGAACCTCCACACTGCTTTCCAGAGCGGCTGCACCAATTTGCATTCCCACCAACAGTGCAAGAGGGTTCCCGTTTCTCCACATCCTCTCCAGCATCTATAGTCTCCTGATTTGTTCATTTTGGCCACTCTGACTGGCTTGAGGTGATATCTGAGTGTGGTTTTGATTTGTATTTCCCTGATAAGGAGCGACGTTGATATTTACATTTTTCAACCAGACTTAGTTTTCATGGGTTTTTACTTGGCTTATCAAAGAAAAAAATCATTAATCAATATGATAAGATACATATATATGTGTATAAAATTATTATTCATTTAAAATTTGGTAATAA
Organism: Neofelis nebulosa; assembly: GCF_028018385.1. NCBI lineage: Eukaryota > Metazoa > Chordata > Mammalia > Carnivora > Felidae > Neofelis > Neofelis nebulosa. Next base: position 27,199,548 of record NC_080795.1, on the reverse strand, counting down.
TGTATATTCTCATAACGGATTTGGAAACTCAATATTAAGAACTAAGCTTATATCCGCTGCCTGGGTGGCTCAGTTGGTTGAGCATCCGACTTTGGCTCAGGTCATGATCTCACATTTGTGGGTTCAAGCCCCTAATCGGGCTCTGTACTGACAGCTCAGAGCCTGGAGACTGCTTCAGATTCTGTGTCTCCTTCTCTGCCTCGCCCCTGCTTGCATTCTGTCTCTCTCTCTCTCAAATAAAATAAAACATTAAAAAAAAAAGAACTAAGCTTATGCCTTTCTTTAAGATTTTGTAGCCCCATATTAACACATTCTGTGAACATTATTTCACCTCAACTACTCTAGATGCTTTCCAATGAACAATAGATGACTTGTTTAAATATTTTCAAGGAATTCTAGTTAAAATAGGCTAGAAAATAGTGCAAAAATGGATGCTACAACTTACTATATATTTTTTGGACCTAATAAAAGTATGTTCTAATATATTTTGCATTTTATTTGGTTTTCTTTTTATAATGACTAATATTTTCCTTTTACTACAAAATTTGAATTTTGATTTTTATCTTCAAATTCGGCTCTCATTAAATTTCTACTCTTATTTTTATTCCATTCTGGAAGCTAAATTTTTTATGAGAAAATTCATTTCTTTTTATTTTTTTTAACATTTATTTATTTTTGAGACAGAGAGAGAGTATGAACAGGGGAGGGTCAGAGAAAGAGGGAGACACAGAATCTGAAACAGGCTCCAGGCTCTGAGCTGTCAGCACAGAGCCCGACGTGGGGCTCAAACCCACAGACCACGAGATCATGACCTGAGCTGAAGTCGGACGCTTAACCGACTGAGCCACCCAGGCGCCCCAAGAAAATTTATTTCTATAAATTTTGTATGTCTTTATATTAGGAATGATTTTAATACAATTACTTTGTGTTTTGGAAAGTGTCACTGTCTTTAGGAAGGCTAAACACAAATGCCATTTTCAGTGGAAAGTTATAAAATATATTATACTTTGGGGTGAGTTTAAAAAGATTATTCCAATGATTCAAACAAATATCTTTCAAAAATATTGATAAGAATTTTCAAACAAATTGTGTGTGTGGTAACTATCAATTAAAGACATAAGATGAATGCCTGCTATTGTAAAACATAATTAAGCAAAAGAGAAGCTGTGCACAACTAGCATGCTCAGAAAAAATAATTGGCTCATTAACTAAACTATAACAGCTCATTCTCATTTCTAGATTCTAATTGAAGAATGAATGGAAATAGTAAGGTGAGCTCATTGTACAATGCACATAAGCATGAAACAATTGTAATTTCTGCACAAATGCCCATATTGCTTAAATTCTTTGTTAGTATTATGGTGGAATACAATGAATGATGCTGTGAGAGAGGCACACCTTTGAATGTTGTATGTGTGTGTACATATGCACACACACAAAATAAAGCAATATACATGAATTTGAAGGCTTCTTTTTTCTCCTTTCCACTCCCATTTCACTCCTAATTTGGCACGAATATTTCTAATACATGCTGTAATATTTTTACTACATTCAATGAATCCATGAACAGTGAATGATTGTTTTGAGTTTCTGAAAATACATGTCATCATCACAAAATTGTAATTCTGGAAAATACTTATCACATATACATAATTAATTCTTTGATTGAAGTATGGCATTGCATCTCTAAAATGGTTTACACATTCTGTAAGTGGCATGTAACTGGAATTTTTAAATCTATTTTTATTGTTTTTGTAATCAAATGTATTGTGATTTTTGATATATGTTGACTTACTTCTCCTTTTTTTCCCCCATATTTTATCCTTTCCCGTGTTATATTGTTTATCCACAGTTTTTTAAAGTTTTTTTTTTGGTTTACCTTTTTATGAATCATATGTTCAGCATTCATTTTTAAGGGTTTCTAAAAATTTCTAATCATCATCTCACTTCATACCCCTCCCACCCAATTTTAACTCTGGTTTCTAATCTTACAGTGTATTACTAGTGTTTTAGTCCCATTTTGTACCTATCCTTTACTTACTGTTATTATTATTATTTTCTTTTTTATCTTATTTTATTTAATTCAAGTTAGTTAACATATAGTGTAATAATGGTTTCAGAAGTAGAATTTAGTGATTCATCACTTACATATAACACCCAATGCTCATCCCAACAAGTGGCCTCCTTAATGCCCAGCATCCATGTAGCCCATCCCTCCCACCCCAAGCCCCTCCAGCAACCCTCAGTTTGTCCTCTGTATTTAAGAGTATCTTATGGTTTGACTTCTCTGTTTTTATCTTATTTTTCCTTCCCTTTCCCTATGTTCATCTCTTTTGTGTCTTAAATTCCACGAGTGAAATCATATGAACTATTATCATTTTTTGTACTCAGTAGTTATTTAAATTTATCCCCAAATTACTAATTTCTTTTTTATTTTATTTTATTATTTTAAGTTTATTCATTTATTTTGAGAAAGAGAGAAAGAGTGACCACACAAGCAGGGGAAAGGCAGAGACAGAGGGGGAGAGACAGAATTCCAAGCAGGTTCTGCACTATGACTGCAGAGCCCGATGTGGGCTTGAATTCATGAACCCGTGAGATCATGGCCTGAACCGAAATCAAGAGTCAGAGGCTTAACCCAATGAGCTACCCAGCTAATTTCTTTACTTGTCACTATTCAATATACCCTACTTCTTTTTGTGTTTATTTTCTGTCTTACTGAAGAACATTTCTTTTACAATGGTCTCCAATATTGGTTAAAGCACATGAAAATCATGTGAGAAGGCTTTAAAACTCTCAGTATTCAGGCACCTTCCTGGATCAGTTAAGTGAACAGATCTTGAGATACTGCATTCAGGTATCGTATTTTGTTTTGCTCTGCAGATGATTCCAATAGCTGCCACTGTTGCTTTAGTCCTTTTTTTTTTTTTGGCATTATAGTTTGTATATGGTAATTCCCCTTTGTCTCTTGATGAATGGAAATATCTTTACTTACTTTTTGTTCTTGAGTGATTATTTTTTAAGTAGGTATACAATTTTAATTTGGATGACTATAGGACCTCAGGACTTTGGAGATATTATTCTATTATCTTTCAGCATCTGTTTTCTTTTTGAGAAAACAACAGATATTTAAACCTAGCCCTCAAAAACAAGGTGTATGGTTTCCGGTCTCCCCTTGAATTTCTTGGCTTTATCTCCTACTCACTACTCAAAAGGTGAATATTTTTTTCCCCTCAAATCTTGAAACTTGGGATTTCTTCCCTGTGTCGTTCATTGTTTGTTTATTTGCTTTTTATAAGTTGCCACATATAAAAGGAACATATAAAAACACACACATATGACTGTGTTTAGATTGGCAGTAAGAATTTCCAATATCCAATTGATTGAAAGCATCTCTCTTTCTTTCTTTTCTTTTTATTTTCTTTCACAATTAACTTGAATGTTATAAGTCTTACATTCAATGTACACTTTATCTTTCTTGAAATATCTATGCTTGATGAGAGCATCAGTTGATTGGTTGCTAGCACTGTATGCGACTTCATGCAGAATTCTAACCTGGCATATCAGCAGAGAATAATCTTCTACTTTATCTCTAACTAGCATCATCTCTCCCTGTTTAAAATTTACTGCTAAGTTTTTACTTCTGGCAGAAGGACTGTCCTGAAACACTTTTATGCCTTAATGAATCCAATTGCCTGGACTTAAAAATAATAGATATCTGCATTACTGAAGCATTTGTTTTTACAGAGATGGATTTCTATTCTTTGCACATATGTTCATGTTATATGCCCGGTATTACATGAAGGGAATTAATTTATTGAGTATTACATTTAACAAAGAATCCAGCAGAATAGTATCATTTAGAGGTTTCTCCCCCATTATTTCTATGAATAATAGCAACAATAATGGTAACATACAAGATAATTTCTACCTATAGCAGTCTGACTTTCTTTTTTTTTTTTTTTTAATTCAGTAGAAGGTCCTTCACACTCTATTTGTCAGTTTGGCTTTAAGGTTTTCATTTTGTTGGCTAGAAGACAGATAAAGGGGATTACGAACAGAACTGAGCCTGGTTTCTGCTAATCTCCAACTTGAATTCTTTCAAGGGTTGCAAAATATGATTCAAGTATTTCACAAGCCTTTATAACCTGAGCCAGACTTTGTCATCTGTCTGGTATATGTGCCATCATGGGTGGATTTGGAACTGACATTTTATATCTCTGATCTCAACTGTATAAATATTTGTTTAGAGTGACTATCAACATAGCACACAGGCACTTTCCTCTCTGATGTATAGATGATAGAATAGTTCTTAACTGGGGCCCTATGGATTGGACAGACATAAACTGTCAGAGGGCAATGAGACAAATTTTCAGTGAACTCAGATTTTATATTTTTCTATAGGCAAAATGTAGAGCAGTTTCTATACCAAAAACTATTTCTTATAATTTGGGTTACATTAAAGATATGTATACAGCCATTTATCTGAATGTATAAATGGTGACTTGGTTTTCCCAAATATCTTATCTATAGAGTCTTTCTTTAGTTTGAGATTAAATTAATCAAGGTTTTATTATCTCTCAAAGTACTATCTTCCATGAAAACTGTCTTAAAGCATCAAAAAGAATGTTTCAGGCATTGTTGTCTAAAATCTTAATCCTTATTAGATGAATTCATATTCTCAAAGATATGCTCAATTCATGGAAATAAGATTAAACTGATGTTATGAATATTATCATCTATCAGTAAGTTGTTAATATACTTAGTATACAATATAAAATCTGTTATTTTAATAAGATCACCTCAAATAGTTGAGCCAATCTTGAAAATGATAAGCATTAAAATCATAGACCTATAAAAGACACAGAAGTTTGGAGAACTTGGAATTTAGAGCCATCTATTTCTATCTTGTTTCCTTCAGATGAGGAAATGAAGGCAGACACTTTAACATGTTTTGGAAATCGCTTTAAACATTATCTGGCTTTCTCTTAGAATTAAAGAATAATTTAAAGTTTTAAGAACTGCAAAACTGATCACATGAATTCTATCATTTTTTCAACAGTTGTTTGAAAATACTATAATTACTAGAAGAAAACATACTTTTATAAGTTTTGCATTTGTTGCTTTAAGAATTATACAAATATTACTTGGTATAATTTAATACATGCAGCATCAATTAGAGTACTCAATACCCATAGAGTATTCACTGGATATGGCCTTAGTAGTGGAGCCAAATTAGCCCTAGACTAATTTCTATCTCAGTTGCATCCTAATGAAGCTTACAAGCAAGCCTCAAAATGATCAAACTATTTCTTCATTAAAACAAAGTTCAGGAATATTTAAATAATACAAAAATACCCAACAACCAATAAAGTTCCAGAACAAAGTTCAAGAATATTTCCAATTATACAAAAATATTCAATGAACAATAAAGTAGAATTCACAATATCTGACATGCAATCTACCAGGGATGCAAAGAAGGAAAGTATAACCCATAATAAAAAGAAAAATCAGTCAATAGAAACAGCCTGAAAAATGTTGCACATAGTGTAGTTAGTAAACAAAGACATTCAGTTACTACAACTAATTTGTATGGGTTCAAAAAGCTAAAGGAAAATATCAACATTTTAAGGAGACGTGGAAGATATAAGAGTAATAGAAACTGTATTTCTAGAGATGAAAAATACAGTTTCTGAGATTTAAGACAACAACAACAAACAGACCTGAATGAGACTAAAAGAGATGAGACTGCAGAAGCAAGGTGAGCCTCCCTGAAAAAACAAACTTTTGCTGTTATGAAATGTGAAGTCTGAAATGGTAAATGTCAGCTTAATCATCTCTTTACATTTCACTTTCCTCTTTCTGGTTTAGGTTTTCAAAAATAACTAGAGTTTGTAATTATGAAAATTTTCTTCAATATAATCAAAATTAAGCACTGATCTATGGTATGGATTATCTTACAAAATGAAAATCTCTAAAATCTAAACACCCAATTAAAAAATATATAAAAATATATATGACTAGCAGAATGAAAAGAAAATGTTGAAGTACAACGCAAGTTATGGAGGAATATAGTAAAGGAAAATAAAATTATTTTGTTATATATGTATATATATACATAAACTAAATTAATAAATAATACAAATTGTATATTATAAAAATAGTTGGTCTACACAGTAGAAAAAATGATACAAAGCTTAGCATATTTCTTTTTCTGAGAAACAGGAATCGATTTCAAAGGCAAGTGGGCAGATGAATATAAAGAATGATTAATTTTGGGGTGCCTGGGTGGCTCAGTTGGTTAAGTGTCTGGCTTCAGTTCAGGTCATGATCTCACACTTCGTGGGTTCGAGCCCCACGGAGGACTCTGTGCTGACAGCTCGGAGCCCGGAGCCTGCTTTGGATTCTGTGTCTCCCTCTCTCTCTGTTCCTCCAACGTTTGTACTCTCTCTTTCTCTCTCTCACTGTCAAAAATAAATAAAGATTAAAAACAATTTTTTTAAAGAATGATTAATTTTAACACATTATTAGTCTTCGATTTTTTTTTTTTGTCAGTGAAAACATCCCCTGCATGAAATTATGATTTTCAGAATACTTGTTGAAGGGTGGGATGCCATGATTTTTAATGGCTATGGGAGCAAGTATTGGAAAATCCTTTCTTTGTAACTCAGTACAGAAAATAAAGTCATTTGTGCCATGTGAATTCGTATTAAATAGCTGCCTTTCAGAGCAGCACAAGAATAACAGGGTGTACCATTCTGGTGCTTTCCTACATATCCTGTATCTTATATATTGTGTGTATTTGTTATGTGTCTATATCTTCATCTAAATATATATCTATATATCCTAAAATACTACTTTTTGTATAACGAAGTCACGTTTTCCATATAGCTTTTCCAGCAGTTACTGACAAAATTATTATTATTAATTACTATTTCATTTATCTAAAAATATGTGAGATGAGCGAAATTGCTAAAATCTCCATCTTCTGACTAGATTTTAGCTATCAATAATTTTAGAAAAGGAAATAATTAATTTATTATAAATTATTTTATTCCTAGTTTGTTAGATAAAAATATCAAACTGAATCTGTTAGGTCTGGATAGACTTGTCTCAGAAGGTAATATCTGTAGGGGCGCCTGGGTGGCTCAGTCGGTTAAGCGTCCAATTTCGGCTCAGGTCATGATCTCACAGTTCATGAGACAGCATGGTTCATGCTGACAGCTCAGAGCCTGGAGCCTACTTCAGATTCTGTGTCTCCCTCTCTCTCTGCCCCTTCCCTGCTCACGCTCTCTCTCTCTCTCTCTCTCTTTCTCTCTGTCTCAAAAATAAATAAACATGAAAAAAACTTTTTAATTAAAAAAAGAAGATAATATCTGTGGCTCTCATGTTATGCTGAGAAGTATATCACTGGTGAACAATTAGACAAGTATGTACATTATTAAAATAGGTTATTATTTGTGGTTTTATAGATGTTATATAGTTTATGATAAATTGCCTAATTGGTTTAAAATATCATTGAAATATAAAATTATAAGTAAGTATTATTCATGTTTTCCCCTCATGGGGAGAAAATGGCTTTCTCACCATCACTTTGTATATTCCTACAAAGAAAATAAGAAGGTGGATTCCATCTGGTGTAGTTCTCTAAGTGGGCTGTTGAAGTGATATGTCTTTGGGGTTTTTAAAGAAGATTCAGGCAAGAAATGCACTGGTTTTCATTAAACTCTTGAATAGAGTGTAAATTGTACATGTTTTATCTAACATTGTGATTACCTGACAACTACCATCAAATTAAGCTTGCAAAAATTAAGGCTACTGGGCTCATGGACAGGTATGTATGAGAACAGACATTGTTCATCCTTTGATTACATTGATTACATTGTCACCACTGTCTTACTACAAAGAAATTGTATCCTAAAAACAGTGATGAGATCCAGATATTCCAACTGATTTGAATGCTCTCAGCTGTAACTTTGCTGAGCACAAGTTTTATTCTTCCTATAAAATGCTTTTTTTTTTCTTAACCCATATTAGGCTGCCACTTGGTAAAGTTTTACAAAGGGAAAGTCATCTACTAAAATAGCCCATTTGAACAATAGTGTCTAAAATAGACCAAAGATGGGATCTAAATCATCACTTTCTAGCTACTGTGACTTCTGTTCTGTGCTTTCTCAGTTGTCTTTCTCCCACATATTTTTATGAAGGTGGTTCTCTCAGGTCATTGAGATTCCTACTAAAAAAATAACTTTTAGTAAGGTATTCTGTTACCACTCACCACATCCAAATTATAAAGTCTTCACTCTGATCTTCTCCAATGTCACTGAGTAGTTTTGTTTTGATAGTATTTATTTTTGCTTGAAATTATTTTGATCTTCTATGTGTATATTTCTTTGCTCTCTAACTCCCAAAGCAGAAATATATACTCTGTAAAAGTAGGGATTTTGTGTCTCTGTAGGGCCAAGAACATTGCCACACATTAAAGACACATTCATAAATTATTTGTTCTTGAATAAATTAATGTACTATCGAAACAGGATTGATCTATTGGTTCACAATTAATCTGACCCTTTGTCACATGCAAATTATTCAACTAGAAATAGAGAGCCAATAAAATAACAACATTTTACATATAAAAAGCTTAATATTTTTTAATATGCCTTTCTGATTTAAAATATTTAGAAGTGAGGGAGAAAAGTTATATGAACACATGAACGTTTTTGCCGCTGTATATTTCTAGATCAGTGGTTCTTACATTTTGTTTTTTCTTCCCCAATGGAGTCTTAAATTTTTCTCAAATTTATTCTCAATAAATAGATATTTAAAACATACACTGTTAGAGTTCAGTGTATAATGGGGAAATAATGGGGAAAAACATAAATTACAAAATAGTGATTCCTCTTGAACCCTTCAGAGAGCAGAAACTTCAAGGCAACCAATTAGTATACATTTCAGAAAGCGGCAAGCACCTACAAGGAGAAATGAGACACAGAGCTAGTCTTACTTTTGATCAAACATGGGAGGAAGAGGATCTCGCCAATGCCAAATGAAGTGGATAAGACAGAGCAGCTACATTTTTCAAGAGCTGCTGAAGACCAGATGTTGTTTAGTTTCAGTCCGAAATAGTTGGATAAAGTTGGGAAATAGACAGCGACAGGAAAAAGCAAAAACAAAAAAAAGCAAGCAAAAAAAAAAAAAAAAAAAAGGATAAAGAGAGAAAGAGGGAGGGGCACCTGAGTGGCTCAGTTGGTTAAGTGTCAACTCTTGATCTTGGCTCAGGTCATGATCTCCTGGTTTGTGGGATAGAGCCTCGTGTGGGTCTCTGCGCTGACAGCACAAAACCTGCTTGGAATTCTCTCTTTCTTCCTTTCTTTCTGCCCCTCCCCACTCTTTCTCTCTCTCTCCCTCAGAATTAATAACCTTCAAAAATTTAAAAAAGAAATTAAAGAGAGAAAGAGGGAGAAAGAGAGGGAGGAAAAGAGAACACATACATTTAAGTTACCAATGTAAGGAATAAAGTACAGATGTTGTGAACATCAAAACATGACAAGAAGTTATTATGAACAATTTTTGAGAAATTAATTTTGACATTGTGCGTGAAATGGACAAAACTGTAAAAAAAAAAAGATACACCTTAAGAAAGCTGACAGAAAATGAAATAAAAAATCTTATAAGCAGATATTTACTAAACTAATTGAATGCACTAATAAAACTTTTTCCTACAATGAATATTCCAAGCCCAGGTGGCTTTATTTGTGTATTATTCTAAATATTTATAAATTTTTTACAAACACTTCAAAAGAATAGAATAATTAGAAACATATTCAAACTCTTTATATAAGGCCAGGAAATTCTAAAACCTGATGAAAATATAATAAAGGAAAATTACATACTCCTTAATAATATAAAACCTTAAAAGAAAGAAAAACATTGATTTTCTACAAAAGGTAAAAATTGCATTTGAATGCAAAAAAAATACATGGGAAGCATCAAGAATTTATCTCCCCACCTAGACAAAAATGTCAGTGGCAAACTTTGTCTAATGTAACTATTTTGGAACTCTGGAATCTATTGAAGGCTTGTAAACTCCAGGGGAAGGTTCAGATTGTAAATTGCAGTTAATTTTCATCAATTTAAGCTCTTTGCTCAGCAACAAGTTACCCATTTTCCCACCTGAGAGCCTGTTAGAGGCATTCATGCATGTGTTCTGAGAACAACTGGCATGCATCTTGTGGGAACCAACAATAAAACAAACAACCCACTAAAAAAATGGACACATGACTTAAATAGATACTTCGCCAAAGAAGATACCTGAATGGCCAATAAACACACAAACAGATGCTCAACTTCACTAATTATTTGGGAATACAAAGTAAAACTATGAGATACCACATAATACTTATTAGGATGGCTAGTGTAAAACCAAATCAAACCAAAACCAAAAAGAAAGTAACAAGTGTTGATGAGGATATGGAGAAATTGAAATCCTTGTGCACTGTTGGTGGGAATGTACAGTTTTGTGGAAAGCAATATGGCAGTTCCTCAAAAAATGAAACACAGAATTATTATATAATTACAATTAAACCCAGTTGCTGTAATTACAACAATTACACCCTTGGGTATGTACCCATAAGAATTGAAAGCAGGTTCTCTAAGAGATATTTGTACAATCATGTTAATGGCAGCTTTACTCACAATAGCTAAAATGTGGAAGCCACCCAAGTGTCTATTGATAGATGAATGGACAAGTAAAATGTGGCATATACATGCAATGGAATATTACTCAGACTTATAAGGGAAGGAAATTTTGACACATGGTACATGGATGAATATTGAGGACATTATGCTAAATGGACATATGCTAAATAAACCTATGACAAGAGGACAAAGACTGTATGGTTTCATTTATATGAGGTACCTAGAGTAGTTAAAATAATAAACAACAACATGAATGTACTTAATACCACTGAACTGTATACTTAAAAATGGTTAAGATGGTAAATTTTGTTATGTGTATTTTATCACCATGAAAAAAATTAAAATATGTAAATGGACAAGAATACCTAATGCAGTCTGGAAAAGAAAAAGCTGGGGACTTACACTACCTGATATCAAATTTTAAAATGTATCTATAGTAATTAACAGAGTGTGATATTGGCACAGAGACAAATAGAACAATGGAAAAGAATGCAGAGACCAAAAACAGACCTCATACATACCAGAACATATTTTATGAAAAAAGTGATTCTACAATGCAGTAAGAAAAAGTGGTTATTTCAAAAAATGAGGCTATAGCATTGGCTTTCTATAAGGAAAAAATGTATAAAACTCCTTTGTCACACCACACATAAAAGTGAATTGCATATAGATTGCATACTTAAATATGAGCTTTAAGCATTGAAGCATTTAGTAGACAGCCAGAAACAAATATTCATGACTTTCAAGTAGACAAAGATTTCTAAAAATGGACATATGTGTTAAATATGAAGAAAAAAATCAATAAATGGATTTACATTAGAGTTAACAACTCATATGCATCAAATGCCCATTAAGAGAGAATGAACAGTGATAGAAGTCATTCCAACAATATGTATCTTAGAAAAAGTATAAAAAATACTCCTGCAAATTTATATGGAAAAGACAAACAGAAAAATTGAAAGAAAAATTACAGCAACATTTTGAAAGTGTTATTCAGGGTCTCCTGGGAGTCTACAAGGTCAAGACAATTTTTCCTAATAACACTAAGTTGTCATTGTTTTTTTCATCCTCATTGTTTCATAAGGAGACCTTTCCAAATTGTGCCCCTCCTGTGATATCACAACTAATGGGAGGCAGGAATAGATAAGATAAGATAAGATAAGATAAGATAAGATAAGAAGAGTTGTCTTCTACTGAGTCAGATATGAAAGATATTTGTAAAAATGTAAAATAATGTTACTTTTCTCATTGATATTTCTCTTCCTGAAAATAGAGCTATTATTCATAAAAATATGCAACTTAGACTCATATGTAATGGGCTTATTGTTATTTAAAAATCAATTAATTAAAAAAATTTTCAGTTTTAAATTTCTAATATGGGAAATATCAATAAATATAATCCACAAAAACTAAAGATCTTTGCTGTTTTCAATAGCAGTGTAAGGTGTCCTTACAGTAAAAAATAAAAATAAACTGGGGCTTCTGGGGAAGATGGTGGAGTAGATGAACCCTAAGCTCATCTTGCCCCATGGACACAACCAGAAAATGGCCACATCAGTGTAAGTAACCTGGAAAACAACACAAAGCTTGGGAAAACAGACTTTCCACAGATAATTATAGACAGGAGGCTGAATTGAAGAGAGTAGGAAGGGGAGAGACATGGTTAGGAGCTAAACAGACCCACGGGACTGTCCACAGGAGGGAGGAAGACTTGGTCATGGAAAGGAGAAAGAAACAGACTCTCACACCAGGAAACTTGGACAGGGATGATGAATCTCCATAGCATTTGCCTTTGAAAGTGAGAGGGGCTAAATGTTGCAAGTTCTTAAAATAAACAGGGCTTAAAACCTGGAACTTTAAAAATCAGGAAGCTTGTGGGAAAGCTGAGAGGGCAAGAGGAAACTGAGCCCACACCCTGAAAGAGACTGAACAACAAAGAGCCCTGTGATGATACAGCATGGAAACAGCAGTTTGAAAAATGCTGGGGTATACAGGAGTGAGATTTATTAATGAATCTCAGAGAATGTGGTGGAGGGACAGGGATCATTGTGAAACTTCTCCAGGAACAAAGGAGCTATTGGGTGTTATTTCCCTTCCCTGTCTCCCAGCATAAATGTAGGAACACCTTTGGGAACCTACACAGTACCAATACTGGTCACCTAACTTCCTAACACTGTGCCTTACCTCCACATTCTCCTGTGAACATGCCTCCTCCAGCCAGGCTTAGTCTTCAGGTCCCCTGCCCTGGCAAACCTTGCTAACACCAAGACCCCTGTGTGCTTCTGTGGTTCCTCTTCAGCCCAGCCTGCCTAGGTTCCTGGCAGCTTCAGGTCCCCTCCAACCTGCATGAACCTTCCTGGCACCTATTGCCCCACCTCCACCTTCTTCTGCAGTTTGGTGCTACTGCATGTCTCGCAAACACCTGGTCTGACTCAACTTAAGTCCAAGGCAGCCCCAGACTGACCTGCTAACAACAAAGGGACCAAAGCCTACCCACAGTAGGCAAAGAAAGCCATTGCAGACAGTTAGACTAAAGGCAAAGGGGCTCAGCCACAGTAGCAGGTCACATGCAAAACACATAGGAGAAACTCCTGAAGAGCCAGGTTCTGGTGAACAGGGAGCAGTGCACTGCAGGACACTACAGGACCTCTTATTCAAAGGGCATTACTTTCAGGAGCAGGAGATATAGGTAACTTTTCTAACACATAGAAACAGACCCAGAGAGATAGACAAAATGAGAAGATGGAGGAATATGTCCAAAATGAAAGAACAGGACAAAAATCACAGCAAGTGACCTAAGTTAAAGGGAGATAAGAATATGCCTGATACAGAATTTAAAGTAATGATCATAAAGCTACTCACTGGACTTGAGAAAAGAGTGGAAGACCTTAGTGAGACCTTAACAAAGAGATAGAGAACATAAAGAGCCAATCAGAGATGAAGAACTCAATGAATGAAATTAAAAATGAACAAGATGGGATAAATAGTAGATTAGAGGGAACAGAAGGACAGAACAGCTACCTGGAGGATGGAGTAATGGAAAGCAATCAAGCTGAACAAGACAGAGAAAAATAATAGCAAATGAAAATAAGTTTAGAGAAGTTAGTGATACCATTAAGTGTAATCACATTCACATTATAGGGATCCTAGGAGGAGAAGACAGAGAAAAGGGTACAGAAAATTTATTTGAAGAAATAATAGCTGAACACTTTCCTAATCTGGATAAGGAAACAAAAATCCAGATCCAGGAAGCACAGGGAGGCCCCAACAAAGTCAATCCAAGGATGTACACGCACAAGATACATAGTAATTAAAATGGCAAAAAGTAGTGAAAAAGTGAAAATTTAAAAAGCAGCAAGAGGAAAGAAAACAGTAGCATACAAGGGAAACCCCATTAGGCTATTAGCTGATTTTTCAGCAGAAACGAATGACACATTCAAAGTGCTGAAAGAAAAATAAATATATAGCCAAGAATATTCTATCCAGCAAGGCTATCTTTTAGAATAGAAGGAAGGATAAAGACTTTCCAAAACAAACAAAAGTTAAAAGAATTCATGATCACTAAACCAGCCCTACAAGAAATATTAAAAGAGATTCTTTGAGTCGAAAGGAAAGACCACAAGTAGGAGTAAGAAAAGTAGATAGTAAAAAAAAAAAAAACAACAATAAAAAATCATTATATCTATAAAAATCAGTAAAGGGATTCACAAAATAAAAAGAATATAAAGTATGACATAATATCTAAAATGTGGTAGTCGTGAGGGAGAAGTATAAAGAATGGATTCAAATTAAGTGACCATCAACTTGGCATAGATTGCTATATGCAGAAGATGTTATATACAAACCTAATGGTAACCACAAATCAAAAACCAGTAATAAATATGCAAAAAATAAAGAGAAAGGAATTCAAGTATACCATTAAAGAAAGTCAGCAAACCATGAGAGAAAAGAACAAGAAAGAAATAGAGAAGGACTGCAAAAACAACCATAAAATAAGAAACAAAATAATAAATACATAACTACCAATAATAACATTGAATGTAAATAGACTAAATGCTCTAATCAAGATATAAGGTGATAGAATGGAAAATAAAAAACAGGACTCATACATATGCTGCCTTCAAGGGACTAATTTCAGACCTAAAAACACAGACAGATTGAAAATAAAAGGGTAGAAAAGCATTTATTATGTAAATGGAAGTAAAAAGAAAGCTGAGGTAGCAATACTTACATTAGAAAAAAAAACAGACTTTAAAACAAAGACTGTAACAAGAGACAAAGGATATTATATAATAATAAAGGAGACAATCCAACAAGAAGATACAACAATTGTAAATCTTTATGCACTCAACATGGAAGTTCCCAAATATGTAAAGCAGCTAATAACAAACATAAAGGAAGGAATCAATAGTAGTAGAATAATAGTAGGATATTTAACACCCCATTTACATCAATGGACAGATCATCCAAAATGGAAGTCAACAGGGAAACAGTGGCTTTGAATAACACATTGAACCAGATGGATCTAACAGAAATATTGAGAACAGTCCATCCTAAAATAGCAGAATATACATTCTACTCAAGTGCACATGGCACATTCTCCAGAATAGATCACATTAGGCAACACACAATTCTCAACAAATTAAAGAAGGTCAAAGTCATACCACGCATCTTGTCAAACCATAACATCATGAAACTAGATTTCACACACAAGAAAAAATCTGGTAAGAGCACAAATACATGAAGGTTAAATAACATATCACTAAACAAAAATGAGTCAACCAAGAAATCAAAAAGTAATCAAAAGAGACATGAGGGTAAATGAAAATAAAAACACAATGTTCCAAAATCTTTAGGATGTAGCAAAAGCTGTTATAAGAGGAAAGTTTGTAGTAAGAGGGCCTGCCTCAAGAAGGAAGAAAAATCTCAAGTAAACAACCTAATGTTGCATATAAAGGAGCAAGAAAAAGAAAAACATAAAAAACTGAAAAACATTAGAAGCAAGGAAATAATAAAGATTAGAGTAGAAATAAATAAAATAGAGGGACATCTGAGTGGCTCAGTCAGTTAAGCATTATACTCTTGATTTTGGCTCAGGTCATGATCTCACTGTGGGTTTAAGCCCCACATTGGGCTCTGTGCTGACAGTGCAAAGCCTGCTTGGGATTCTCTCTCTCCCTCTGTTTCTGCCCCTCCCCTGCTCTCTCTCTCTATCTCTCTCTCTCAAAAATTAAAATAAAATGAAATAAAATAGAACTAAAATAATAATAGAGCATATAAATGAAACTAGGAGCCACTTCTTTGAAAAAGATCAACAAAAACTTAGACTCACCAAAGCAGAAAAAAGAAAAAAAGAAAGAAAGAAAGAAAGAGAAAAAGAAAGAAAGAAAGAAAGAAAGAAAGAAAGAAAGAAAGAAAGAAAGAGAAAGAAAAGAAAGAAAAAGAAACATTAAACAAAAAAAGAAGGAAAGACAGCAAAGAAAGAAAAGAGAGAGGACTCAAAATCAGAAATCAAAGAGGAGAAATAACCAACCGACACCACAGAAATATGAAGGATTATAAGAGAATATTATGAAAAATTATATGCCAACAAATTGGACAACCTAAAAAAAATGGCTCAATTCCTAGAAACATAACTTCTCAAAACTGAAGCAGGAAGAAATAGAAAGTTTGAAGAGACCAATTACCAGAAATGAAATTGAATCAATAATAAAAAAAACTCCCAACAAACAAAAGTCCAGGATCAGAAGCCTTCATAGGTGAATTCTACTTAACATTTAGAGACATTAATACCTATTTTCAAAGTATTCAAAAGAAAAATAGAAAAGGAAGGAAAGATTCCAAATTCATTTTATGAGGCCAGAATTGCCTGACCAATACCAGATAAAGACACTACAGGAAAATACACTACAGGAAAAGACACTACAGGCCAATATTTCTGACAAACATAGATGCAAAAATCCTCAACAAAATATTAGCAAACTGAATCCAACAATACATTTAAAAAATCATTCACCATGATCAAATGGGATTTATTTCCAGGATGGAAGTGTGGTTCAATATTCAGAAATCAATCAACATGATATATCACGTTAACAACAAAAGAAAGGGAAAAACATAAGATCATTTCAATAGATACAGAAAAAGCATTTGATGAAGTACATTGTCCTTTCATGATAAAACCCTCAACAAAGTAGATTTAGAGAGAACATGTCTCAACATAATAAATGCCATATATGAAAAGCTCACAGCTACCATCATACTCAATGGTGGTAAACTAAGAGCTTTTCCCCTGAGGTCAGAAACAAGACAAGGATGTCCACTCTCACCACTTTCATTTAACAAAGTACTGAAAGTCTTAGCCATAGCAATCAGACAAGAATAAGAAATAAAACGCATTCAAATTTTTAAGGAAGAAGTAAAACTTTCACTATTTGCAGATGACATAATATTATAAATAGGAAACCCAAAACAGTACACCAAAAAAAAAAAAAAACTACTAACATTGATAAATAAGTTCAGTAAGGTTACAGAATACAGAATCAATATACAGAAATCTATTGCATACCTATAAACAAATAAAATAGCAGTAAGAAAAATTAAGAAAACAGTCCCATTTACAATTGAAACAAAAATAAATAGGAATAAGCTTAACTAAGGAGGTGAAAGACCTGTACTCTGAAGACTATAATATATTGATGAAAGAATATTAAAATGACACAAACAGCAAGTTATTCCATGCTCGTGGATGGGGAGAACAAATATTGTTAAAATGTTAGTACTACCCAAACCAATCTGCAGATTTAATGCAATCGTTTCAATACCAATAGTATTTTTCATGGAACTAGAACAAATGATCCTAAACCCCTGATTATATGATCAATTAATCTTCAACAAAGTTGGTAAGAATATGAAATGGGAAAAACAGTCTCTTCAACCAATGGTGTTAGGAAAACTGGACAGCTACATAGATAAGAACAAAACTGGACCACTTTCTTATACCATACACAACAAGAAACTCAAAATGGATTAAAGCCCTAAATGTGAGATCTGAAATCATAAAAATCCAGAAATGAGCACAGGCAGTAAGTTCTCTGATATTGGCCATAGCACATTCTTTAAAAAATGTCTCCTGAGGCAAGGGAAACAAAAGCAAAAAGCAACTATTGGGACTACATCAAAATAAAATGCTTCTTGGCAACAACAGAAACAATCAACAAAACTAAGAGACTACTGACTGAATGGGAGAAGATATTTGCAAATGACACATCTGATAAAGGGTTAGTATCCAAAATATATAAAGAACTTACACAACTCAACACCAAAAAAAAAAAAGTCCAATTAAAAATGGACAGAAGATGTGAACAGACATTTCTTTTTTGAACTTAGATTTTTTAAATGTTTATTTATTTTTGAGAGAGAGAGACAGAGTGTGAGTGGGGGGTGCAGAGAGAGAGAGGGAGACGCAGAATCCGAAGCAGGCTTCAGGCTCTGCACTGTCAGTGCAGAGTCAGACACAGGGCTTGGCTCATGAGCCACGATATCACGACCTGAGCTGAAGTTAGACACTTAACCAACTAAGCCACCCAAGCACCCCTGAACAGATATTTTTTCCAAAAAAGACATACAGATGGCCAACAGACACATGAAATGATGCTCATCATTAGGGAAATAAATAAAAACCACAATGAAATATCACATCAAACTGGTCAGAATGGCTAAAACCCAAAACAAGAAACAAGCAATGCAGATGTGGAGAAAAAGGAATTCTTGTGTACTGTTGGTAGGAATGCAAACTGGTGCAGCCCCTGTGGAAAACAGTATAGAGATTCCTCAAAAATTAATAGTAGAACTACCGTATGATCCAGTAATTGTGCTACCTGGTATTTACCCAAAAAGTACAAAAACACTAACTTGAAAAGATATAAGCACCCCTGTATTTATTGCAGCATTATTTACAATAGTCAAATTACAGACCCGAGTGTCCATTGATAGATGGATAAAGAAGATAGGGGATATATATAATGGAATATTAGTCAGCCATAAAAAAGAATGAAATCTTATCATTTGCAACAATATGGATGGAATTAGAGAGTTTAATGCTAAGTGAAATGAGTCAGTTGCAGAAAGACAAATACCACTGTAATTTTGTTGAGAAATTGGATATGCATAATAATAATGTCGGTCATAATAGTTTTCCTACAGACTGGCCTAAAGATGCTGAAATTATTTTATATACCCACTGCTTCAGAATGTATTATGTGCTTAGAAATTGTCATATATATATATATATATATATATATATATATATATAACATATATATATATTCTGCATGTATGATATATTCTAGTAGTAATATAAAATATAATAGTAATATAAAATATAATTAGAAATATAAATATATAATATATAATACATAATATAATATATAGAATATATAGAATATAAAAAATAATTTCCCTTACAGTTATTTGTAGACACAAAAATACAATTAGATTGTTATTTTTTGACCATTTTAAGAGTTATCTAATTCTATGTTAGCTAATCTTGTTTTAATGATTACTACTTCTTTGACTCTATAATCATCGAATACAGTATAATTTAATATAGATTCTTGCCAAGATGTATAATAAAAATTCCTTTTTTATAGTTATGTTTTAAACATGATTATATTATCATAAACCACAACTTGTGTTTATACATTAATGCTGAACATTCTAGTAATTTCATGACATAATTTTCCAGTGTATCATAGGTTTCAGGGAAAATTAACCATATTTATCAGAATTTTCTGCTTCCAGTACACTGTTTAGTTTAAGTAGCATAGCAACATATTTCTTTTTAACATCAATATACTAGAATTAAATTTTAATATTACATAGTTTCAGAAATAGAGCAAGAATAAACATAGAAGAAATTATGCAAATATGCTGTTGGACTTTGAATTTTATACTCTCTTTTTTTAATTTTTAGATTAAAAAAAAATTTTTTTAACGTTTATTTATTTTTGAGACAGAGAGAGACAGAGCATGAACGGGGGAGGGGCAGAGAGAGAGGGAGACACAGAATCTGAAACAGGCTCCAGGCTCTGAGCCATCAGCACAGAGCCTGATGCGGGGCTTGAACTCATGAACCGTGAGACCATGACCTGAGCCGAAGTCGGACGCTTAACCAACTGAGCCACCCAGGCGCCCCTAATTTTTAGATTTAATTATGAAAATATCCAAAGCATATAAAAGTAAGAAAAATTATGTAATGAATCTTGCGTGTCTTTCTAAATGTAGCACTTATGAATATTCTGCTACCTTGCCTTCATTTATCTTCTTTGTCTTTGTTTTCTTTGTTGAGTTTTGAAAATCAGAGTTTCTATAAATTTAATATTCATAAAATCACCTCGGGACCTTATTAGAATGTAAATTCTGATTCAGTGAGTCTGTGGTGGTGATTGAGTTTCTTCATTTCTAATGTGTCCCAGGGGAGGACAGTGCTGCTGCTCTGGGGTGCCACACTGTAATGCATTTGTAAAGCATACTTCAAATATTATGCTTTTTCAGCAGTACCTACTTCATTATGTATTTGCAAAAATAAGAGTCTTTTTTTTTACAAACTCATGTATTAGCCTACTTAAAAATTAACAATAATTCCTTAACATCATCTAATTTTCAGCCCATTATGTTTCCCCAAATATCTTGACAGTTTATTCTTATGCTTGATTTGTACAAACCCAACCTGACAGCTCAATGCACAATTTTTCTTGCCTCTTGAATTTTGTTTAACATGAAAAAGTCCCTCATCTTTTTTTTAATCCGTTGACTAATGAAAGTTATCCTGCAGAATATAGCACAACTTGTGTTGTCTGTTACCTTTTTTGTGTGTGTGTCATTTAGCTTGTGCCTCTTTCCCAATCATATTTAGGACAAAACAGGAATTTCATTTTTTTGCTGCCACCTTTTCTAAGCGGATGTACTTTTTCCAGTTTATCTTTTTTGTTGATGGTATAGTTTTTGTGGGGTCCTCATTTCAGTTCTTTATTCATGTTATTTGAGGCCTTGTCTTTTGTCTCTTCCTGAGGCTCTAGCATCCTAAAGGCTGCAAGTGCTCACAGAGCAGAAATAGTTTTATTCTCCACAGATGACATTGTTCCCAGAGCTTTCTTTGTCTAAAGATCCAAGTGTTTTCTTTATTTCTTAAAATTTTTATTATAGACCATTTCAAACCTATACAAAAGTATAGAAAAAATAATTCATAATATGATGAATACCTGTATACCCATCATCAAGGTACAAAAATGATCAGTTTTCCAACTGATCTCATTTGACCTATAGTCCTACCCACCCTTCCAAAATAATGTTGTCAAATCCCAGATAACCTATCATTTTATAAGTATTTCATGGGGCGCCTGGGTGGCGCAGTCGGTTAAGTGTCCGACTTCAGCCAGGTCACGATCTCGCGGTCCGTGAGTTCGAGCCCCGTGTCAGGCTCTGGGCTGATGGCTCGGAGCCTGGAGTCTGTTTCCGATTCTGTGTCTCCCTCTCTCTCTGCCCCTCCTCCGTTCATGCTCTGTCTCTCTCTGTCCCAAAAATAAATAAAAAACGTTGAAAAAAAAATAAGTATTTCATTACACAACTAAAAAATAACTTAAAAAAATTTCAAAACATACACAAAATATCATTTTATAGCTTAAAATTCATGATTTTTATTATCTTTAAATATCCATGTTGTATTCATATTATACCATTTGTCTTATAATTCTTAAATAGAGTTTTATTCAAAGTATAAATTGAGTTCTGTATTTTGTAATTGGTTTATTTGTTGGTATCTCTGTTTAAATCTTAGTCGTGGCTTCCTACCTCTTGCTTTTATGTTGCTGATGTGAATGGGCAAAACAGACTATTTGTCTTGTTACCCATACTTTAGATTTTGCCAATTGCAACCCCATGATGTCACTTAACACATTTTTCTGCCACTATATTTCTTGTAAGTTGGTAATTAGATATAGAAGCATAATTAGATTCAGGTTTGATGTATTTGGTGAAAGCTAAATTTATAAGTGGTATTTTCATGACGTCTATTATCAATTTTTAAGTTAATCTGAAGTATAGATTTTTTTTACAAAAATCTAGAAAATATTGAATGCTCTTCCTTTTTCCTCCATGCTCTCTTCCTCCTCCTTATTTTTTTTAAACTAGTTTTCAAGGTAATGAGTTGGTTATCTATTTTCATCCAAAGGTGACCAATTAAGCTTTCATTGCTGCTGTTTCTTAATATCAATAATAAACTCATGAATTTAAACATATTTGATGTTTTGATCCACTGCATTTATTTCTGAGGATTCTTTTTTTTTTTTTTTTTTAATTTCCAATGTTTATTTATTTTTGATAGAGAGAGAGAGTGCAAGCAAGGGAGGGACAGAAGGAGAGGGAGACAGAATCCAAAGCAGGCTCCAAGCTCTGAGCTATCAGCACAGAGCCTGACCTGGGGCTTGAACTCACAAACAGTGAAATCATGACTTGATCTGGAAAACTGACTGAGCCACTCAGGCACCCCTGAGGATTCTTAAAATATCTGAACATTGTACATTAACAGCCTATTCAAATTTGCTTCTAGAATATTTTTGACAAGAGCATAGTAGTTTCAGATGGAGTTCATGCTTTGTTGTAATAGTGAGAATAGAATGCTCCACCTTTTTTAAAAAGTTTATTTATTTATTTTTGAGAAAGAGAGAGAGAGAGGAGTGAGAGAACATGAGTGGGGGATGGGCAGAGAGAGGGAGAGAGAATCCCAAGCAGGCTCCTCACTGTCACCACAGAGCCTGATGCGGGGTCAAACTCACGAACTATGAGATCATGACCTGAGCTGAAACCAAGAGTCAGACACTTAACCAGTTGCACCACCCAGGTGCCCCAATGCTGCATCTTTAAAAAAAAAAACAGTTGTGTATAATAATTTCTGCTTTTTAAATTTTCTTCCTATACTTTTGCATGTCAAGGAGTGAGCTGTAGAAAATATGTTTAAGTGATTGTATTTGATAAAAGCCACAAAAGAAAAACTATTCTAGCACTTTTAATTAGTCAGTTTACGTGGAATTCTGGCAATTGTTTTTGGGATCTAGGCTATAATTTCTCTATCCAAGTACATTGTTATATTTTGCTGATGAGCTATATACCAAATTCTTCTATTCCATAAGGGTCAAGTTTTTTGGTAAATATGCTTCAATTATTCTATCTGTATTTTTCCATTACGAAACTAATTTTGGTGACAAGGTCATTGATTATGGAATAAGCTGTTTTATCTCAATAGTACATCAGAAAGGCTGATTTTTCTAATTATTAAACCTAACTATTTGTGTACCAGTGGCTTTCAATGAGCTTAATGCTACTTCATAAAAGATCATAACATCTCATACTTTGTGGTATATATAGGTTCCCTATTTTCTTAAAACAAATATATTTATTTGAATCACACTTTCCCTTCAGGCAATCATATAATCAGATCTTCCAAATATACCATAGAGAGAAAGTTGGTCTTTTTAAGGATGTTTAGGCTAATTTTAATGATTATACATATTTAGCAAAATACTGTGCCTTGGAAACCAATTGCCAAATGGATGTTAAAATTTAAAGAGATTATTTTAACTGAGAACATTGTTAATTCTATAAAGTGTAAATACAGTGTAGATATCAGTGATTTTGTAATGAGAATTATTAAAATCACTTGAAAATCTTGCATCTGCTATGAAGTAGTCAATTCCACTTTGTTTTATTTGTATTTCCACTGGAGAGACTTCAATTTCAGAAATCTCAAGTAAATAACAAAATTTAAAGCTTGCAGTTATAAGATTATCAAGCATGTTACTCTCCAAGATAGCTGTAATATAAGAAAAAGCAAGATAACACAATAGCAAATATTTATCTAACTAAATCATTTAGTGCTCATTACATTTGCCTCTACACCGCTTTAAATTCCTTTAATAAAATAGAATAATGATTAAGGCTGAATACTTCCCTGTACCACTTGCCACATTAGCCTTCTGTTTTTGTCCTTACCATGTATTTTCAGTGCAAATAAAATCTGTTTTTATTTATAATTAAGTGATTCTTGGTTTTTCAAAGGGAAGATCAACACTCTTGAGAACAAAGACACCAGGAAACACCCTAAAATATCCTCATTTTAATTGTCATTATCCAAGAAAAAATTTTTTTATAAAAAAATATGGTTTATCATTGTAGAACAATTTCCATTGACATGGATAGTAATTAGTCACAAATTATCTTTAGCATAGTTCACATCCACACATAACAGAACAGAAAATGTGAGTCTTAGACAAACAATCCAGGTAGAAGATCATTAAGATTCCCACTGTGACATGCCATGTAAAACCATGTTGATTTAAATTAGTCATCTGTAGTGTTCTATATTTTATACCATGTAAGGTACCAACTCATTTCACAGTCACAGCTGCTACACATTTATGACTGAAGCAGAATGCTGCGCACTCCTATTTATGAATTGCACTGCAAATATTCTAATGTGTTTCATTAATAAATGTTATTTGCAGTGCTGTGGAGAATTTTCATTCTATTAAACATGTTTTTCACAATTCAATTTTAAATTTATAGCTTCTTAATTTAACTATGCAATGTTCTGGCAGTGTTAAAATTGAAGGAGTATTTTTCTTAGTTCAAACATTTTTTATTAATCTATTTTTAAATGACAGAGGGAATTATTTTGGGCTTAGGTAACTAAATAGCTGGGTTTAGTAATTAGAAAGGAAATACATAAGGAAAATGGAGGCATTGTAGACCAGTGAAACATAATGGTGGAGGGAGAAAACAATGTATGTAGATGATATGGACACAGACATAGTTTGTGGTTGTGATTGTTGTTATTCATGGTGTACTAAAGATTTTAGTATAAGTTAGTAATGATAAGTTCAAAAGTTGAGTTCAGAAAGGTAAGATGTGACTAAAGAAAAGTCTTGTTTAGCAAGCTATGAATTCCACATTTTAAGGATGCAGAGAAATTAATGGATTTATTAATTTGGAACCCCAATAAAGGATGCAGAGAAATTAATGGATTTATTAACTTGGAGCCCCAAGTAGGGCTTTGTGCTGACAGCTCAGAGCCTGGAGCCTGCTTCCAATTCTGTCTCCATCTCTCTCTACCCTTCCGCCACTTGCACACTGTCTCTTTCTCTCTCGCAGATGAAAATAAACATGAATTAAAAAAAAAAATCAGTATAAAGGAAACTTTTATTTGTCTCCTTCAAAACTAACAAAATATAAGAATTAAAAAGACAAGAACTTAATCAAGTCAATGTATATAATACATAATGTGTTACAGTATATCACATATTAATAGTAAATATATGAGAAATTATGAAATATATATGTGTATATATATATTTATGTATATATACATATATATGTACATTTGAATATAGGTTTTCCTAAAATAAGTTTCATAACTCCACAATAGTCTATCTAATGATGATTTCATTAATGCAGTGAGATTTAGAAGTGTGATGGGTCATATAAAAAAAAATTTTAAGTTCCCTGTTAACAATTCATGTTGATGTTGTTAAATGATATGTTACTGAAATTCTGACATGCTATTTATCATATCAATAACTCAGTTTACCAGCTTTAAAATACCTTCTGGAGATTAAGTGGGAAGAATGTGGTGAAACAAAAATGCACCTGATCAAAACACACTGAAAGCCTTTAACACAGGGAAAGTTTAGAGCTCTCCAAAGAGGGAGGTCATGTGTTCCCAAGGCCGAGGGAATAATAAATTTAGTGAGATAGTTTTTGTGACAAGATGAACCTCCATTCCACACTATTATTTAAAAAGAATGGCCCAATTTGCAGATGAATAATAATCCTGAGAAATGTACATAGAATATGTAGATATTGCAATACAAAAGGATATAGAAGGTTAATAAAAAGCCAAGAAAGGATAAAAGAGGAATTTTCCAAGAAAACAAAATTTTACCAACAATATATACTTTCTAATGAAATAGTAATAGGGTATATTAAAAAACTATAGGGCTAATATACGTGATTATAATAACAAAGGATATAATTTAAGCTAGAAGGCACCAGAAGAAAGAATATATATATCTATATATCTATGTGTATGTCTATGTGTGTATATATATATATGTGTATATATATATATATATATATATATATATATATATATATATATAGTACAATGTTGGAAAACATTAGAGAGAACAAAAACTAAAACGGACATCACCAAAATGATAGGGAATACAAAGGAAATTCAGTCTATGCCCAAATGAATACAAATATCTATTCACTTCAAAGTGATACTAGAGAAATCCTTCGTGACTTTAATGACATATTTTTCAAATATGCACACATAAAGTAGAGTGATCAACACCAATCTGAATATGCAACTTCAAAGATGAATAAGAATTTATATAAATATATTTCCACACACAAAAGACAAGTACATAAAGTGAAAAAAAATCACTCTGGCTTGATTTACTTACAATAATACTTAATTTTTACATTTTGAAATAGAAAATATGCTTTAATTTTTTATACATGATATACTCTTATAAAAAGAATACAATAGTAATCTTTATTTAATAATTGGGTAATATATAATAACTGGTAGATTAAAATAAAAATTTATTTAAATGCTAGTAAAGAAAAACAGGAAATGAAAAAGAGAATGAAAATGACATAAAGAAATAAATAAAAGTACTAGAGAGACACTTGCCATTCCAAGTGCCATTCTACTTGGAAATGTGAAAAATTCTATTAACCAACCCTTCAGTGAAAGATAAAATAGAAGGAGATTAGAAAATTTCTGAAAAAAATTAATAATAACACAACTTATCAGAATCTTTAATTAAAAATAGATTTATTATAAAATAAATAAATCATGGGGATAAAAAGTGTACAGCACAGAGAATATAGTCAATAATAATATAATAACTTGGTGTGGTGACAAATAGTAGCTATACTCATTATTGGAGAATATTGTAATGTATATAATTATCATATTGCCGTGTTGTACAACTTAAACTAATATAATAAGTCAACTATACTTCAATTAAAAATTTACAAAAACCTAAATAGATTAAAGCAGTTATCTGAAGAAAATCTATAGCCTCAAATATCTCCATCGATAAAAAAATGAAAGAATGAAAATAAATGATTCAAATTACTGTGATGGTTCATTGTATGTGTCAACTTGACTATTCCATACTGTGCCTCAGTATTTGATCAACCATTATTCTGGGTGTCTGTGAAGGAATTTTGGGGATATAGTACTTGAATTGATAGAGTGAGTAAAGCAGATTGCGTCCTCTAATTTGAGTGTCCCTCATCCAATCAGTTGAAGACCTGAACAGAACAAAATGGTGACCCTGCTGCAAGTTAGAGAAAACTGCCTGACTGTTGATCTGGAACATTGATCTTTTCTTGCCTTTAGAGTCAAAGTGACTGGCTCTTCTTGGGTCTGGAATCTGCTGGCTTTCTGACTGGAATTTACACCATTGGATTTCCTGGATTTTCCAGTTTGTGAACTGCAAATCTTGGGATTTCTCAGCTTCCATCAACACGTGAGCTAATTCCTTATAATATATATTTTTTTTAATTTATAAGAAATGATTCTGTTGGTTGGTTGATTCTGTTTCTCTGGAGAACACTGACTAACATGATTCTAAACAAACAGCTAGTGAATGAGGATCAAAACAAATAAAAATGGAGCATAAGAAGGAAATCATAAATAAAAGCAAAAATTAATAAGGTAGAAAACAGAAAGAAGGTAGTAAAATTCTATTTCTCTGAAGATTATCTATAAAAAAGGAAAACTAATTAAATTTTAAAAAGGAAGAAAGCAAATAAACAAAACAAATAGGAAATAACTACCGAAAAAATTGAAAGTAATAATAGACAATTTGCATACATATATGTAAAATTAATTAGAAGCATGCATTAAATGGTTGATTTATTAGGAATAAAATAGTTTATCAAAATTCATCCCAATATAAATAAAAACCTTAAGCTTGTCAATTCCCATAGTGTAGTGAAAGTTCTGAAAGAACTTATCATGTCTATATTATATTATTGGGGAGCTCCACTAGACCATTAGGGATCACATAGTGCCACTATTACATAAATCCTTTCCAAGCACAGAAAATAAAGGTAAACTTTCAAATAATTTTTCTAGAGCAAATGTAACATTGGTACCTAAATTTGACAGCTCCACAAAGGAATGTTACATGTAAATATCTCTTATGTATATCAATGCCAAAATCTTTGACAAATTAATATGTGACTTCAACCAAGTTATGAAAATAATATGCCATAACCAGGTGAATTTTATGACAGACATGCAAGAATGAGAGAATATTTGGAACCTATTCATTTAATTCACTTTATTAATAAATGTAAAGAGAAAGAGCACTATGATTTTTTCCATAAATACTGAACAAAAGAGACATTTCATTTGTAATTATGGTTAAGTATTGCTTGAGCTTAAATTAGGGAGCTTAAACTTGGGTTATCCAAGTGGGACCAGTGTAATCATATGAGAATTTATAAGCAAAAGAGAAAAGCAGCAGAAGGCAAAGAGACATGTCAGAAGAGGTAGTGAGACAGAGTTGAAACATGAGACAGATTTTGCTCATTGTTGCTGGGTTGAAGTTTTGACTGTTCCTGTGTGCATGTACCTGAATCCTAAAGCCAGTACTTTAATTAATGGCTAATCAGTGGGTAAGCACTAGAGACAGTCTACAAAGTCTAGGAAAAAAAAAAGGTTTCCCAATATCTTAACTACTACTTACTATTATGCTGAAGGTATTAGCCAATGAAATTAAATGGGATAAAATTATTAAAAGCAGAAAAATAAGAACTTCCTCTGTTTGTAGATGCTATGATAGTTTAACTGGAAAAAAATAAAACTGAGAATCAGTGACAATGCTTGCTTAATAAAATAATTCAACAATATGTCAAATATAAAATTTAATAAAAAAATTGCTAGCATTTGCAAACACAATACCATTTGGAAGTTATAAAGGATGAGAAACCCTTATTTTTATTAATAAAAATATAAAATATTTATGAATAAACTTAATGAGAAGTGTTCAAAACTTATCTGAAAAAAACATAAAACACTTTCGAAAGACAAGACACAGAGACAGATTTGAAGAAATATAAAGGAATCCCTTATTTCATGATAAAAATATCTCAACATGAAGATATAAATGCTTCCAAAAATAACACATTAATTTAATTAACAAGACCCTAATAATATCATCAATGAGCTTTGTTTGACTTGGATCATTTGATTCTAAAGTTCATAATGAAATAATTTTGAAAAAACAATGATCTCTTGGAAAACTTTGAAAAGGAAAACTTTTAAGAGAGGCTGATTTTACCAAATAATAAAATACAATACAAAGCCTCTAAAATTAAGATAGTGTGATACTGACACATGAATAATAAGGTCAATGAAACAAAATGAAAAGTCTACAAATGGACTCAACTACCCATAGAAGTCTAAAGCATGATAAAGGTGTCATGTCAAATCACTAGGACAAAGATGGTCTTTTTAATACGTTTTTGGTGTTTCAGTACAGCTTTTAGAAAAGGCAATAGTTTATCTATTCCTCAGATCATTACCAAGAATAAGCTCCAAGAGCATCATAAATTCAAATGTTAAAACATTAAATCTATACACGTCTGGATCTAGTCTATAAGTTCCTCACTAGACTAGATATAAAGAAAGCTTTTAGTGACTAAAAATTCAATTATAATAAGACAAAAGACTGACTTATTGGACCACATAAATATTAAAGAAAAAGCCTTCTCTTTTTTCTTAAAGAACAGTCACAATAAAATGGAAAATAAAAGGCCAATCAAATTAAAATATAAACATAATATTTGACTATATACCCTCGGCCTTGAGTGGGGTTTTCTAACAGTAGAAATACAGATGAATCCTAGACTTCTAAAAATAAGTTATTTTGTGGTTGGATGGGAGAAGGTATTCTGAAACTATTTTAGATTACAGATTGAGCAAATGAAAAATTATGTTGATGTTGAGAAGCAGGTTTCTCACAATGGAAGAAGACACACATGTGGAATGGGCAAAAATAATACCCAAGGTAAATGAACTGGTGTCAGATATATTGGCATAAAGACATGATTTCTAATATATGCATATTCATGTATATATATATGTGTGTACAAATGCATGTATATGTGTGCATACATATGTGTGCGTATATATATATTGTGCATATATCCACATGTACTCTGATCTTGAAAGAACCTAGAAGCAGACACCCAGTAGCAAAAAGCATATCTAGTTCCCAGATCATGGTTTTTAATATCTTTCTCCACTAAAGAAACCAGTAATCCTCAGAAAATAATTGATTTGAAGGCTAGAATAATTAGCTGATGAATTACAAATTATGGAAAATCTGAAAGAATTCATGAGTCTGTACTGATAATGAATAGATAGATAAGTAAATATATAAATAAAGGGAAAAAAAGGACAGTTCTTGCCTTACAGCAAATTGTCAAGTGACATGATAATTATGGAGGAAGCACTGGAGTTGGCAAAATCATAATTTTGCAACAATTGTAGTAGAAATTATTGCAAACAATGATCAGCAATTCATGCTAAATCTAGTGGGAAGTTTAGATAAGGAGCAGATTATATACATTTTAAGATATCTTCCTACAGATTGTCTATTGGTTGAAGGGAAAAATAATTAACTATACTTTGGAGAAATTGGGCAACACTTTGACCAAATGCTCAAAATAAATATCATCAATTAAAAGTAGATGCACATTGTGTGCTGTCAAATAAAAAACCCAGCTAACAATATAATATTATGAAGCATCTGGTCAGGAATACATAATCTTGTCCCAGGCATTAGGAGACATCAGATAAGCTCAAAATAAGTACCGTTCTGCTAAGTATAAATGAACAAATTTCTTCAAAATATCAATGCCATAAAAGGTAAGCAAAGGCTGTGGAAATGTATAAAATAAAGAAGACGGAAGGAATGTAAAAACTGAATTCAACAGGTATTGTATTGAAACCTAGTGTTTCAATACCATACCATAGGTATGGTATTGAAGGAAAGAAATGCTATAAATAAATCTTTGGGTCAATTCATAAAATTAGAATAATAGATAAAATTATTGTGCCAAAATTAAGTTTACTGAAGGTGACAGATCTACTATGTATTACTGTACTTATGTAAAAAAAGTCATTATTCTATAGAAATATAAATTGAAGTGTTTAGAGATAAAGGGTCATTATATAAGCAATTTATTTCAGATGGCTCTAAAATATTATGAATATAATAATATTATAAATATATAAAATATAAATATATCAACATTCATTTTACACACACAAGATACCCATCCATAATGTGTACACACACACACACACACACACACACACACACACACTATTTGGTGGGGAGGAGATATGCCCCATATATTTTACATGCTTAAATCTTACCCATGAGGCCCAAACACCTGCAGAATAGAGTGAGAAGGGAGGAAGGAAAGCCAAAGCAAGAAGAATATGAGGAAAAAGGACATTTATGCCTGAGCAATCTGGGAGAGCTGATATACAGGGAAACTGCACACTCTGACCCCTTAGAAGGAAGTAGAGATGGTATTTCTTTAATTGTCTTGTATATGGCTGTGACCAAATCTGGAGTATCTGGGGTGAAACTGGTATTTTAATGGTGCTGCTCTGAGGTTTTTCTCTGTAGTCTAGGGAATGTTGCTGAATTCTGGGCTGTCATGAGTTCAGAAGTATTTTCATGGGACATTCCAGTTTTCCCTTCACAATTTCAATAATGTATATAACAATTGTTAAGTAGCCCAACAGACTAAGACAACTGCCATGTAGCATGAAGTATCATTCAGCTGTGAAATGCGTTGTCTAGAAGATGTGTCTGGTACCTTAGAGTACCAGACTCTTACCAGACTGGAAAGCTAGGCTCAGGTGAATGTGTGTATCAGAACATTTGCATGTGGTAATCTTAGAGTAGCTGGAATGCTTATACTGTGGCTCAGGGTTTCCACAGAAGGGCCAGGCAGTGGAAATTATCAGTCTCTTAAGACCTGTGCATAAAAATGGTAGAGTGCCTCTTCTGCTCCATTCTTTTAGTCAAACTGTCATGTAAACCAGTCCAGATTCAAGGACAGAAAACTCCATATCTTCACTCCAATAGGAGTGAAAAATGTGTGCTCATCTTTAATCACCTCTA
The DNA here is from genome assembly GCF_028018385.1 of Neofelis nebulosa. Lineage (NCBI taxonomy): Eukaryota > Metazoa > Chordata > Mammalia > Carnivora > Felidae > Neofelis > Neofelis nebulosa. The sequence goes on along the minus strand of NC_080795.1, from coordinate 27,167,563 downwards.
CATGTTTGTTTACTAAATATGAGAAATTCTATATTCCTATTATCTCTTAAATTTATTCATTCCATTTATCCTTACTACTTCGTTCTTATGCAGACTTTTTTATAAGATGTCAGTTAAGTTATTGTAATTGGAGTGACCTTGCTGAAACTATCCAAAAGTTGCTCATTATCAATAAAGAAATATCCACACTTTTAGCAAATCATACCACTCCTTCTATGATTCTACTTTTGCCTAATTATTTAGTTAAATAGTTAATGCTATTTCTTGACTTGCCATCTACCCTAAACAGTTACCTAACCTATAGACCAAAGAAAAAACTATTTAGAATTTTGGTAAGACAATAATTTTCTTCAACTTCTTATATATACTCACCTTTCAAGATTAGGTTCTAGTTTGATTCTTGTGTGGAATCTTTACTAAAGGCTCCCAATTCTAAGGTAAATATGACTATCTCCTCGTTTGTACTGTGTTGTTCATTGTGAATATTTCTAGTATCTTAATTTCTTTTCATTTATTTTTACATAACTGTAACTAATAATCTTTAAGATCATTGAAAGAAGAGGCTGTGTTACTATGTCTTAGCCATATTTGTAATCATGTCTCAATACAGATTCCTTCGCCAATGCCTAAGAATTATTAATTAGGTAAATAGATACAGAATAATGACCAACCATTTCCCTCCTTTAAGGAGATTCATTGCCAGGAAGCAAAAATAAGTGAAGGAGAAAAAAAGGTAAACAATAACAAAAAATTAGGGGGTTGATAAATAAAGAAAACTTCAAAACAAAGTATAAGACTTGGGCTAAAATATTGACTTCGGAATGTGAGAATGAACGATGTCTTAAACATCTTAAGGAATAAGTTTCTCTGGCAAGAATCAATTTGAGTGAATAGCTTTTTGCTCAACTTGAGTTACTAATGCAATTCAACTTATGTAGAGAAACAGATGAACATGTCTTTATATTCTTTGGAAACAATAAAATGACCCAAGTTAATCTAGTTGCTCATTACATTTAGTGCAGATGTCAAGCACTTCCATTCTAAAAAGTTTATTTTAAGAGGTAGAATAAATTTTACCTTATATCTCTGGGACAAACAAAAGTATAGTGCAGCTTTAAGGATAACTGGAACGAACAACTTGAAAATGACCAGAGCTCTTTTCTTTCCTCCAATCTCTAAAACCTGATTCCTTTGCAGGTTATCTCCTTTTTTTCTGGCCACCTTCTCTGTTGGGTAGGACCACCAAAAGAGCCCAGGTTTTACCTTTGATTATATCTCCACCTGAGAGAAAATAGAAGGGTTTTTTTTTCTTTTTTTCCTTTCTCTCCAATACTCAATTCAAAGATCCTTTAAACTTTTAAACTTATACAACTTAGGACATATGATCATTGCAAGATCAACCAATAATTGGGGGGTGGGAGTAAGGATTGAGTGTGCTGTTTTTTAGCCTCATTCAAGTGGTGACTCTGAATCAGTTAATAATAGAAAGAAAGGCAAGACTCTATAGAAAGATGGCAGTTATCATTGGAATTACATAGTTGAAATAGGAAAAGAAAAAATTTCCACAAAAAAGGAAGTGATATTACAGAAAGACAACCAGTGCTACACACTGTGTATTTTGCATCTGCTAGGAAATGACTTTGGCTGTTAAAAACAGACATAAAATAACAATAACTTCAAAAACTAAAATTTTCTTCCTCTCCTTTATTACAAAATTGTATCCTAGCATTGCACTATCATTTCACAATGACCTCATGGACTTAGGCTCCTTTGTCTTTCTCTTCTGTCATCCTCATTCTGTGGTTTCCATGTGCAAGCTCTTTTTGTGTTCACAGGATGATTGCTGGAGCTCTAGTAGTTGTGTATGCAATCTATACAGGGTGAAAGGAGAAATTAGCAAGCATAAAGGAAAGAAGGAATTTGCTATTAGAGACACATTTAAGAGCTTTCACAGAAGTTTTACACAATACTAGATTTTTTTTGTTTGTTTGTTTGCTGGGCCCATTGCCATCTCCTAAAAATGTCAGGAATCCATAATAAAAGGAACAACATAAGAGTGGATATTGGGTAAGCAACTAAGAATCTATGCCACATGTCTCAATTTCTCTGACAAGATTCAGCAAAGGCCTTAAAACATAAATAGCTCAAGAAGTAAGAAATGCATTACAAGTAAAATTTAAATTTTATTGAAAATAAGCCATGAATTAAAGTATAAATCCAAAATTTTTATTATTCTAAAATATGTCATACTCTGAGCTTCTCCCAAGATCATACTTCCTTGTTTCTTAGATTAAGTAAATAAAATCAACATTTTCTACAATTGGCAAACTGTCAGTAGTCCATGATCATGAACATGTGTAGATATGCAAGCAAAGCTAAACATCAAGAAAGCTATAGATAAACTTGGTTTCCAATATTATTCATTCAACACCTTTTATGAAGATGGATGCAACCACCCTGCAACTTTTATATTTTTCTCTTCCAATTAAGCAAGAAAAAGCTTCATGAAACATGACTGATTTTTGCGCCAACAAGTATGTTTTTGTTTTAGCTATTACTTTTGTGTCCATTTAGAGACACAAAAAATTCTGTTTGTAAACCTTTCCAAATGTCTTAAAATACTGTAACTTGGTAATGAAATTTGAAGATACCAATGAGAAAGAGATTTTGTTATGTCATATTCTTTAAAAGCAAACGGTTAAAAATAAATATTTTTTCTTCCAGTTTTTAAGGCATTTTCTTGCTGATAAGGTCATTGCCTTTAAAGCTTTTAAAATGATGGGATCAGGTATTTCAGGAATTTTTATTTCTGAAGAAAGTTCCAAAGTCTTCTGAATTGCCTAACTCCCAGAAAACTTGGCATTCTGGCTATTCATTCACTCAAACTATCTACGGTGATTAATTTGTCAAATACCTAGACAGAATGAAAGTCTTCAAGTTGTAGGCTACAATCAGATATTTTGCATACAACCATAGCTCATAAAAGTACATTTCCTGGAAGAAATGTTGTGACTTAGAGCCAATGCATTCTATTACAGGGAATGGGGAGGAAGGATTCCTAAGGTTATCCTTTCATGAGTAACTTGGTACCAATTCAAGGAAAACTATTGGTATGCATGTTAACAACAACAACAACAACAACAACAAAGAGTGAAAAATCACTTGCCAGACTCTCACATAATCAAAGGAGCTTACTTAGGTTCAGTTTTTTTTTTTCCACAATGGATTAATAGAACTGTCCTCAGATTAAACTCTAGTAGAAAAGAGAAAAGGAGACCTGTGTGAAGCTTTGTTCAACAATATCAATGTATTTCTGGGGATGGTGTGTGTATATGTGTGTGTGCGTGTGCGTGTGCGTGTGTGATGAGAGTTTGAACACCAATGGTGACAACTTGCTGAAATAAAAGTAGTATCAGATATGATTCTCAGCTAGAGTTATGGGTGAAGACATGGGTGGAGTAGCAAATATATATTGGGTAATTTAAAGTAAGAATAATCTGCCTCTACCACTGAATTCAGCTATAAAAACTGGAAAGAATGCTTGGGAAAACTATTTGAGAACTCTGAAAAGCAAATAATAGCCAGTAGATTGGAGGAGAGTAGAATTCAAAATCATATCAAACTGGCAGTAGATTTACTATTTTTTTCCTTCCAATATTCTTAGGATTAGATTGAACATATTGGCAACCCAGAAATGAGCCTAGATGCTGAGAGAAATCTCCAACATATCTCCGATAGTTCTGCTGTGAGGATTTGGAAGGGGGGGGGGGTTTCCTGACATTCAAAAAGAATATGGGAAGTCCGTCATTATTTTTCTTTTCTTTTTTTTATTCTTTTGTGTCTCAGCCACCAAAGCATTCTCATGGCATTGATATCACAGGGACCTGTAAGAGCCTTTAACTGTGAAAGAGAGAAAACTTCCCTCTAATAGAAAGAACCATACTCTTAAGAGTGTGGTGCAGAGCCATGTTTTGTTTTTTGTTTTTTTCCCTCCTCTCTCTGACCTCTTGCTGCTTGTCCCACAGTTGTGGGAAGTACATAGCTGTCTGCCCAGAGAACCAAAACAGAGGAACCCAGGATACCAGAAAATACCAGAGAGATTGTGGAGAAGGAGTAGTTTGGGAAGTGATTCCCTTTATCTGTTTATGAACTTTTGTACTTACGCCTGTTTTGTGTATTCATGGACCTGAAGCTAAATAGCACATCATAGATGTTGAGAACTGAAGTTAAAGAAGACCACTGCCTCGGTCACAAACTGGATGCTGGGCACGCTGGGTAGTGCCCATGTGTAACTGATCTGAAGAGCACTGTGGACACAGACTTCATTCTACAGAAAGTAGTTGAAATTGTGGGCTGAACCTAATCAGGCCAACTGCCTGCTAAAACAAATATATTAACATTCTCCACAGAATTTAGAGAAGACCTAATGTGTCATAACATAATATTCAAAATATCTGGGAATAAAATCCAATTTCCTCATAAAATATATGAATAAGGAAAATCTCATCTCACTTGGGAAAAGGCATTCAACAGATGCCAAAGCTGAGAAGACAAAGGCATTGAAATTATTTGGCATAGACATTAAAGCAGCTATTATAAAAATACTTCAACAAATAAGGTGAACCTCTTAGAGTGAATGGAAATATCATCAAAGAAATACCAGGTATCAGAAGCCTATGGAAACATTTAAATTGAACTATACTGTAACTAGAATAAAAATCTCTGGTTGGGCTCAATAGCCAAATGGAAATGCCCAAAGGAAGATTCAGTGAACTGAAAACATACTTAGAAATTATCTAATCTGAAGAAAATAGAAGAAAAAAAGATTGAAAATGAGAAGGACCTCAGAGACCTTTGGGACAGTACCAAAGTTCTAAGAATCATGTCATCACACTCTCATAAAGAAAGACATATGCAGTGGAAAAAAAAGATACTTCTCACTTCCAAAATTTAATAAAAGATATAAATCTGCAGATTCAGGAAACTCACTGAGTCCAAAAAAGATAAACACCTATGCCTTAGTTACATCATAGGCAAATTGCTGAAAATTGAAGAAAAGAAAAATATCTTGAAAGCAGCCAGGGAAAAACGTCACGTTATTTATAAGGGAAAATGATAGGCATGATTGTGGCTTTCTCATCAGACACCATGAAGGCCAAGAGTAAGTGGACTAGCATTTGTGAAATGCTAAAAGAAAGCAACTATCAACCCAGAATTCTATATCCAGAGGCACTACCTTTCAGGAATGAAAACAACATAAAGACATTCTCAAATGAGGAAAATCTTGAGATTTGTTGTTAGGAGATATGCTTTCAAATAATTGTGAAGGTAAGTTTTACAGACAGAAAAGAAATGTAGCCAAAGTAAACATGGAACATCAGAAGTGAAAGAAGAGCAACAGAAATGGTAAATGTACAGATTAATATAATGGACTATTCTTTCCTCTTATGGTTCTTTATCATATGTGTTACGGTTGAGAGCAAAACCCATAAAATTGTCAGATGGAATTTAATGTACATAAATATAATGTATAATGTAAGTAAACTATAATGGGCAAGATAAAGAGATCTCTATGGTACTAAATTTTATATATTTCAGTTGAGGTGCTAAAAAAATGATTCCAAACAAACTAAAAAGTTAAAATTACATTGTTATCCCAAGAACAATCATTAAAACAAACATGCAGATATATTTAAGAAGACATTAAGTACACTAAAAGTTTAAATAACCCCAAAGCAGGTAGGAAGCATGAGGGAATGAAAAACAAAGGAAACAGAGAGAGTAGGACCTCTAGAATGGTTGACTAAGAACCTTTATTTAAAATGAAATGGCAAATTAGATAAAATTATAAAAATTCAGCTATTTAAAGCATCTAAAATTGACCAAAGTCATATAGCAAACTATGGAATATTTATTTGAGAAATTATGCTAAACCTCAGTAAGAACAGTGGGAGCCTGTGACATTTTCGTCAGGCGCTGCTCCTACCCCCACCTCAACTCTGTGGCACAGAAGTGAGACCAAGGTGATGGAAGGGGGCTGACTTTCTTTGGAGAAGCATGCTGGAAATGTCAGGACCTGTGATATTGTCAAAACAAACAAAGATGCCAGTGGCAAACAGCCAGGAAAGCCCAGCATCTCAGCTAGCGTGGGGCTTTGATACTAGTTGGGATAAGGAATAGACTAGCAGACTAGCCAGACACTTAACAGGAAATCTGGGGACCAAGACAAGCAAAGCAAACCTGGTTAAACCCTGGACCCAAAGGTTGTAGCAAATGCAAGTCTACATGCACATTCAGGAAAGACTGGAGAGGGCCTCAGTGAGCTAGTTGTGCCTGATTGAATGTCAGGCCTTGAAAAACAGTTTGAAAAAGGCACATGCTTAAAAATTGCCTGAACTTTGAATGAATGTTGAGATGGTTTTTTAGTTTAATCTTTATTAATTTCATGTATTATTATTTTTGGCCTGAAACGGCTCGACATTGTATCATCGTAAAAATCTAGATCATCTAATGCTTTTGTTTAAAATAGGAAAATTTTAAAATCAAAGAATAATTTCCATTAGTTAGGTAATAAAACTATCCAGTAGTCTATGTCATTAATTTCCCTCAATGTTCTAAGTGACTAACTCCAGCAAATAATAAATGATTTCTATAAGAAATAGAAACTGAGAATAAATAGTGACTTGAACAAAGGGAGGAGGAAACAACTTTACACATGACTGTATTGCATATGCACGGTTCTTACATTTTTGCTTCAAATAGTTGGAAAAATAGAAAACAAGGAATGCTAAATTTGATAGCAATAAGTTGTCAAGAATTGCAAATTTTAGAGTAAAATATTGTTACCAGAAGAGAGTAATCCAGAGGGTGTCACTCAACCACTGTAGTTATTGAAATGTCTACTTTGGCCCTGTGATTGCAGACAAGCCAATCAGCTTGCTAACCTCTCTTGTTAACGTCTACTTATTTGTCTATTAGTGGCAAATTTTCTTATCTGAAATGCCTTATCTCCATTTTTTCTCTTAGTTTTTCCTCTATTTGTATTGGAATTCCTTCTATAACTTGCTTTTGTGTTTCCACACAAATGATTGTTCGTGATAGGACTTACTTCAGAAAATGTAATGACTGGCAAGCTACTGTACTAGATGCTATAGGGGAGGAACAGAGGTAAAGACAGTGACTTTTGAAAGCAGAGAGATGAGGGTTTGATATCTAGCTTCACCATTTATGAGATATGTGACCTTTGATTTGTCTGAGCCTCTATCTTATCCATAAAATGGGAATAATGTCTGCTTCACAGGGTTGTGAGAATTAAATAAGATAATATGTACATAGTGAGTAGCACAATTCTTAACAGATAAATAGTAACTGACATCCTAATGAAATATAGATGATGCATTTCAAGGCTGTCATAATGGGTATGTTAAAGTACTGCTTTGTTTACCCATTCTTTTGAATTTCTTTCTTATGCCTTTCTCTAGTGGTAAGATTATAAACTCCTCATTTGTGATTATGCTATGTTTAAGTGATCTGCTTCTTTACATGTTACTCCCTCAAAACATATAGCTTAGCAGTGAACACACTCTATGCACCAAATGAATTCATAAAATAAGTAGTAGCATCTTATAATCGGCAAAGTCTCTTAAAGGCTGAATTGTCTGAATAACTGACTCAGATGATGCCCGTGTGTATGTGCGTGTATATACATAACCCCAGATATATAGACATAACTAAACATAGTGCATTAAAGACATGGAGTGTATTTAACTCTCTCTCTTTTTAAACAAACTGATTTTAACCTTACTCACAAAATACACATACACACAGCAACTACACATCCACACACCCACAATGTGAATAATCTTATAATCAGAGGACAAGAAGATAATTTTCTCTCACAGTACTGTTTCCCTACTTGAGGATAACACTAGAAATGACTCTACAGCTGTATACAGAAAATGGAATTGAGCCAAGATACTCTCAAGTGTGGAAAGTGGTCCAGATGTCACTGCTACTGCTGGAGAGAAATACTCCAGGGGTTGTCATCTGGGCACTACCACTGCCAAAATTGTTGCCTTGGCCACAGCTGTTGGCTTTCTTGCTGGAACATGATGGAGCAAGAAAACATTTGAAAGTCTTGCCAAAATAGTGGGAGGCAGTTACAAAATGAGTACACACTGGTGTAAAAGTCACTGCTCAATTTGCTTTGTCACAAATCTGATATAAAATGGATTTGTCTGTAGATTAATTGTAACACTATGTTTATATGTATAAACTTCATAATTTTTTCTAAGCTCCATTGCAGTATAGAAGGCATAATTTCAAAGCTCGCGAAGACTTGATCAACTACTGGTTGAGTTTATTAATGATCTATTTAGCATATTGTTAACCTAAGAGTGTCAAGTGTTTCTTGGCTGAAACTCAACTTTGAGATACAGATCCAAAAGTGCACACTCTTTTTCTACACACTTCACCAAAATTAAGATTTATTTACAGATAACTTCTTACATTTCTATCTCCTATAGTGCCTAACAAACTGTATTTCTTATCGTAGGTGTTGAATACACGCTGTTGAGGTGATATGACCAACATTTAATTGAACTGAATGCAATTGAATTGGATCTTATTAGTTGGCACTATGAATTAGCTTCTGGTCTTTGATTTTGCCATGACATCACACTGGTAAATAGTTCTTATTGCCAGTCACTTATAAGATTTTTTCTATAAATATCAATATGCAAAAAAAAATTGAGGCAACAGTGAAAAAAATGTAGTCCGGATACCTGGGCAAATGCACTGCCACACATATTCATGTTAATTAATTTATTTATTTTGACTCAGTATTTAATGTGTAGATAAACTATGAATTATGTAATAGATATCCATTTATAACTGAAAATAATAGCATTTTGTCTTAGAAAAAAATGAGAAAAATATTTTTACATGGGCATGAAGTACCCTACTTCCTGTCATGTATTTATTCAACAAGAATGTATTGAGGAATAATATTGTATGAAATAGTCTCCCAAAAGATACGAAAAGAAATAAGATGAACCTTCCATTCAAATGGGTCCCAGGTGTATGGCGGACACATATATAAATGTGGATAAATGATAATATATATGGTAAGGATTGTGATAGAAATATGCATAGGAAATCTGTCTTGAAAAAAGGTCAAGGAAGGATTAGTGGGAAGGTGAGACATGAACACAGCCTTAAAGTGAATGTAGGAGGGATCCAGAAAAAGGGAAAAGGGGAACAGAAAGAAAAGTCCTGAAAAAGGGGCAAAATATGTGAAGTCAGGAAAACATGAAACTATATCCAGATCGCTAAGGCTCTTGTGCATTATGGTATTAAGTGTGCATTTTCTTTTTCTTTCTTTCTTTCTTTCTTTCTTTCTTTCTTTCTTTCTTTCTTTCTTTCTTTCTTTCTTTCTTTCTTTCTTTCTTTCTTTCCTTCTTTATTCTGTTTATTCATTTGTTCATTCATTTCAGTAGTATAGTGTAGAATTTTATTCAATCTTAAATAAAAAAAGAAACTTTGCTCTCATCCAAACCTTGAAAAAGACAAGGACACAGGTTCAGCTTGAACCAAGGACAGAATTTTCTTCTTTCTTATCTACTGTCTCTTGTATTTTTGGTTTATCTTCTCAAAATGCTGAGTGGCTTTATCATATAGTGAAGATCAAGACCACAGGATTTCACTCTCTTCTGTCTCTGAATCTCTGAGTGTTCTCCAGAAGTTCCAGCTAGAAAAAAATGGAGGTAGGAGACATTGATTGGCTCTACTTGGTCCATGTACCTATATCTAGATACATCTTTGAGGCCAAGCAGAGAAGTGATATGATTGGCTCAATTTTTCTTATATAGCAAACCTCCCCTACCACACAGTACTTGGCAATATTTATCAGGATGAAATGGAATTTAGGAGAAGTTTGCTCTAAAAAAAGTGAAATAATAGGATACCCACAAGTAGAGGAGAACAGTTCCTATTCTGATGAGTACCTCAAGTGTATATCTGATTCTAAGAAGGAGTTTAGAATTTTTCCTTTAGACTATGTGAAACTGTGGAAGGATTTTGTTCAGAAGAGTAATTTATTTTTATTGTTGTTGTTGTTGTTAGAACCTGTGTCAGTCATCCTGGTGGGAAATGATGAGAGATTCTACATTGACAGTGACCATAAGTAGGTGTGTGTGTGTGTGTGTGTGTGTGTGTGTGTGTGTGTGTGTGTAATATACTTGAAAAACAGGAAGAAAATTTAACCAAACAATAATCAATTAAATGGCAGGTAGGTTTGGAAAATTAGAAGGAGGTACAGGAAAGTGGAGGAACCTAGAGCTCACCTTATTTAGTTACTCACCAATTTAAGTTAATTTTGTATTAAAATGCTTCTTCCATTTTGAACTCCTTCTTTTGAACTCTGTTGTCACTTCATTTAATTTAACTTTCATCATCTTTAACCCTGAAATATAAGGATAGTTTATTCAGTAATCTGTGTGCTTCCACTATCTTAACTTTCCAATATATTTTTATTCTGTAATTCAAGATATCTTCCTAAAAAATATGATTTTTTTTTTTGTTTTGAAACATTTAAGTGCTGCTTGGAAACCTAAGGATAACAGAAGATTGTCCTTTTTCAAAATCTCATACAGATTTGTCATAAGTCTTAATCTATTCTGTGAATAACTACAACACAGTGGAAATTACACACCACTATTTAATACTAGATTGCCTGAGACTTCTCAGCCCTAGTTTTCCACTTTCTATGCTCTCTAAGCTGGAAGTCCAGGAACTTTTTTTCCTATAATTGCTACCAATAGGGTCAGTTTTAGAAAACCTGAAAATTAGAGACACTAATGTAAGAATTGGAAGGAGGAGGTGACAGAAGCCTTGTCATAATCCCTCCAGTAGCAGTGAGCAAAAACATAAGCTTTATCAGGCACAAAATTGTTGCTGCACTCTCCAGAAGTTTTCTTACAAACCTTCTGCCTCATCCTTGGAGCCAGATGTGTGCATTGCCAAAAGTTTCTTGTGGTTCGTGCAACCTCATAACTCCCCGAGTGTTGGTGGCAAGTCTGAGAACTATCAGCAGTTTTCTTGAATCTTGAAATGTCATCAGTTTTGTTTTAAAAAAAAATCTGTTGTACTATATTCAATCTTTCTCCACTTGAAGTATCTAGGATGGTTACTGTCATCCTCATGAAACACAAACTGAAAATTTTATTATCATAAGTGATTCCAAGAAATCAATTATAAAGATAGAATTCTGGGATTTATTATCTGATGTGATTAGATTGAAAGACGGATGACATCATTGCCAGTGGAAACTAGGAGGCACTGATAGTCTATGTGCTGTAACCGGCAATACAGTTACTTAAATTATCTGCTACTGTTAGGTGCACTAAAGTGCCAATTGAATGCTGTTTGGTAGGCCAAGTAGCAGAAGCCATAAAATATTATGGGTAGAAATGAGAACTGTGGTGTAGGGCTAGTTGCTTCTGAGTGCACTAAGGAGTTTATAGAAAGAACTCTGCAAGTAAATCCTAGCCTGTAATCTTTCAGTTAAAGACACGTTCAGAGAAGTAGAGAATTTTTTATGTTTGGCCCCAAAGAATTTTTGAAGTTTTCTAGCCACAGGACAAATATATTAGAAACAAAGACCCAAAGTCTGATACTGTATATTTTGAATGACAGTGCAATTCGGAGCATTGATTATGAAAGATTGACATCTACAGTTTTGTCATTAAAACTTTCTAGTGCATTTTAATCAATCTGAATATATTGATCCCTTCCTACCTTTTTTGCCAATGAACACCTCTTGTCAGGAAAATCAAGTTTTCATTCCGTCTGAATAAACCTGCCTACCTTATCTTAGTTATTCCAAGTCCCTTTAACACTTACCTTCTCTACCCAATCCTTAAAGCCATAACCTCAAAGCCATGTTTTACTAGCTCTTATTTGCATTAATATTGACCAACTGTTGATTTAAATGTTAAAAAAAACCAGACATTTCAGCAATTAAGAGACAACTTCATAAAAGGAATATCTTTGATAATGAATGCATATTCATTTAATGTAGAAATTGTGTGATTATCTGAACATTCAAATTGTTACATTCTTTTTCCCCCTTTTAAAATTGAAATATTATTGGGGCACCTGGGTGGCTCAGTCAGTTAAACGTCTGACTTCGGCCCAGGTCATGATCTCACAGTTTGTGAGTTCAAGCCCCGCATCGGCCTCTGTGCTGACAGCTCGGAGCCTGGAGCCTACTTCAGATTCTGTGTGTCCTCCTCTCTCTACCCCTCCCCTGCTCACACTCTGTGTCTCTCTGTCTCTCAATAATAAATAAACATTAATTTTTTTAAATTGAAGTATTATTAACGTACACTGTTATATTAATTTAAGGCATAGAAAAATGCTACATTCTAGATGTACAGAAATTAATAACAATATAACAATAACTACATTTTTTAAAACATCCAGTAAGCCACTATAGTTTAGTTCTATTATCACATTTTACCTTCACGGTAACACTAAAAGGTGGGTAAGAATAGTATTCTCAGTTTTAATGTGTGTAAACTGAGATTTATATGGATCAAGTCACGTAGCTAATGAATGGAAGATTAAGCATATGAATTCATGATGATCTAGATCTCATTCCATTTCCTATGCTCGTAATGAGAATAAACAAGGAGGAGAATGAAGTTACTCTTAGGATCTCATAAAAGAAAAAAGAAAAAGAAAGATTTGCATATTTAACTTATTTAATTAATTACTTACATTTGTATATTTTATAAGGTGTTAGCATCACCCAAGACACAACTTCAAATTTGCAACTTTGAAATATCATCTTTTGGTGACTGGTGCCAGTGTTTTGAACTTTATCATCTTGAGAATCTGCAGGAGAGTAATGTGTGTAACTTTCCATAGAATAAACAGGCCTCTTTGGTCAACCAATGTAAAGACTGAAATGTGCAAATTTCTCATAGGTTAGATCTAGCATATGCTCTTGTCTTGTTATAGAAATACAAAGAGGACGTGACTGAAATTTTTGCTTTTACAGGTCCTGCCTGTGGTATGCAGAAATTCTATGTGGCAATGGTGCAGTTTCAGTTGTGAACTCCCATGCTTTGAAATTTTAGACTCAAGTGTATCTTTTGGTGCCTCGGTTAGAAATCTGAAACCCTCATTATTTCTGCATTTGTTAAACTATGTCTTTTGTTCCACTTGCAGACCAAGTAGTCGGCTTTGATAAAACTTGATCTACCGTCAGTGATCTGCTCTGATCTTGAATTTCTAAATGGTTCATCCCGGGGCACCCTAGAATGTTTGAGAAGATACTTTTAACTGCCCCCCCCTTTTTTTCCCTTTTAGCTTGGCTGTTTTCATTTACATACCTGAAACTTTTGAATTTTGCATCTGTTCTGTCCGTTTCTAGGACTGACATGGTTCTGTGACTTTTCTATCATAAAAACTTTGTATTACATATATTTTGTAGGGTTTTCATAAATCAATGCTCTTATTTCAAATAGAAAATTTTATTTAATGACATCATATATATATATATGTACATATACGTGTGTGTGTGTGTGTGTGTGTGTGTGTGTGTATGTGTTTTATAAAGAGAATTTTCTGGTATTACAAAGACTTTCATACTCTTCTCTGGATCACAGGTAATTCATTCATATTACATTGTGGTGACCTAAATTTATCTGTGGTGTTTGGAGTAATGAAAGTAATAGCACATGTTTTCTGTCTTAAAACAGAAATATTGGGTATATTCTATCTATAGTTACTCAAAATGTTATTGTCAAGTTCTGAAATTTAAAAGTAATGTTTCAATATCTTTCTCTTTGAGAATATATCGAAAGATATAGCCTGATTCCTAGCAGCTAAGAGTATCTTGAAAAGAGTTTATTGTAGAGTTCCTTATATAAAAAATTCATGGGACTAAAATAATTGTAAACAAATTATAGATATTTTTGTATTTTCAAGCTACTCTCTGCATCTCAACTTTTTAAAAAAGTTTATTTATTTATTTATTTTGAGAGAAAGAGAGAGATGCAGGGGGGCATAGAGAGAGAAAAAGAGAGACAATCCTAAGCAGACTCTGCATGGCCAGCTCTGAGCACAATTTGGGGCTCGAACTCATGAGCCATGGTATCATGACTTGAGTCAAAAGCAAGAGTCTGACGTTTAACTGACTGAGCCACCCAGGCGTCCCTCTGCATCTCAACTTTTAATTTGTTAGAATTAATGAGGTTAAATTAGTGATGCTAAAGAGTGCCCTTCTCTCCCTCTCCCTCTCTCTCTTTCACGCACACACCCCCCCACACATACACTATGTCATTCCTCTGCAGTAATACTCATACTCATTCCATTTTACTTTTCTTATATAAGATTATATTTATATTATAAATTATATATTATATTATAAATATATTATTATATATTATAAATATATTATTATATATTATAAATATATTATATTATATTATATTATATTATATTATATTATGTTATAGATTCTCTTCACATTCTCCTGCCCAACCCCACCTTTCATCTTACTTTCATCACTAATCCTATTTGTCTTCTGCATCTTGAAGCACCCAAAATAATATAAATGGTAACTAGAGTAGTTCAAGAAAACTGGTGGTAAAATGAGGATTTGGGATTGATCCACTCTCCGTCATGCTGATGAAAAGTACACCAAGCTGAATGGTAATTGGGGCATAGAGAGTTTCTAACACAAGATGGTCACTCACCTGACTAAAGATTTTCATATTTTAGATTTGGGAAAATATCCTGTTGGAGGGAAGTATCCTTGAAGTTGTGGCTTATTCAGGAATTTGTAAAATATGATGGGAATTATACCTATAAATAGAGCAGAGTTGCTGGTTTCTACTAATCTGTATTGACTCCTTACAGAAGGATAAGGAGAAACCAAGGGCAATTAGCAAGCAGTTAAAGACTTCTTTGGCAATTTACAAAAGTACCTTTATCTTCCACAGTAAAAGCTGGGCAGCATACCAAACATCTGAGTGGAGGTCAGGAGACATTTGAATGCTTCCCCAGGGAAGATCTGAACAGCTTGGAACCTGAGAGTAGGGATGGTGACTTCTGAAAGTATGCTTCTGAGAAAGTGGCTCTGCCAATTCTTGAACTCTGTAAGTTTATAAAGATGTCCCATTTTTTTCTCAAGAACTAGCCCTTGTCCTTTTTAGAAGAGCTGCAAAATCCTCTCCTCTGCAAGGCAACGTGGTATTTCAGTAGCTTCCTCTACCATCTTTGCCGACTCCTAAGCTGCCAATGAGTGTTAAATACCAGCGTAACTTGGCTATGGATATGCAGGGTCTGATAAAAAAGAAAAAAAGATTATATATTGGAGAAATTTCAAAAATTAGCTAGCAGGTACCAGCAAGAGTCAAGGAAAACACCCTAGAACTGGACTTTAATGATACTTAATCAAGGGGGCTGGGATTTGATACTGGAGTAAATAATAATTCATTGACCTAGAAACACATCCTCTTAGCATGGAATATAACACTCTGACAAGAACCACAGGGAATGGAGCATATTTACTGCTGGAGAAGCTTCTATAAGCATGGAAAGAGTGATGGCCAAAGCTGAACCTTTGATATGGCTCTATTCCTATAAAGAAAAACAATAGGCTGCTTGTTGACTGCAAACGATCCCCCATGTGAATCAGTGTGAAACCCTGATAGTATACCTGAGCACCTTTTGCTACTCACTTGGCCCCATTGTAACAATGAACAAACATGTTTAGGAGACCCGTATAATGGACAAGAACTCAGAACCTCAGGAATGAGTGTTTGAGTCATACTGTCAAGACCTTTTGAAGTGATAGTGGGAAACAAGGCTCTATGAATATTTTCATGGTTTTACAAAGTCAGAGCTTTCTGAGCAAAGGTTACTAGAAATCTATGTAAAGGATAATTGGGTGACAAACATGTCTTGGAAATTAGAGACTGTGCATTGCTCAAATGCCATTTGCTTACATTCTAACGTAATCAACTTGGAGTCCTCTTTCTTATCTCTCCGTGAGCCATTTGAGTGCAAGTCCCTTATCTCTCTCCCTCTCTTCCACCACCCCTACAGGTGAACAAACAAATAAGACAGCCACTCTCTGTTAGCTCTATGTCTCATAATATCAAAGTTTCTTTCCTGTAGTGCAACTTCAACAAATTCAAGTAACATCTGGCACGTCCTACCAGGTCAGAGATATTTAGAGATGGTACTGGAGATGGACAAAGATGAGTACGAGCTGTGGTTCTGTGACCATTTGTAGAGAGGGGGGGCTGTTGTTCATCTTACAAACCTTTCATTTTTAAGGTTCTCCTCAGGAAGATAAGCCCATAGGAGCCATGGAAGAGCTGTTACCCTAAGCATCATGGAAAAGTTGGTATGTGTATCACAAAAGATGGACTGGGGTAGATTTGAAAACATGACCTTCAGATTCTGTGTCTCCCTCTTTCTGCCCCTCACCTCCCCACTCTCTCTCTCAAAAATAAATAAATAAATATTTAAAAAATAAAAAAAAAAGAAATCTTGGCTTTCAGATTTCCTATTATAAACAGTATAATTGATGATGGCTCCAGTTACTGCCACACTTTCTGCAAGTTGCTCCCAGCAGAGGACAGAGCTGCTGGGGACAGTAAAACAAGACGTTCCTATGAAATGAAATATAGCTCCAACAGGTGACATTGACTGTAGGTTGGCCCATTGGCCTTGCCAAATTTTTCTTGAAACTGTGATTTAGTCTGAGACTTTTCCTATTTTTTAAACATTTATTCTTGAGAGAGAGAGAGAGAGAGAGAGAGAGAGAGAGAGAGAGAGAGAGAGAGACAGGACGTGAGTGGGGGAGGGGAATCCAAAGCAGACTCCAGGCTCTGAGCTCTGAGCTATCAGCACAGAGCCCAACGCGGGGCTCGAACTCACAAACCATGAGATTTTGACCTGACCTGAAATCAGACGCTTAACTGACTGAGCCACCCAGGTGCCCCCAGACTTTTCCTATTTAATTTGCCTCCCATTTGTCTCTCCTTCTATGAGTATCAGATCTGCATCATTCTGTGAAGGTTCTCCGTACCTTTTCATGTTCCTTCCACTAATAAATGTCTTGCAAGCCTTCTCTTCTGCACTTATAACACTCAGGAAATATTTTTTAAAATATTCCTTGAGTGAACGTTTGTTGGAATGTGCATAAGGACAAAGACTAGAAGCCATCATTTATTACTGCTTGATATGTTACATATTTTTATCTTTTGTACTCAGTGAATATAGTCCTCCATTAGCCTATATAGACAGAGGCAAGAGAGAAAGTGTTCTTCATTTAAGAGTGAGTAAAAAATAGCGGTTGACTGTGTAGATGGGTATTGAGAGCTGTATGCCATGGAGGGACAAAAGGAGGTGGTCCCATGCTGACAACCCTATGTCATTTAGTAACATGATGCAGAAACATTTCCTTGTCAAATACTTGTACATGTAAGTGTAGCATTGTCAATCAAGCTGAATTTTTTTTTAAAGAAAGTATAAGGGATTCTACCTCTGATTTGGTCAAGAAAGAAAAAGAGAAAGAAGGAAGGAAGGCAAAAAAACAAAACAAGTCAAACATAACATTCTTACTAAGCAGTTGGCAGTGGCTATTTAACATTACTATGGAACAAATTATTATTTGGGAGCCAGTAATCTACTCTGGGAATTGGTCATAGATACACACACACTCACACACATATTTCATGCTGCTATTTACAGTGAGAGTAAACTTTTGATTAGAACTTCTAAAATGCTCTCAATGTTGGGTACTCATTTGTGTCACTTGGGGTGTTTTTAAAAATACCCATGCCCGGACCACACCTCTGGAGACTCTGACTTAATGGATTGGGTCTATGAGAATAATTGGTAAAGTATCAAAATGAGACAAAAAAAACGAGAGAGAGGCAGAGGTAGAGAGAAAGAAGGACTGATTATTACTTCAATTTTCTAGATCAATGGAAGTTTTGTGTCCCCTTGAACTGTTCGCAGAAGTGACAGTAGGAAAGGTTTAGAGATATTTTCTTGTCATGTTATTGTTTATTGACTAGATCAAATTACACTTTAATCTCAATCTAAAGACTCATGCTATATTCTTTAATTGATCACTCAAATCCTCGAGATTTTGATCCCACTGTAACTTGGCCAGGGTCTTCTAGCCTAGATTCATAAAAGTTATATGTTGTATAAATTACGGTTTTACGCATATTCTTTTAAACAGTATTTTCAAGTAATTAGTAGTTTTATTTATACTTTTTTAAAGTTCTTTTTTTTAAATGGAAGAACGTATTGCATTGTGCCAAAAGACATTCACAGAAATAAACCTGACCAAATAGTAAGTCGATACTTGGGGATTAGGACACAGGGCCCTTTGCTCCCCATTCTGCTGCTTAACTCACTGAGGCATGCTGCTGGTATATGGCTTTGATGCCAGCCACAGACTCTTTGGATTAATCCTTAGCCTTAATGCCTTAAGACTTAGTGAGCTGCAACATACCAATTCCCACATGTCCCGTTTCCCTTCGTGATGGGTTAGTTTTCGCTTCATCATTTCTGCAAGTATCATAAGTGTCAAATGGGTCGATAAAAGCATCAACTTTAGGACAGTTCATGTCCCGGTGGTCAGCTAGTGCCCACATGCTGAGAATCAAGTGGTGTAACATTCCACGAATGTTCCTAAGACATAAAGATTAGGCTGCATCGACACGTTTCTCAGATGGGGCAAAACAATAATTTCTAATCTGCTACATTCCATTGTTGGCTTGCTCATTCATTTCATAGAGACTTCTGGCAACAATTAATACAGCCATAAAAAAGGGAAAATAACAGGGGAAAACATGCACATAAATTGAAAGCAGATATCTGAATGCTGTTGTCCCGCAAATTTAGATCAACCACACGTCTGCCTGGAAACTTGTAAATAGCATTCATAAGTGATGTTATCATACAAAGTGTGGTGGAGAAATCACAATGGAGCCCATTTGTACATTCTGGAATTAATATCTATGTGCAGATAATTAAGAGAACAATAAAAATACACAAAATGAATGTACACAGGGGAAGGTAGGAACTGAACGTGATCCAAATATGTCATATTGTGGAAACCTTGGGGAAATAAAGCTTTATGGGATACTGGCAGACAGCATTGCTGCTGGAACCAGGATTTTGAAGTCTTGCAACTTGGAAATGATGCTTTCAGTTAATAAGGATGTGTGGGTGGAATTAAACCCACCACTCCCACTATTGTAGTCAGAATTATGTGCCTAATTCCCATATACTGTGCTGGAAATAATTCTTGCAACCTTTTTTACGAGAATGCTTTCAAACAAGCCATGGTAGCATCAAGATAGACCTTTCTTTTGTTGCTCTTGTGCACATCCTCTTAACATTATAGAGGTTTAGGTACGCATACAAGCATCAGGGACACTTCAGTGTGTTCCAAGAGAACAAACCTTAGCCAAGTGACTCAATTTTAATTTTTGACCCAATGAAAATCCATTTGAAAAGATTGCAGGTTATTGAAAGGCAGTGGCACTAAATTAAGCAGTACCTTCATAGTCTCCTGCTTCCTGGTTTCAGGAACATGTGTTGAAAGAATATATGCGAAATATAGATACAAGTCAAGATATGGTCTAAGTGATTTAAATGTTTTGTTTATATATTTCAGGGTATAATGCAAAAGGCTTTGGGGAAAAGAACATCTCATGTTTGAACCATGGTTAGGTGTACATGCAGCTTTCTGTGCACAATTCTGTGCATTTTGATTTATAATAGAATAGCTTTCAAAACCAGTAAGTTTATATGATCAATTGTGTGTGTGTGTGTGTGTGTGTGTGTGTGTGTAAGAAAAAGGAGTCCAGATTTCTTTTAATAATTCTGGTATTTTGTTACAAATAAATTCTGATGAAATTAAAACATACGATGATTTTTATGGATAATTTAAAAAATACAAAAAAACTAAACACGAGGATACTTCTGGACATAGTTTCCAAATACCTCAAAACATATATTGTCTTTTGAGATAGATAGACAAAATGGATTAAGGACCTTGAATAATATAAGCACAACATTTTCTGTCACACATTGCTTTGAAACAATGTGTTCCCATGCTTACTTATCTTTGTAAAATTGTTAATAAATAAGAATAGTACTACTCTCAATGATGAAAAGATATTGAATGAAAACCTTAACATATGTGCTTTTTTTCATTTTGTTTTTTGTTTTTTTGTTTGTTTGCTTTTTTAGTTTATCCATTTATTTTGAAAGAGACAGAGACAGTGCGAGTGGGGTAGAGGCAGAGAGAGAGGGAGAGATAGAATCAATCCCAAGCAGGCTCCACACTGCCAGTGCAGAGCTCCACACAGGGGTTTAAACTCACAAACCATGAGATCATGACCCAAACAGAAACCAACAGTCAGACTCTCAACTGACTGGGGCACCCAGGAGCTCCAGCATTCTTAGATGTCCTTCAGTAAAGTGCCCCATCAAAAAATCACAATAAGGACAAAACATTAGGGCTTCCCGGGCGGCTCAGTTGGTTAAGCATACAACTTTGGCTCAGGTCATGACCTCACAGTTTGTGAATTCAAGCCCCATATCAGGCTTTCTGCTATCACACGGAACCTGCTTAGGATTCTCTCACTCTCTTGCTCTACCCCTCCCCCACTCACGCTCCCCCTAGCCCGTCAAAAATAAACATTTAAAAAAGAACAAAAAATGAAAATCAATATATTACTCCTATAATAAATAATTCTTCTTACATGATCTTTACCCTGTATCCTATGATGATTCATAAATTGTTTTATATCTCATTATGAGAAATATAACTTTCTCACATGCCAGCAAGACTTGCTTTGCTTAAAATGGAACTGCTACCATATTAGGACATGGTATAGGGTTCAACAGACAAATATGTATAGGAGATATTTTTATCATTAAAAAATACCTCAGTTTGTAGTAATGGAAGGGCCATAAATAGTACTTGTTGTTAGTCCAGGAAAGGGGCAGTCACCATAGGAGAAAGGATCACACATTGAAGGAAGTTTCAATTCTGTGACACCTCTGGGACTGTATTAAATTATTACTCCTCAGATTCTTGCTGGGAAGATTTAAGAAAAAAAGCTTTTTTTTTCCTTTTTAAATGTTTATTCATTCATTTTGAGAGAGAAAGAGAGAGAGAGAGAGAGAGAGAGAGAGAGAGAGACCATAAATGAGGGAAGGGTAGAGAGAGAGGGAGAGAGAGAAGCCCAAGCAGACTCTACACTGAGCATGGGCTGGGTCTCATAACCGTGAGATCATGACCTGAGCCAAAATCAAGAGTCAGACATTCAACTGAGTCTCCAAGTGCCCCTAAGAAAAAAACCTTTTTGACTCTGGTGTTGTCCATGTTCTTATAAATTCTCAGGATTGAGACTTCTAGATAGAGGAGGCTTCTTCTGACAATGGCAAGTCTGAAAAAAGTTAGTGTTGCTTGATCTACATAGAAGTATATCGAGTTAACCTCTCACTTCCCCCTTATCTGTAATGCACTTCCTCAGCCCTGCTCCCTAGCAAAACTGTCTCTGAAACATGAATTAATTCATTCTTTCAGGAATTAAATGTCACTTCTTCCCTGAGCCTTTTTTTTTCACTTCTTCCCTGAGCCTTTTATTTTTTAAAATTTTTTTAACGTTTTTTATTTATTTTTGAGACAGAGAGAGACAGAGAATGAACGGGGGAGGAGCAGAGAGAGAGGGAGACACAGAATCGGAAGCAGGCTCCAGGCTCTGAGCCATCAGCCCAGAGCCCCACGCGGGGCTCGAACTCACGGACCGCGAGATCGTGACCTGAGCTGAAGTCGGCCGCTTAACCGACTGAGCCACCCAGGCGCCCCTTCCCTGAGCCTTTTTAAGGAATGCACTTAGACTATTTGGCTTAAACTAAAACCTCAGAGTGACTTTCAGAAATAAAGGGAGTGTGTGTGTGTGTGTGTGTGTGTGTGTATGTGTGTGTGTATACATGCGTTGTTTGGAGCACAGTGGAAAGTTCTCTTGAGGTATAGCACAATGTATGGAGACTGTACCCTATTCTATCTATTTTAGAAGACAATCCTACCTTTGGAAGTTCCTCAGAGATCAAAACTTCTGAACATTCACACTCTTAGTGTTCAGGTCATCAGAAAACATAACAGAAATAAAGCTTCAACTATATATACATATTCTTCAGGATTTTCTGTTACTAATTAGGATCTCACAGTTGTTCAGTGAGCTACTCCTTTCCAGGGTGCCTTGTACATTGTAGGCACTCAGTTTTTATTTATTTTATTGGATATGTGATACAAATGAATATTTTATTAGATATGATGCTAATTATGATGGTTTGGCTGATAACATCCCAAGATGGGATTATGAGCACATGCTTATTATTAAAAACCAAAATTCGGTGATAAAGTCACTTTAGTAATGATGTGCACAAAGAAAAATGATAAATACAAGCATTGTTTGCTTTTAAAAGTTGGTCTAATATTGGGAGGTGATCATATTATAATAAAAACAGAAGTTAAAAATCATTCTGTATCTGAAACCCTTCTTCCCCAAGCAAACATAATGCTCTATAAAAAACGAAACAGATTTATTCAGAATTCATAATATATCCTTTATTTTCAGGGGCATCCTTTACTAAAAATGAATCTCTGGGGATTAAGAATGACAAATTGCTAATTCTCTTGCAAAGTATATTTTGGGATGTATGCATTAACTGCTCCTTTTCATATAGGATTGGCTGTTCCTTCCCTGCATTGCTTCCTTTAATCTTTCAAGGATTAAAATAACATATACTATTTAATACTGGGCAAATGCAGATGTATATGAAAAATGTATGTGATATAATTTCTTATCTTGATAAATTCTCCAGTCTAATGTAAAATGGGATGCATAAGCAAATAATTGTATTACAATGTGACAATTTCTTCTATAGAAGTAGTACAAAGTGCTCTGAAAGCATAAAAAGAAAGAGAGTCACAAAATAGACGATATTTCAGTTAATTATTGAAGGATCAGTAAGGATTGTTAGGCTGAGGTAGAGATAGGACAAGCCAGAAAAATCAAGTAGAAATCATATTCGAAAAGCCATAAGGACTTTATGTGGCTGGAGACTAAAGGTAAATAAGAGGGGGCAGAAAAAAATGGTTGAAAGTAAGCATGATGAGGTGGGGTGGGTCTAGACTGAACAAACCATCCTGTGTACAAAAATGTTCGTGCCTCACCTTGTGCACAAGAGGAGGTTTTAAAACATATTTATCATATTTGTGGTCATATGGACATACGTGGATTACTATGGGGAGAATTAGATGGGAGAAGAGGACTAGAACAATCAATTCTGATTGAGCTGGAAGCCTTATTCCTGTTTGAAGGTATAAGACCCAGCCTTGGAAAAAAGCAAGTGGCGTACTGTCAAATTTGCATTGATCAAATGTGAAAGCATGCAAGATCAGCATACCCTTTGGAAGACTGGCTGACACAGTGTCTGCCTTACACATGGTAGGAAGCGCACAGCCAAAATGAGGAGTGGTTCTCATTCCTCATGGCTCATTAAGATGAGACGAAAGGGGCGAGACTCACATTTCCAGCTCCACATCTCTAATAGAGGAATGTCAATGGGTTGTGGCAAATTGAAACGACAAAATATTACTCTTTTTTTTTTGTAATTTCCAATGGAGATGCAGGGTATAAAATGTGTACATAATCTATTGTCGAAATCCAGGAAAATAATTCCAGACCCAATGCAGTGATATTGTCTATAGTTCTCTACATTAGCCTGATGTCAATACTATTTCCACCATCATGGTGGGGAGTGGGGAGAGTGTCTCATGACAATTATATCATGTGTAACGTACAATCATGTAAAAGAAGAGTCAGGCTACTTCTCTAGCTGATTATTTAAAGGGATGTTTCATAAATAGACTAAGAGGAATCAACAAAAATCTAGCAGCTTGGTTATTTGGATTATTTTCTTTTAGGGTGGAAGTAATTTAGTACTGTATGGGGCTGGCCCCTAACTAGCACCTGAACTGAGCTTGTGAGCTTCTAAGTCAACCAATACCAAAAAGGAAAACTAATAACATATGATTTGTCCACTCATTCATTTTATACTTGCTCAAAATGACTATTTATTTATTTATTTATTTATTTATTTATTTATTTATTTTAAGTAAAATCCACCCCCAGTGTGAGGCTCAAACTCACGACCTTGAGATCAAGAGTCTCATGTGCTATGGACTGATCCAGCCATAATTACCATTTTAGATAACTTTACTAAGCACTATGGATACAAAGTTGTAAAAATAATTACTCTGCTCTTGAGATATTTTCAAACAAATAAAAAGCAGAGATGCAGAGAAAAAAGCAGACATGCAAATAGATGAATTGTAACATAATGTGACAAGTACAAGGGAAAGATGGAATCCACTCCATCTGGGACAGTCAAGGAAAGATTTACAGACTGATATTAGAATTTTGTCTTCAAGTGTGAATAGCAGTGAGCCAGGTTTAAAGGGAAAAGTCACACTATCAAAGAAATTTTAGCTAAAAACTGTATTTGCTAAGAAAAATAGTTTTAAAATCTTGAGATATAATAGAATGATATTTTCAAAAGCAACAAGAAACAATAGGTAACAGATACATTTGAAGTGTGGTAAGCAGCTGGGAGCATTTATCTTTTCAGGAATTGCTGGATAGTGCACTGCACTTTGCCAAGAACAATAACAAAAGACAATCTTCCCATTCCTTTCAGTGCTAAAGTTTCTCCTCCTAATGTCTTGCTTTTCTTCCTTCATACCCTCCTTTTTAAGAACAGCATCATTAGAAATATTATTCTGTATACAAGCATTCAGATACATGATATTGAGAGCCTGCATTCATATATTTAAGTATTTTAATTTAGTGGCAAATAATTACTGGACTTAGAATTTCACCTGTTGAATTAGATTCTTCATTCTGTTTCTTAATAAATATATGAATTTAAGCAACCTATTTACTGTGTCCTCAGAACCTTAGTTTATTAATCTATAGAAAAGAGGCAAATTTCCCTGCTTACTTGCTACATAAAGTGGGAGAGACAAATGCTTCTTGGATCATGCTTTACATGGGAAAATGTAAAATGCTATGAATGTGAATGTGACATTATTATAATTATGATTATCTGTGGTATCAATGCATGTCTGTTGACTTAAGGTCAAAATGAATGTCCTGTTAATGAGAAACATACTCCGCTCATTTTGCCTTTTGGAAGATGATTGAGGAAACTTAGGTAACAATATCTATCTTCTTGTTTTAGCCCTACTAATTATATTAGTCATGTGACAATTGGCTTGCCTTTCTGGATCCGTGTTTCTCATGAGTACATTGTGAATGGAAATAACTAACACACATACATGTAATACATTTCTGTTTACAATAGGATTGTGCATATAATAATTTATGAAATTTACAAATCTATTAAGAAGATTTCTTTCTTCTTTTTAAAATTTTTGAGAATATTTTTATTTATTATTTTTGAGAGACAGAGCACAAACAGGGGAGAGGCAGTGAGAGAGGGAGACAGAATTGGAAGCAGGCTTCAGGCTCTAAGCTGTCAGCACAGAGCCCGATGCGGGGCTCGAACTCACGAACAGTGAAGTCATGACCTGAGCCGAAGTCAGACTCTTAACTGACTGAGCCACCCAGGTGCCCCTTAAGAAGGTTTCTTTATGCAAAAACTGAGACTCAAAAAAGTGTATCATTTGTTGGAAGCTACAAGTTTAATAGCCATGAGAGTCAAACTTTGACTCCCCTCATTCGTTACTGTAGCCTAGATTCTTTCTACAAAAGCATGTAGTTGTCTTCCCCAATTCTGGTTGTACTACATTTCTTAAGGGGCTTAGATTCTAATTAAATCAATGCTTATGCATAAGGCACTGTTACTGTTACTATGCTCTAGAAAGTAATGGGAGAGACATGTAACATCTTTGTGACTATTTCTATGTATATACATGTCTTTTTAATATTCACTTTAAATTATATAAGTATCTTATTCCCCCAAGTTATAAAATAAATATTCTCTTTAGATTTTTATTTTTCGATGATTTTCTACAAATATGGAAGATTTTAATTTTATTCCATATACATGAGATAAGGCATCAATGTCTTGCTAATTTCAATTTTAGGAAAGAAAAAGCCCATTCAAACCACAGTGGCTCCTAATTCACACACATAGACTCTGTTTGCTTAGGTTTCATTATAAGCTATGGCATCCTCAAAGGATTAGCTGTGGGCAAGGAAGAAATCTTTATTCCCTTAGAATAATCAGCTGAATCACCCTGGGATAGGAAAACAGGAGTGAAACAGGGTTTTGAGTATTTTCAAACCCCGTATTAGATTTGAGGACCCTTGTCTGCCTACATGAAGGGATTTTAAACAAAAAGTATCCATTTACTTTAAGAAGTACAAAGTTTATTTAAGAGCCTCTGATTTCTTTAGAATATGATATGAGTCTCGGCAATAAACAGAAACACATGATTTTGCAACATGTGTCTGCATGTGGTTCATGTACTCCACATGTGTTCTTTCAATGGGTCCTATGACCTTGCTCTGGATCACACGTGTTTTACATACGCTTTGTATGGTTCACATCTGTCTTAAAGTTTTGGTTTTTTTTTTCCCCCTGACAGTAGACACTCTTGTTATATTACCATTTGCTATAATAATTAAATTCAAGGAACTTAACTTGAGAGGATTTGTGGGGGAGCGCATTTGTTAGTTTTGATTTATATTTGGTGTTGTGTTGAGTGATACCCATTATAACTGCTTATCGTATCTCTTTGTGAGCATACTGTGGCTGCCTTTAACCTCACTGAAGCCAGACTAATCCAGAGATGTTTTTAAACTCTTATGACTCATATGAAGGTTATCATTTTAGAAAAGACCTTGAAAACAAATTCTAGATTTAAGATTAAAGAAAAAAGAAAATGAACTGACATTTCCAAGAGGAAAGACTTAGTTTTAATTTTATAGTGTGGATGCAAAGCCAAAAGCATTTAAACATACACAGTAAATAACAATATTAATCACGTAACAAAAATTAAATTTAAATGAGGACCTTATGCAGTAGATCACAGTCACAAAAGGAGATACAAAATTAATGTGGACACCTGCCTATTTTACTTATATCAGGAGAAAATAAAATTCATTGTAATTTAATGAATTGCTTTCTATTATAGTACACTTAATTATCTTCTCCTTTTACCCTGGGAAATATCTTTTAAAACTCACAGCTATATCTGAATACATGCTATCTATTAAACAAGGAAGTAATACTTTTTATTAATTACACTGTATTTGTTTTCATCTGTCTTTAAAGAACATTCTAAAATTAGAGACTTGTCCCCTGAATAAAACAATACTGAGTTTAATGAAGTCTGAGAAGCAGTGACTCTCTTCTGTATCTTTTCTTGATGTGTGGGTATAGTGCTCATTAGTGTTAATAATACTTGAAAGTAAATGAAGCATATTGGATTGTGGCTACGTTATCTATACACTGAGTAGGAATGTGGCACCCCTCACCCCCTCAACCAACAAGTTACCCAATCCTCAGTTGGCCAAATGTTAAAAGAGATTTGGTGCTGTAGGCGATTAAATCCACAGTCTGCCCCTGTGGACCAGGCAGCCGTAAATAAGCATTTTAAAAGAATCTCAGCCTTTAATGAAGAACAGGGGAATTTCTATCAGTAATCAGAAACAGCTTTGGAAATGCAGAGACAGTGGTATGCATATTTTGATTTGTTACATAGAACATGCATTGTTTTAGAGACATTCCAAAGAATGAATCCCACTGTATTAGTAAATGTTTAGTGGTTTTTGAACATTTGAAGAATTTAGAGGCAACTTTCTAGAACAAAAGGAAGCATCCTGGTGAGAAGTGATTATACTTAATTAAAAATAAGTGGCATAGAATGAAATGAGAGAAAGAACAGGTACACCAAAAAAGGAAGGTCTACAAAATACAAAGTATAGCAATTGTAATCCATTTAGGCACTGCATGGGAACCTGTGTCTATATTTAGGAAGAATTTTTAAATAAAAAAGAAAACTTGCTTTTTTCCTATAGTCTGTAAGGACAAGCACATTAATACAGCATAGGAAATTATCTCAGCTAACAAATCATCAGAATTCTCAGGAGTAAATAAAATTCCATTTCCATGTAGTTTAATATACTTAGAACAGACCAGGAAAACATTAAAAGCAAGGATAAGTTAGAAGGAAAAAAAATGAGAGCTAATAATGGAAGAACATACATTCAGACTCATGGAATGAAAATGGTTTGAAATGTTGTCTTCATTTGTGGAGATCACTATTCTGACTCAGTTGGATAGTCAAAAGTAGTAAATTATTTTGTTTCAATTTTTCCTCCTGCTTGAAGTCAATAATCACCCTTCCATCTTATGGTATATGAGACTAGAATTTAGGAAGCTGTGGATTCAGAGATATAATATAGGCAAATAATGTCTAAGTGTAGAGAGGTGGCAAAAATAATGGTACCAACAATTGTGGGGGCTGTCCCTTTGCCTCATACCATGCAGCTGTCCATCATGCTTGTGTAGGCGATCTCTTACAGTTCTACCAATACCTTGTTGGGTACAGTAGACATGAAGGTATTTTTATTACTTATTGTCATACTAACATTCATTGATGTACATACTGAGGGAAATGACTAATATGTTGTTAATGTATTAAAGTAATTGGCACATCCAAAATATGATGGTAATAATGGGTCCACCCCTGCAATCTCACTCTGAGAGTAACCACATCTCGACAATTCACCTCACTGCCTCCTTGTTACTACTTCACAGATACCTAATAGCTATATCACATTTAAACAAATTAACATGACCCCAGATTCCCCATACTCTACCCATACCATAATTTTGCCAGCCCATTAAAAGTCAACTCCATCCTCCCAGGTACTCACACCAAAAACACTGAAGTTGTCTATAACTTCTGTTATTCACACCCACCTCCAGTCTGTGAACAAACCCTGTTGTTTATTTTTTTATTTTATTTTTTTAACGTTTATTTATTTTGGAGAGACAGAGCACAAGCAGGGGAGGGGCAGAGAGAGAGGGAGACACAGAATCTGAAGGCTCTGAGCTGTCAGTGCAGGACCCCATATAGGGCTTGAATTTGCAAACGGTGAGACCAGGACCTGAGCTGAAGTCAGAAGCTTAACCGACTAAGCCACCCAGGCACCCCCAAACCCTGTTGGTTCTATTCCCAAATCCTAAACATCCAGAATACAAATTCTTTCTTCATGGTCATTATTCTTACCTAAATTTTTGCAACAGCTTTCTAATTGCATTGGCTCTTGCTCTCTTTCAATCTATTTGCAACACATCAATCAAAGGCACTTTTTTTTTGTAAACCATGTTTGATTATATCCCTTCTTGACTCCAACCCTTCAAAGATTTCATACTGCACTGAGAGTAAAAGTCACATGTCTTACACAAGGCTGCATGATCTCATCTCCTTTCTTCCTCACTTTGCCTCAGATACCCCAGCTTCTGTGATGCACTAGACAGCAAGCACGATCCTGCTGAAGGGTATTTGTACTTACTGTCATTTCTTCCTCAAACACCCAGGCTTCCAATATCCTCCTGGATTATTCACTCTCTTCCTGTAGGTTTCTGCTCAAAGATCACCTTGTTGGAGAACTAACACTCCTCAGCATGGTTTTTCTTCATAGTGTGTGTCTCCATCTGATATAACATTCCTGTGTCTGCAGTGTCTAGAATATCAGGCACATAGTATTTATTGAATAAAGCTTTGTTGAATAAATGATTTTTTTCATGACAAGTGAAGAAAAGTAAAGACCTAGACATCTTATCAAGTCTCAGATTGGCACAGAAGGCTATGGACTAAAGAGGTAGAAAGTGGATAAAGTGAAAGAAGCACCAAAAAGAAGAGCGTTAGCCATGTGCTGTCAGGACTGTCCAGAGGTGGGTGAGGGACACTAAATGGAAAAACTGACAGAGATTGACCACAATGTGCTTATATGCTATGGATATTTTTTCTAAGCACATTGGATGTTATAACTGTGTGAGGTGAAGACCACAGTCGCATTTTTTTTTCAGAATAGAGGACATCAAGGTACAGAGACATTAAATGACTTGTCCATTTTGCTTGGGTAGGAAGTGTCAGGGCTGCCTGCCATTGAAACTAAGGCAAGTTGGCTCAGAACCTTCTCTCTTAAATAATATAATGCATTGCCTTGAATATTGTTCTGTTCAAGAGGACCCATGCCTGTCTCACTCCTGACTTCATAGACTTTCTGGGTTTTCGAATTTAAGTAATTAATTCTGAAATTATTGTGACTCTCTTGGCCAAGCCCTGGTATCACCTGAGATTCTATAATCCTGTGAAACTCACAGTAGATGGTGGGTAGCTACCTCCATATCTTGCCTCTCTTTAAATGCAACGTACATTAAGTCACAGATAATCAACTTTAAAAAGATACTATTCTCAGGGAGGATGCTACACACTTCAGTTATAAGCCTAAAGGTCTTTACTTACTCCAGGTCAATTTTGCACATATGACTTTAACCACTTTCAAATTAGAACTATCGTATCTTGATGAGTTCTGTGATTTATACTTCATACATTTTGCAAGCCCAAGAGAATGTCCCATAGAATTAAGATGCTTAATATTTATATAAAGTATAGATTTTATATTCATATAGCATTCATTATGCTGGCCCATTAGTTTCATCTCACATTTATGTGTAGGTATAGACAAATACCACAGATGTACACACACACACACACACACACACACACACACACCAAATACATATTTGCATTTCTCCTTGGCGATATTTAGCAATGCATACAAAGTCAGATATTGCTTTTGATGTTGGAACTTGGCCTTTTTTTCCTTGAGAGTTTATTTATTAGCTAGGAGAAAAATTTCTGATTTCAACTTGAGAAAATAAAAATCTCTTTAAATTTAGTCTGTATTTTCTGAGTCTTAGAGATAGAAGAAAACTTAAAGTTCATAATACAATACATTGATTTTCTATATGGCTAAACTGAAGCACAAAAAAGTTCGATGACTATGAAAAAGGCATACTGTTATTAAATAGCAAAAACAAAACAAAACAAAAAACAAAAACCATGATAGTTGTGTTGCTTTCTAGTCTGTTGCTTCAAGGATGTGTACAAAGAAGAATGTGCACAAGTATTTATCTTAAATAACTAAGCTGCAGGCTTCTTACAGATAGATAAATGTCCTATATGGCTCCCTAGGGTCCTTTCTATCACTATTATTGTGTCACATTGTTTCTGACCCTTCTTTTTATTCCCTTAATTTTTTTTGTTTCTCTCTCTTTAAAATAAAACATTGACATTTTAAAAAATAAATGCCTCAAATGATAGTATGTATTGAATTTAAGTGTAAATGTATATGTGCAGAGAGATAAATAGACTAATAATCTCATTATTCCCACTACATCAATAGACATTTAATATTAAGACTCAGAATTGAGTTATTTGGGGAAAGGTAAGTCAGGGGCTTAACAGAGGAAGATGAGCAGCATTTTCTCTTTTTTTCAAAGGTGGAAATATCCACTGTTTTCTAATTTTTTTCTTGCTTTTTGATAGCAATTTATTTTGCATTATTTTAGAGCTGTTCTTATATTACCCTTCATTTTTTATATTCATGAACTCAGTCTTTATACTTTTCCCGTAGAAAACATTTCACTTCCTTTGTGGATTAATAAATAAATTTAAAACAAAAGATGAACAAAGTGGTAAGTAAGCCCATTTATATGCCATCTGCCACAAGGTATTGGTGAGTATTCCAAGCTCTGAAGAACTTTTAAGAAATATAAACTCTTAATGCTAAGATTGTTATTATGTTAACAAATACTCTTCTATAAATGCAAACTCCACAGCTGTATGAAACATCTTTTTATTTATTTTTTGGTTTAAAATTTTTATTGCGCCCAGAGTCTATCTTTTATGATCATGCATTTTGAATACATAGTTGGGTTAAGTCTTACTACTTTGGTGTAATAAACAGAAATGAAAATCGAGCAGCTGAATGAAGCCCTAAAATCCTGACTTTTGTGTCATTTGACTCAGCCACCTGGTTGCCTACAAAGAGATCTTGACCTATGTCACAAAAGCATTGCTGTGGAGATTAAATAACAAATAGCTGCAAGTGATTTGGAAGGGCAACTCTGAATGACTTTTGGGTGTTCATTTACCATAGTTGTCTGTGAGAGGCCAGCGAACAGTCTTATGCACTTGTACTGTGGCGTAAATCTGGACTACTGGCAGATAACCAATATACCTTATTATAGTAGGAAGCCAGGATTAAAAATAAAATCCTCAAAGATTGAATTATATTCCGTACAAATAACAGATGATCTTACAATTCTGGGCTTTCTTATTTGTTTTCTTCAAAGCAAAAAGAAGTTGGATAAAGCCCATAGATCTTTATCTTTTTTTAACTAATAATTTCACCAAGTATTGACATAAAAGATTCTTGGACTAAAGTTTTATTAGCAATTTTTTCATTAATTTTTTTAATGTCTATTTATTTTGAGAGAGAGAGAGAGAGAGAGAGAGAGATTGGCAGAGAGTGAGAGGA
Source organism: Neofelis nebulosa (assembly GCF_028018385.1). Lineage (NCBI taxonomy): Eukaryota > Metazoa > Chordata > Mammalia > Carnivora > Felidae > Neofelis > Neofelis nebulosa. The sequence goes on along the minus strand of NC_080795.1, from coordinate 27,134,852 downwards.
TCCCAAGCAGGCTCCGTGCTGTCAGCGCAGAGCCTGATGCAGGGCTGGAACTCATAAACTGTAAGATCATGACCTGAGCCAAGATCAAGAGTCAGACACTTAACCAATTCAGCCACTCAGGCACCCCAGCACTTTTTTCTTAAAATGGGAAAAACAAGTGCTTTGTTAGTTTAATTGAAGTCATGTGCCCTTTTTCAGTGTAGACTAAGATTTTGTCAGCAGATCACATGTTTGTCTATATGCCAAAGTATATGGGCAGGTAACTAAATGAATAGTAAGCAATTATTCAAATAATAAAGCTTATTTAAAATGTATTTATTCAAATATAAATAAATTCACTTTACTACCAGTATCCCTATTCTTCATCTTCAATTGTAAGAAAAATTTGTTAATAGGGTTATTTCCATTTTATCAGAATATATTTGTCATACTTATTCTTGAAATAGTTTTCCACTATTTCACAGGAAAAATAATTCATTTTCATTTCTCTCTGCCCCTCTCAGCCCAGATACTCATTACCTTGCACCTGGGCTAATGTCTCTTGCCAATCTCTATCCTTCCAATCCCTTATAGATAATATATCTACCCTTTTATTATCTAACTTATGTGACCTCCCCACTTTCTAGAGGGTAAAGTTTAAAACTCATGATCTTATAGTTAATCAATTGACAATTTCCCTTTATGTGTGTGGTCAATTTTATCTCTTACCATTTTTTCTGCATAAACCTTCATTCCAGACAAATTATTTTATTAACTAGTCCTCATACTTGTTAATTCAACAACTATCTATCACCCAGTATATATAAGAGCTTATCTCTTGTGTCTGTGATGATTCAAAGGAAAGGCAACAGCTCTCCATCCTCCTCAGTTGTGAACATGCTCTTTCTCCAGCCAAAAGTTTCTTGTCTGCTCTTTTCATAGCTTCACTTGAAGACTTTTCTGGAAAGTTCTAGCATTTAAAGAAATTGTTTTAATGTTTACTTATTTATTTTTGAGAGAGAGAGAGGGAACACAGTGGGAGAGCAGCAGAGAGAGAGAGAGAGAGAGAGAGAGAGAGAGAGACAGAGAACCCAATCAGAAGCGGCTTCCACATTGTCAGTGCAAAGCCTGCTTTGAGGCTTGAACCCACAAAACATGATATCATGACCGGAGTCAAAGTTGCATCCTCAACCAACTGAGCCACCCAGGTGCCCCTGGAAAGTTCTAGTCTTTTTTTTTTTTTTTTTTTTTAACGTTTATTCATTTTTGAGAGACAGAGAGACAGAGCATGAGCAGGGAAGGGGCAGAGAGAGGGAGACACAGAATCTGAAACAGGCTCCAGGCTCTGAGCTGTCAGCACAGAGCCCAATGCGGGGCTCAAACTTACAAACTGCGAGATCCTGACCTGAGCCGAAGTCGGGCGCTCAACCGACTGAGCCACCCAGTCACCCATGGAAAGTTCTAGTCTTAATGATCAACTCCTCTTCTATATGTATGAAGATTATATCATTATATCAACACATTTGCTGTATACATTAATCCATAGGAAGTAGAGACCTTATGTTTATTTGTAGCTTATATAGGCTCTTCCTAGTGTCCTTCATAAAATACGATTTTAATAATTATTTATCGGAAGAAAAGATAAAGAAGTAAAAGTACATGTTTTAAGTCAGAAACAAGCTTGAATCCCATTTGTGCTGTCTAGCTATGTGTTCTTAGGCAATTTATTTAATCCTTCTTAGTGTTTTCTCCTCATCTTATAATGGGCATGATAATAACTACTCCATAAAGAGTGGTGAGCGTTAAATATTTAATCCCTTTCCCTCTTGATGATGAAGAGGTACTAAAATTAGAACTTGTGAATTTATTCTTTGGATAATCATTTTAAAAAAGATTACAGAAGATTTGTAATACATTCTGGCTTTAATCAAACATGAATTTTCTTTCTGGTTTATGTATATGCTTAACATTTACATATGTGTAACTGTATTATGGCTGATTTTCTTTGGACTGAAGTTATTGCCTCCTATACAAAGGCCTGATTTTGATATTTGGTGATAAATAGGAGAACCAAATTTCCACTTGGAAGTGTTATTAGTTATCATGAGGTCCATTTTATTCATAATCACCTAGAAACAAACTTCTTATCACAAGTTAATGAATTCAAGTAATATGTTAAGTTTTGATTGGTCCCATCTGTGTTATACACTTCTAAAGTTACTCAGGAAGGAGTGACTCTACCTCTCTGCACTGTCGAGCAGCATTTGTCCCTCATAGGCCATAGTGCAGTCAGTCAGCTTTTATAAATTGTAGATCCTGACACCTTGGGGCTCTCATCATTGGAAACAATTATCATAGGAAATTAAAGTGGTAACCTTGGAACCAGAGAAAGTTGTTGTGGTGGTTAGATCTCCAAGCCACCTAACTATTTCCTGAACTTTAATAAGAAATGATATCTTCAGGGGTGCCTGGGTGGCTTAGTTGGTTAAATGTCTGACTCTTGATTTTATAGTTTGTGGGATTGAGCCCTGAGTGGGGCTCTGAGCTGACAGCATGGAACCTCTTTGGGATTCTCTCTCCCTCTCTCTGCCATCTCCTCTCTAAATAAATAAACATAAAGAAAAAAAAAAGAAATGATAGCTTCAGATTGGCAAACTGTGGTAGACACAGAGCATCTTCCTCTAGGGCTAAAGCATCACTGTACTAGAGCGTTTTGTGCAGACTGCTTAGGGCCTTGTAACTGGTTTTCATAAAAGCAGAAAAGATAGAAGCCTATAAGATAGAAAGCATCAGCAAATTATTTTTTGCACTTACGTAGGGTAATCAACCTAAGCAATTACAAAAAAAAGAATAAAATTTTTTATTTGGATGAAATGAAAATTTAGCAGTTGCAGTTGATTGAGTAGGGTTATTATGGCTACCTATTATTTACTTTTTTCTTTTTTAAAAAAGACATTTTTATTGTGGTAAAATATACATAAAATTTACCATTTTTTAGGCATAGAGTTCAGTGGTATTAAGAGCATTCACATTGCTGTGCAATGATCAACACTATGCATCTCCAGAATGTTTTTGTCATTCTATCCTGTACCGATGAAACAATAATTCCCCATTCCTTCTTCCTGATTCCAGCCGCTGGTAACTACTCTCCACTTTCTGTCCCCATAAGTACCTACTTCTCTAGGTACCTCATATATTTGCTTTCTTTCTTCACTTTTCAAAAATATAAATTCTTAACTTTGTTGTTTTTGGAAATGTGGATTTGATTATGAACAATTAGCCAAGAACTCGCCCAGCCCAATGAGAGCTCATGTGCTGGTCTATTGATCTGATTCCACTCTGAGCAACAAGGCTTGCCGCTGCGGCTGAGTTGAGCCTGGTGAACCACGCCTCCCGAGTGGTGCTCCTCAGGTTTACTTTAAGAGACTGTTAAGTGACCCTGCTGAGGCAACCTTTGGATCACAGATGCCCAAGCAAAAACATTTACCATTACAGTGTAATGGAAAGCAGATTTTAGCATTCAGGGAAAATGTGATTTCAGAAATATTAAAGATCTTTATGTGGAAAAGGCATCTTTTTAACTGAGTCCCTGCAGGAAACAAATTTCCCCTTGGGTGTTATGTAACATAAGCATGGTTCGGGCTTTGAGATGGGGTTCAGGCAATTTAATGGGGGACAAGCAACAAACTCAAGATATCCAGACTTGAACTTGAAAGAAGTACAGATGGAAAAAATATAGAATGATCAAATTTTATACAGCATTGCTCTGATCAGGAAATAAGTTTATCAGAAGAAATGGTTTGCAAAGTATTTATAACTCAATAATTTAAAATATTCACTTCTTCATAAGTTGCCTTTTAATGCTTCATTGCATGATAGATGCAAGGTAGAATACTATACATAATAAATTCCTACAAATGACTTATTCTTTCATAATTATTTGTGTGTATAGAGAATAATGTACTGCTCTGCAGAGAATACCAGGTTTTAATTTACTTAAGTGACTTTATCAGCATATAAATTGGAAAAATATGTATTCATTTGCCCCTGGATCATCTCTTGGTGTTATTATCACTAGCAATAATAATCATAATATTGTATACACTATTTATAATTAAATAATTTTTTCTTTTCATTTATAAAGTACTGAAGGTTCTCAACACTCATTTCTAAACATACAGATGTCAATACTAAGGTACTGAAAAGGCATTAAAACTGAATTTTTATGCATTGATCTAACAGGAAGCAGTTTCCACTCATGTCAGTGAGGGAAAACTACTGGTTTATTCTCTGTGACCCTTCCCAGAGAAATAAACTGGCATTTAGATGTTATAAACAGCCAAACAGCATCCTTTAAATATAAAACTTTATAGTCAAATGCCAGATTTAGATCTGATATGAATTCTCTGATGAGCATTTTGGTATAATGAGCAAAATGCCAGGAAAACAAAGATTTATAGGAAGAGAATTCCTCTAGGGAAACCAAGCTCAAAACCTTTCAATCAAAGCATCAGGCACATTTCTATTCTCACATTCAGCCAGTGGTATTGATACTGATTCATATTCTGAGTAGAAAGAATATAACATTTGAATAACTGCAGGACACACAATAGACCTTTGTTATGACATCTGGCTTTGCATGTAGACTGTGTCTTCACAGTGGAGAAATCATCAGTTTGGAGGCAAAAAGAATTTGAGGAAACACCTTTGTCAAACATTTGCCTATATCTATTTCCCATAAATCCCCATACATCCTGAACTGTCTTAGAGTTTACAATATCAATTAACTCCTGTAGTTCCCATTTGGTATGTCCCATGCATTCTAAAGTAAAAATGGTTCATTACTTTTAATCTGTATCCTTACTTTTCTTTCTTTCTGAAATTAATTTTGACTATAGGTATCATTGTAAAAATATCATCAGTAATGTTTATATGAAACATTAAAGAAACTATGCCTTTCTCACAGACAGCTGTTAGCGAGAAATTTGAGTCCTGTTGGCAATAACAGCCAAGCAGGGTGTGCAACAGTCTGCTGCCTCTCTTTCCAGCTATTCTGATTTTCTCATTGCTCCAAATATAACAATCTATTTTCTATTTCCCACTCTCTGCTTTTTTATATTCCATTCTCTGATATTTTCTTCCACTTCTTTTCTTCAGTGGAAATCCTAGCAATCTTTTACATCTGAACTCCTCTAGGAAGCTTTCTTTAATTACTTCAGACAAGTGTAATAGCACTTAATAGATCTATCACTGCTTTTGATCTTGATTATGTTGTGTATTTGCATATACAAATGCATACTTATTTTATTTTATTTTATTTTGCTTTATTTTATTTTTTTGAGAGAGAAGGTACAAGTGAGCAAGGGGCAGAGAGAGAGGGAGAGTGAGAACTCCACAAGGGGCAGACAGAGTGGGAGAGAGAGAAGCAGGGCTCACCTGAAGTGGGGCTTGAGCTCACCCAATAGGGGACTGGAACTCATGAACTGTGAGATAATGGCCTGAGCTGAAGTCGGATGCTCGAAGGACTGAGCCACCCAGGTGGCCACAAATACATACTTTTAAAAATCAAATATAAACTGCTTGATATCCAAAGATGTGTCTTCTTTTATCCCCCATAATGCCTTTAATACTGACTTTTATTATAGGATAATGAAGAATCTTGTCTTACTAGCATTCATCCTTCTTCTAAATTATAAGGGGTCTATCTAAAATAAGTAATTAGGTCATGTCGATTAAAACCCAAAATCCTTATTAGCAATGATAGGACCCTCTATGATCTTACCTCTCTTCCCTTTCCAATTTCATCTTGAACCTACCATTGTTTTTATGCTCTTGTGGTAAGGAATGGTGTATCTCAGAACACACACTATTATTTCTTTTCTTTTCTTTTTTCTTTTCTTTTCTTTTCTTTTCTTTTCTTTTCTTTTCTTTTCTTTTCTTTTCTTTTCTTCCTCTTTCTTTCTTTCTTTCTTTCTTTCTTTCTTTCTTTCTTTCTTTCTTTCTTTCTTTCTTCCTTCCTTCCTTCCTTCCTTCCTTCCTTCCTTCCTTCCTTCCTTCCTTCCTTTCTTTCTTTCTTTCTTTCTTTCTTTCTTTCTCTTTCTTTTCTTTTCTTTTTCTTTCTTTCTGCATAGATTCACCATCTCCTTGTCCTGTTAGTCTCTTCCTACTCACCTATTAATTCTTCATCATTTTTTAAGATTCAAGTCAAACATAACCTCCTCATTGGAAGACTTTGCCCCCAAAGACACCCATACCTCTCTATGTGCAACATCTGTCCTCTGATAGTGCCTACAGTATTTCTCTGTCAAGGTAGGTTTCAAATGGCATTGTATTCAAAATCGCTGTCAATGCTTCTTTTTTCCCTGGTGGACTGTAAACTCTTCAGGGAATGGGGCTGTGTTTTATTTGTCCCAAATTCCTTGCATGTGCCACAGAACTATCATGTGGTAAACAGGTAACAAATCCTAGCAGAGTGAGGGCATAAGGGTTGAATGCCTATTTCTCAGGTACAATGTGATTTGCTGCCTAGACCTGAACTTCATTCAGCAGCATCTTTTTTTTAATTTTAAAATTTTATTTTTTAAATTTATATCCATATTAGTTAGCATATAGTGCAACAACGATTTCAAGAGTAGATTCCTTAATTCCCCTTACCCATTTAGCCGATCCCCCCTCCCACAACCCTTCCACCAGCCCTCTGTTTGTTCTCCCATATTTAAGAGTCTCTTATGTTTTATCCTCCTCCCTGTTTTTATATTATTTTTGTTTCCCTTCTCTTATGTTTATCTGATTTGTATCTTAAAGTCCTCATATGAGTGAAGTCATATGATATTTGCTTTCTCTGACTAATTTCACTTAGCATAATACCCTCCAGTTCCATCCACGTAGTTGCAGATGGCAAGATTTCATTCTCTTTGATTGCTGAGTAATACACCATTGAATATATATACCACTTCTTCTTTATCCATTCATCCATTGATGCACATTTGGGCTCTTTTAATACTTTGGCTATTGTTGATAGTGCTGCTATAAACATGGGAGTGCACGTGTCCCTTCAAAACAGCACACCTGTATCCCGTGGATAAATGACTAGTAGTGCAATTGCTGGGTCGTAGGGTAGTTCTATTTTTAGTTTTTTGAGGAGCCTCCACACTGTTTTCCAGAGTGGCTGCAACAGTTTGCATTCCCACCAGCAGTGCAAAAGACATCCTCTTTCTCTGCATCCGTGCCAGCATTTGTTGTTGCCTGAGTTGTTAATGTTAGCCATTCTGACAGGTGTGAGATGATAACTCATTGTGGTTTTGATTTTTATTTCCCAGATGATGAGTGATGTTGAGCATTTTTTCATGTGTCATTTGGCCATCTGGATGTCTTCTTTAGAGAAGTGTCTATTCATGTCTTTTGCCCATTTCTTCACTGGATTATGTGGTTTTTGGGTGTTGAGTTTGGTAAGTTCTTTATCGATTTTGGATACTAACCCTTTATCTGCTATGTCATCTGAAAATATCTTCTCCCATTCTGTCAGTTGCCTTTTAGTTTTGCTTGTTTGTTTCCTTTGCTGTGCAGAAGCTTTTTATTTTGATGAGGTCCCAGTAGTTCATTTTTGCTTTTGTTTCCCTTGCCTCCAGAGACGTGTTGAGTAAGAAGTTGCTGTCGCCAAGATCAAAGAGGTTTTTCCCTGCTTTCTCCTCGAGGATTTTGATGGCTTCCTGTCTTACACTGAGGTCTTTCATCCATTTTGAGGTTGTTTTTGTGTATAGTGTAAGAAAGTGGTCCAGGTTCATTCTTCTGCCTGTCGCTGTCCAGTTTTCCCAGCACCACTCGCTGAAGGGACTGTCTTTATTCCATTGGATGTTCTTTCCTGCTTTGTCAAAGATTAGTTGGCCATATGTTTGTGGGTCCATTTCTGGGTTCTCTATTCTGTTCCATTGATCTGAGTGTCTGTTCTTGTGCCAGTACCACACTGTCTTGATGATTACAGCTTTGTAGTATAGCTTAAAGTCTGGGTTTGTGATGCCTCCTGCTTTGGTTTTCTTTTCCAAGATTGTTTTGGCTATTTGGGGTCTTTTCTGGTTCCATACACATTTTAGGATTATTTGTTCTAGCTCTGTGAAGAATACTGGAGTTATTTTGATAGGGATTGCATTGAATATGTAGATTGCTTTGGGTAGTATCGACATTTTAACAATATTTGTTCTTCCTATCCAGGAGCATGGAATCTTTTTCCATTTTGGGGGTATTCTTTAATTTCTTTCATAAGCTTTCTATACTTTTCCGTGTATAGATTTTTCACCTTTCTGGTTAGATTTATTCCTAGGTATTTTATGGGTTTTGGTGCAATTTTAAATGGGATCGATTCCTTGATTTCTCTTTCTGTTGCTTCATTGTTGATGAATAGGAATGCAACTGATTTCTGTGCATTGATTTTATATCCTGCAAATTTGCTGAATTCGTGGATCAATTCTAGCAGTTTTTTGGTGGACTCTTTTGGGTTTTCCATATAGAGTATCATGTCATCTGTGAAGAGTGAAAGTTTGACCTCCTCCTGGCCGATTTGGATGCCTTTTATTTCTTTGTGTTGTCTGATTGCAGAAGCTAAGACTTCCAGTACTATGTTGAATAACAGTGGCGAGAGTGGACATCCCTGTCTTGTTCCTGACCTTAGGGGGAAAGCTTTCAGTTTTTCCCCATTTAGGATAATATTAGCATTGGGTTGTTAATATATGGCTTTTATGATCTCGAGGTATGCTCCTTCTATCCCTACCTTCTTGAAGGTTTTTATCAAGAAAGGATGCTGTATTTTGTCAAATACTTTCTCTGCATCTATTGAGAGGATCATATGGTTCCTGTCCTTTCTTTTATTGATGTGATGAATCATGTTCATTGTTTTGCAGATATTGAATCAGCCCTGCATCCCAGGTATAAATCCCACTTGGTCATTGTGAATATATATTTTTTAATGTATTGTTGGATCCAGTTGGCTAACATCTTGTTGAGGATTTTTGCATCTATGTTCATCAGGGAAATTGGTCTATAGTTCTCCTTTTTAGTGGCATCTCTGTCTGGTTTTGGGATCAAGGCTTCATAGAAAGAGTTTGGAAGTTTTCCTTCCATTTCTATTTTTTGGAACAGTTTCAAGAGAATAGGTGTTAACTCTTCCTTAAAAGTTTGGTAGAATTGCCCTGGAAAGCCATCTGGCCCTGGACTCTTGTTTTTTGGCAGATTTTTGATTACTAATTCGATTTCCTTACTGGTTATGGGTCTGTTCACATTTTCTATTTCTTCCTGTTTCAGTTTTGGTAGTGTATATGTTTCTAGGAATTTGTCCATTTCTTTCAGATTGCCCATTTTATTGGCGTATAATTACTCATAATATTCTCTTATTATTGTTTTTATTTCTGTTGTGTTGGTTGTGATCTCTCCTCTTTCATTCTTGATTTTATTCATTTGGGTCCTTTCCTTTTTCTTTTTGATCACACTGGCTAAGGGTTTATCAATTTTGTTAATTCTTTCAAAGAACCAGCTTCTGGTTTCATTGATCTGTTCTATTGGTTTTTGTTTTGGTTTTGATAGCATTAATTTCTGCTCTAATCTTTATTATTTCATGTCTTATGCTGGTTTTGGGTTTTATTTGCTGTTCTTTTTCCAGCTCCTTAAGGTGTAAGGTTAGGTTGTGTATCTGAGATCTTTCTTTCTTCTTTAGGAAGGCCTGGATTACTATCGACTTTCCTCTTTTGACTGCCTTTGCTGCATCCCAGAGGTTTTGGGTTGTGGTGTTGTCATTTTCGTTGGCTTCCATATACTTTTTAATTTCCTCTTTAACTTCTTGGTTGGCTCATTCATTCTTTAGTAGGATGCTCTTTAGTCTCCAAGTATCTGTTACCTTCCAAATTTTTTCTTGTGGTTGATTTCGAGTTTCATAGCACTGTGATCTGAAAATATGCACGGTATGATCTCAACCTTTTTGTACTTGCTGAGGGCGATTTGTGTCCCAGTGTGGTCTATTATGGCAAATGTTCCATATGCACGGGAGAAGAATGTATATTCTGCTGCTTTAGGTTGAAATGTTTGGAATATATCTGTTAAGTCCATCTGGTCCAGTGTGTCATTCAAAGCCAATGTTTCCTTGTTTATTTTTGCTTAGATGATCTATCCATTGCTGTGAGTGGGGTGTTGAAGTCTCCTACTAGTATGGTATTATTTTCAATGAGTGTCTTTATGTTTGTGATTAATTGGTTTATACATTTGGGTGCTCCACACTTGGCGTATAAATGTTTACAATTGTTAGGTCTTCTTGGTGGATAGACCCCTTAATAATGATGTAATGCCCTTCTGCATCTCTTGATGCAGTCTCTATTTTAAAGTCTAGATTGTCTGATATAAGTATGGTTACTCCTGCTTTCTTTTGTTGACCATTAGCATGATAGATGGTTCTCTAACCCCTTACTTTCAATCTGAGGGTGTCTTTAGGTTTAAACTGGGTCAATTGTAAACAGCATATAGATGGATCTTGTTTTCTTATCCATTCTGTTACCCTATGTCTTTTGATGGGAGCATTTAGTCCATTGATGTTTAGACTGAGTACTGAAAGATATGAATTTATTGCCATTATGTTGTTTATAGAGTTGGAGTTTCTGGTGGTTTTCTCTGCTCCTTTCTAATCTTTGTTGCTTTTGGCATGTGTGTATGTATGTATCTATGTATGTATGTATTTTTCATCTTTTTCTGCCCTCAGAGAGTCCCCCTTAAAATTTCTTGCCAGGCTGGTTTAGTGTTCACAAACTCCTTTAATTTTTGTTTGTCTGGGAAACTTTTTATCTCTCCTTCTATTTTCAATGACAGCGTTGCTAGATAAAGAATTCTTGGCTGTGTATTTTTCTGATTCAGCACATTGACTATATCCTGCCACTCCTTTCTTGCCTGCCAAGTTTTTGTGGATAGGTCTGCTGGAAACCTGATCTGTCTTCCCTTGTAGGTTAAGGACTTTTTTCCCTTGCTGCTTTCATGATTCTCTCCTTGCCTGAGTATTTTGTGAGTTTGACTATGATATGCCTTGTTGATGGTCAATTTTTGTTCAATCTAATGGGGGTCCTCTGTACTTCCTGGATTTTGATGTCTGTGTCCTTCCCCAGTTTAGGAAAGTTTTCCATTATGATTTGCTCACATAACCCTTCTACCCCTATTTCTCTCTCTTCCTCTTCTGGGACCCCTATGATTCTGATGTTCCTTTTTAATCAATCACTGATTTCTCTAATTCTTAAATCGTGCTCTTTTGCCTTAATCACCCTCCTTTTTCTGCTTCATTATTCTCCATAAGTTTGTCCTCTATATTGCTGATTCTTTGTTATGCCTCATCCATTCTTGCCGCTGCTGCAGCCATTCCTGATTGCAGCTCAGTTATAGCATTTTTTATTTCATCCTGACTAGATTTTACTTCCTTTATCTCCACAGAAAGGGAATCTAATCTATTTTTGACTCCAGTTGGTAATCTTATTATCATGATTCTAATTTCTGGTTCACACATCTTGCTTGTATCTGTGTTGGTTAAATCCCTGGCTGTCGTTTCTTCCTGCTCTTTCTTTTAGGGTGAATTCCTTCGTTTCATCATTTTGAAGGGATAAAGGAACTAATGAGGTAGAAAAAATTATAATTTAAAAAATTAAAATTAAAAATATTAAAATTATAAAAGTAAAAATATACACATACACATTCAAATTGAATAAATGATGCTAGATTTTAGGTGTTTTTTGGTCTGGGTGTTGAAAGTGAATTGATAGATTAGAAAAAAAGGGGAGTAAAAAGAAAAAAATAATAAGGAAATCGTTTGAAAACTTGAAAAAATGTATACACTGAAGTAGACTAAATGAAATGATGGAAGTAAAATAAAATTTGAAAAAATGTACACAAAAGTAAATAATATAGTAGGAAAAATTAAAGAAAGTATTTTTAATAAAAATTGAAAATAAAAATGAATTTTTCTCTTTCTGTTTTCAAGAAAAAGAAATGAAAAAGAGAAAAAAAAAGAAAGAAAGAAAATTGAACAGTTGGGCCAGCTAACAGACTGAAATACTACTGAAATTACTTTGTTTTATCCTATAAGTCAAACTGTGAAGCACTTTATAGTCCATAAACTAAGCAGGCAGTTAGACTTGTGTTCTTGAAGAATGTTGGCCCAGTTGGTCGGGGCTTGCTGTAACGGCTCCGTTCTCCACTAGATGGCGCTGCTATCCTACTGGGGTGGATTGTTGTGGTGTTTGTAGGTGCATATTCACACGTGCAGGAGTGGTGAAAATGGCGTCACCCAGCTACACAGTCTCTAGTATTGGAACTCTGTTCTTCACGATCAGCAGTTGCACACCTGTCCTTCATCTTTGGCTTCTGTCCACTCCCCACTTTTACACTGTCCATGACCAAGCTGTAGTCATGTAGTACCTGAGTTTTGTCTCAGATGTGGCTGCCTTCTCTGGCCCCCCACTTCTGAGGGACTGCAGCTTTGACCCTGTCCTCCCCTCTGTGGAGGGTCTCACCAAGCAATGCCCGAATGCCGGCTGCACCCAGGAAAGTTCGCAGGACTGTGGTGCTGCCTATGCCCAGAGACCACCACCAGGCCTCATCCCGCCCCAGAAAAAGTTTGCAAGACAGTGTGGCAGCACCTCAGGGATTATGGAAAACCACAACACACATCTGGCACCAGGCTTCACCCTCAACAACCTTGTTCCAGCACCAGCAAATGTGGCCTTTCTCTGGGGTCTGCTTGGCCCAGGTGGGCTCACAGCCTACACTAAATGTCCTTCCAGCAGTGGAACGACTTCTCCCCGTGTGGCCAGAGAATCTCCCGGCCCCCACTCTACTCTGGGGGATTCGCCCTTCCCACCAGAGCACCGCCCGGTATCGGGCTGTGGAGTTGCAGACTTTGCGCTCCCCCTGTTTACAGTCTTAATGGAATTTAAACCTTCTCCTTTCTCCTTTCTTCCTTTTTAGTTTAGTCCCTGTGGCTGTTTCCAATTTTCCACTTTCTCTCCAGCTGCTTTTGGGGAGTAGTGCTTTTTCCATATTCTTCCCCCCCCCACCCCCCCACCCCATCTCCCTCCTCTCTCCACACGCAAAAGCAGCTCCCTGCCCGCCGCGGCTTCTTGCTCCCAAGTTCAATTCTCCTTGCCGCATACCTACTGAATTCTGTGGTTCAGGTTGTGCAGATTGTTGTGTTAATCCTCAGATCAGTTTTGAGGTGTGCAGGATGGCTAAGTGTTGGTCTGGCTGTATTTCATGGAAGTGAGACGCACAAAAAATTTCCATGCTGTTTCGCCATCTTGGCTCTTCCGGACTTTAGCAGCATCTTTAAGTAGGTTAATAACTATGACCTTTATAATAAGGAAATGGGTTTTTAAAACTGTAAAGCACTGTCAAGTGGTGGTTAGTATTTATTATGCAAGAAGCTTTAGCAATGGGGATTGATTTTTAAGGTTGCTTTATTACGAATATGCAAATTCTTAGAACTATTAGTGATGAACAAATCAGACTGTTTTTTTGCTTAGTGAGGAAAGTGGCTGCAGACTTAGACAAATCCAGATACTTCTTAGCTGTTGGCTTTCTGTTCTCATGAGCAAGATGAATGCTGTCACTTTCTTTGGCTGGCTGCACGTGGACTACTTCAGGCTTCAGTTCCTTGCCACATGACAGCTCCAAGCTGTCAGGGTGCTCCTGGGAGAACCGCAGGGGCTGGAGGAGCCCCTGAAAGAGAGATGATGTTCAGGTGAAGGCACCAACAGAGGATCCTGAAGCAGGGAGCAAAGAAGTGTGTGTTGAAGAAAGATAGATGTATACACAGAGATTGTTTTTCATATCAAAATGCACCATGGTATTCTACATTCTCCTTATAGTATTTCAAGTACTACATTTCCACATATTAAATTTTTTACTTCTTTTTACTTCATGTTCCCCATTTCTATTGAGTTACATATGGATTTGTGAGCTGTTGCTCCTTTGTACTTCTACCACTTTATCAAACTAATCATTAGAAAAAGAGGTTTCTCATAGTGTGTTTTCCTGTCTGCTTAACATCTTTTAAATCTGTTCTGTATATGTGGAAAGATCTCAAATATATGCACCAATCAGAATGGGAGTAAATCTGCACTGATGGAAGTCTACACCTTAGAAGTGCCCCAAAGATACTTTGGCATGCATTGTTTCAGCGATTACAGTAAAACTACCTGAAGCAGTTGCAAGTGCTCTTCTTCAGTACAATTTCCACATTAATTCTGTTATTGTTTAAAAACAATTGCATTTCTCTAGTTAGTTAAAGTAAAATAGTTTTCTTTTAATTTTTATTGTTCATTTCTACTTTGAAATGCATTTATGCAAAATATAGATTTTATTTGTCCTGATAATTAAAATGCATGACAAACCCCCAGGTTGTTCAAATGCAAAATCATTACTATCCCTAACAATGTAAAATTCTAACAAATTTGATGTACTTATGAAAGAAAATTGATCATACAAAGGTTTTTTTGACCTGAGAATTTCCACTGGTCTCAGGCACATTGAACATCCATCCAGCAGAGAAGAGTCATCTTCTGTTTCACACACAACTCTTCCAAGTGGGTATCTTACATTTTCTTACATTTCCTGCATATAATTTAAAGAAAAAGAAAGATGCAAAAACAGAATGGAGGGACTGAGTATTTTTACTCTTCTTTGTATTATCAATACTTTTGGGAGGTATGGCATGATGGCTTGCATTTTCTCTACTTTTTTGTTTCTAATTTTATTTAGATATGATTGAACTATAACATTCTAGAAGTCTACAACATAATAATTTGATATGTATATAAATTATGAAGTGATTACCATAATGAATTTAGTTAACATCTGTCACCTAAACGTAGTTACAAATTTTTTATTACTTGTAATGAGAACTTTTAAGGTCTACTCTATTGGCAGCTTTGAAAAATACACAACAGTGCTGTTAACTATAGTTACCATGGCATGCATTATGTCCCCAGAACCTATGTATCTTATAACTGGAAATTTGGCCACATTTACCCATTTTCCCTACCTCTCACCTCTGCCTCTAGAAACCATGAATTTATCTCTTTTTTATGAGTTTGGGCTTTTGAGATTCCACATGTAAGTGAGATCATACAACATTTGTCATTCTCTAGTTCACTTAACATATGCCCTCTTTACTTTCTTGATGATTTTGTTATTCACCCTAATTTAACAATGATGAAATGTTTATTGAAGATCAGTGAGAATATCAAGACTAAATTTACAGATTGTCTCACACATTTACAAAATGTCTCACAGAGCCATTAAGCCAATCTATCTACTGTTCACACATATTCTAATGACACATTTGACTTCCAGTTGATTTTTAGTGTAGTTTACTGAGTTTGCTGGCTACTTAGGGCTCAGAGTTGTTAATAAAAATAATTGGTAAAAACTGAAAAAATATTTGTCAATTTTTTATGTTTCTTTGACAAATATGTTCTGTCCACCGTACCACAAACATTGTATTTATTTATATTTTATCCATGGTGGTTAAAATATTTGTGTACCTTCTGTTAATGGTGCAACTACCACTTTGCTGTAGGATTATCTTTATCTTAAATTCTTCCCCAATTAAATGTTGTACAGCAGGAATGACTAGTCTTTTACTCTGTTCACAAGTGAATGTGCGAACAATAAATACAAAGAAAACAGACTAAATTGTTAGTGTAACTAAAACAACTTACTGTGTGGGTATATGAATACTGCAATTATTTCTTACTACAAGGACTCCATCTGCTTGCCTTCCTTTTTTCTTTTACACAGTACATGTCCATATTTAGAGCCAATTCTGTTCTTCAGTGATGTGAGGGAAACATCAGTTTAAACTTATGTCACTGATTGCAACAGAAGATTGGAACCATAAAAAATGATTATGAATTGGGTAATACATTTTATATTAGATGAGTCAGAAAATATCTGGAATTATTCCAAAGGCTTACAGAGGCTGAGAATATAGCCTGATTGTAGAGGAAAAAAAAACTGTAAGAAGACAAACTTTCAGTTAAACCAAAATGAAAATAGTTAAGGAGTAATATTTTAGCCAAATAAATATAACAATATTAAAGAGCTTCAGTTTCAAAATTAGGTTTTTAATACACAAATTGGTTTATTTAACATGTTCTTTTAATGATGCAGAATCTTATGTTACTTTTATTATTCTTCCCTAAAATAGATTTTAAAAAGCTAGTATATTTTCTTGAATTTATAATATATAAATTAAAATACCTTACAACTCAGCATTCATAATTTTAAAACATCATTAACAAATCCAAATATTTATGTTTACTTCTCTTATTTACACAAATTATCTTTTGAAACTAGTGTAAACAAATTATTAAAAAAGTCAAGTTTAACTATTTTTTACATAACAAAGTTCGTTTGTCCATAAAAATATACAATATTCTGCATATTCTCCTATAAGAAAATCCACCTAAACAATAAATCAAAGTTGTATAATGCATTTTTTAGCACTTGAAATATTCTTATGTAATAAATATTTAAGAAGAACAATAGAAGTAGTGAATATTTCAGACTGAAATGATGTTTAAAATAGACTACATTAAAATAGCCTTAGGGCACTAACTCCTGTTGTGCCTTCTTCTACTTTTCCTTTTAAAATATGTATGAGCGTTTCACAAAAACTAAAAATTCATATTAAAAACATCCTTATAGAGTGGTGATACTATAGTACATTGGATTTTCCAAAGGCACAGGCCTCCGGATTGAAAGTATTGGCAAAATCCAGGAATTTTTCCTAGCTGCAAGATAAGGAATTGGGGTTAAAACAAAACAAAAAGAAAAAAGCCTACCTACCAGCACTAGGCAGGCAGAGGCAAAGGAGACCTTTATGAAAAGAGCTCTCTGTCTCATTCCACAGAAGACCGGGGTCAGAGGTTATCAGCATAGCACATGCTATGTTGTGTCATAAACACACTAGTACTTTGTTAATGGAAACATGCCAATAGCCATAAAAAATTTCCAGCCTCATTAAAAGGCAAAATTTTCAGAGATTATCAGAGGATACTTATAGATATGGGAACATTACCTACACCATCCTCCAAGTAATTTTATGTCCTCCTGTGGGAAGGATCAACAGCAAGAGGATATTTCAATGTGGAATCTTTGGGATAACTGAGAAATCATTTCTCTGGAATCCTGCTGCATCGCTCATGTGTGCTCTGCCTGTTGTTCCTGGCTCCCACTCTTTTATTAGTTTTCATACAAAGGTGAAAAACAAATCACAACAGAAAATTTTTGTCAAAGTGTACTTATATCAGTCGAAAGTTTGTGGACTTTTATGGGCTTGATAAAGATGAAAAGAGAGTTTTCATATGAAGGCTAGAAACAAGAAGAGTAGTTATCAAACACAGCATCTGAATCTAGTCTAACACTGAGTTTAAGTGTGACACCAGTTTGTACATTTCCAAAGAGGTGGGGGTGGGAAGGGTAGATGAATTAACCAGTCTTGAAAGATAATGTTCTTTTTGGTGGCATAAAGCTTCTTGCATAGAGATCTCAAATGTACATTCCAGTCTAAACACAAAGATTCAGACTCAGTATTTTATTTATTATTTGTTATTACACACTATTTTTTAAAATTATAAAACAATTATATATTTAAGACAATTTTCCCAAAAGGTGTTATGACTTTTTTAAGTGAAGAACTCCTTTAAGAATTTGAAGAACAATAAGAGATCTTTGATTATGAAACCTGAGAGATATAGCTAAATGTCACATCTTGGAAAATGTATAGCTTTAATGAATTTGTTGTTTGATAATTTATATCAGTATGGACCCATGGAAATGTATTTTTATCCTGAGGGGTAAAATCCAATATCACCATATTAATTTTCTTCCGGTCTTGGTCATTGAGAGCTCCTACTCTAAATTTCAATAGATATTTTAGGAACAAAAATAAATAATTAGGTAAGCAATTCATTCAAGTGACTAGAAAAAGAGCAAGAAAACCATGACAAATGTTTAAAGTAAATAATAACAAAATAAATAAATACCAAAATATAAGAACAAAATAAATAAAACTAAGCCTAGTATTTTAAAGAGACACATTCTGGGGTGCCAGAGTGGCTCAGGTGGTTGAACGTCTGACTTCAGCTCAGGTCATGATCTCATGGTTTGTGAGTTTGAGCCCCACGTTGAGTCTGTGCTGACAGCTCAGAGCCTGGAGACTGCTTCAGATTCTGTGTCTCATTCTCTCTGTGCCCTTCTTCCACCTGTGCTCTGTCTCTCAAAAATAAATAATGTAAAAAAAAATTAAAGAGATACATTCTATGTTAACCATTAAAAAAATACTAGGTTTGTGATATAGAAGAAATTGAGAAGTCATGTGACTACTGATTGTAATCTGATATCAATAAATTCTAAATACAATATTATATGAAATTTTTTCAGTCACACATAAGGTGCTCAAATAATATTAGGTCAAATTTAGAAACTAGAATAGACCAATAACAATAGAAAATTGTGTTAGAAATTGCACTTTAGGCTTCTACTAAAACATCTCCTTCTCCATGAGATCTACCATAACCACCATATTTAAAATTGAAGCCCAGTTTCTTATTCCCTCTTTCTCAGTCCCCTACACCTTACACTACTTTTTATTTTCTTCAATTGTTTTTATAAACTTCTTATATACTATATTGCTTACTTATTTATTATGCTTATTGTTCACTGTTTCTTTCATTGAAGTGTAGCTTCAAAAGTTCAAAGCTCTTTGTATTGTGCACTGATATATCACAAGAGCCTAGGAAATTTTGAATATATAATAAATATTCAAAAGTTTTTATTGAATAGAAAAAAGAAGAAATGTCAAAAACGTTCCCACTAAAGTAGAAAAAGAGAAGCATGCTACACTGCTATTATTACATATTACTCTGGAAGTTCTAGACAATTGAGATAAGGCTAGAAAAATATACATATATACATATATATAGCAATTCATATACATAATTACTAATTAGTTTTAAAAATGTAGTTAAAACATTATTTTAAAATAGAAATAACAATACAAATAACTACAGAATTATACCCAGTATGAAGAAAAATACAAACTTTGGTGAAATATATATGAAAAAAGCCTTTAGTAAAATGTTCAACTATGTTTCTAGATAAGAAGATAAGATTTGGTAAAAGTTTCACTTCTCTCTAAATTAATATAAAATAATAAATAAAATTTCATAAATAGACACTTCTCCAAAGAAGACATCCAGATGGCCAAGTGACACATGAAAAAATGCTCAACATCACTCATCATCAGGGAAACATAAATCAAAACCACAATGAGATACCACCTTACACCTGTCAGAATGGTTAGCATTAACAATGCAGGCAACAACAGATGTTGGCGAGGATGCAGGGAAAGAGGATCTCTTTTGCACTGCTGGTGGGAATGAAAGCTGGTGCGGCCACTCTGGAAAACAGTATGGAGGTTCCTCAAAAACTTAAAAATAGAACTACCCTACGACCCAGCAACTGCACTACTAGGCATTTATCCACGGGATACAGGTGTGGTGTTTCAAAGGGACACATGCACCCCCATGTTTATAGCAGCACTATGAACAATAGCCAAAGTATGGAAGGAGCCCAAATGTCCATCGATGGATGAATGGATAAAGAAGAAGTGGTATAAATATACAATGGAGTATTACTTGGCAAGCAAAAACAATGAAATCTTGCCATTTGCAACTATGTGGATGGAACTGGAGGGTATTATACTAAGTGAAATTAGTCAGAGAAAGACAAAAATCATATGACTTCACTCATATGAAGACTTTAAGAGACAAAACAGATGAACACGAAGGAAGGGAAACAAAAATAATATAAAAACAGGGAGGGGGACAAAACAGAAGAGACTCATAAATATGGAGAACAAACTGAGGGTTGCTGGAGGGGTTGTGGGAGCAGGGGATGGGTTAAATGGGTAAGGGGCATTAAGGAATCTACTCCTGAAATCATTGTTGCACTATAGGCTAACTAATTTGGATGTAAATTTTAAAACATAAAAAAATAAAATTGAACAAAAAACACAACAAGATAATTTCAGATTCAGATACAAAAATTTTTTTTCAATTAAAATCACAGTATGATAGTTTACGAAAATTAGCAAGATAATTGTAAAATTCATCCAGAAGTGTAAATAATAGACATAAGACTAAGTACAGAAAATCCATTAAAGGCTAAAGATACTAAGATTGAATTAAGCCATCTAATATTTGAAAAAACACACCTGAAATCAAAGTGATTTAGACAATTTGAAATGAAAGGACATCCTGAGATTGAACATGCAAATAAAAACAAATAAAAAGACTCAAGGGACAAATCAAGCCTCAAAATGATTGTCTCACTTTGAAGTTCCTTCTACTTTGAAGTTCCTTCTAAGTAGCCATATTCTCCAGATATACCCTCTTAAAGAGATGGCCATATTTAGAACTGTGTAAAACTCACCACCACTTCCGCATAACTGGCTAAACTGAGAGTGTACTGTGAATCTGAAGACAACCAATTCTTAGGCAACTCTGTGACTTATGTATGACATAAGTATGGTAAAATCATGAATGAAATCAAGCAAATTCTCTCTCTTGGTATACTGAACTAGATAAAATGGAGTTAAAGGGGGCAATATAGGATGACAGTTGAAGCTAATTAGATTCTGTGAAGAAAAGTAAAGACATGGATGGGATGCCTGGGTGGCTCAGTCGGTTGAGTGGCCGACTTTGGCTCAGGTCATGAGCTTTCTCTCCGTGGGTTTGGGCCCCATGTTGGGCTCTGGGCTGATTGCTCAGAGCCTGGAGCCTACTTCAGATTCTCCCCCTTTCTCTGCCCCTCCCCCACTTGTGCTAGTCTCTCTCTCAAAACAAACAAACAATCATTAAAAAAAAAAGAAAAGTAAGGACATGGTCAAAATGAAAAGTGTATTGCGTATGTAACATGAAGGAGCAGAAATCAAAAAGTTAATTAAAAAGTTAGGGGAAAGAGAAAAGATATTTTGAGGACAGGATGAGGAGTCTGGTGAGTAGATAGTATCAGGAAATGAAAATCAGCAGCAAAGGCACCATGAAAAGATCTAAAATGACCCAAAAGAGATTGAAAAATAAAGATGCATTCATTAGAAATTCCTCTATTTCCAATATAGGGATCAGTAAGCTATAGCCCATGAACCAAATACAGCAATCCTCCTATTTTTGTACTACTTACAAAGAAAGAATTGCTTTGCAACTTTAAATGATTTACAAATCTAAATAAGAATAATATTTAGTCATAAATAAGAATTACATCAAATTCCAACTTCAGTGTCCATAAATAAATTTATTAGAAGATAAGCATACACATCTGTTTATAGATTGTGTATGGTTGTTTTTATTTATTTATTTTTATTTTTTATTTTTTAAATGAGCTTTATTTATTTATTTATTTATTAGTGTTTATTTTTGAGACAGAGAGAGACAGAGAATGAGTGAGGGAGGGGCAGAGAGAAAGGGAGACACAGAATCTGAAGCAGGCTCCAGGCTCTGAGCTGTCAGCACAGAGCCTGACATGGGGCTCGAACTCACGAACCGTGAGATCATGACCTGAGCTGAACTCAGATGCTTAACCGACTGAGCCACCCAGGTACCCATGTATGGTTGTTTTTACAGCACGTTGGCAGAGTTGAATATTCGGGACAGACGCTGAATGTGGTAACTACATCACTGTGCACTAATGTACTACAAATAGATGTGATACAGTTAAAACAGCATTTTAAGTCATGGTATGTGATAAAACACAAATATATTCAAAGATTCAATATATAAAATCTCATAACAGACCATTATTAACAGATAAACATTTGTAATTTGCAATTGATTTTGATGATAGGGAACACTAACTCTGAATCACAATTAAATGAAATGCTATCCCCTCAGAAAACAATTGCATTCTTCTCAATTTGTATTACAAACAATTTTATTCAATTATTGTTAAAGTTAAAATTTTGTGGAAATTTGTTTTACCCCTTATGTAAGTACCTAAATATTTTGTTCAATTTTGACTTGTGTTTGCAAAACCTTACATATGAAAAAAAAAAGTTTTGGTTTTTTTTTTTCCCAGAAAAAGTTTGTAAATCTCTGATCTAAAGGATTCCCAGCTGGGATTTCAATGCACATTTATCCTCACAGTGTGTCTGTGATGGTTAATTTTATGTATCAACTTGTCTGGGATGCCCAGATAGCTGATTAAACATCATTTCTGGGTATGTCTGTGATGATGTTTCCACCTTCCACCTTTAGTTTAATTTAGAAAGAAGTGACATGTATTGGTTCTGTTTCTCTGAAGAACCCTAACTAATACAACATCCTCCTTTGTTTGACAGAAATTTAGAAATTTTTCTTCTTGAGAAAAATAAAAGGAGCAACTACAACAGTAGGGGGTGCCAAGAGTGTTGTCTAAAAAATTAAAAATAGAACTACCCTATTACCCAGCAATTGCACTACTAGGTATTTATCCAAGGGATACAGAGATGTTGTTTTGAAGGGACACATGCACCCCCATTTTATAGCAGGACTATCAACAATAGCCAAAATATGGAAAGAACCCAAATGTCCATCGATGGATGACTGGATAAAGAAGATGTGGTATATATATACAATGGAGTATTACTCGGCAATCAAAAAGAATGAAATCTTGCCATTTGCAACTACGTGGATGGAACTGGAGGGTATTATGCTAAGCGAAATTAGTCAGAGAAGGACAAATATCATATGACTTCACTCATATGAAGACTTTAAGATACAACCCAGATGAACATAAGGGAAGGGAAGCAAAACTAATCTAAAAACAGGGAGGGAGACAAAAACATAAGAGACTCTTAAATATAGAGAACAGACAGAGGGTTGCTGGAGGTTGTGGGAGGGGGCATGGGCTAAATGGGTAAGAGGCTTAAGGAATCTACTCCTGAAATCATCATTGCACCATGTGCTAACTTGGATTTAAATTATAAAAAATAAATAAATTATAGACAGTGAATAAAATGAAATGTTAAAATTTGAAGCAAAATTTATTAAATGAAAATAAGTAATATTAAAAAGTTGTAGGTACTAATGAGCACTGGTTCACACATTCCAGATTTCAGAGGTCATAAACTGACTCTTTCTGAGTCCTTTGGAGACAGCCTTTGGTGTGTACTCATTTCTTCTCTCCAAAACCTCTGCCTCTCTCACGAGGCACCATGACCAGTATCTCCAAGGGATTCTGCTCAAGAAGTGTGTTCCACCTCAGCTGTCACCACAAGAAAGTGATAGAGCAGCAAATAGAACAACACATTTTATAATTTGTTGCCATTCCCTTCATGCCAGGCTTAACATCACACTTAAAGAATTAAACATTTTTTGACAATTATTTTGTGTGTGTGTGCGTGCCTTTTGGATCAGAGACTGGTTTTCATATTTTGTCAGAAATTTCAATATGATTGCGTCTTCTATTTTTCTAGTTGATATCTTCATATTTTCTGGTCAACTAAGAGGTACTTTTCTTGTTTTTCTGCACAGTTATGGTTTTTAAAGTAATATCACATCAATTTTTTCTAGGGATCTAGAATATGACTGGAAGACTAGATAGAATGGACAAATCTATCTTAAAATGGAAGCTTTTGAGTTGTTTTACTGATCATAGAATATGTTAGTTTTCCCACCAGACATCTCTCCATTAAACATACATTGCTCTTTATAGAATTCCTATTATGTTCTAGACATTCTTTCAATCGTCTAATGATTGAGGAAGTTATAAAAATATCACAGATCTAGGAAGATAGATAGATAGATAGATAGATAGATAGATAGATAGATAGAGATACAGATGTACATATAGCTCATTAAGTATTTCAATAGGAGAGAATTAACAAAATAATATGGAATCACAGCACAAGGAATACCAAAAGGCATATATGTGTGTTAGCATGTGAGCCACATGAAGGAGAAAGTTGGGCACAGAACCTTCCCTAGACATTACTTCTAATTCTTGACACTTGGTCTCAGATCAAGTGTTCATTCAAATCATTTTATTTCCAGTTGAATCAGAATTCTGGAAGCATTGCCAAGTTTGGAAAGTTGCCATAACTTGAATCTGTCAGAGTCAGTGATATAGATTCTCTTTTAGCTATGGCAGTGAAATCTGCTGCCATATGGCCTTCTCATATTTTCAGATGGTCATTCAAGACATTAAGTGAAGACCTTGATGTTCAGTTTATCTGCTAAAGAACCAGACATCTTAACAACCATAAGTCACTTATGCATTCTGCAAAGTTTCTTGATCATTTTCCTTTTTCAGTTGATCCTTTATTATACTTTGTTGCACTGTCATTGTTTCAGTATTATATAACAGGTGATGTGATATCTAATAGACTATAGTGCCCCCTATCATATTATCAAGTTAGACCCAGAGAGGCTGCCTAATTAATTCATAATAATTCATTAAGAAAATATTGTCTACTTGCTCATCTATTTGAAAACACTTCTTGGAAATAGTGTGAAGGGTAGAAGTAAGGCAGAAATTGGATCCCCAGAAACCCTCTTCTTTTTTTCCAAAATGCATCTTCTAAATAGAAAGAAAACTTTAATAGCAACTCAGCTTCATCTTTATTCTTAGAATTGGGAAATAATACTCACTTTTACCAGTCTCACGGCTATAATCAATTGCCAGATACCTGTACTATGGTAAGTTGATATGGGAAGACCTGCATGTCAGTGAGGGCCCAAAGAAACCACTTACTCATACCTAGAACAGGGGCACTCCAGGAAAGCTGGTGAGTGGCTATTTCCAATTCTAAGTCTCTTTTCATATAAAAACAATAATGATAGCACTAAATTAAGCATCCCAAGTCCCCATGCTGTAGTGCTGAATTGCAATGAACCTGGTTTCAGTGCCTGTGGAGTGATGGCATTCCCCAATCTCATTACTGGAAACTCTGCCTTGTCATTTAACATTTAGCGGAGCATGCAATGTTGCAGGTGGAATTTTCTTTCAGTTTAAATACACGACTGTAACAGCAAGTTGGAGTCCTTTTTATCTGTAGGAGGATGGATAGGGATGTTCATTTATTTTATGCATATATTGGACAAATTTTCTTAAATGCCTGTTTTATGCCAACATGATGCCATTTGCTAAGGGAGATAAGAGAAGTATCATTCATGATCCAAGAGTAGAGATGTTAACATTGAAACCTTCAATTTTATCTGAAGTTTCCCTTAGCCTAACTTCCTATTGAGCAACAATAATAACAGATACCATTTAAAAAAAAATCACTTTCCATGTTCCAGGCATGATGCTAAGCACTTCCTAAAACCAGTGCATTGATCGCATCATTATCTTTACAAAAAATACAATTTTACACTTTCAGAAACTGAGTCTGGGAGAGGTTAATGTCATGTCCAAAGTAACCCAGCCAGTGAGTGAAGTAATACAATAGTAAGTAAAATGGTAGAGTCAAGCCACAATTCAGATTTGTTTTACCCCAAAGTCACTTGTTCTCGCTCCTTTTTTTTTTTAAGTTTATTTATTTATTTTGAGAGAGAGACACTTGAGCGCAAGTGAGGGAGGGGCAGAAAGAGAGAGGGAGAGAGGGAGAATCCCAAGTAGGCTTCTCAGAGCTTGAACTCGCAAACCATGAGATCATGAGCAGGAACCAAGAACTGGAGGTTTAATTAACTGAGCCACCCAGGTGCCCATTTGTGTTAACTTCTATACTGCTTCCAAAGTACTAAATTAAAACCGACATTACTGCATCTTCAAAGTAAAGCATAAGTCAAAGCAAGTAAGGGAAAAAATCAGTTATAAACACCAGAAAGCCAGCCTCTGAATCAGAGGCCAAGGAGACATAGCAGATTATTCTCTCCACATTCTTCATGTATAAATCTTTTTTTTCAAGTGCCCTTTCTCTTTATTCCAACTATTACTGTCTGATTACAACAGCTTCCTGATTTGTTTCTCTGCATCAAATTTTGTCCCTTTAATCTATCCCCCGAATTATCACATAATGATCAATCTAATACACAAATCTGACCATTCACCTTCATGTGGAGAACTTGTAAATGGCCTTCCATCATGTGATCCAGTGTCCCATATATGGCATGGCATTTAGCCTGTCTACTTCATCTCCCACCACACTCCTTCTTCCCACCAGTCATCTGGTGGTACAAATCATGTATATTTTTCTGAACACATCATTCTGTTTGATATATCTTTTCCTTTAAACATGTGCTTTCTTTCTCCTGAGATGCTTGAGGTCTTCAGATATTTGTAATACACCTAGCACATCTCTCTATCTTTGCACTTCCCATGTGAGATTAAACATATCTATTTTTTGTGGGGGTTTTTCTCTCCCAGCAAATTATATTAGTTTAGTGCAGAGGCCATGTCTTTTTCATAGTTGAATCTTCAGTGTCTTGTCAAAGGCCTAACAATAAATGTTTGTTAAACTGAACTAAAGCAAACTGACAGCAAAACCAACCAACCAACCAACCTAAAGAGAAACAGAAACAGAGATCCCTCATTTTTCTAGCAGGGCATAGGAACTGTTTTGACAAATAAAGTTGGTGAGAGATCAAAAGGTCTAGG
The DNA here is from genome assembly GCF_028018385.1 of Neofelis nebulosa. Classification (NCBI taxonomy): domain Eukaryota; kingdom Metazoa; phylum Chordata; class Mammalia; order Carnivora; family Felidae; genus Neofelis; species Neofelis nebulosa. The sequence goes on along the minus strand of NC_080795.1, from coordinate 27,108,221 downwards.
TTTACATCTTTGCATTCACTTGTTATGTGATCTCAGACCAACTACTTAATTATTTGAGGTGAATCTCAATTTCCTGATTAGTTAAGCAGTTGCATTGGATCATGCATGGACACATTATTCCAGGCATAAATCTTATGGTTACCATTCTAACTGCCCTGAAATAACAGAAATGGCCCATGAGGAGATATAATTATTTAGAGGTCATATATATGAATCAATACAAGATCTATACACAAAGAAAAAGCAAAACACAGTAAAAATTCTGTTTTGTAGGCAGGAAGTGTCCCCCTGACCCAATAATTTACCCAAAATGACATGCCACTAGTTAGAAAGAACTAAGTAAGAAAATGTGGGTAGAAAATTGCAACGTAGCACCCTTGCTAGAAAGCAAATCCTAAACATTGGGACTATATCATAGCCTTAATGCATTTTTAATGTCTTATCTTTGTTAAATAACAAAAATTCAACTGAGCAAATTTAAAGATCAAATTGGCTTTATTCAATGATTCATGAATCAAGCAGCATCCCACCTAGCAAACAGAAAGAAGCTCCACTGAACTGTACAAAGAGAAATATTTTTAAAGGCAGAAAAGTGATGGAAAAAGGAAATTATAAGCAAAGAATGCATTGTTTCAGGCAAGGTCATCTTCCTAAGGGGAATGGAAGGAGTCTATCGGGTGAGTTACCTCGCTTGTGCTGACCAAGTAATTCCATGTTGACTGGTTAAAGGTTACATTCCTGGGGGCGTTGAAACTGGAGTTAGGTTAGGTGTTCTGTTTTGGTTTGCTGTCCTGTGGTTTAGCACAAGTGACTCTCCATTCTGGGTCTGCTGTCTCCTTTTCAACATCTTATTCCACATGGACAGCTGCCAGAATGGTCCTGCACTCTACCTTTTTACCTAATGAGCCTATTGAAACCTTACAGAGCTGGAGAGTGAGGAACAGCCATCCTTGGATCCAGGAAGCTCTGCTTCTTCAGTGAAACAAAGGTTTAGCTTGAGAAGCAATATTAGCTATGGCGCTGAACTCCACATGAAAAGATCCCTCATTAGTGTGGCTGGGTTGTTGGTTTTCCGGGGGCTGGCACAGCATTAATCTCTTTAGCTGTAACATACTCAAGTTACTGGTGTTGGAAAGCTGTCCAAGCAGTTGACAAAAATAGCAACACATAGCCTGCAAGAGTCCTACATCCTGTATTTCAGTCACTTCCCTCTACTTAGCAGTCTAAAACATTGTAGTTGTAGAATTTGGGCCCTTATGGGTTGGTCGAACAAAGGGAAGTAAAAATTCATTGTCAGTTTTTACACCGTTAAAGGTTTAAGGCTTTGGTAAAGTGGGATTCGGTTACAGTCAGCTGGTTCCTGAAACTAGAGTCCTTTTGACGTTATTAAGAATCAATTAAGCATTGTTCCCCTAGGTATTGCCTCGGCCCCTTGGCAATTTATCCAGAGTTTGTACATTCATAGATAGTCTCTTTGTAGGTGCAGTATAAATGGGCCTGATTTAGATCAAGGATAGTTTTACAACTAATGAGTGGATCTCAGGGACAGACTAATGAAAAGCTTTACAAGAAATTTTCTCAACTGTCTGCTCTGCATGTGCCCAACTTTAAAGCATTTAGCAGTTTCCACTGACCTTCTTTAGAACAACGTGACAAAATTAAGGACCGTATTTATTAAAGGCCCAATAAAAATTACACTAAATTATATAAGCATAACGAAAAGTACACGATTTATAGTAGCATTGAGTCTTAAATTTGTCTTCAGAAAAGGAGACAGTTGGTTTTACTCTAAGAAATTATAAAAGTCATAATTAAAAAATCCATTGTTGAGGGATGTGTTAAAAGCAGATCATGGGTCTCTGCTTGTAGTGAATTTATTTTGAACCTCCTGAAGCAGACACTGCAAATTTTTACATTCTAATGAGTGAACTAAAAACATATATTTCAAAGCAAATAGCACTCATAAATTACATTTATGACACATGAGGTTGCTGACTGCTGTGCAGAGAGCACAGAGTAATGGTGCTAATATGCACTCTAGCTTGATTTTCTCAGTTCCCAACATGCTCTAATTCCACACTACAAATCTTTAAATGGCAGTTATATTTTAATTAATGTGATTATGTGCTGCCATTAGCAAACCCTCCCCCAGCACATTTCTCCTGCCAGGCCCATGAATGCCAGTAAACCATTAACATAAAAGGGCTGTTTGCTTATTAAATTCATCTACACAAATAGGCAAGGGTTGCAATTGTTGATTTGCCACTGAAAGAACAGAATGAGAAGGAGTTGCTCGGTGCCTGGCAGTTGCAATTATCTGGTGTAATTAAGTCTAATTTATAAAGCCCCCCTCAAATGAGAAAGTAACAATTTTTGTTAATTAACAAGAGCATTTGTAAAGCTCGTTAACTCCATCATTCACAGTCCGCCTGGAAAAATGGGAGCATATGGCTATTAGGATAGGACATGTTGCATATGTGTATTTGTGCATTAATCTGTTTGGAAGGTCTAATGATTGAAATGGGAGCTAGAAATGGATGTTATATTACTGAGGAAAGAAGATCTACTGTTTTCATTTATCTTTACAGCAGTGTGAGTGCTTTGTCATTATCTTCTGCATACGGTTTCATTATTCTGATACAGCACTCTACATTGCCTCATACCCTCATGCCCATAAGCCTGCAGGGTACAAGAGCACTTATCTTTCCTGATGACTGTTGAATCATTTAAAACAAGTTATTAGTGAAACAATTAAAATGATATTGGTTCACAATTGTATTTATAGCTGGCAGGCATAATGGAACATTCTGAATAGCAGTCGGGGGTTCTCAGAATGGATGGAAAATGCTGTTAATCAGAGACAAGAGAAACCTCTAAAGAAAACCTAAATTGCAAGAACACATTAATTGTACTGGAGCATTTCATTTAATTGAGAACAAAGGGAAGGTAAAAATCATATTATCAATGTTTTATGAACATGAAGAAATAGGAAAATTACTATGTCATTTGTCACATATCTTCTATTGGAAGTGAAAATTAAAAAGGCAGTATTTAACTTTAAACAGAGCAGACCAAATGCATCATGTTGTTACACATTTTCAAAGGGAGCACCAAGATAAAATGTAACAAATAAATTAATAAACTAATAAATACAGAGGAAGACATTGGGCAGAACACTCCCCAATGAGAAGATTCTAGTGAAGCTTAGAGATTGTTAAATGGCTATAAAAGACAATGAAGCTTGTTCCCCCTCAATTCCATTCATAATTCTCAAGAAATTACTGTGATCAGATGATCTGTAAGAAGTGTATGAATAGATTATTTCTTCCTTGCCCTTAGTGGTAGAAGTCACTGGGATCTGTCAGAGATGCTGACAACATATAGGTAGGTGAATAGCAACCTTCTACTTTCACATAAGCTAATTCATCTTAAACATGCCTTGACTGGCACTGTGAATGGGAATAGTCAATCACACCACAGTGCGTGTGTGTGAAGTGTTCCTCTGTGTTTGAAGGAAGTAGAAGTGGAGGAATAGAGTTGGGGTAGGTGACAGTGAGAATGAGATCCATTGGAATAAACAAGGCTTAGATTACAGTTGTCCTCTAATAAACCAGTACATTTCAGAACTCAGATTTCTTTAGTGAAAAACAAGTTCATTAAACCAGTGAGCTAGTCTCCAGTTTAAACGAGTTTATTTTTAGGCTGTATTCAAAACGCGGACCCAAATATAGACAGTTTTATTGTTATGAATAACTTAACATCTTTGCATGGGCTGCATATAAATACAGAAAATTCAAATAGCATAAGTATAGCACCAGCTATACATCTGTGAATACTATACACTGTGAATCAAAGATGGAAATTGTATGGATAAGCATACCTCAGATAGGAAACAGAAAACAAGTTTTTATATAGAAGAAAAACTTAAAGTGAATATTAGAATAGTGGGTTGAGTTTTTAAGTGAGGAAACATTTTATTGACTGGGAAGCCCTGATATTGTTAAAATGATTGCATCACAAAGTCATAATTTAAGAAGATTAGCAGGAATGTGAATCTTAAATGAAATACATTATAAAGTAACAACTAGTTATTGAGTTCTTACTGCATACCAAATGTTGTTCTAAATCCATAAATTGACTTTTAAAAACTATATAACATTCCTCAAAACAACTCTGTGAACTATGAATATCATTATTTTATAGATGAGGAAATTTGGGTACATAAAGTTGATGTAACTTGCCTGATGACCCATGACTAGTCACTAGAGGAAATCCTTTGTCAATTGATTAGACAAGTTGTAATCCACTACACTGAATATTTGAACTTATATATTGCTTCTACTCCCATATCCTCTCCCGCTGAGAAAAGTATTAAAGCATATTTTTCCTATGAAGATTTCCCCATATTTGTTTTTCTGGTTCTGAAATTACAAGCCCCCAATACAAATATACTAACTTATATAAAGATAGAATAATTTGGGGTCTTACATCAGATGAAAAATTAAAACAACGTTTTTTTCTGGCTGCATCTTTCTGCCTGCTGACTTGCAGAGTAAGCTGGGGGCAGCTGGGGAGAGGGTACTGGGAAGCTGACGAAGTATAGAAGTTGAGTGTCCCTCAGTTTTTTTCTCCTGATGGATTTCTTCTACTTCCACCCCACCTAGGTATATGGAGCTGCCTGGTCCCTTGGTACCATTCCAGTTTATGGGGAAAAGGACAAAAAACATGACTGTCTTCAGGAACTACTTAGTTATTCTGTAGTAGATTTGAACTGGCTTAAGTTTATTACTATTGCAAGTCTTACAGCATTATTTTTACACTTGATTCTTACAATAAGTACAGTTTACAAATGGTTGTAATTTGCCTCAGTTTACTTGTTTATTTATTTATTTATTTGTTTATTTATTTATTTTAAAATTTTGATGTTTATTTATTTTTGAGAGAGAGATAGAGAATGAGCAGGGGAGGGGCAGAGAGACAGAGGGAGACACAGAATCTGAAGCAGGCTCCAGGCTCCAAGTTGTCAGCACAGAGCCTGATGTGGGGCTAGAACTCACGGACCATGAGATCATGACCTGAGCTGAAGTCGGACGCCCAACCTACTGAGCCACCCAGGCACCCCGCCTCAGTATTTTTTTTAACTTTTTTTTTAAATTTTATTTTTTATTTTTTAAAATTTACATGCAAATTAGTTATTGTACCCAAGAATAAAGAGTTGATAGTATAGGAAATTAACTAATAATTTTATCTTAAAATCATATAGAAAAAGAGAATCTATTACATTTTTTAAAGTTTTCAATAATGATCCCAGTGCATTTTTTATTTTATACACAAGGTAGGAAAAATATTTCATAGACTTTATATAAATCGATGATGACACAAAAACCTTAAAGATCATCTTTACAGGGACTGTATAAGAAAATGAAACTGAATTTGAATATTATGGCCAGTGTATTCATTTGCAAGTATACCCTGTTTTGAAATTCTTAGGACCCAATGTTTGATGAAGCAAGACAAATTAGTTATACCCAAGTTTCTTATCTATGTGTACCATTCCATTCCATTTGTTATATAGATATAGATATATATATAGATATAGATATAGATATAGATATATAGATATAGATATATTTAAGCATTTTCAAGAGAGGTAATCCCAATTACAAGGAATCATTATAAAAGATTGAATGAGACAAAGCAAGTGTGAAGTTCAGATATTGAAGGAAAGGAAGGAATACTTTTGCCCATTTGTCTTGTTATTCATTATATCCACAGTGAAACAAACAACAAGATATAGATTTAGTTAAAAATGCTAGAAGAAAGTAGTGAAAACTCTCAATACACCTGTTGTTAAACACTGAAATGTGTTATCCTGAGAGCTTGTTGGATTTCTTAGTCTGCGAATTTTAGTAATAGTGTAGAATTACTTGTACAGTCTCTTATGAATCCCAGAAGAGGAAATTAGATAAAGGAGACCTCGTCTACTCTTAAGAGTTTAAGAAATATTTATTAAACTCTACAAATAAAAGAGTCATCAGATAAAATGGGGTAACTCAAATATGTAATTCAGCACCTACTGGCACATTAAAAGTTCCCTAAATATTATGCTCTATTGCAGCTTAAAATACATTTTAACTCTGAAAATGCTATCATTATTATTGTCCCATCAATGGACAAAAGCTTTTAACATCAAAAGGTAAAATCATATGCAGTTGACATTCACATTGTATAAAGATCAAGTTACACAAAATGATAAATAAAAAAATAATAGCCACAGGTAGATATTTCTATATAATCAAACTCAGTATTTTAGTTTAATGGAAAAATTTAGCCAATGTTAAAGAGGGGGAAAAGTATTCCTGTTTTGTGACAATGTCAGAGAAATTTGCCTTGCAAAGTATACAGCAAAGCTACCTTCATCTCTTTTGTATCCACAAATATGCCCATATACATATACAGCTACTATAAAACTTAATTTCAGAATAATTTAAAGGTTGACAAAAATTATATTTCTCAAGATAGTTAATCAACATAAGCTAAATTTTTCATCACGCTCCAGCATCTTTTCAGCTAGTGGTGCTCTCTGTTCAGGACCAAATTCTGGTTAATGCAATACTTTAATGGAATTTATACTGGCTGCAGTCTGCTTCTCAGCCTTGCCATACTCAAGACCACTGGGAGACAGGGGTGAGTACTAGACAATACAAAGATAACAGAATAATTTTCATGTTATCTTTCCTTTAAGCAACCCCAACATTTTGTGGTTAAATATATCTCAGCAAGGCACTATTAAAGTTCATTCAGATTGCTTCTCACATTCTAGGGGTGTTTTAAAGCAGGTCATATGACCTGATTTTTAGGTCTTTCTAGTTCAAAATTATCAAATAAGCAGAATGGAGACAGAAGAGTCAACTTTGTTAAAAATAAGCTTTATTCTGCTTTTTTTAGAGACAGGGAAGAGCAAAGGGTGGGAAGCTGAAGTGGAGTAGAGTCAGGAGCCAGAACTGTAATCCTCCCTTACTTTCCCCATCCCAACATTCCTGAATATTTCTCTGGCTTCCTCATGGCCAAAAAAAGCAGGAAAAAATGAGGAAGTCAGGAAAATTATTGTTTGGTTATGCTACTACGAGGTCTTTCCTAATTGATAATGGAATTCAATGAGGTTTCATAATGAGTCCAGTTCAATTAAATTTGTTTTTTTCAGTCATGTGAAAGCGATGTCAGACTCTGCTGTCTGTTTTGGGAAAAGTCTTTCAAGTTTCTTTGGCGTATTCAGATGCTACCAGAGCCGTTGGTTACCAAAAGGAACATTCTCTTTGGCAAAACTCCCTGAATCCCTTTGTTTGACTAACTTCAAACGTTATTTTCTAATTGCATTTAATCTAATTACACGACATCTCATGTTCCTATAATCCTTGGTCTCTACCTAAACTTCTAAGCCCTCCAGTTACTGCCTGTGTTGCTTTCTTTCCCATACCCATTTTTTCTTTGCTTCATTTCTCCCTGCCTCTCCTTTCCTCCCTCTCAAAATTCATAGAGAATATTCTGGAACGTTGTATACTATGAAACACTTCTACAGTCCTTCTTAACTAGGTATTTATCACAGGATCTAAAGGTGGAAAAGGCATTCTGCTACGTCCTAATTATGAGTTTTAAACAACACACGCTGTCCCAAGTGCCTACCTTCCCAACTCACTGCCTGCCCTCCCTCACTGCTACCATCTTCTGTTTTTCTGACTGCTCCACAGTTAAGGATTTGCATTGCCTTTTTTAATACCCAGGCACTATGCTTTGTGACAATGCTTTTCATGCAGGTTATCCATTCTACCATCCACATTCATGGCTCTTACTTTGATCTCCCCTGCTAACCCCACCCACCCATCCACCCATGCACCCATAGATGCACAGATTACACACTCAGTTTGGCTACCCATTTCCATGAGTATCTCATGGATTTGTCATCTAGAAATACTATCAGATCAAAAAATTTGAACTCTAATTCCTGAATCTTTATCCAGAAACTACTTAATCATTCCGACTATCTTATGCTCTCACTTATATGGTGCCTTTAGTGATCTCCATTTTTTCTTTTATCCTCCCTACAACTTCTCTACACACAACCCACTCATCAGCAACCTCTTGCTCTCGATCTCCCCAAGCTTAGATTGTAGTGCTTAGGGGTTAGGGATTATAAAATACCCATTTCTTGATCTATACAAGAAGTTAGTATATAACTAAGCAGAAGTCATCACAGATTACCGTAAAAGCTGAACATATCTTCTTGTAATTTACTTGCTCTTATTTCCAGCCCCAACACATGTTTGTGTTTGTCCCTGGCACAAACTCATGAAACCATACAGCTATCAGTCCCCCACTTCTAGAGTATCTCTTTTTCTGCACTGCACTTGTAAAACACAATTCCAGAGCAACTACTCGGTCACGCTTTTCATCGTACATACCCGTTTCACTGAATGAACTATTGGAAAAACCCCCACAGCTTTGAAGACTGCTACCCAACATATTCACATTTTCTAATCTTCAGTCTGATCTTTTAACTCTATTTAACACGTAACCCTATTAATGTATTATAACAGCTTTTTTTTAAAAAGAAAACATAGGCACTCAGATATTGACTCAAAAATATCTGTCTGTCTGTGTACGTTCTTATCGCTGCTTTCCAGGGCCAGAGCATAGTGTGCCCCACTTCCTGGGTAAAGTCCATCTTCAGCCAGATCAGGGTTACTTTACTGTCCTCTCTGTCTTATCTTCTTCCCATCTGCTATGCACACGCCCCTATCAAAGTGATTTTCCTAAAACACAAATCTTGTCCTGTCACCACTCTCCTAGAATCTCCTCCAACAGCTCTCTGTTGCTCTTAGACTGAAGTCTAAATACTTCCATGTCACTTTCAAGACTCTGTGTTACTTGATTCCAGATGTCTCCTCTCTAACATACTGACCCTTGCAGTTGTTTCCTCCTGCCTTAGGACCTTTATGTGGAATCTTTTGTTTAGAGCACTCTCCTGATCATCCAAGTTTTTTACCTTATAGCCCAGCTGCTCCACCCTCCAATGAGCCAGTCCACTTTCAAACTTACCTCAGGTTTCATTTGATCCTTCAGACTTCAATTTAGACTTCTACTTTCTCTAAGAAGACATCTCTGAACCTCCATATTTGGATTAGGTGATACGCTTCCTTGAAATCCTATATTATACCTAACATAGACTTTATCATAGTGTGTTTTGATTTTTTTGTTTACTTTTCTGTGTTGCTCACTAGACACTAAACACTGTAAGGTCAAGTACAACATTCATCTTTTTCACTGACTCTTCTTAGAGGTCAAGTGTTTCTATCTGAAACAATATTTTATGAACTGAATAGCAATAGACTTAGTAAGATTATAGATCTCAGAGCATATGTAAATGAGCAATTGAAATCTGAAAGGACTCACAGGAACATATGATCTGCTTTACAAAGACGACCAGGAATGATAGGCATGTGATCTGAAAAAAATTGAGGTCATTTAGAAATTGCTTCCCACACCCCAAACAAAAGACATTGCCGAATCAAGGCAAACGTTACCAAAATTCCTTAGGAATTACTTGCTGGTTTACTTGCAGAGAAAGTAAAGAGTGCTCAGATTAAGAAGACAACATTTGCTTCTACAACCTTGCCACAGCCTGACATCAAGTTTCAGGCCAAGTTGAGGGTTTTCTTTTCTTTATTTTTTAAAGTTTATTTATTTATTTTCAAAGAGAGAGAGAGAGAGAGAGCCAGTGCAAGAGCAGGAGAGGGGCAGAGAGAGAAGGAGAGAAAATCCCAAGCAGGCTCCATGCTGTCAGTGCAGAGCCTGATGAGGGCTCCATCCCAAGAACCACAAGATCATGACCTGAGCCAAAATTGAGAGTCAGGCGCTTAACTTACTAAGCCACCCAGACGCCCCCAACTTGAGGGTTTTCTAACACAAATATTCTCAGTCTTTGTGGATAACCAGATCCATTAGAGAATCTGTAGTACTTATAGTCTGTGTAAGAAGTCAACAGCATGGAATGGAGACATTTACAAGTATGGTTGACCATTACAGGTAGGTCCATATTAGTATTTTCTACACTGAGATACAAGAGAAATGGAAAGTGTGTATTATTATTTTTTGACTGCTTAACTGTGTTTATTGACTGCACCATTGCATCCACACTGGTTGAAAAACTTTTATTTTTGCTTAATACATTTACGTTGTTTACATAAAGTGATCTTTCTGTATTCTTTCTAATTATGTAGTTTACTTATTAAGTGTCAACTATACTAGACGCAAGGTGTGAGGCAGAGAAGACAAAGAGAGAACCTTGCTTTTGGACTGATTCTGACTTCAGATAGAATGAGCTAGCAGTCAGTTAGAGGGTCCATGACTGTTGTGGCAAAAGATATCACAAGTGAAGCTAGTGTCTCTTGATGGTGTTTGAGAAATACCTATTGAGTTGTATAGGTTAACTAAGGATCACCTAAAGCCTTTACTTCACATCAAATATTTTAGTTACTTGGTGTTTCTCAAAAACTATATTAGGCCCAAAGAGGCAAGATACAAACCTCTGTGTATCCCAGGTAATGAGGTAAATGAAGCATTTTGGCATTATGCACATAGCCTGCCAGATAAGGCATTAACCGGAGCAGATTTATAAGGATTTCTACTTAAATTCTGTAGAAAAAATTCCTGAAAAATTTTCCAATGTTTAGCAAATAACAATTAATTGTAAATATTTCAAAGTGCATAACTCCTCATAGCTCTTCTCTTTATTTAGTTTACTATTCCCTGTTTTCATTTAAGAAACATAAAATATTTGTATGTAGTTTTCATGCATATATATTCCTGATCTCAAACTTTCTAGTTCTATTTTTTTATAAAGTCACAAATGTCTTGAGATTTTAATACGACTATTATGCATCTTTTAGTAGCATAATCCTGACAGTTGGAGAGGCAACAATGTTTTTGTATTTATTAACATTTTTCACTTCAGGTCAGGATTCAACATTTAAAAAAAATCACAATCTCTTTTTACCTTGAATTTATGTTTAATTATTTTGATAGACTGTATTATTGGTAAAATTACAAAAAAAAGTCACCTTAGCTGGTGTGGGAACAGAAATCTGCAATATTTAATTCAATAGAAAAGCCCGGGATCAGGGTAATAATTACACCTGTGAAATTATGCCATGTGGTTGGCATCAATAATAAAACAGTAACACACCCTTCCCCTTACATAGCTCAGAATAGAATGTCCCTGGTGTCTATATTTTAAGTGAAATGTATGGGCAAAGTCAGAGATGTAAATACTGGAGTTGAAGCTTCTAATCAGTTCTGTCTCTCCCGAAATTATTGACAGAAAACAAGTGAGTCAAATATCAGCCCTATATGGGAATACTTTTAATGGGAATGAAAATTCACCCACCGTCTTTCTGAAATGGCTGTTTTCTCCAGCACAACCCTTAAATCCACAGTTCTCCAAAATGTTGCTTGCATGAGGCACTAGGAGTTTGAATTACTGGCTGAGTCATCAGGTCACAGGGACCTCAGATAGAAATTTCTGTTGTTTATTTAGGAAATGAAAGAGATTTGTTGAAATATGGAAATTACAGTCTGTCATTTGCAGGAAAGTCTCTTTGTTTTAGGCATTCTGAAGAAATATGCAAGTGCTATAAACAACCTAACACTAAAATTTTTTCAATGCCACAATTCAGAGAAATAATAAAATGTAATTGATAGGCTTAGAGATCATGAAGGAGCTGTTGTTTGTCGAGGAGTTTTTGCACCACAACGTTCTATTACTGAAATAATTTACTTTTATATCTGGTGCTGATATTGGAATCTGTACATTTCTGGTATAAAATAACTTTAGGCATTTTAAATATACTTTATGTTCAAGTAAAAACCAGAGAAGGAAGCTTTGGTGTTCTTAAACCACTCTGGATGTCTTATATTTCCTTCTGTTCGAAGAGTGCACCACAATCATTCAATGCACAAGGAAAGAAATCTTGTGCTCAAATACTCTTAGGCAGTGGTGAGAGCATGCGGCCAAGCTGAAGGGCTTCCCAGATCTGAGCAGTATTTTGCGCTTCTTGGCTGATGGATGCCGACACACACAGCTCCCTAAATCACCCCTACTTTAATATCCAGCCCTGCTGAAGGGACTGGACTGATGTGAGCCTGAATCCAAGCCTGCCCTTGTTGGATTTCACTCAGCTGGAAAAATGAACATATAACAGCCACTGGGAATGGGCTTTGCTTATATGGGAAGTCCTCCCAGCCACTGCTTTAACTCTGGTGACCTTTTCTCCAACACTTAAGACTGCAAGGAACTTGGGCGATGTGGGAGAGGGGGAAAAAAAAACAGTTTTTAGAATTTTGGTTGGCAGGGCCGCAAGCTACTGAGACCATATGAATTTTGCAACAAGAGGCCAACTCTGATTGCTGAGGCTTACTCCTTCTTTGGATATAGATAGCCTACCTAATGATACTTGTGCTCTTTCTTTTGTTTTAAGAATATTTCTGATTGTGGTGGTACACCTGCTCACAAGACTTTTTCTCCCCTAAATTAGCAAGTTCCTCCAGCGTTTTAACTCCAGAGGTGACAAGATCGACCTCTCCTTTAAGATGCTTTCCTGTTACTAAAGACTAGATGCTTACTTTGGGTTAGCTAATTGTTGGTCTGTAAACTTTCAACATTTCTCATTTTACCCAGAGTGAAAAATAAAACCTCCATGGGAAGCTAGCACATACTTAGGAGAATGATTGGTTTCTTGCTTGTCAGCACTTCAGGAGGTGGGGTACAAACAAAGCTTCCCTTTCCACTGGAATTGAATTCTTGTTTGGCTCCTGGCCCACTCTACAGATAACCAAACAGAGGCAAACACACCACGTCAAAGCACAAACCAGGGATATGGGAAGTCTGCAATGGGAGACAAGAATATGTATCATTCCTTATCACAACTCTGCAATGCTTTTTATTTTCAGCTTTCCCAGCCTAGTATATAGAAGCATCAGTGAAAGAGTATCCTGTATATTTAGCTCTCTCGGAAAGTCACTAGATAGAATCGAACACCACTTTTAGGAAGCAAATGCTTTTATTACTGCTTATACCACAAACTAGAATTCACAACACTGAAAAAATATGAAAGTTGTGGCTGCTGTTTTCTTGGAAGGAAATTCTTTATTTCTCAACCCTAATTTATTACAAAATGAGTTTGGGTCATTAGAGAGAATCAGGAGCTATTTTAAATCCTGAGAAGAAACGTTTCTTCAGAGAAATTTGTTCTTTTGTCAGTTTGCTACACAAATAGCTTCTAACCCTGCTTTCTAAGATTTAGAACATCTTTTTTTTTTCTTTTCTTTTGGTATAAGGTTTTGAGGGGAACTGAGACTGACTTCCATGTTATTCAATCTGATGGCTCTATTCATGTGCATTTAACTTGCGTTTAGTGCATAAAAATTGAATACTTTGGTTCTAATTTATTTCAGGTACAGATTCGTTAACAAGTTTAAAAGAACAGTCTTGAAATTACTGTAGGTGAAGCAGTCTCTAGTTAGGACAGTACACAATGTCTTGTGAGACATCTTTATGTGAGTGAAACACCTACTATTTGGTGTCGACAGAGGGCAACGCCTCTCATGTGTGGTAACTAATCAGGTACAAAGGGAATTGAATCCTCACATATTGCAGAAATATTTTGCTGCTGAAATCTCTCTAATCTCTAGAGTGTGTTGGCCTTTGATGTTTCTGAAACATAGCCACCTTATTAACCTCCAATACACAGGGTAACTTTTACTCATGTAGGGGAAGATAGAATCCTTTCAGCCAATATGACAATCGACACTGGTAAACAAGCAAATAGGAAAATGAAGAGACTAGCTCAGAATATAATATCCCCATACTCTGTCTATAGATCCTATGTAGATGTTGATGATTTGATTTACTTTCCATATCAAAAGCAATATCTTTCCTGAGGCAATATTCTAATAATTTGTAATGAGTGGACTGAACTGCAATGAAGACTTAAAAAAAAAAAGACATTTAATGATTTTTACCCTAGGTCCTGTGGTGTGAAAACCCACATGAAACCAGATGAACGTCAGGTAAATATTCTTTATTAGAGGTGAGTTGAACTTAAAAGTGATTATGTCTTAATTGCCAGCGTTGCTGTCTTAAATATAGCAGTGACAAGTTTTAAGAGAAAATAACATTTCACGATTAATGCTTTAAATTAACAACTCACAACTGGGTAGACCTCACTGCAATCTATCATGTTGAAGATAGGTGAGGTTTATATTCAGGGATACCTCTTACATTTTCTAAGATTTCTTGGCCTTATTAATTCAAATCTTACTCTCAATGCATGCATGCAGCCAAGATAATTACGAGAAGGCAAGATCAAAGCCAGCATATTATAGTCCTATTCCATTTTCTGCTGATGTGAGTGATGTGCCTCTCCTTTGATGTTGTATGCTTCTACGGCGAAAGTACAGAGGATAAAAATACTACACCATGTAATCTGGCATTTATCCCATGAGAGAAGAATTCCAAATTGTGACACATGTCAAGAAGTTAAAAAAAAAATAACTTAAAAGAGGCCTATGCTTTATAAAGTGACATACTCTGCATTTAAACACCATCAAACATCATCTTCCATTACAAATTTAGTCCCTGATATAAAATTCAAAGAATTTTGTAACTTTAGTAGAAGAAAATAGTTACCATATTTACTAGCAATTATATTAAACGTGTGCCTGAGCCTTTATCCCACCTAATGAGGGCAGTTGACAGGAAGCAGACGCACAGTGTACACATGCATATTTGTGTTTGTACATCCATTCAAGGATTTGGAGTCAGCTGTGTGTACTCTACACATCTATCCAGCTGGTTTTAGTTTGCTATGAATCTTCTATCACCTTAGGTCATGAGGTTGAGCAACTGGCAGATCCCTGCACTAGTTTTGATTAGAGAAACAGAGCTCTTGGTCTATAACATTACATGTAACTTAAATATTTATCCTTATGTTCTACCTCTGGCAACGTGCTATTGGAAATTAAATGTCACTGGTCTGATCTTACTGTTTCTTACAGTGTCCTTTCCTGTCCTAGTTCACCTTTTAGAAATATGTTAAAAGTGTGTATGTGTGTGTGTGTGTGTGTGTGCGTGTGTGTGTGTGTGTGCATGTGTCATGCATGTGTTTGGTTTGCTTACATTTGCATGAACATAGATACTGCAGTATTACTTCTAAATTACCTTTTCTGGAAAATTAAATTGAATTCTTGCCCTTCTGAAGGAAAATAACATTTCCCAATCATGCCTAAGTTACTAGTTAATTCTAGTCCATTCCATTTTGGACTCAGACCCTTTAAGCTACCATGATATGACATAAATGTTTTGTCAAGAAAATGTAAAATTGTTTAGACTACATGGCTGTTACCTCTAAAGCACAACACCCGATATTGAGAAAACTGATTTGATAGGCTACAACTTAACCTTCGCTTCAAATCAAAACCCAAACTATGTTTTATTTTGGAAAATAATGGCTTTCAGTTTTTCCTTGAACTAAATATTCAAGAGGTTCTGAATCCCAGAATGATTGCAAGGTATGCAATGGCAAGGTAAGAAGACCAAAACAGATATAAATATATTTAATCTTGCTTCTCCCTTCTCTATTATTGGAATGAGCTTCTAATCATAAGGTTAAATACATTAAAAGAAAGATCATGAAGTAGAGCTGAATGTTAGAGAGAAACCCCTCTGGTGATCTTTGACATGTTATAGAATATGGTGATGCTAGAACACTATATGTGAACATATGTCATGATGACTTTTGGAGACTATAAACATGTAGTCTCAATACAGATTGCTGACAAAATTTTAAGGTACATTTTTAAACAAATGCTTCTGAAGCAATGTGAAATAAGGGGTGGAGTCACATTTTGTCAATATGTGTTCAATTACAGCCAATTATGTCTGTGTAATACCAGTCCCTTTAACTTCAGCACTACACTAAGAAAATATCACTTTATTCCATTTATTAATTTAGTCTTGGTCCTTTGGGCCCACTGTATGTCAAGTTGGAAACACAAAGTCTTACATCCTATTCACTGGGATCTCCTATGCCCTCACTGGTTACTTCTTTTTAGTTTCCTTATCCAGGTTTCTTCATTTTTCCTCACTTCCAAACACTGGATTGATTTCTCAATCTAAGCATCTGAGCTCCTTAGTTTTCTATCTACACTCAATTCCTAAGTCATCTCCCTCACTCCTAGAGCTTTAAACACCAGCCAGATGCTAGAGCCCTCACATTTCTACCCTTAGCCCAAGACTGCCTGTCTGAATCTAGACTCATATGCCCAACTTCCCTCCCAATGATCTCTCTTTGGAATTTATATTTTTCTGTTGTTTAGCCCTATTGTGCCATTATTATGTTGTAGTCACTGTTCTAAAGGTTTACGTGTCTTAACTAATTTAGTCCTCATAACAACTCCATGAAGTTGATAATATTATTATTCTCAAATTATAGGTAAGAAATGTGGGATATAGTTACTTGCTCAAGTTAACACAGATAGAAATCTACAACTCAGACTTAACATGTTCCAAATATAACTCCTGGTTTCGTCTCCACTGCTTATCCTTTGCCAGTTTCCCTAGCCAGTCCACAGTGCCTCCATCCATTCTACCAGTTGCTTCAAAGTACTTGAGAATTCTTTTATTGTTTTGCCCACCGTATCCAAACCATCAGCAGACTTTGTCCAGTATCTGACCACATCGCAAGGCCAACATCATCCTTCCTCTTCTGGACTACTGCAATATCCTCCTAACTAGTCACTTTGCAGCTAGATTAGCCCTATTGTGACAAAAGAAAAATCAGTAACTTCTGTGCTCAGGGTCATCTCAGGGCTTCGCATCTCAGAATAAAATGTGACATCCTCAGTGTGGCCTCAAAGATCCTCATGATTTTGTCCCAGGCCACATCTCTGACTCTGCTACAACTCACTTACCTCACCCTTCTCTATATCATTTCTTCATTTGTCATTCCTAATGTCATCCTTATCTAAATTGCTTTTTCCTCATGCACTAATCACAATAATGCCTATCTCATCTCATAACTCTTTGTCCTCTTTTTTTAAAGGCTTAAGTTTCAAATAATGTGTTCCTTAGTATTTCTTTATAGAAATACAACTATGTTCCAGAAAGTGAAAGTTTAGTGTGTGTCAGTTATATGTGACTTGAAAAGGAATGTATAGACCATTTTGAATAGAGCAGACTGCTAAATAAAAAGTAAAATTTTTTTTTATTTTTCCATAATAATAAATTTGTAGCTGGGAGGTAGATGCTCAGGCCGATACTGCCTTACCCTCCCTTAATCACTTCTTTTTTGTTTGTTTGTATTTTCTTTTGTTTTGTTTTGTTTTGTTTTAGAGAGATAAAGAAAACACGTATGTGAGAGAGGGGAGGGGCAGAGGGAGAGAGAGAATCATAAGTAGTCTCCATGCTCACCCTGGAGCCCTTTGTGGGGCGTGATCCCATGACCCTGGGATCATAACCTGAGCCGAAATCAAGAGTCAGATGCTCAACTGACTGAGCCACCCAGGCACCCCCCACTTCTAAATGTACCCATATAATGATATTCTTGCCAACAAAAGATGAATAAAATGATTAATATGTGTCACTTCTAGATGTAGGACTTGAAAAATTGTTCATGTGTTCTACTTTTTCCCCTTCACGTGAATTTCAAGGTGGACATGTCTATGTTCCAGGTTCAGCTGTATAAACTAAAACTAGAAATGATGAAGAAGAAGAAAGGAAGATGGAATCCATGTTCTTTAGTGGACACAGAAGTGAAGAGCAGCCAGCTAAATTAACCTGGATTGATGAATGTAAGAAAAACAAAAATGTTTATTCTTTGTGTCTTGGGAGTATATATCAGTAGCTTCTATTTTTATCCTCAATGATGCACAATTTCTTATCATTCAACTTTGCCTCCAGTTGGAATGTAAATTTGGGATGTTGGAGTTTGAAGAGTCTTCTTGGACAATGAGGTAAAAGCTACATGTTGATGACATAATATCCAGATTCCTTTTAATCTTGGAACACATAAGAGCACTCAATTCCCCAGATTTTGCTTATGTGAAAGAATGAAACAAGTGGCTTTATTTTATTTACTTTCATTTTGGATTTCTGTCACTGGAGCTGCATCTAATTCCAACTAATTAACCAGGTTGTATTCCTTATTATTTGCATTCTGTGAGTTAGTATAGAGCTAATACAGGAGCAATTCTGCTCTGGTCAAGAGGGTTACTCCCAGTCTAGATATCAGCACAT
Organism: Neofelis nebulosa; assembly: GCF_028018385.1. Lineage (NCBI taxonomy): Eukaryota > Metazoa > Chordata > Mammalia > Carnivora > Felidae > Neofelis > Neofelis nebulosa. Next base: position 27,089,872 of record NC_080795.1, on the reverse strand, counting down.
TTTTTATTTATTATCTAAGAGAATATGGCTCTTCTGCCTGAAGTCCTTTTTCATGAGCTATGATGTCATGTACAAATGAATGGGTATTGTTATAAACCTGAGATACAGAAGTTTTCATTAAAAAGTTTCTATTTATCTTGTTTGAAGAGTTGCCTATTTCTTTCCTGTGATATCCCTAGAAGATAAATTTGTTGCAATAAGATAAAGGAAACTCTTCATTGAAAACCACAGCAAACAACTCAGGTCAGTTTTAAAGTGTATTTTCCACACCCCGCATTATTAGAGCAGGCCCAATTAAATTTTAGTGCCCAGGGACCATTCTTGCTATTATTTTCTAATAGAATGTGATATAATATTATCCTTGAAACAGTTTCAATTTAAATTACTACCCTCCCCACCCCATTCTGCTTTTACTCCCTTTATGTGGAATCCCTCCGAAGATACTGAACCTGAATTGTATCTTATCTCATGACCTATAGTTCCGGCCCAAAATTTGGAATTTTCATATATTTGTGGAATAGCCTTATAATCCATTCCATTTCAGAACAAATTCCTCTAATTATAATATAGGAAGAAAAAATGGTAAATTGATAACCTGATATCTATTTGGAATAGCCCTTCTTTTCTTAACTTATTTAGCTATCAAAAGAAAGTTTTAGTCTGTTTTAAAAGTCCTAGGCAGTTAATAATTGAGTGTACTTTGAAAATAATAGTAATATGTAATAGTGATGGACTATAATTTAAGCCTAATGTGGACAATTAGAAGTAATATTTTTTAGGGGCGCCTGGGTGGCGCAGTCGGTTAAGCGTCCGACTTCAGCCAGGTCACGATCTCGCGGTCCGTGAGTTCGAGCCCCGCGTCAGGCTCTGGGCTGATGGCTTGGAGCCTGGAGCCTGTTTCCGATTCTGTGTCTCCCTCTCTCTGCCCCTCCCCCGTTCATGTTCTGTCTGTCTCTCTCTGTCCCAAAAATAAATAAAAACCGTTGGGAAAAAAAAAAATTAAAAAAAAAAAAAAAAAAAAAAGAAGTAATATTTTGTCGTACTGCCTGTTCTGAAATATTTTAACAGCAGTTATTCCACTTGTTTTCATAGTAGTAGTTTTTGCAGCAGGTATGACCATATTAAACTTTTTTTTTTTTGATATGCAACCCAAGGCTTCTATAACTTTGACAGGTACATAGCTAGCTTGTAGCAAAGGTAAGTCTATAGATTCCAGAGACTGTCATCTTCCTACTTGCCATGTAGTGTATAAATAAAAAACTTAAACTATCTCTTTGGAAGATTGCATTGCTGTCCTTGCACACATAGAAAAATTGTACCAATTTATGCAAAAATAGAATAGATGAGAGGTAAGGCTTAATAAAACGTCTGTCCACTTCACTGGAATACTGGCTGGTAGTAACAACATGCTTCCAGTTAAAGAAATAAAAGGTTTTAGTTAAACATCTTAATGAAGCTCATTTTTGTTTTTCTTTTTTCTGATATGGCTTCTTTTAACTCAATATTTGGTGTTACTTTCAAAGAAAGCATCCAGTGCCAGAAAACAAATCTATACTGGGAAATATTGCTTATAATTATCATCACTATTAACATCACTGTCATGAAAAATGCTTCTATTATATTTTAAGTGAGAGAGGCCATGTCTTTTTATATATATATATTTTTATATAAAACTGAAAATTTAGTTTAGAAGAATCTTTTTTGTTTAGCACCAGTAAAATGATGGATAATTTTCTGGCCTGTGTGCCTCTGTACTAACAATGTTATTTTGAAAAGGATGTGCTTTTGAAAAGTCTGAGGCAGTAATCCTGGGTACCTCAGGATCTATGTGTGCCTTGCTGCCTATTTTGAGCAAACTGTTTCCTCAATATATACTTAAAACTAATGATTTGTTGTATAATAAAAATTAAAATTTTTAGCAAAACTGACCACGTGGTAAGTTTTGGCACCCTATGTAAACAGCTGGTTTCTTTAATGCTTATTCCCATGCCTAGTGAAGAGTGGTTTCTTAAAGGAACACATCTGATACAAATACCTTAAATATTATCAGTAATTCAAGGGAACGCAAGAAAATTTGAAAAGGGGCTCATTGAACTAACTTAGAAACCCCTGCAAATGTATGAAAAATATGTATTTTCCCTTTTCCCTGAGTAAACTGCACAGAAACCTACATAAGTGGTGCATAAAGCTTTCATGACTTAAGCCCTAGGCTACATATCTAAGTGGTCCCCACTGTATTCACATATAAACAATAGCACTGTATATTAAGAATCACAATAATAGCAAAAACAACTATAACATTATTAGCATGATTTTATTTTTATTTTTATGGCTTCTTGACTAGTTTGACAACTACCTACTGGCTTTTAGGAAATGCCTAAAATGCCAGTTATACATACTTTATGTCGGAGAAGATAGACAGCTTTAGTTTTACTCATGGGATCATCCACAGGAAAGCTTCTCAGACAAAAATTGGGGGGTCTCAAGTTACAATGAACATTCCATATACAGGCTTCCTTGTTATCAATTAACTCAACTTACTTCTTCATCAATTTTTTCTCCCTTCAGTCTTGATGGTTTTATGACCTAGACCCAGGCGATACCCTTAGGCGGTCCATGTGATAATTGACACATTTTCTAACACGGTATAGTGATGCCCAAGTCACTGCTTTCAGGCTGTGACTTGAGCTTATTGGAGTCTGCAGCAGGGGCTCCTTTTATCCTCATACATCAGAATACACTGACAGCTCTCCCATGCAGGGACCACGCAGATCTCTCCCCCAGGAAAATATATGCAAACACCTCCAGAACATTGTAATGGTTGCTAGGCATCACAATGGTGACATCTTTATGATAAACACAGTATGCAGAAGAAGGTCTAATAAAAGAATAACAAATTATTACATGCAAAGGGCAATTTTACAAGATTAACGGGTATAATAAATTACTACTAGATCAGAATACCTTATTACCTTTTAAGGTATTTCACAGTGGAGACAAAGTGAACTGGCCTATAAAAACCCAGAGAATGTGGGAGAGAATAGCAAACTGCTTTTCCACATTTCTGAAAGAAAGTCACAATACTTGCCTTATAATATGGTGAGTTCAGCAAGTACTTATGCTAAAATAGGGTTATGCATGCAGTTCATGCTAAGATGTTTATTATGATTTTTCATATGGCTATTGTACCTTCAGTAACATTGCAATCTATATACTATTAACTTAAAAACTGGTAGGATTTTATTTCTAAAACAATTTCAATACATAAAATATTACATAGTAAATTCCAAGACTCACATTATTTTATAATAATTAGTAAATGTGTGTTTTTCAACAAGATAGTAGGAATTTTGTAGCAATGAATTGCTTCCTTTGATGATTTTCATCAGATGTTCAAGAAGTTAAAAGGAAAATGTTTCCAGATTTTCAAATTTACATTTCCCTTTTATTTTGAAAAAGTAACCAATGCTTCTTACTTTTTCTTGACTGTACTTATATTACAAAATGAGAAAAATTCTATTACTTGAACATTGGAGACATGACATTTGCAATATATAGAATTATTTTATTTTATTGAAAGAACTGTAGCTATTTAGACATTTCTAGTGGTGAGTCTAATCTTTTCCAAGAAATAAGAAACTTAAAAGAGAGGATAGAGGGGATGGAAGTGGGAGAAAAGGGGACAGAGGGAGTAGAGAGAAAGAAGAGAGAAAGAAGATAGGAGAGAAGGAAAGAGGGAGAGAGGGAAAGAGGGAGGAAATAAAGGAAGGAGAGAAGGAAGGAATGAAGGAAAGCCATGAGACTTTCCAAGTCTGATCACCTTCCCAAATATTTTGATACCTAGAGTTGAAAACTTGAGCTACCATTAAAATATTTTTAATGTTTATTTATTTTTGAGACAGAGAGAGACAGAGAGAGACAGAGCACAGAAGGGGAAGGGTCAGAGACACAGAATCTGAAGCAGGCTCCAGGCTCTGAGTTGTCAGCACAGAGCCCGACGAGGGGCTTGAACTCACAGACGTGAGATCATGACCTGAGCCGAAGTCGGACACTTAACGACTGAGCCACCCAGGCACCCCTAAGATATTTTTAAATAGCTGCTTTAAGTTATGATTCATTAGATATAAATAATGCAACCAAACTTCATTGGTGATTGCTTTGAGCTATTTGTTGCTGTTATGGGTGAGCCATTGGACTCAAGCTTGACCTAAGTAAACGTTACAGTAAAAAAAAAAAAATGCATTCACATTCCTTTTATCGTTTTTGCTACTGTTCATGAATACTTGAGATCAAGAGTGCAATATTTATCTCTTTTCTGCCATCTTTATAGCTCTTTCTATTGTGACTGCCATGCAATGGTAACTCACATGTAGGTGAAAGTCTAAAGAGTACAGTTTTTCAATAACATCACACTTCAAGTGCTTTCTAAAAGGATGGTCCTCATCAGATCAGAATAATCAATATTCCTTTTGACTAATCTTGAAGTCTCCTCAAGTTGAGTTTGCTAATACTGACAGTGTGGTTCTTGTAGGTGGAAGAGGGAAATGGTGGAGTTATTATTGATAACTACTGGGTATAGACTGGAGGAAAAATTGGGGAGTGAGGGATAAGGGAGGCATTGAAGTTCCTCCAGAACAATTTATGCATTATCCTCCTCACTGGGAAATACACAAAGAGAAGATGGAAGCTCAGTCAACTTGAATGTTTAATGAATACTATTAGATATCTGTGTGAGTCATTCACATTTTTTAAAATATGAATTGCTTTTTAAACTATCATGTAGAAAACATTTTATTTATTCTTTCTTTGATGCTATTCTATATTTATGCAGATCCAAGTTTCTGACCTATATCAGAATATTTATTGCATATCTGAATTTGTAACTGTGAGACAACCACTAATTAAACTTATATTTAACTATACCTTACCTCTGTCTTGCATATCTCTCCATGAGAGGGCTGTGGGCACAGTGGATAAAAGTGCATTCTATAAACTGTTCTGGAATTCTTTTTGAATACCAAGAATTTTGACTCTTTCTCTTTTTAATTTTGTGACTTGGATAAGTTCACCTTTGGGTATCTCAGTTTCCTCATCTGTGAAAATGAGAATAACAGGAGTTTATCTCAGGGGCTTTTGTGAAGATTAACAGCATTGATAACATTTAATTCACTTAAAACAGTGCCAGGTACTTAAACCTTGTATCTCAGTCTCAAGAAAAGGATTCTTATGAAAGCTGTTGTCTTGACTTCAAATTTAGCTTTTGTAAGCATTGATTTCAAAATGGGGATCATCCAGGATTAGGGATATTTTAGCTAATAAAGGTATTTCCATTTTTTATAAGAACAAGAAAAAGGCATATATACTCACAGTGGGATGCACTGATAAGATTTTCTTTTGTTCCTGTAGTTGTTGTTATTGTTGTAATACAATTCCATTTATTTTTTTTTTTGTTTGATAATGATCATTTTATTTATTTTTTTTTAATTAATTAATTAATTTATTTATTTAATATATGAAATTTACTGTCAAATTGGTTTCCATACAACACCCAGTGCTCATCCCAAAAGGTGCCCTCCTCAATACCCATCACCCACCCTGCCCTCCCTCCCACCCCCCATCAACCCTCAGTTTGTTCTCAGTTTTTAACAGTCTCTTATGCTTTGGCTCTCTCCCACTCTAACCTCTTTTTTTTTTTTTTTTTCCCTTCCCCTCCCCCATGTGTTTCTGTTACGTTTCTCAGGATCCACATAAGAGTGAAACCATATGGTATCTGTCTTTCTCTGTATGGCTTATTTCACTTAGCATCACACTCTCCAGTTCCATCCACGTTGCTACAAAAGGCCATATTTCATTCTTTCTCATTGCCACGTAGTATTCCATTGTGTATATAAACCACAATTTCTTTATCCATTCATCAGTTGATGGACATTTAGGCTCTTTCCATAATTTGGCTATTGTTGAGAGTGCTGCTATAAACATTGGGGTACAAGTGCCCCTATGCATCAGTACTCCTGTATCCCTTGGATAAATTCCTAGCAGTGCTATTGCTGGGTCATAGGGTAGGTCTATTTTTAATTTTTTGAGGAACCTCCACCCTGCTTTCCAGAGCGGCTGCACCAATTTGCATTCCCACCAACAGTGCAAGAGGGTTCCCGTCTCTCCACATCCTCTCCAGCATCTATAGTCTCCTGATTTCTTCATTTTGGCCACTCTGACTGGCGTGAGGTGGTATCTGAGTGTGGTTTTGATTTGTATTTCCCTGATGAGGAGCGACGTTGAACATCTTTTCATGTGCCTGTTGGCCATCCGGATGTCTTCTTTAGAGAAGTGTCTATTCATGTTTTCTGCCCATTTCTTCACTGGGTTATTTGTTTTTCGGGTGTGGAGTTTGATGAGCTCTTTATAGATTTTGGATACTAGCCCTTTGTCCGATGTGTCATTTGCAAATATCTTTTCCCATTCCGTTGGTTGCCTTTTAGTTTTGTTGGTTGTTTCCTTTGCTGTGCAGAAGCTTTTTATCTTCATAAGGTCCCAGTAATTCACTTTTGCTTTTAATTCCCTTGCCTTTGGGGATGTGCCGAGTAAGAGATTGCTACGGCTGAGGTCAGAGAGGTCTTTTCCTGCTTTCTCCTCTAAGGTTTTGATGGTTTCCTGTCTCACATTCAGGTCCTTTATCCATTTTGAGTTTATTTTTGTGAATGGTGTGAGAAAGTGGTCTAGTTTCAACCTTCTGCATGTTGCTGTCCAGTTCTCCCAGCACCATTTGTTAAAGAGACTGTCTTTTTTCCATTGGATGTTCTTTCCTGCTTTGTCAAAAATGAGTTGGCCATACGTTTGTGGGTCTAGTTCTGGGGTTTCTATTCGATTCCATTGGTCTATGTGTCTGTTTTTATGCCAATACCATGCTGTCTTGATGATGACAGCTTTGTAGTAGAGGCTAAAGTCTGGGATTGTGATGCCTCCTGCTTTGGTCTTCTTCTTCAAAATTACTTTGGCTATTCGGGGCCTTTTGTGGTTCCATATGAATTTTAGGATTGCTTGTTCTAGTTTCGAGAAGAATGCTGGTGCAATTTTGATTGGGATTGCATTGAATGTGTAGATAGCTTTGGGTAGTATTGACATTTTGACAATATTTATTCTTCCAATCCATGAGCAGGGAATGTCTTTCCATTTCTTTATATCTTCTTCAATTACCTGCATAAGCTTTCTATAGTTTTCAGCATACAGATCTTTTACATCTTTGGTTAGATTTATTCCTATGTATTTTATGCTTCTTGGTGCAATTGTGAATGGGATCAGTTTCTTTATTTGTCTTTCTGTTGCTTCATTGTTAGTGTATAAGAATGCAACTGATTTCTGTACATTGATTTTGTATCCTGCAACTTTGCTGAATTCATGTATCAGTTCTAGCAGACTTTTGGTGGAGTCTATCGGATTTTCCATGTATAATATCATGTCATCTGCAAAAAGCGAAAGCTTGACTTCATCTTTGCCAATTTTGATGCCTTTGATTTCCTTTTGTTGTCTGATTGCTGATGCTAGAACTTCCAGCACTATATTAAACAGCAGCGGTGAGAGTGGGCATCCCTGTCGTGTTCCTGATCTCAGGGAAAAAGCTCTCAGTTTTTCCCCATTGAGGATGATGTTAGCTGTGGGCTTTTCATAAATGGCTTTTATGATCTTTAAGTATGTTCCTTCTATCCCGACTTTCTCAAGGGTTTTTATTAAGAAAGGGTGCTGGATTTTGTCAAAGGCCTTTTCTGCATCGATTGACAGGATCATATGGTTCTTCTCTTTTTTTTTGTTAATGTGATGTATCACGTTGATCGATTTGCGAATGTTGAACCAGCCCTGCATCCCAGGAATGAATCCCACTTGATCATGGTGAATAATTCTTTTTATATGCTGTTGAATTCGATTTGCTAGTATCTTATTGAGAATTTTTGCATCCATATTCATCAGGGATATTGGCCTGTAGTTCTCTTTTTTTACTGGGTCTCTGTCTGGTTTAGGAATCAAAGTAATACTGGCTTCATAGAATGAGTCTGGAAGTTTTCCTTCCCTTTCTATTTCTTGGAATAGCTTGAGAAGGATAGGTATTATCTCTGCTTTAAACGTCTGGTAGAACTCCCCTGGGAAGCCATCTGGTCCTGGACTCTTATTTGTTGGGAGATTTTTGATAACCGATTCAATTTCTTCGCTGGTTATGGGTCTGTTCAAGCTTTCTATTTCCTCCTGATTGAGTTTTGGAAGAGTGTGGGTGTTTAGGAATTTGTCCATTTCTTCCAGGTTGTCCAATTTGTTGGCATATAATTTTTCATAGTATTCCCTGATAATTGTTTGTATCTCTGAGGGATTGGTTGTAATAATTCCATTTTCATTCATGATTTTATCTATTTGGGTCATCTCCCTTTTCTTTTTGAGAAGCCTGGCTAGAGGTTTGTCAATTTTGTTTATTTTTTCAAAAAACCAACTCTTGGTTTCGTTGATCTGCTCTACAGTTTTTTTAGATTCTATATTGTTTATTTCTGCTCTGATCTTTATTATTTCTCTTCTTCTGCTGGGTTTAGGCTGCCTTTGCTGTTCTGCCTCTATTTCCTTTAGGTGTGCTGTTAGATTTTGTATTTGGGATTTTTCTTGTTTCTTGAGATAGGCCTGGATTGCAATGTATTTTCCTCTCAGGACTGCCTTCGCTGCGTCCCAAAGCGTTTGGATTGTTGTATTTTCATTTTCGTTTGTTTCCATATATTTTTTAATTTCTTCTCTAATTGCCTGGTTGACCCACTCATTCGTTAGTAGGGTGTTCTTTAACCTCCATGCTTTTGGAGGTTTTCCAGACTTTTTCCTGTGGTTGATTTCAAGCTTCATAGCATTGTGGTCTGAAAGTATGCATGGTATAATTTCAATTCCTGTAAACTTATGAAGGGCTGTTTTGTGACCCAGTATATGATCTATCTTGGAGAATGTTCCATGTGCACTCGAGAAGAAAGTATATTCTGTTGCTTTGGGATGCAGAGTTCTAAATATATCTGTCAAGTCCATCTGATCCAATGTATCATTCAGGGCCCTTGTTTCTTTATTGACTGTGTGTCTAGATGATCTATCCATTTCTGTAAGTGGTGTGTTAAAGTCCTCTGCAATGACCACATTCTTATCAATAAGGTTGCTTATGTTTATGAGTAACTGTTTTATATATCTGGGGGCTCCGGTATTTGGCGCATAGACATTTATAATTGTTAGCTCTTCCTGATGGATAGACCCTGTACTTATTATATAATGCCCTTCTTCATCTCTTGTTACAGCCTTTAATTTAAAGTCTAGTTTGTCTGATATAAGTATGGCTACTCCAGCTTTCTTTTGGCTTCCAGTAGCATGATAAATAGTTCTCCATCCCCTCACTCTCAATCTAAAGGTGTCCTCAGATCTAAAATGAGTCTCTTGTAGACAGCAAATAGATGGGTCTTGTTTTTTTATCCATTCTGATACCCTATGTCTTTTGGTTGGCGCATTTAATCCATTTACATTCAGTGTTATTATAGAAAGATACGGGTTTAGAGTCATTGTGATGTCTGTATGTTTTATGCTTGTAGTGATGTCTCTGGTACTTTGTCTCACAGGATCCCCCTTAGGATCTCTTGTAGGGCTGGTTTCGTAGTGACAAATTCCTTCAGTTTTTGTTTGTTTGGGAAGACCTTTATCTCTCCTTCTATTCTAAATGACAGACTTGCTGGATAAAGGATTCTCGGCTGCATATTTTTTCTGTTTAGCACACTGAAGATATCGTGCCAAGCCTTTCTGGCCTGCCAAGTTTCAAAGGAGAGATCAGTCACGAGTCTTATAGGTCTCCCTTTATATGTGAGGGCATGTTTATCCCTTGCTGCTTTCAGAATTTTCTCTTTATCCTTGTATTTTGCCAGTTTCACTATGATATGTCGTGCAGAAGATCGATTCAAGTTACGTCTGAAGGGAGTTCTCTGTGCCTCTTGGATTTCAATGCCTTTTTCCTTCCCCAGTTCAGGGAAGTTCTCAGCTATAATTTCTTCAAGTACCCCTTCAGCACCTTTCCCTCTCTCTTCCTCCTCTGGAATACCAATTATGCGTATATTATTTCTTTTTAGTGTATCACTTAGTTCTCTAATTTTCCCCTCATACTCCTGGATTTTTTTATCTCTCTTTCTTTCAGCTTCCTCTTTCTCCATAACTTTATCTTCTAGTTCACCTATTCTCTCCTCTGCCTCTTCAATCCGAGCCGTCGTGGTTTCCATTTTGTTTTGCATTTCATTTAAAGCGTTTTTCAGCTCCTCGTGACTGTTCCTTAGTCCCTTGATCTCTGTGGCAAGAGATTCTCTGCTGTCCTGTATACTGTTTTCAAGCCCAGCGATTAATTTTATGACTATTATTCTAAATTCACTTTCTGTTATATTATTTAAATCCTTTTTGATCAGTTCATTAGCTGTTGTTATTTCCTGGAGATTCTTCTGAGGGGAATTCTTCCGTTTGGTCATTTTGGACAGTCCCTGGAGTGGTGAGGACCCGCAGGGCACTTCCCCCGTGCTGTGGTGTATAACTGGAGTTGGTGGGTGGGGCCGCAGTCCGACCTGATGTCTGCCCCCAGCCCACCGCTGGGGCCACAGTCAGACTGGTGTGTGCCTTCTCTTCCCCTCTCCTAGGGGCGGGATTCACTGTGGGGTGGTGTGGCCCGTCTGGTCTACTTGCACACTGCCAGGCTTGTGGTGCTGGGGAGCTGGCGTATTAGCTGGGGTGGGTAGGCAAGGTGCACAGGGGCGGGAGGGGCAGGCTTAGCTCGCTTCTCCTTAGGTGATCCACTTCAGGAGGGGCCCTGTGGCAGCGGGAGGGAGTCAGATCCGCTGCCGGAGGTTTGGCTCCGCAGAAGCACAGAGTTGGGTGTTTGCGCGGAGCGAGCAAGTTCCCTGGCAGGAACTGGTTCTCTTTGGGATTTTGGCTGGGGGATGGGCGGGGGAGATGGCGCTGGCGAGCGCCTTTGTTTCCCACCAAACTGAGCTCTGCCGTCCGGGGGCTCAGCAGCTCTCCCTCCCTTTGTCCTCCAGCCTTCCCGCTTTCTGAGCAGAGCTGTTAACTTCTGACCTCCCAGACGCTAAGTCGCGCTTGCTGTCGGAACACACTCCGTCCGGCTCCTCCGCTTTTGCCAGCCCGACTCGGGGGCTCCGCTTGGCCGGCGAGCCGCCCCTCCGCCCCGGCTCCCTCCCGCCAGTCCGTGGAGCGCGCACCGCCTCGCCGCCCTTCCTACCCTCTTCCGTGGGCCTCTCGTCTGCGCTTGGCTCCGGAGACTCCGTTCTGCTAATCCTCTGGCGGTTTTCTGGGTTCTTTAGGCAGGTGTAGGTGGAATCTAAGTGATCAGCAGGACGCGCGGTGAGCCCAGCGTCCTCCTATGCCGCCATCTTCCGGAACTCCCTACAATTCCATTTAAAAGCATGTTGATTAGCTCAGACTAATTAGGAATTATATTTGCATATAAAATGTACTCATTTTAACCATGTTGCAAGATAGGTGATGTTATCATCTCTATTTTATTAGTGGGGAAATTGGGAAAGAATACGGGGCTTTCTGTGGGTCACCTAACTTGTAAGTAGTGTCAAAGTTCTTGCTCTTTCCTCTAGCCTATTTGATAGCCCTTATCTATCTAAGTATAGTCCTAAGAAATAGTTCATTAGTTAATTTGTTAAAACAGCACTTATTGAGCACCTGCTATCTGCCAGACACTGTGCTACATTTCTGGTGGTGAAATAGTAAATAAGGCACTGTTAGAACTATTGAGAATCAAGGGTTCTAAGGGGGAAAACATGGACAAACAAGAAATTTGAGTGCATCATGATAAGAGTTGATATGGAAATATATAGGGGCATGATTGGAATGATTTCAGAAAGAGGCATTATGCATACAAAAATGTACAAAATACATATTCTGAGTATATGGCAAAAAGAAGGAATAAAAGAATAAAATTTTACAATGTTTTATTTTTTACTTTTTTTTAACTGAGATATTAATTGGACATAGTGATGTTAATGAATATATCATTATGATTTGAAAAAATTCATCAAAGTCTAACAGCCAATTAGAATATTTCATTGCCTGCTGGTCTAACACTTATTCACAAAGACTGGTTTTGATTGTGACTTGGAAACTAGATGACCATCCTAGCTACTAATCAATTAAATGCTGGATAGTTCTCTTCTTCTTAATTATCTATATCTCATTTAATAAAAATCTCACCCTTGTTTCTATTCATTTCTCGTTACATTCTTTTCCTAAACAATCTTATCGACATCCACACTGATGTCTCCCAAATCTATCTGCAGCCTTTCATTTCTCATGCCATCCATGGAGATATTTCTAAGTTTTGATTAATCTGATATCTCCATTGTATATTTTACCGACCAATGTAATTCTCTTACTTTCCCCATAAATTCCTTTTTCTATAGGCATAAAACTAGTTGGTGACACCATGAGTAGCCAAGTCCCTATCCAGCTGCCACTCGTTCTTACACTACCAGATTTCATCTAATTCTATAATGCTAGTCAGGGATTCGTTTTTATCTTAGATTGTACCAAAAACTATTGTTAGCAATAATACAGTGCTTTCTTCTCTCAGAATATTATCTAATACTTAATTTTCTCACACTTAAGTTAGCATTGGTTTTATCAATTATTTTTTTTTTTACTTACATTTAAAACAAAATATGAGGGGGCGCCTGGGTGGCTTGGTCGGTTAAGCGTCCGACTTTGGCTCAGGTCATGATCTCACAGTCCGTGAGTTCGAGCCCCGCGTCGGGCTCTGTGCTGACAGCTCAGAGCCTGGAGCCTGTTTCGGATTCTGTGTCTCCCTCTCTCTCCGCCCCTCCCCTGTTCATGCTCTGTCTCTCTCTGTCTCAAAAATAAATAAACGTTAAAAAAAATGTAAAAAAAATAAAACAAAATATGAGGAAACTAATTTGTTTAAGGTACTTCTAAAACCATTTAACCTTCAAAGTACCACTTTCTGAACTGCTTCAGAACTGAGAATTGTTAGTCTGTGTATTAACACTCAACTGAGTCATTGGTGCTGAATTCTTAAGCCAGCTTTTTAAAAATAATAAACTTTAGTTTTTAAGAGAAGTTTTGTGTTCACAACAAACTGAAGTGTTTCCCAGTCCCTACACATGCACAAACCCTCTCACTATTGGTATTCCACACCACAATGGTATGTTTATCACCATCTATGAACCTACACAGTTAATGTTAGGACTCAATGGATATTGACAAATGTAGATACATATTTTCATCAATATAGAGTCATACAGAGTATTTTCACTGCCCTAAAAGTCCTCTCTGCTCTACCTATTCATTCCTTTCTCCCTATTAACTTCTGGAACTCACGGATCTTTTTACTGTCTCCATTACTACCTTATGCAAAATGTCATATAGTTGGAATTATACTTATGTAGCCTTTTCAAACTGGCTTCTTTCAGTTAATAATATGCATTTTAGTTTCCTTTATGTCTTCTCGTGGCTTGATTGCTCCATCTTTTTTTAGCACTGAATAATATTCCAGTGTTGTTTCACAGTTTATCTTATCCATTCACCTCCTGAAGGACACCTTGATTGCTTCCAAATTTTGGCAATTATGAATAAAACTGCTATAAAGATTTGTGTACAGGGTTTTGTGTGAACATAAATTTTCAACTCAACTCTTTAGGAAAATACCAGAGAGGATTATTGGTGGATAGTATGATAAGAGTATATTTAGTTTTATAAGAAACTGTCAAACTGTCATACAAAGTGGCTGTACCATTTTGCATTTCTACCAGCAATGAATGAGAGAGTTCCTATTGTTCCACCTCTTTGCCAGCATTTGGTGTTTGAGTGTTTTGGATTTTGGCCATTCTACTGGATGTGTAGCAGAATCTCTTTGTTGTTTTAATTTGCAATTCCTTGATGATACTTGATGCTGAACATATTTTCATATGTCTATTTGCGATCTTTATATCTTCTTTGTGATTTTAGATCTCTTCTAATATGTGCATTCAATATTATGAGTTTCTCTTTATGAACTGCTTTGCTGAATCCTGTAAGTTTTGAAAGTTGTATTTTCATTTAGTTCAGAGTATTTATTAATTTTTTTTTTGAGATATTTCCTTTGACTCATGTTGTATTTAGAAGTTTGTTTTTGATCTGCAAGTAAGTATTTGGGAGATTTTTCCAAGCTATCTTTGCCTTATTGATTTCTAGTTTTATTCCATTGTGGTTGAGAGTACACATTGTATGATATCTACTTTTGAAAACTTGTTAAGGTGCATTTTTTTGGCTCAGAATGTGGTCTATCTTGGGGAATGTCCCACATGACCTTGAGAAGAATGTGTCTTGTGCTATTGTTGATGAAGTACTATATTGATGTCAATTATATGCAGTTGATTGGTGGTCCTGTTGAGTTCTTGAACCAGCTTTTCAATTATCAACTGAAGCTCAGAAATGGTGTTGAATATACCTGATCTACCAACCTACCAAGCAGCCATTTGATTCCTAGGGATTACATGAGTAGTTTGGTCTCTGAGAGTTCATTTCAAACCTCTGACACCTATTCATCACAAGTTATGGTGTTGGCAATTTTTATAGTTGAGTATGATCAGGCAATGATATCTGTTTGAAAACATTGTTTGCACTTCGACATGCCAACAGAGCCGACTAGGTATCATTTCCAGTGCAGCGCTGGGAATTGTCTAGTAGACTCTCTATAGATTATCTGATTATATGGAGGTGTGCTCATGTGTTTTTCTTTCTGTTATTTAGCCCATTACCCAACTCTGCTGAGGTAGATGTTAAGTAGTTTAAAAAGGTAAAAAGCAAGTGATTCTAATCCATATAAATAAAAATGCGTTTTGTCTGATAGAGATAAAATTTTTGACTAGTTGAAGAGATGAGCCTACTTATTACATTTTATTGTTTTATTATATATAAACCAATTTTGCATCTATTAGCAAATTTATTTCAGCATTCCAGATTGCATACACATATATGTTTTTTCTTCACATACTCCTCTGAACTGATTTTGTATCTTGCACTGGTTTCTTCATCAATTAAGGAATAAATAAATCTTAAATATGTTTTCTTTTTTAATGTTTATTTATTTTTCAGGGAGAGAGAGGAAGAGCATGAGTTGGGGAGGGGCAAAAAGAGTGGGGGATAGAGGATCTGAAGCTGGTTCTGTACTGACAGCAGAGAACCTGATGCAGGGCTTGAACTCATGAACCATGAGATCATGACCTGAGCCATGAGATCATGACCTGAGACGAAGTCAGACACTTAAACTGACTGAGCCATCCAGGCGCCCTGACATGTATTCATTTTAAACTTGCATGTAAGTCATGACATTATGTTTTTGAAAATTATATTTTCAATTAATTAAGTCATGATACCCACCTATGGACCTCAGTGATTATGAGACACCATCCATTATAAGATTTCAGAAATGTTAAAATATAAATTTATACATCTTAAAATTGATGAAATATGATAATCACCAAGTCATATTAATTCTTCTTTCAAATATCTCTTGAATATATCTTTCTCCTTTAGTTTCCACTACTTCTGTGTGAGTTTCTTTGTTTCTGCATTTTATGCATAACTTTCTGATGTATTTTTTTTTCCTTCAGCTTCCTTTCTCTCCAGTCCATCCTTAGCTATGCTGCCTAAGTAATGATTGTAAACCCAAATGTTTATGGTACACTGCTGTTTTCAAGCCCTGAAATGATTTACTTCTTGATATTATTTACTGGGGTCTTCACAATTTAAATCCTACATATCTTACTTCTAACTTCTGTAAATAGTTTCAGATTGTCAGATTTTCTCAGAGGTCATTCACTGATAGTATTAGTTTCTAGTCAGAGTTTCTTCATGACTCTACAATCTTATCAATTGTTTAATAACACTCTGCATGTTACATAGTTTTTCATCTATCTATTTGATTTGTATTTATTTATTTATGTTTATTATCTTTGAGGGAGAGAGAGACAGAGAGACAGAGAGCAACAGGGGAGGGGCAGAGAGAGAGGGAGACACAGAATCCGAAGCGGGTTCCAGGCTCTGAACTGTCAGCACAGAGCTGGATGCAGGGCTGGAACCCACAGACCGTGAGATCTTAACCTGAGATGAAGTCCGATGCTTAACCCACTGAACCACCCAGGCGCCGCTGATGTGTATTTATAAACGTAACTTTCTCATAGAAGCTTCTGTATGGTTCTCTTAAGCATTTCTGATTCGGTTATCCTTTGGACAAAGAATTTACTGAATTCCAGGTACTTAGTACCTCTTGAGCCTTATTAAAATTTAACATTCATGTTCAAAGATAGCAAATATATATACATATATATATATAAAATATTCTGAAAAAATATATATGTATATACATGTATATGTATATATGTATATACATGTATATGTATATATATTCTGAAGACAATTCCAAAATCAATTAAAATAATAGCTGAATCTGCTTCTTCTCATTCTATTTTGTACATCTAGGATATAAATTAAGAACATTAAAAAAGTTTTAATGGGGATGCCTGGGTGGCTAAGTCAGTTAAGTATCTGACTGGATTTCAGCTCAGGTCATGATCTCATGGTTTCGTGAGTTGGAGCCCCACAGTGGGCTCTGTGGACTGACCTCGAGGAGCCTGCTTGGGATTCTGACCCCCACTCTCTGCTCCTCCCCCACTCACGTTCTTTCTCTCTCTCTTAAAATAAATAAACTTTAAAAAAGTTTTAATGAACCACTATAAAAATAAATTGAGTTAGCACTTATTAGCATTTTTTTGAGCTTTACTTATAGCCTAATTTTAGATAGATATACATATTGACATAGATATAGATATAGATATAGATATAGATATAGACATAGATATACAGATAAGTGGTGTTTAAAGGTTAGCATATATACAAAACATTCCATTTAGGCACTTAGTCTTTAGTATTGGCAAAGAATGGAGTTTCTTGATATGAAAAGCATGTTTATTGTAGATAGCTGAGAAGCAAATTACAGAGAAGCTTTATTTGAATAAAAAATTTGTTTTTTGTATTTAAAAAATTTTCACTAGAAAAAAGTTGTATTAACAGAGCTCTTAATTGACAAGTTACTAGCTCCTGAGTTACTAAATTATTGAATTGGAAACACAGATTTCAGAAAAGGTGAGGAGGAGGGTCATTGTTTTTTCTAGAAATATGAAGAAATATTTTATTTGTATCCTGTAAAACATAGATATTTCATATCAGAATTTCATCTTGTAGATTTGACCTTTTTTTGAGCAGTTTATATAAGCAGGGGTGCTTATTTTTGTATATTTGACAGTTTTTACATATTTAACAAAAGTTTAGTTAAGCCAGTCCATGGATCTTCATACTTTTTCTATCTCTCATTTTTAGGTTGTATGTGTAAGAAGGATTGGCTACATTGATCATAAACCTTGCATTAATTATTTATTATTCATTTTTTAAAAAACACACTTTGTTTCTCCTTTTATAACTGGTTTCATCCTGCTCATAACCACTATTTATGCCCCGAGGAGAATGCAAACAACAGCAAACAAATAAACAACAACCAAGCTAGAAAACATCAAAGCCTAAGTTGTGCATTGAAAATAACTATTTCTTCTAGACTTAAAGGATCTCTTTCAGGTATCATTATCTCAGCCAATCATGAATTTCTACTTGGGCATTTTTGATTCTTACCTTCAATCTTCTCCTTCCCATTGGTCTGACAACTGTTGAAATATCATCTTGTTATAAGGAAGAGATGTCTAGTTCTTACGCTGATTTATTCTGTGGTTATTCTTAACTAGTTAGACCTCTGAAATTTTTTCCCCTAAAATATGACTAGATCCACCTGGTCTTTTGGACATGAGGCTGGCACACACTGCTAATGTCCACAGTCTCAGGTCCTAAGACTCCAATTTTTTCCCCACCTTCTCTTCTAAAATACAAATTTCTTTTCACTCTTTCTGTATCTCTCCTGGGGCTCATGGGACTCCCTAGATTGCCTGGATAAGTGTTTTCCATGGTGTAAAAGCAATTGGGAATAAATTTTCTCAACACAAATCAAGGCAGTCATACCAATTTATAATACTAGTTATTTATTTGGCAAATGACTAGTTACAAATTACTCTCTCATCAATCAGAGAGCAAGACAGACTAATGGATTTTGATGTAATAGTGTATGGTTAAGAAACTACCACTTGTAGAGTGTTGGCATAGTACCATAGAAAGATATTTGATAAAAAAAGAAAGATATTTGCAATTATCTAAAAAAAAAAGTAATTTACATGCTTCTGTCATTTCTATACAAATGTCTGGATATGGCTGCATATTCTTTTTTTCTTTAAATTTTTTAAATGTTTACTTATTTTTGAGAGAGAGACAGAGACAGAGCACGAACTGGGGAGGGGAAGAGAGAAAGGGAGACACAGAAGCCAAAGCAGGCTTTAGGCTCTGAGCTGTCAGCACAGAGCCTGATGGTGGGCTGGAACCCACAAACCATGAGACTGTGACCCGAGCTGAAGTCTGAGGCTTAACCTAATGAGGCATCCAGGTGCCCACTGGCTGGATATTCTTTAGTGACATTAACATATCATAAAACATATGCTATTGACTGAAGAAGCAGATATGGGAAACCAGCTGTCTTCTATCATGCCAGAAATTAAGGAAATCTAGAACACTGTAAATCAAAGCCATTCTTATTATGTTGTGAAATTTATTGGTGTTTCATGTTAACAATAAAATTTTGTTTGAACTTCTAGTATATAGTAAGTAGTAGATTTTGAATTTTTTATGTTTATGTATTGATTTCTTTATTTAAAACTTTTTTTAACATTTATTTACTTTTGAGAGACAGAGACAGAGCATGAGCAGGGGAGCAACAGAGAAAGAGAGAAGGAGACACAGAATCTGAAGCACACTGCAGGCTCTGAGCAAGCTGTCAGCACAGAGCCTGATGTGGGGCTCGATCCCACAAACTGCGAGATCACCACCTGAGCCAAAGTCAGATGCTCAACCGACTGAGCCACCCAGGCACCCAGATTGATTTCTGCATTTAGAGAGAGAGAGTGCCAGCACTCACGTGCAAGCGGGGAAGGAGCAGAGAGAGAGAGGAAGAGGGAGAATCCCAAGCAGGTAGCGCTCTGCCAGCACAGAGCCCAACATGGGCCCCAACTCTTGAAACATTGAAATCGTGACCTGACCCGAAACCAAGAGTCCAATGCTTAACCTAATGAGCCACCGAAGCACCCCTATGAATTTTTAGATTGAGCACTATTATGGGCTGAATTGTGTTTCCTCCCACTCCCCCCAATTTGTACTTTGGAGTCCTGAAACACAGTACCTCAGAATGTGACTATATTTGGAGAGTTTTAACAGGGTAATTAAAATAAAATAAGATTATCAAGGTGAGGCCCAATCCATTGTGACTGGTGTTTTTATGATAAAATGAGATTAGGACAGATCTATGCACAAAGGAAAGACCTTGTGAATACAGAGGGAGAAGATGTCTATCTACAAGCCAAAGAGAGAGGTCTGGAAGAAATCAACTCTGCTGACATCTTGATCTCAGATTTTAGCCCCCAGAATTGTGAGAAGTACAAACCTAATTAGACTAGTTATCCCATGTGTTCTTCAGACTTGAACCCAAGTATTGTTTCTTGTAGGAATATTTTTCCCTAATCCCAGTTAATCTATATGCTTACCTTATTTGCTATGGTGTCATTTCATATTGGGCTTCATTCATTCCTCTATCATATTGTTATCTCACTGGATTGAAAGTGATAATTCACTTAATTCTATTATTCTTTACCAAAATATCCTTGATGGATGGATCTATATCTTACCTAACTTTGCATTATCAATAACTTGTACCAGACCTAACAATATAAATAATAAATAAATACTGTTGTTTTTTTATAAGTACATATTTAAAAATCTTTATTTAATTTACTATTTTTTTTAAATTTACATCCAAGTTAGTTAGCATATAGTGCAACAATGATTTCAGGAGTGGATTCCTTAAAGCCTCTTACCCATTTTGCCCATACCCCCTCTCATAACCCCTCCACTAGTCCTCTGTTTCTTCTCTATATTTAAGAGTCTCCCATGTTTCTGTCCCCCTCCTTGTTTTTATATTAATTTTGCATCACTTCCCTTGTGTTTATCTGTTTTTTCTCTTAAAGTCCTCGTATGAGTGGTCATATGATATTTGTCTATCTCTGACTGACTAATTTCACTTAGCATAATACCTTCTAGTTCTATCTATATAGTTGTGAATGGCAAGATTTCTTTCTTTTTGATTGTTGAGTAATACTCCATTGTATATATACACCACAGCTTCTTATTCCATTCATCCATCAGTGGACATTTGGGCTCTTTCCATACTTTGGCTATTGTTGATAGTGCTGCTATAACATGGGGGTGCATGTGTCCCTTCGAAACAGCACACCTGTATCCCGTGGATAAATACCTAGTAGTGCAATTGCTGGGTCGTAGGGTAGTTCTATTTTTAGTGTTTTGAGGAACCTCTCCATGTTGTTTTCCAGAGAGGCTGCACCAGCTTGCATTCCCATCAGCAGTGCAAAAGAGATCCTCTCTCTCTGCATCCTCGCCAACATCTGTTGTTGCCTGTGTTGTTAATGTTAGCCATTCTGATAGGTGTAAGGTGGTATCTCATGTGGTTTTGATTTGTATTTCCCTGCTGATGAGTGATGTTGAGCTTTTTTTCATGTATCGGTTGGCCATCTGGATGTCTTCTTTGGAGAAGTGTCTATTCATGTCTTTTGCCCATTTCTTCACTGGATTATTCGTTTTTTGGGTGTTGAGCTTGATAAGTTCTTTATCGATTTTGGATACTAACCCTTTATCTGAAATGTCATTTGGAAATGTCTTCCCCCATTCTGTCAGTTGTGTTTTAGTTTTGCTTGTTTGTTTCCTTCACTGTGCAGAAGCTTTTTATTTTGATGAGGTCCCAGTAGTTCATTTTTGCTTTTGTTTCCCTTGCCTCCAGAGACGTGTTGAGTAAGAAGTTGCTGCGGCCAAGATCAAAGAGGTTTTTGCCTGCTTTCTCCTCGAGGATTTTGATGACTCTCTGTCTTACGTTTAGGTCTTTCATCCATTTTGAGTTTATTTTTGTGTATGGTGTAAGAAAGTGGTCCATGTTCATTCTTTTGCCTGTTGCTGTCCAGTTTTCCCAGCACCACTTGGTGAAGAGATTGTCTTTATTCCATTGAATATTCTTCCCTGTGTTGTCAAAGATTAGTTGACCATACATTTGTGGGTCCATTTCTGGGTTCTCTATCCTGTTCCATTGATCTGAGCGTCTGTTCTTGTGCCAGTACTATACTGTCTTGATGATTACAGGTTTGTAATACAGCTTGAGTCCAGCATTGTGATGCCTCCTGCTTTGGTTTTCTTTTTCAAGATTGCTTTGGCTATCTGGGGTCTTTTCTGGTTGCATACAAATTTTAGGGTTGTTTGTTCTAGCTCTGTGAAGAATGCTGGTGTTATTTTGATAGGGATTGTATTGAATATGTAGATTGCTTTGGGTAGTATTGGCATTGTAACATTATTTGTTCTTCCTATCCAGGAGCATGGAATATTTTCCATTTTTTGGTGTGTCTTCTTCAATTTCTTTCATAAGCTTTCTATAGTTTTCAGTGTATAGATTTTTCATCTCTTTGGTTAGATTTATTCCCAGGTATTTTATGGGTTTTGGTGTAATTGTAAATTGAATCAATTCCTTGATTTCTCTTTCTGTTGCTTCATTGTTTGTGTATAGGAATACAACTTTTCTGTGCATTGATTTTATATCCTGCAACTTTGCTGAATTTGTGGATTAGTTCTAGCAGTTTTTTGGTGTAATCTCTTGGGCTTTCCAAAGTATCATGTCATCTGTGAAGAGTGAAAGTTTGACCTCTTCCTGGCCAAAATGGATGCCTTTTATTTCTTTGTGTTGTCTGATGGTTGAGGCTAAGACTTCCAATACTATGTTGAATAACAGTGGTGAGAGGGATCATCCCTGTCTTGTTCCTGACCTTAGAGGGAAAGCTCTCAGTTTTTCCCCATTGAGGATGATATTAGCATTGGGTCTTTCATATATGGCTTTTGTGATCTTCAGGTATGATCCTTCTATCCCTACTTTCTTGAGGGTTTTATCAAGAAAGGATGTTGTATTTTGTCAAATGCTTTCTCTGCATCTATTGAGAGGATCATGTGATTCTTGTCCTTTCTTTTATTGATGTGTTGAATCACGTTAATTGTTTTGCAGATATTGAACAAGCCCTGCATCCCAGGTATAAATCCCACTTGGTCGTTGTGAATATATATTTTTTAATGTATTTTTGGATCCAGTTGGCTAATATCTTGTTGAGGATTTTTGCATCCATGTTCATCAGGGAAATTGGTCTATAGTTCTCCTTTTTAGTGGAGAACTCCTTTTAGCATCTCTGTCTGGTTTTGGGATCAAGGTAATGCTGGCTTCACAGAAAGAGTTTGGAAGTTTTCCTTCATTTCTCTTTTTTGGAACAGCTTCAAGAGAATAGGTGCTAACTCTTCCTTAAAAGTTTGGTAAAATTGCCCTGGAAAGCCATCTGGCCCTGGACTCTTGTTTTTTGGCAGATTTTTGATTACTAATTTGATTTCTTTCCTGATTATGGATCTGTTAAGATTTTCTATTTCTTCCTGTTTCAGTTTTGGTAGTTTATATATTTCTAGGAATTTTTCCATTTCTTCCAGATTGCCCATTTTATTGGCGTATAATTGATCATGATATTCTCTTATTATTGTTTTTATTTCTGTTGTGTTGGTTGTGATCTCTCCTCTTTCATTCTTGATTGTATTCATTTGGGTCCTTTCCTTTTTCTTTTTGATCAAAGTGGCTAGTGGTTTATCCCTTTTGTTAATTCTTTCAAAGAACCAGCTTCTGGTTTCATTGATCTGTTCTACTGGGGCTGTTTTTGGTTTCGATAGCATTAATTTCTGCTCTAATCTTTATTATTTCCTGTCTTCTGCTGGTTTGGGGATTTATTTGCTGTTCTTTTTCCGGGTCTTTTAGGCGTAAAGTTAGGTTGTGTATCTGAGATCTTTCTTCCTTCTTTAGGAAGGCTGGATTGCTACATACTTTCCTCTTATGACCACCTTTGCTGCATCCCAGAGGTTTTGGGTTGTGGTGTTATCATTTTCATTGGCTTCCATATACTTTTTAATTTCCTTTAACTGCTTGGTTAGCCCATTCATTCTGTAGTAGGGTGTTCTTCAGTCTCCAAGTATTTGTTACCTTTCCAAATTTTTTCTTGTGGTTGATTTCGAGTTTCATAACGTTGTGGTCTGAAAATATGCACGGTATGATCTCGATCTTTTTGTACTTACTTAGGGCTGATTTGTGTCCCAATATATGGTCTATTCTGAAGAACGTTCCATGTGCACTGGAGAATGTATATTCTGCTGCTTTAGGATGAAACGTTCTGAATATATCTGTGAAGTCCATCTGGTCCAATGTGTCATTCAAAGCCATTGTTCCCTTGTTGGTTTTCTGTTTAGATGATCTGTCTATTGCTGTAAGTGGGGGTTGAAGTCTCCTACTATTATGGTATTACTATCAATGTTTCTTTATGTTTGTGATTAATTGATTCATATAGTTGGGTGCTCCACTTTTGGCGCATAAATGTTTACAATTGTTAGGTCTTCTTGGTGAATACATCCCCTAATTATGATATAATGCCCTTCTTCATCTCTTGTTGCAGTCTTTATTTTAATGTCTAGATTGTGTGACATAAGTATGGCTACTCCAGCTTTCTTTTGTTAACCATTCACAGGATAGATGGTTCTCCATCCCCTTAATCTCAATCTGAAGGTGTTTTTAGGTCTAAAGTGGGTTTCTTGTAAACAGCATATAGATGGATCCTGTTTTTTTATCCATTCTGTTACCCTATGTCTTTTGATTGGAGCATTTCGTCCATTGACGTTCAGAGTGAGTACTGAGTTTATTGCCATTATGTTTCTTGTAGAGTTGGAGTTTCTGGTGATGGTCACTGGTCCTTTCTAGTCTTTGTTGCTTTTGGTCTTTTTTTTCGTCTTTTTTTCAAGTTCAAAATTACTTATATCCTTTAAGGGAAAATTAAAATTTGTGAATAGGATGTGCTATGTACTGGATGTTTATGTCCCTCCCCAAAATTCATATACTTGGGCCCGAATCCTCAGTGTGATGATATCTGTGGGACTTTGGGAAGTAGTTAGGTCTTGAAGTTGGAACCTTCATAAATAAGATTAGTGCCCTTCCAAAATGAGGTACAAGAGAGGTGATCTTTCTCTCTGCCATGTGAGGCTATGGTAAGAAGGTGTTCCAACATTCAGAAGTACGAGAACAAAATTGGTATTTTTTATTCTACCCAGTTTTTTTTTTTTAATAGCAGCCTAAGCTTAAGACAGGTTGGAAAGACAGAATGAAATCCTCTCATAAGATCTGAAGACACTCTCTATGTCCAACCCTTCCAACTGGATTGACTTGCAAATTTAGTCAATCAGTGGATTACGAATTTTCAAACAGTACATTGAGCATATGAAACCTTAGGATATAGATTTTTTTCTTCATAAAGAAAGAATAAACTTACTGAATCCCAGAAGTTCTTTTCTTTTACATTAATGTGGGATTTTTTATTTTTATTTTTTGGAAAACATAATCACATACATATATTGAGGTACATGATTTGAGAGCTATTTATGGTAGCGTCAACATGAATTTAAAGTTCATTTGAAGTTTTATATTATTTTGTGTTATTTCTTTCTTTTAGTTTTTTTTACATTTATTTATTTATTTTTGAGAGACAGAGCACAAGTGGGGAATGGGCAGAGAGAGAAGGAGATGCAGAATCCAAAGCAGGCTCCAGGCTCTGAGTTGTCAGCACAGAGATCGACACAGGGCTCGAACTCACAAACTGCGAGATCATCACCTGAGCCAAAGTCAGACACTCAACTGACTGAGCCACCCTGGCACCCCTGTGTTATTTCTTTTTTAAAAAAAAAATTTTAAGGTTTATTTATTATTGACAGACCGAGACAGACAGGGCATGAAAATGGGAGGGGCAGGGATAGGGGGAGACACAGAATCGGAAGCAGGCTTCAGGCTCTGAGGTGTCCGTGGAGAGCCTGACAGGGGGCTAGAACCCACAAACTGCGAAATCATGACCTGAACCGAAGTTGGACGCTTAATCAACTGAGCCACCCAGGCGCCCCTTCGTGTTATCTTAACTTTATATTTTTACCAGCTGTCAGCAAACATGAAAGTCCCTTTGGCACAAAGAAATATAAATATATACATGTATGGATGCGTTAATAGGTCCACTGTTGCAATGTAGTGACATTTCATTATACTGTCATTCTGGAAATCCCACAGATAAGGCGTGGCAAGCCCCAGTGTCTAGTACTTTGCTTACAAAAGAAAGAAGGTGGCTCAGAAATGTGCTATATCCCACTCTCTTTTTTCACTGGTGGACTTAAGTTTTTGTAAGAAAATTTTATAAAATATTCTAAAACTTATCAAATATCAAAAGAGATTTTTCAAAGTTAGTGGAATTGAAAGTTATCAGAACTACTTTCCAATTAAGTTTTCAGAGAATACTTAAGTGTAATATCTGTTATATGAACTGTCTAGTAGTAGTAGAATAGGTTCTAATGTTATAAACACCACAAGGATAGCTTGAATTTTGGCTCTTCATTCCTAATGAATGCTATTATATTTGAAAAGTTCTTAATTGCTGTGATCTTTAATTTTCTTGTCTGTCAAATAAAAATAATAATACCAGCCTTATAGTGTTATTTGTAGGATAAAGTAATGCATACAAAAATATCCAAGTAGTACGAAGTTTAAGAGTGGTGATAAATATAAATTGTTTTACCTTTTCTAGTGCTCATGGACAATAGAAGAGGAAGTGACCAAAATATTTTTTAACTCCTGAACTGAAGTAAAATAAAAGCAACTTTTTAACATAAGGAAAATAATGATATTGTCCATGAGCTCTAAGACAGTATATATAATCCATAATGAAGAGGACAAATAAATTAGAATACGGGGCGTATCATCCATAAATGAAGGTCCTGAAATCATTAAATTCTGAGAAGCTGGACATATTTCCTAAGGTGAGGATGGTTGTAGACGTAGGGGTAGGAAATAACAAGGAATACATTTGGGTCTGTAAATGGCTTCTTTGGACCTGTATGTCTATTTATCTAAAGAGAGAATATGGTCACCTTATCTGTTTCTTTCTTACAGTCTAATCTGTTTCACAGAGGAATAATGCATTTCTTTCTGTTTGGAAGGATAGTACTCAGCCCCGTCATTGTGTTAAGTAACTTAGTTCTTAAGAGCTGTGCTGTCCTTCACCTCTACAAGTGCCAAAGAGGGAGGAGAACAGGTGAAATCTTGTAGCATCCCTTTCTCAGATTGCATGCTCTCAGTTCTAGTTGCTCAGGCCTGCATTAGGGGACAGGAGTAATGATGTGATAAATAGAATAAAAGGACCATGAATAAGTGAAATAGCAAGAACAATGAGAGAAAACTTTTGTGATTGTGTCGTTATTTATAGAATGAAGACCTCTATTAGTTCTATCTGATACTTGCTCACTTAAGAGCACACAAGGGTAATTACGTATGTGACATCTTCAAAGGAGGCAAAACAGGTTTTAGACAGTGGTACAGTTATTCTTTTCTTCAAACTAGATGTCTTACTATTTATCTAGGGCTGAAACTGATGGCTATGGAGCTGTGTTTTTGAGCTGGAATACCAATATATTTTCAGTTTTACTGAATTTTATTTATATGGAGTAGGGTACTAATATCTTCCCATTTTTGGTTAAGTTGGTTCAACTATGATGCTATTTAGTAGGTATCTTCAGTATTATTACATTATAATTATTTTAATCACATTTAAAGCTTGAATATGGACTTTACCTACATTTTTTGTATTATGTATAATTGGTTATTTAGACTTTGGGATTCTTATTTGGTTTCAGTCATGAATGTCTACTTTGTAGATTAAACAGACTCCATTGACTATTTTCTATTTTGGGTTTGTAGTTAAATTTAAAATAGTATTAAATTGATGGTTACATTTGACTTTCTTTTACACTATTTTGAAATAAATTATTTAATTTTTGAATTCTGGGATTTTGAACATTTATTGTCATTTGTAATATAATTTCTATGAAATACTTGAATAAAAATGGCAAGAAAAGCAAACCAAAACCAAAACCAAACCAAACAAAGAGGATATGGGGCACAGATCACTATATCACTTTGAATTGAAAGGAATTCATTCTAACTCTATTAATCAAGTGCCTGGGTGGCTTAGTTGTTTAAGCAACTGGTTCTTGGTTTCAGCTCAGGTCATGGTCTCACCGTGGTGAGACTGAGCCCCATGTTGGGCTCCTCCCCAGCTCATGTGCATGCTCTTTCTTTCTCTCAAAATGAAAGGACATTAAAAAAATTTTCTGACTCTATTAAGAGATTTCTTTATGTTTATTCCCATCAATACAAATAAAATCTTTGTTATCTTTCAAATATTTTTATTGTCTATATATCTTTTTCATGTACATTTGGATCTATCTTTTCATGATCTACTGTAAAGTTTTTATTTCTTAAAAGTATAAGAATATAAAAAGTGAGAGACATTAAGCTTTTAGAAATAAGTTTCACAGGGACACCTGCGTAGCTTAGTCCATTAAGCATCCGACTTCAGCTCATGTCATGATCTCCTGATTTGTGAGTTCGAGCCCCGCATACATTTTCTGCTGTTAGCACGGAGCCTGCTTCATATCCTCTCTCTGGATCAGTCCTCCCCTTTCTCTGATTCCCCCCCTCTCTGCCTCTTCCCTGTTTGTGCGCACTCTCTCTGTCTCTCTCAAAAATAAATAAGCATTTTTTCAAAAAAAGAAGTTCACAAAGTTGGTGTATATCTTGAATTTTTGTTTGTTTTAGTTTATGTCTAAAGCTGTAACATCCAAACTCATATTGTCATGTGTTTGAATGACTGATCATTAGGTCATGTGAGCAGTGGCAACCTGTTAAAGCAGGTACTATAATTTACCACCAGACTGTAGTCCAAAGATCGTGGCTCAACATCCTAACCAAATTCTTTATTTTGGGTGATGTGGGGAAGGCTATATTTTATTCTCAACTATCTCATTTCCAAATGTAGATAATAATGATGTGTGGTCTATATCACATGTTAGATGTGAAAAAATTGTTCACAAGCATTTTGCAAACTTTAAAGCTCTGTGTAGATACTAGTAATTCTTAGCAATGGTTTGGCTAAATATCTTCTGTACACTGAACATCATTATCGTTGACAAAGCTGGTATCTAAATAAGAACTAGCCAATAGTCTGAACAAAGACTCATTATCAGAAATGATTTTTTTTCCATTTGAATCCACATGCAGCCAAAAATGTACCAAAAGCCTAAACATATAACAGGAGCTTCAACATATAATGGGATCACATTCTTTTTTTTTTTTTAATCACAGTTGAAGTTTCACTCTCTTTTCTAGGTTTCTTAGCTGATTCATCAAAAACATACTCATACAATCATTAATATACTCATCTTAAATTACATGCAATCAAAATATTTAGTCTATCAACATTATCTATACTATATCTCTATAAATAAGTCAAGATTTCTTTTGTGGTTGTTGTTGTTATAATAGTGACTAGTCAATCTTCACTATGACAGAGAATACTTCTTGACCCAATGTATCTAACTAGGTAGAGATAAATCTCCAATATCTCCCAAGATGCTCTGGGTGTGTAGGAAGTAATATTTGTGAAATAAGTTTAGATAGACTCTTGTGATAAAAAGCATTTTCTAAATATTAGAAGGATAATGAAAGTACAAGAAGTTACACTTCATTTCAAAACAATAGAACATTTCTTCAGTTAGGTAACTGTTTAGATATTTTGGCAAGCAGAAGGGAATATAGGAACAAAAGCCATTTTTTTAATGTTTATTCGTTTTTGAGAGACAGAGAGAGACAGAGCATGAGCTGAGGATGGGGGGGGGGAGAGAGAGAGAGAGAGAGAGAGAGAGAGAGAGAGAATCCAAAGCAGGCTTCAGGCTCTGAGCTGTCAGCAGGTTTTGAGCCCACAGACTGCGAGATCATGACCTGAGCTGAAGTTGGATGTTTAACTGACTGAGCCACCCAGGCACCCTGGAACATAAACCATTTTAAATCAAAGTTTCACCTAAGCATAAGTTGTATTTGAATCCTCATTACTGTCAATGAGTTTAATGAACACAAATACCAAACTGAGATAGGATGCATAATGAGGAACTTATTTTATAATTTGTGATACTGGCTTATACATACAGGAAAATATTAAAAAGTCATGAAACAAAACCTTAATTATATAATTGTTAAGTTGTCTCGATTAAAAGAGTAAAACACTATACGGAATTAAAATGGTAATCATGACCTTCTTTTGATGGGATTTTTCTTAATATTTTTACAGTCTTCATGCATATTTTAATCACATATTGTGTTTGTATGTTTATAGTCATTCAGAGATTTACTCATTTATAGTATTTATCCATATATGCTTTTCCTCCATCCACTAATGTGAAACCTTTGTATAACACTCAAAATTGTATTGAAGCAGGGGGGGTTTATATTTGTTTCTTACTAATGCAGTAGAAAACAAAATCTCATGGCTTTGTATCAATTATTTCTGTATTTCCAGTAGAGATATACTTATATTCTGAATTTCCAGTAGAGATATACTTATGTTAAATAAGATACTCTTTACTTTTATATTAGTTAGTCTAGGTCATAAGAGTTAAAAGGCTCAAGTTTGCCTAAAGAATGTCAATATTAGACGATTTGATAAGATTTGCACTATTGTGCGTAATACATTTCTCAGTATGTACACTATGCTATTGGAACAAAGCTCATGAGATATTTAGTAAATAAACAGACTGCATTAGTCAATTTCCCAATTATGTGTTTGTCTATAAAAAAAATTCTTTCTACAGGTGCTAAGCATTGGTTCTCTAGCCTGACATTTGATTTTCTTGTCATAAAGAAAGAAATGATTACAGTTGAGAGAATGCTTCTTTATAAGCACTCTTGTAAAGAAATGAGAGGTATGAAAATGCAGGAAGGAATATGTTCTGGAAATCCCAAGTGAGTCATTTTATTATTTTTCTGAAATTCAGCCAGCATTGCTGTGATAGGCTCAGTGCTTTCCTCCCATAAATAATGTCCTATTCATGATAAGCACCATGAATTTCTCTACATCAAGTGCTTCTTACTATATACAATAAAATGAACCCCTTTGCTTTCCATAATATTATTGTGTCACTGAAGGCAACTCTTTTTATTTTTTTAAGTTTATTTATTTTGAGAGACAGAGAGAGAGAGAGAGAGAGTGCGCAAGCGGGATAGAGGCAGAGAAAGGGGAGAGAGAACCGAGGCAGGTTCCACTCAGTCAGTGTGGAGCCTGATGTGGGGCTTGAACTCAAGAACCATGAGATCATGACCTGAGCTGAAACAAAGAGTTGGACACTTAACCACCTGAGTCACCCAGGTGCCCCTGAAAGGCAAGTCTTTTTATAACCATTTTAGGTATTTTCTTCATTTGAGGTTTGTTTTTTTTTTTTGTAAAATTTTGGCTACCATTATTGGGATTGTTTAATTTATCCCACATTGAAAGTAAGTCTTCCTGATTCTCTCACCATGTAATATAGCCAGTCAGGCCCAAAGAATTGTGGATGTTCACAACAAGAAGAAACTTGGGGGAACCTGAGGGCCAAAAATGTCTGAAGTTTGTGGAAACCCAAAGAATGAGACAATAATGTGGGTAGTATACAGAACTCTGGCCTAAAATGGGGTTAGAAGAAACTACACAAAAGCAAATGTCACCATTTCTCTATCATACGTAGCATAACTATCCCCTGTGTTTACAATTGCTTTTATATTTGGAAAAGGTAAATGGCAATATATACTCAGCATAATAGCTTTGTGGAATTGCATTTATGGTTGCAAACATGAGTAATGCAATTTGAGTTATAAAATGTTTTTAATGTTTCTTTCCATGATTTTGTGAATGAGTTAATACAGTGGTCAAATTTTCTGGTAACTATCTTTTGAATGCCACACACACACATACAAAAATGCAGTTATACTTTAATCAGATGAAAATACTAGGATTTGATAAAGTAAAATTAAATTTAAAGAATTTAAGTTTATTTATTTATTTTGAGACAAAGAGAACCAGTGGGGGACAGGCAGAGAGTAAAAGGGACAGAGGATCCTAAGTGG
This sequence comes from Neofelis nebulosa, assembly GCF_028018385.1. Taxonomy (NCBI): domain Eukaryota; kingdom Metazoa; phylum Chordata; class Mammalia; order Carnivora; family Felidae; genus Neofelis; species Neofelis nebulosa. Next base: position 27,058,521 of record NC_080795.1, on the reverse strand, counting down.
GCTCTGTGCTGACAGCAGTGAGGCCGATGAGGGACTCAAACACATGAACCATGAAATCATGACCTGAGCCGAAGTCTAACACTTAACCACCTGAGCCACCCAGATGCCCTAGTAAAATTAAATTTTCAAATGATTGTGTGTCTTGAAATTTTCATATAAAAATCCTTCCTTTAATAAATAGATTTTTCAGCTACCTTAAATCTTGCATATTCAATTTAGACTGTTGAGTCCTCATGAAAAAAATGTAACTTCTGACAAAGCAGAATTGGGACCAAAATACTTCAACCAGAAGTGTTATTTTTTTTTAAGTTTTTTTTTTTTCTTTTTTGAGAGAGAGAGAAAGAGAGAGTGCTAGTTCTAGGTTGGCAGGGGAGTGGGGGGGTGGTGGGCAGAGAGAAACTGAGAGAGAGAATCCCAAGCAGAGTCAGCACTGTTAGCACACAGAGCCTGATGTGGGGCTGGATCTCACTGACTGTGAGATTTGACCTGGGCTGAAATCAAGAGTCCAACACTTAACTGACTGAGCCACCAGGCACCCCTAGAAATATTTTTAAACACCTTTGTAAACTACTTTTCTCTCCCTCCCCACCTGTTTCTTCCTCCCAACTCAGTCATTTGACATATAGTATTGCTTAGGTATCTAAGATAATTGGCAGTGTTTCAACCACAGTGCCAGTGGAGATGATGGTCAAATGTTGCAGATTTTGATGAATAATGGAGATTTTTATTTCTTTCACTTTCAGAAATAAGTGTAGATAAGATTGTAGAGGCATTACAGAACTAAAAAAGAAACCTAACAGAAATTGATATTCAGCCAATGCAGTGTACAATGATATATGGACTTAGGTAGATTTAAATAAAGGATTCTAGGGGCACTTGGGTGGCCCAGTTGGTTAAGCGGCTGACTTTGACGCAGGTCATGATCTCATGGTTCATGAGTTTGAGCCCCAGATCCGGCTGTCCTGTCTGCACAGAGCCTGCTACGGATTCTGTCTCCCTCTCTCTCTGCAACTACCCTGATTGTGGTCTCAATCTCTCTCAAAAATAAATAAACATTAAAAAAATAAAGAATTCTAATTAACATTTGTTTTTTTTCTTTAAATATATATTTTTAGTGTTTTTCATTTTATTTTTTAGAGAAAGAGCTAGCACAAGTGAGGGAGAGGCAAAGAGAAAGAGGGGCAGGCAGAGGATCCCTGTGCTGACCTCTGAGAAGCGGATGCCCTGTTGCAGGGCTCAAACTCAGGAACTGTGAGATCATGACCAGAGCCAAAGTGGGCACTCAACCAACTGAGCCACCCAGGTGCCCCACATGTGTTTACATCTATTTGCTTGCATCTATAAGAAGTTAGTGAGCACTTTTTATTTATTTTTTTTATTTTTATTTTTTCAACGTTTTTTTTTTTTTATTTATTTTTGGGACAGAGAGAGACAGAGCATGAACGGGGGACGGGCAGAGAGAGAGGGAGACACAGAATCGGAAACAGGCTCCAGGCTCTGAGCCATCAGCCCAGAGCCTGACGCGGGGCTCGAACTCACGGACCGCGATATCGTGACCTGGTTGAAGTCGGACGCTTAACCGACTGCGCCACCCAGGCGCCCCAGTGAGCACTTTTTAGATAAGCATAACTCATACAATAAAAAAATTCAACAAAATTTTTTACTTATTTAAAAATATTTAAAAGAAATGATATTTAAATAAGTTAGATCCATACAGCTTTTACACGTGTAGAGCAGAAAATGTATCAGGCTAGAGCAAGGCTAAAAATGAGTATATAGGATTGACAGTAATACATGTGACAGATGTTGAGTCTACATCAGGGCTTCATTGATGGCTAGAAAAGAGAAGGTGGACTGAGAAATTTTTAGGAAAATGTTGGCATAACTTGGTGTTTAATTGAATGCAGAGGGTGCGAGTAATTAGGGGGCCTAACATTACTTCCAGGAGTATGACTCGGGCATTGGCAGTGTAATGGATATGCAGAGTATGCAGAAAGTCTTAAGGAGAAGAGCAGTAGGGACAGATCATGATTTTAACTGAGGGATGTTGACATTTTGGGTCAGAACTTCTTGAAGGTCTAACTGATAAGAAAACACACTCTGCAAACTGCTAATCTGTTGAGATATTATTCTTAAGAATATCTTAGCAAGCTTCAGAGATCATGGGAACTTTCTTTAAGGGACAAAGCTGCATTGATACTGTTGGAGTCATGTGGAAGTGAATACTATACACGATTTAAAGTCAAAAAATCATTTAAATTGTTCTTTGCCATTTTCCTGCATTGTGACTTCAGCAAATTGAATCCCTGAGTCTCTGTCACCTCACAGGATTATTGTGAGGACCAAGTGAGTGAACATGTCAAAATAGTTTCTAACATGTAGCAAATGTTAAATTGTGTTAGTCCTCACTTTCTTATTGAAAGGACTCTATTATTCTTCCAATAGTCTTGGCCATTCCTCTTCTCCTCTCTTTGTATTACCACCACTTAAGCCATTGTGAATAGTATCTTGGCCTCCTCTACCCATTTACATAATTTATTTACTCAACAATTGTGTTTAACAAGCCCTGTAGTAAATCAAAGGCTGCTTTATACACTGGGTATACGGCAGTGATGTTAATTCAATTATCTTCCATACTGACATAATAGTTACTGTTTTAAAATTCAGAATTAATTTTGTTACAGAATGGATAAAATACCTCTTCTGTCTTCATAGTGCCTACACATTAAGATCTAAATTCCCTAACCAAAAGTTTGAAGACTTTCATAAAATCTTCCTCCAGTCTTCCTGACTGACCTCATCTATAGCTCACCCTCAAATCTCCAGGTATCCTTCCCAAGCCCCCGGTGTTCTCTCCTCTAGTACACACTTTACCTCACAGACCTTATCTTCTATGAATATCATTTCTTCCCTTGCTATTTTATGTTTTTTTTTTTTGTATTTAAAATATCTGAGAAAAAAAATATCTGAGACTTCATCCTGGTATTAGACCATATTTGGTCTTCAAAATTTACTAGTTCTTTTTAGTGTTCCATAACTTCCACTTTTTACTGGCATGGTTATTTATTTTAGATGTATGTTCCCAGACCACTTTATGTGAGCTCTCATAGCACAATGTCGTCCCCTATAAAACTTAACAATACTGAGTTGCAGAGCTGAGCACATGCTTCCTGCTGGCAACCATCTCCCTAAGAGAGTAAGAGCTGAAGGCACAGAATTTATATCAAAATCACCAATTAATTAAGATACTTTTCCTCTCCAGAGAATGTATTATGCTAATGGATGTTTCTTCATTTGGAAATAACAATGGTGGGTGCATAAACATTAGCCCCTGTCCACAATGTTTGTTTGTTCAGTTGTAGGTATCTGTAGAAGAAGTGGAGATGTTTAGTAGGCACTCGGAAATGCTTGCCTGGACCTCAAAAGATATAAGACCTAAAGTAAAAGGTGCTAGTGAAAGAAAGAGAAAAAGGAACATTTAAGAGAACCCAAAGAGTGTAGCATCATAGCAGTTGAGGGAAATTTCAAACAGAGACATGATCAGGAGTACTAAATGCTAGGTAATTGACAAGGGATTTTGAGGATCAGGAAGACCTGGGCATGACAATAGTAGGGATTATTGGAGAAAAAGAAAGTGGCATTGCAAGAGAAAGAAGGAAAACAACATGGACCTAACATTGAAGGGAAACAGGAAAAGGTGTAAGGGTAGGAGGAGGGGGCAGGCAATAGCTGTGACAGAGAATGGAAGGGACAATCAGCTGGATTTAAATTTGAGGGTGATGGTTGTTAGGTAGACTTGAAGGCTTAGAGGTTTCCCTAGGTCACTTAAGAGATGATCCAATATACAAGTGTCATGCTCAGCAACTACTATGTAAGTGTACTGGGCTCCTTTTCTTTTTTCTTTTCTTCTTTTCTTTAATCCATTTTTATCTAATACAGAACAAAACAAAAGCCTGTATTTCTGAATTACCACAGCCTTTGCCCCTGAAAATCTCGATGCTCTGAAGAATTATGTAAGGCTTTAGTCAAACATCTGCTTTTTATTTATCTTTGTTTATTTAAGTCCCCACTTTATTATTTTATAAACAGTAGCACAGATAACGAAATTATGGATGGTTATTTTTGTTGGAGAAGAGTTAAACAGTGCTCAGAAAGAATATAAAATTTTAGCTGTCAGGAAAAGTTTCAAGTTCTCTTTTGAGAAAAGACTGGTTAATTTTCATTTACTTGCACAGAAAACCTGTTTTCTCCAATTTTTACTCATACATGATGGCAATAGAAAGAAGGTTGCTGAGGGCTTTGTGAGTATTTGATAGTGCAGATTTGGTGGAAGCAAAGTGGAGAGAACACTTCTGTGCTGAAATATATAGGGGCACTTAATACTGTAATGGGACTGTGCTTATATCTGGCAATGTTTAAAGGCTGATAGGGATACACTGGACTTTCCAGATAAAGGTAATTACACTACCATTTTAGGATTTTCAACATACATGCTTGGGGTTGTTAAGAAACAAAAATCAGCTGAGTAAATTTTAAAGATCTTATTGGCTTCATTCAATAATTCATGAATCAAGCAGCATCCAATATAGCAGAGAGAAAGGAGCTCCAAGGAACTGTACAAAATGAAAGACTTTTATAGGCAGAAGGGAATGGGAACAAGGAAGTTATACTAGACAAAAAGCATATTGGTTATGGCAAGGTCACTTCCCTTTAGGGGAATTCAGGGGTCTATCAGGCATCATATGACCTAACTAGTGCTAATCAGGGATTTCTGGTTGACTGGTTTAAGATTCCATTTTGGGGAAAGCCAAAACTGTAATTAGGTCTTGGTTTAGTGACTTAGCATAACCACCTCCATTTTGGTCCTGTTGTCTTGTTTTCAAGGGGGTACATTATTTTCCCAATTTCTATAGCTTCCACCAGGAAGGCTATTCTTTAATACCTGGTCACCAGCTGCATTACTAGTACTTTCAAGGAAGTGGACAAATGACCCAATTGACAAGTTTGGAATTAGTATGTGTGGCTCAGCTATTTGCTCCAAAATTTTTCTGGTAGCTCATCCATGTCATAAGTATTTACACGTGACACCACCATATTATCTGGCAAGCTTTCTCTTTCTGGGACTAAGTGAACACATCAGTTTAATTTTGAGGGTTCAGGATTAAAAAGACCATTGCTGCTGCACACAGGATATATTCTCAAATTTAGCTTTTTTTTTGTAATAAAGGTGGAATTCTGTTATTATCTACTGATAGGTTTGTCTCTGTTAATAAACTCAAAACTCAAATGGAGAAATATTTGTTGTCAGTTGAGGATTGAGAAGATCAATTAACATCCTTCACTAAACAAAGTCTTGATGATAAAGCAGACATTTGATATTTAAATGTATTTATAATGGTCCTCACACTGCGATTTCACAGTACTTTGCTCTATATCTCTACTATATAATTTATCTCAATTTTAAAATGGTTAACTTATTTATTTCTTATTCACCTCTATGCCTAGTTCTTAGTTCACTGACTGACACATAATACGTGCTTAATAATTCTTTGTAGAATGTATAAATAAATGGAACTCAAAAGATCTTTAAGGAATATCAATTCCATTCTGTTTTCTATAACTTGAACTTAAAAATAACCAAAAAAATTAAAAAAATAAAAATAACCAAATATGCAACCTGATATCTGACTAAAAATTATGACACAAAACATAACTCCCATGTGGGATTCTTCCATAACATTTATCATATTATAAAGGATAAAATGTCCCATATTTCATGATTGATTTGTTATTTTACAAGTATTAAGTATGAATCTGAATTTTAAAGAGTCATTTTAATTAGATATAATGATCATGAAGTAACAGATATAGAAAACCCATGCTATTAATCCCAATAATAGAAAAAAATGGCATTCAAATCAGAGGCAGCATGATGTAGATCTTAGCAAAATTATTATTATTGTTGTTGTTGCTATTACTCTTATAAATAAATGCTATCACCACATGTAATGAGATCTGTCATAATTTAGGGACTGATTCAGATTTAGAACTAAACATTAACCACAGTAATTATGGTAAAATGAAATGAAAAATAAAACCAAAACCTGCAATTATTTAAAAGCCAAATGGATACAAAGTATTGCATCCCTGGATTTAAAACCAGATAGTTTAAAACCTTCAAAGAAGTAAATGGCTTTTCAGTGAAAGCTGTGCACACATACCCATACATAGTTTTTGAATGATCAGAGCCTGTATTTTCACAAAGGAACTTGGGTGCTATGTAGTTAAAGTAAGGAAACTTGATCTGAAAATTATTAATGAAACTATAAAGGATTTTTCACATTATTCATATATGAAGTCATAAGGTCACCCAAGTCAGTTTTGAGGCTAATGTGTATGTTACAGTGTCTCAATCAGTTAATATTACATTTCAGGGTGCACAGTGCTGATGGATACTAAAACACACACTTTCCTAAGACCAGTGTGGGAAATGAGGGGGTTACCATTAATATGACCAAGAGTTATTGAAGTCATGAAGTTTCATTGCAAATATATTTTTGAGTGTAAAATGTATTAACTAATGTGGTCATTCACAATTCGCGTGGCTAGTATTTGCTCTTGATGACTTGATGAACATTTTAATAAAGCTATGTTGAATAAGCAAATGGAAAAATATTTATATGCCAAATCTATCACATCAGAGGCTTTTGCTTTAAGTTTTGGCATTGTTTAGATGGATTAACCTGTTTTACACAAGGTGATCTACCCTGAAATTTATAACCTCTACATATAATGCATACATTCTCAAACAATAACAAAGCACAAAATGACTCAACTGCATTGCTAACTTCTCCCAAATAGATGTATTCATCTTTGGGAAAGAAGGGTGAATATGATCAAGCATCCTATACAAAAGGAATGTCAAATACTATCCTCATAGACAACTGGCAAAGAGGTTATTTTTCCCCAAACAGTTCAAGCATCTATTACAGGTCATATTGTCAGATTCCAGTGAAAGATTGGACACTCCAAAACAAATTTGCAATACTAATTGGGTGAAGTACTTTATAAAATATAAAATTACATGGTAAAACAAAGGAGAAGAGTAGCATAGGCATTAAGAGCTATTGCAGAAGGTATATATTTACTTCCTACACTCTTAGCAAATCCATGCTTTTATTTTCTATGACATTTCATTGCCCACCTTACTGATATCAAAGCTCTCAGAGGCAGTAGGAGCTTATTAATAAAATGAATTTTTGTGAGTCTGTTTGGGCAGCTGGATTTGGAAAGTTTTTTTTTTTAAGGTTTTGAGGAAATGCAATCAGCCAGTTCAATACTGTGATATATTAGATCATTTATTTGTGGCAAGACATTTTCATAGGGCATTTTGTTTCCCATAATAAGAGCTTCAAATATTGTCTTCTTTTCCTTCGAAATTTAATTTTTGCTGGGAATGGACTAAATTATTTGAGATTAAAAAAATTCAAAGCTTCAGAAATCCCAAACTATTAATTATTTTTCAAAGTTACAACTATATTAAACATAAGGGAAGTATGGTTCAGTGTATCTTTTAGTAATATAGTTTTACAAAAATCAAATTCCTTTCTTCACAAGATTGTTTATGAGGTTTATGTTAAATCATAGGAAAGTACTTTTTTATCAATATATAATCCTGGTGAAAAGCACAACATATTTTCTGCACTGACCTAAGTTAAATAATAAATACATCTAACTTGCTCTGAAATACTTTACTTCTAGAAATCTATACTCTCCAACCACAAAAGTTTGAAAAATTCAGAATATAATTTGTTAAGGCCTAGTTCCTTGTAGGTATATTCTACCAATGATAGAGGTATAAATTTTCTACAACCCAGGCTTGTCTTTCTTAAGGACCTAGAAACCATCCTTTTGAAATATAAGCATAAAAAAATAGGACCGTTGCATCCTAGTTTCTGAGGGAGTAGGGCAAGGGCAACAATTACCAAACATTGACAAACCTACCCAGTACATTCCTCAACTATTTTTCCATTAGCTCACCCTACTGTTTAAGTATCCTCCCACTTAATGTTTCAACAGAGTTGAGTTTAATCTTTCTCTCCTATTTCTATAGTCTCTCTCCTCTATTGTAATAGTCTTGTCTAAATAAAGTCTTCCTTGCCTGTTTAACTGGTCCAGTGCAATTTTTCTTTTGCACACATACCTAGTCTTTGTGGCCTGGAATGAATGATGTAGGGCTTGATATATACTAGGAATAGTTAACCTGTTTTCATTCTTGCTTCCTGGGAAATAAATCACACACACTCAAACAAACAAACAAACCATAATTTAGCCACAGAATCACACCACGGATGTTGTTCGGTAACACTTTGTTACTATAGAACTTTAGTTTTGAATTAAATAAGAACTCAGGGAAGAGAAGTATAAACTCAGGCTTAAACAAATCTTACCCTATGGGTATCCAAGAAGGTATAAATCCTGAATTTAAAGAAAAGAAGAAAATTTACTTTATGTTATGTCTTGGGAAATAATGGGTTAGGGAATAATGTACTTATGAATGATGCTTTATTTGGACCTTGTGGCTTATGGGATGAGTTAAGTTTAATTGTGATGATATGGAAATTAAAAAAATAAAAGTACTCCTGCATCTTTTTACTCATGCTAGTATTATTTCTTCTTATCTTTTAATTCCCAAGATTGGATGGCAAACAGTATATTATGAATTTGGAATATAAAGGAAATAATCTGTAGAAAATAAAAATCTTCTATGGATTCTGATCCATCATTTCAACTTTTAGAGTAAATTTTTAGAGATTTATACTATGGATGTATTTACTCATGAGCACAAAGATACATGTCACAAATGCACATGGTAGAATTATTTATATTGTAAATGTAAAATAACTAATAAAGAACATTTACTTAAAATATGATAAATTTGTATAATAGAATGCTAAGCAGGCACCAAAAATAATGATATATATTGTACAGATAGTATGATTATAAATGCTGATATATTAAGTGCCAAGAGACAGAATGCATGCATGTATACACATATAAGTGTGTGCATGCATATGTTTTTACATATGTATGTGGGATATGCACATATGTGTGAAGATACATGGGAGATACACAAGGAAATGTTCACAGTGTAACTTCCAGGAAGTGGTTCTCAGAGTCAAAGAAGAGGAGTTAGAATTATGTTTCTTATTATAAATTCTACTGCGCTGTTTGATTTTTAAATCAAGTTTATATATGTTAATGATACTTATTAAATGCAATTGTTTATAAAAAGCAAATGCCCCTCCCATAAACTATTAAATGCAGAGGTGATAATTTTAGGAGCAAGATACGCTATTCTGCAATTATAGCATCTAGTGACATAGGGTGAACTATATCTCCTCTATAATTTTGATCAATAAAAGACATTCCCTTTACTTGTTAGAGGCTTTAAAAAGACAGAGATCCTTTGGTGTCCATGACAAATGAATCCCTAACAGGAAGCACATCTTGCATAATTTAAACTAAGGCCCTGGAATTCCACTTATATTGTAGGACACTTGTTCATATCTGGGCCATCAATACATGTCAAGTGTACAACTGACAACTGTATCTGGAATTCCAGAATTGAATAGCAAATATAGATATTCTATTGCCTGAAACTGCTGGAGGATAGCACTGTTTACACAGAGACACCAGAAATTAATCATTTAGATAAAACCAGTTAAATATTCACACCTTTGATTACTGTGTTTAAACATTCAGTATGGTTTAAGGCAATTAGCTTTGCACATTTGGGGGAAATGTGAAGTGTTGTGTCTTGGGAAGGGCAGTGTGGGCTTGTTAAAGAATCCATGACATATGAAGAGAGTTAACCTAAGTCGTATGCACTGAGCGTGAAATAGGAAATGCAGCGCTCAGAGCCACCCGTTAAGATCCTCTTATCTCCCTGCAGAAGGAAACTGAACTTTACGTGTTGCTGGTGCTAGTGAGGCAGCCTACTATGTTTATCACAAATGGGGGCTGGGAGTCTAGTTAAAAGGATTTTATACTCTTTTGGCTTCAGCACAAAACCAGCTGCAGAAATAACCACCCCCACCACCCCCATCACCAAACAGAATCTATTAAGCACCCACATCCACATGGATTCTATCAGAGCCAGGCTAATGGAAATCAACTCCAAATCCAGCCAGCACAAGGATAAATGAAAAAATTTTACCCTATATCCCTATGTTTCTTAGAATACCTTGATTTTTCAGGGTTATGAGACATTGTTCGTTCTTACATTTCATTTCAGAGACTGTAGCAGCTCTCAGGCTGAGGAATTAGATAGATGCTAAGCCATATGCAAAAACCATTGTTTATAAAGAGTTATTGACATTTCAAAGTCATGAGACAATTCACTCTTCTGAGTCCCTTAGCCAGGTTGGCTCACTTGAGATTATATTTAGTGAAAGCCACAAGAAGATTAAAATTTTCCTGTCATTTACCCTTACCCTTCACAAGGTCTTAATGGAAATATTTTATTCCTGATGGCAAACTCTTATTTCTCTTTGAACAATAAGTTTGGTTCGAGCTCATATTTATCTATTCTTTAAGCTGGTCATCCTCCTTTTCCAAAGCATCTTGGCCAGGAGCACACCCTCCAGAATAGTAGATTCCAGGTTTCAATGTCTATTGTCCTTCTACAATATGTTACCAATGAGTCGACACTACAATTAAAATAAGGCCAGTTAGATGTCTGCAGATGGAGGGTCTATTTATACTAAATTCTCTTGACAGCTGATGACATCATATGAGCCATTTCCAATGATTTGAATAATGAGGAGGTAGACCTGCCTCTGAATTCAAGTATCATTCCAGATGCAACTCTGACTTAGGAAATTCTGGAATATAGACTACAAACTACTCTTGCATATTTTAAAAAGAAAGGGAAAAAAGGACAAAGAAGGAAGCCTTCTTTTGATGTACTTTAATATATACCTAGGAATTATAACCCAGCTATGTAAGAATCCTCATGGAGAACACTGAATACTCTGAAGTGGTGGTTTTGACATTTAATGGCTGTATCTGGAATTGTATTTTTGAGAACTAAAGCTGTAATTCTGCTTAGCAAAAAATACAAAGTAGATAATTCAAAGTTTCTTTAATAGGGATGCCCTATGAGATGGGAAAGTGAAGTCAAATGAATCCTGTTTCTTTAATGCACTCAGATTTTCACAGATTAAAAATTAATCAAAACTTTAGAGAAACCAGAGTTTGATGAACTTGATACCTTAAGATAAATTGTTAGTTTTCAAAAAAAATCTTGCAATTTGTAAAAACAAAGTGCCAGGAATATTATCAGAGGTCCTAAAGATTTCAGAGCAGTGTTTTGGTGTCAGTAATCACAAAGAATTTTAATAAACTCCAGACCGTATTCTGAATTATGTAATTCATGTCTAAGTAGAACTAAGATTAAAAATGGAAGAGAAATATCAAGGAAAGAATTCAGTAGGAACCATACTGTATTTCCATTAGCAGAAGACTAGGAGATATCTCTGAAATTTCAATAACCTTGTAAAGAATGAGCAATCATTGTGATAATATATTTGATCTGTTCTCCCGGCTTTTAGCAGCTTTATTTGCCTAAAATTATCCTAATCCTTGAGGTCTTCTGTGTTGCACACAGAGAAAAGTTTGAGGAAAAACTTTGGCCATTTCTGCAGACATCCATGTACTTGGCTCTTCTATCAGCACTGGCTTTAACCTCAACCTAAACTTAAATTTCACTCTGGAACAATGAACTGCACTGGCACTAGGAATATGCTATTTACAGAAGAAAAAGATAAGGGATAAAGCCTTTTGATCTAGCCCTTTCCTTCCTGTTAGGATCAACTAACAGGATGACAACTGCTTATCTTAATGAGGACAACTGCTTATCTATTGTGACCATGAGGCTTGAAGGGTAAAGACATAATGCCAACTCTCCAGAGATGCCAAATGGAAGATTGGACAGGGCTAGACCTTTGATGATGTCTTTGAGCCACTGAATTAATCCTGGAACAACTGACCTCCAGACTTCTACTGATTTAAATTGAAATGGTTTAGACCATTGATACCGAGGTTTTCTGTTCCTTTTAATCAAAAGCATCCTTAATTTATATAAAGAATTTTCCACCTTAATTAGAATAACCCTTTACATGGCATATAAGATCTCTTATGACAGGCCCCTGATGACTACATTTCCCACCACTTTCCTTTATGCTCAAGGAAGCACTGCTTTTTTTCTGTCTCTTCTCAGAAATGTTATCTCAGTGTATATCAATATCTAGCCTTCCCCAGTCTGTCTAATTCATTGCATCATTGCCTTCTCATTGTTCTAGCTGGTCAAGTGTCAGTTTAAATGCCCTTTCTCAGAAAGACTTTCTCTGATCATTATAGCAAAGGAAATTACCCCCCTATTTTTTTTCTATTGCAGAAACATTTTGGTTTTTACTTCAAGGCACTTTTAATTTTTGTTATATATATCTGTTCCTTAATTATATCACCCTGCAATACAATCCCAGTAAAGGCAGGGTATCAAGTATATATTAATTACCTCTGATACCTGGCTCCAACCCAGGCGGTCTCTAGTACATGATAGGACCTTGATGGATACTTGTTGATTAAATAGATGCATAGGGCTACTGGTTGGTTCTTCAACCAGTAACATATGTATAGACAACACCAATTTAAATATTTTAGCCCCTTGGAAAATCAGACCTCAGGATAATGAGGACTGACTCTGATGCTTAAGTGAAGAAATTTAGTTCCTATTCCATAGTTTTCTTTCTGAAAATGAGCACTCATCAAATCAGTGAGGCCCTATCATGTTGGTGTTATATATTCTGATTTTCTTTGAGCATTCTCATGTATATCCATTACATCCACTATCAAGGAAGTTTGAGTCAATATGCTATTTCATTTTTTATTTAATTGTGTGCTAAACCAACGAGTATAATTTATTTTAGTAACATTGTTAAGAACTTCCCCTTTATTAATTTATATCTCACTTATGGAATCATATGGCATCTTTCCATTACCTCTTATTTAAAAATAAAGTTGCTACATTATAATAATGTGAAAACAAATCTTACATCAGAATTTTTAAAATGTGGTGTATGAAAAAATTATTCAGTTAATACCAGGAAAAAGAACAACTTAAAATGGAAGAGCAGAAATAATGACATTTTCCAGTTAGATTTCATTTAGGTATATCATTTAGAAATTAAATTTAGCTGCAGGTAAAGGAGACCTCAGTATAATAGCATAATGAGATTGGGGTTTTGTTTTTCCCATATAACAGAAAATTGTTTGCCTGTTGATATTGGCACAGGGGCTCATGTTAGGGACAGGATTCTAGGATTCCCTTGGCCTTTCCTTTATGGTGATTTTGTGGTCACAAGGTGGATGTTAAAGCTCTGGTCTTAACATCTGCATTCTAGTCAGGAACAAGGCTAAAGAAGTCACATTTATTGTGAAATTCTCAGGTGACCTCCACTTATATCTTATTGACCAGAACTGGATCTCACAACTGCACCTAGCTGCAAGGCTCATTAAAAATATATATTTTTGCTGGATGCTCCAGGAAATCACGTTTATATTAATTATGAAGAAAGGAATGGCTGCTTGGTGGATTATTTTGTGAAAGTAGTTATTTCAGATGAGTATGTGTGCCTAATGGTCACATTACTAGTGTCATCCTGAAACTTTGCCATATGATAGAGCATACACTTTAACAATGTACACCACAGGTCTCCTTCCTCCCATGGAATCACTGTGCAACGGCGAATGAAAATGTTTTCACTTTTATTTATGACCAAATAATATCCTTTTTCTGAAATGAAGTTTGATAATTTCTTACAGAAGCAAAACCAGGTCAGAATTTGTCATGTATACAAACTACATTGCAAGAGCAAGGAAGTGCTGTTAGCCAAAGCTAAGAACTAACACTTTACACAGTTCCTTATTCTTTTGCATGTGGATATTCGATGCCCCACAACTCTTTGTTGACAACACTGTTCTTTCCCCATTACATTATTTTAGCAACCTTATAGAAGATCAAGTGTCCTTAGATGTATGAATTTATACCTGAATTCTTAATTGTATTCCATTGATCTATATTTTTGTCTTTATGCCAGTAGTATGCATTACTGATTTTTGTTGCTTTTTAGTGAAATTTGAAATCATAAAGAGTTCTCCAACTTTCTTCTTCAGCAAGGTTTTTGGTTATTCTGGGACTCTTAAGTTTCTATAAGAATTTAGGGACCAGCTTGTCATTTTTTGCAGAAAACGCAATTGGAATTTTGATAGGAATTGTGCTGAATAGGTATATCAATTTGGGGAATATTGCCTTCTTAACAATTGCCTTCTTCCAATCCATGAACATATTTCCATTTATTTAGATGTTAATTTGTTTCAGTGATATTTTGGGTTTATTTCAGTGTGCAAATCTTATGTTTCTTTTGATACATTTATGAGGAATTTATTTTTGTGGTGCTATTATAAATAAAATTATGTTCTTAATTTCCTTTTTTAGGTTGTTTATTTCTAGTGTATAAAAATAGAACTATATTTCCTGTATTGATCTTGTATCCTACAAACCTGCTGAATTTGTTTACTAACCCTACTAGTATTTTTTTTTTTTTTGGTATTTTTAGTATGTTTCACTCAAAATAGTCCATAGTACACAATCGTGCCATTTGCAAGTGCCATTTTCAATCTGGGTGCCTTTTATTTCTTTGTCTTATCTAATTTCCCTGGCTAGAAACTTCAGTACAATGCTGAATAGTAGTGATCATCTTTGTCTTGTTCCTAATCTTATGGAAAGTGCCATTAAGTTTGGTGTTAGGTATGGGTTTTTTTTGTAGATGCCTTATATTAATTTGAAGACGTTCACATCTATTCCTAGTTTGTTGGATTTTTTTTCTATTATGAAAGAGTGTTGGATTGTGTTTAATTTTTTTCCACATCTATTGTGATGATCTGATCATTTATTTGGGTTTTGTCCTTTTTTCTAGTAACATGGTGTATGGACTGATTTTCATGCCTTGAATAAACTGTGCATTCCTAGAATAAATCCCACTTGGTCATGGTGTATAAATCCTTTTTATATATGGCTAGATACCGTTTGGTAGTATATTGTTGAGAATTTGTATATATGTATTCATAGGAAATAGTAGTCTCCAGTTTTCTTTCCTTTGATAACTTTGTCAGTATTACCAGGGTTATATTGGCTTCATAAAATGAGTTGAGAAATATTTCCTCTTTATTTTTTTAAGAAGATGTGAAGTATATATGTAAATTATTTTGAAGCATATGGTGGAATTTATCAGCGAAACCATCTGGACCTGGACTTTTCTTTGTTGGATTTTTTAAATTATTATTCTGTTTACTTGTTATAGGTCTATTCAGATTTTTTAAATTTCTTCTTGTGCCAGTTTCAGTAGTTGTACATTTTTAGGAATTTTTCATTTCATCTAAATGATGTAATATGTTAGCATACAGTTGTTCATAGCATTCAATTATACTCTGTTTATTTCTGTAAGGTCAGTAGTAATGTCTCTACTTTAATTCCTCATTTTTCTAGTTAAGATATTCTTTTTTTTTTCTTGATCAGTCTTGTAGAAATTTGAGTTAGTGGTATAAAGGTGAAATTCAAAAGCTCTCCCTCAGAAGAAAGCAAAAACAACTCATAACATGGTTAAGGTGAGTGATATGGAAGCAAAGGAAAATATATAAGATGTATAGTTAATTATTTGTTTTCTCAAAAATAAGATGACATAAAAAAGTATTGATCTTAAATATAGACAACAAACTTATCTGAGATAAAGAATAAGTGAAATTACAAATTTAAAGTGACCACTTATACCAGGCAAAATCAATGAAAAAAACAAATATATCAATAAATATTTATTGTATTTCCACCATATAATGAGTACTCATCTTGTGTATAAAAAATAAGCCAATCTACATCTCATTTATTCTTCCCAATAATCTTATGAAGTATGAATTATTTTTGCTTTGACAAAATTTTATTTTTCTATGAGAAAATAGATTATACATGGAATCTTAAAATAGGCAACTTATACAAACAGTCATTGGTTTCCAAGGGCTGAGGCATGAGGGAAATGGGGAGATGTTGGTCAAAGAGTACAAACTTCCAGTTATAAGATTTAGTAAGTTCTGGGACTCCAATAAGCATGATGACTATAGTTAAAAAAAAACAAAAGGAAAATATAAGTGTAGAGAGATTAAAGAACATTCACCATGGTCAGAAAGCTAATATGAAGCAGTGCCAGGATTTTAATCTATGAATGTCTTTCTCCATTACTCTTGCTTTACCAAATACAACATTCCACTTGTGATTCTTACCCAACATTTAAGTATTCGTATGCATAACCTTTTATTCATTTGGTCATGTATATGTGTATTGTGTGTATATATATATTTTTTATTAATGATCAAATGAATATGTATACATGTATATATGAATATATGTATATATATGAATATAAAGTGAATAATTCAATGAGTTGACAGGTTTTACTAGTAGTATATGACACTGATTTCTGATTACAGATAATAATGAACTTATATCAATTAGTATAAATGAAATTAGTAATTGCTTTCTTCCTTTTTTTTCTAACTTAGGATAATTGAAGAATTATCAATTGAAGATACATGTTTATGCTATTTTTCAAGGTAAAAAAGGAGAATACTACATCCAGTAAGAATATGTACTGCTTTCCACCTATTGGTTTATACAACTTACCCAATAATTGAGCACAGGCATATGAAAGTTTAGATGTCAGCTATAGCTTGGGGTGAAGGAGACAAACATTTCTTGTTAGGAAACCACAGACTCAGCAGCAGATGCCTTTTTCATCATTGGCCAATCCCTTTCCAAACATGTGTTTGCATTTTAATGAGAGTAGATATATAACTTCTCAGGAAAAGGCTACAGTAAAGTAGGGTCAAATAAGCAAAATGCTGTATGAGTTGCTGGAGAAATGTCTGGTGACAGGAATAGATAGTGATTGTTGATATGTGATCACTGTTTAAGAGGTGTTGTAGTCATGCTATAGGCCTTCAGCAGAGGTTGAAGAAAGCAGTATGATGTTGGAGCATCGCTTTTAAGAGTTCCTTCCTTCAAATGGCACCCCCCTCCCTTTTTAGTTGTGGATTTGAGTTGAATTGTGGAGTTGTTTCATTGTAAACGTCAAATTTGGGGCCAGAATGTATGGGTGTGATTAGGGATTCAGTCCTTCACAGCTGTATGACTTACCCTCTCTGTGCTTAATTGTCTCTTTTACTAAGGGCTGTTGTGGTGCTGAAATAAGTTCAACCATGTGAAGTTAGAATAGTGAGTGGTACGGATCAGGGTCTCAGTAATGTTAATGTTATTGCTACGATTATCCCAAAGCTAAATTTCTTTAACACTACTCGCCAACTAATCTCCAACAAGGTATTAGCTGTTTCAGTTAAGGTGTTTATACTTAAGGGTATTAAAATTTAATTAGGTGACTCCTGAAGGTTAGAAAACCTTCAAAGTCCACAGGACAGGACATCTAATTGTGGAATTTCAGACACTTTGTATGAGGCCCCAGGAGAGGAAGCGTGGCTATTGCAGCAGCGTGCAGTGCCTGGCACCCCTCAAATTACTGTGTGTGGGCAAATGTTTTCTCCATCTGTGTGTAATAGAGCCGCAGAACAAGGAATCAAGAGAGAAAACAAAACCTAAACTCAGGGGAGGAAGTAGACGCAGACTGAAGCAACAGCAGAGGGAGTGTTTCATGACAGTATGGCCGTCTTTTGGATACTCAAGCTGCTTAATGTAATGGAGTTGTGACATTCTTCCTATGCTGTTGAAATGGTCTTGATTTGTGGTTTCACATGGCTTCTATATGAGTCTACTTGAAAACATGGGAATGAGTGACTCCAGTCTGCTAAGTCTGTTTACAGAGCAGATGTTCAATGAAATTATCTACATGAGAGAATTGTGCATGGAAAAGATGAACCTCAGTGACCTTTGACTATCCTCCGGTAATTTTATATTTTAAGGAAGCTATAGTAACTCTTGTGAATATCAACCAAGCAAACAGTGAAACAATGAAAACAATTAAAGAATATGGTAAAACTTTTATTCCTCCCATGTCTATAATAAAAATTTTGTGTCTGAGCTGCATGCCGGCAAGTAGAAAAACTAAAAAGAATTCAGAAAGAAATCAGAAATCAAAAAGAAGGAAGGATGGAAGGAAGGAAGAAAAAAGGAAGGAAGAAAGGAAGAAAGGAAAAGAAAGAAAAAAGGAAAGAAAGAAAGAAGAAAATGGTGGAAAAACAAAACTTCTTGAAATAAAATACTATAATTAAAACATTAGCAGAATGGGGTGTTACTTCACTCTTCAGCTCTATATGGAGAGCATTCGCTTAACCTGACAAAATGACTAAGGTTGAGAGGATCAGGGAGGTGAAGTCTTGACTGCCGTTCTTTGGCCCTTGGATGGCAAAGGTTATGCTCTCTTCCTTTGAGTTATTTCCTGCCATTTTTCTCCTGATATATGAGCCATTTTGTTCAAGATACTTTTGGTAGGCTCTCTCTAAAAGGATTTCTAGTAACCTCCACTGGCTTGCTGTTTCTTCCTTGCTTCCTCCTGAGAAAACCCCTTCTTGATATCTGGAAAGAGACAAGCAGGGGTGCCCACCTCCAGCAGGGGTGATTGCTCGGCTGTTCTTAAAGTGTTTTCGAGAGGCCAGATTGAGCCTGCCGGTTGTTGTAAAGACTACCTGTGAAAGAGTGCTCCTAATTAGCTTACTGACTATTTGGAGAAAGCTCTCCTGGTTTCTCTGCGCCTGGTCGTTACTGAGTAAGCTACTGCTGAATGAAACAGATGTGTTCTTTATAATGATGAGGTCATTTTAACGCTTATTAATCTTGAAAGCGGGCTGTTTCTTATAGAACAAAGTTGGATTTGAGAGAGAGAGAGAGAGAGAGAGAGAGATGATGATGATGATGATGATGACTTAGAAAGAAAAAGAAAAGAAGCTTTTGTGTGTGTATGCCCACGTATTTTATTAAAACTTTTAGTGGCTGCTCCAAGAGCAAGGTGTCTGTGCCTTTAATCATTTCCATTTTAAAAACAGAGCCTTATATTTCCACATCTTCAGCTGTCCCAGAGGGCAGCTAGGCCAACTTTAACAACATTAATTTCTCTTTATGACAGGACTAGTGCTGCCCCAGGTCTTCAGAACTGCCTAAAATGTCTGGAAAAGTAGATAATGAAGAGGATATTAGAATTGTAAACAAGAACAATTTTGTAATAAAAACCATATATTTTCTCCATTGGACTTTGGGCTTAATACTGCAGCAGCAAAAGTGTCACGAGTCATAATTTGTTGATGACTACTGAGCATTAGTTACAGTCAGAGCGTGTGCATAAAGGGCAAGTCCTCCTGGCATCCCATTAAAGGAGATCTCGGATGGGTAATTGCAATTTCGTTGTTCTAATGTGTCTCTTTCAGTTGATTTTTCACTGTGCAACCTGATGAAAAGAACTTGTGTATGAAACTTACCAGGCTACTCACGGAGGCTTTTGCCCTTATGCAGAGGTATTCTGCACAAGTTTAAAGGATTTATTAATAGCGAATGTGAAAGGATCACCCTCCTAAAAGTCAAAGGAGACCCATGCCCAACCCTGGATTACCTTCAAAGGTTTAGGAAGGAGACTGATTGGAGCACTGAAAAAGGAAGCACCATCCCTCACTGCTCTGTGTTTCTCCAGGAGCACATCCTTGCTTCTGTCATCTGTTTGTCCTTCTTGATGACAGGGTTTATGAGTATGATACAGTGGACTAAGAAACTGTAGAGTAAGACACTAAGTGGACTAAGAAACTAAGATTTTCCCCAAGAAACAGTGTTCTTCCCTGTTTTTCTGCAAGGAATATGGGAGCAAAGTGTAAAACGTAAGCATTATTGGCTGTTAACATCATAAACGGCACTATCTTCCTAAGGTGCCCGGCAGCTGAGAAAGTTCATACTGTGCTTAACCTTTTGTCTTGGCCTCATCCTTTGTTGTCCTGATTCACTCAAGAAATCTGAACACATAATCCTAAAAGCATAACAATTTCCAGGAATATGGTTTTTGTTTGCATTTCATATCTGCTTTTATTATACTGAGTGGCCTGTGTTCTATAATCTGTTCCCTGAATTTAGTTTTGTAAGAGCAACACAGATGCACAAAGCCTCTCAATTTCTATTGAGATATTTTCCTATCAAAGGTAATAATGAAAATATTTATGTTTTCAATTAACCAAAACTTACTGCATATTCGTATGATTTTTCTTTTCAAAATTGGCAGTAGCATAAGAACATATGTTTTCAAAGACAGTTATTCTAGTGAAGTGTAGGTTAAGATACCAAATACTTTAATTTGAAGTGAAAAGAGAGGCCACATTGTGCTTTATGAAATCTTTTAAAATATTATGATCTTAAAAATAAGGCGGAAACCTTTCATCTGTATCTATTAGCACCGAATTCCCCTTTTCACAGCTAGGATGGGTGAGTAAACAGCTTCATCCCATAGTGTGATCAGTTAGGTGTGGGCGTCTTCCAGATGATCTGGGGTAGTGGGATCTCATCCCAAGACTGTGCTCACTCGGGCTTGATACAGACTAAAAGACAAAAATGAGCTCTCTTCCATTATTTAGGCACCTGTCCAGAGGTTGGGGGGAAAATTCCTTGTGTAGATTTAGCCTAAGAGAGCAGAGATAACCACCTTGCCTTCTGTGTCTAATAAGATGTGAAAGAGGGCAGAAATAATGAGTATTACATTGTATTTTTCATGTAAAAGCCGGAGAAACAAAACGTCCTGAACACTGGCAGTGATTCCAGTCATTTTCAAATGAAAAGGGCTATTTGTTTCCAAATTACAGCAGCCACTGGAATGCATACGTTTATGGCTCAGAAATCCTCATTTTGTGAAGTAAAATTACCTTTCAGTAATTTAGTCACTGCAGGCTTTCTCCTGCTGACTGGTCAGAAGCTATCAGATAGCTTGCAGCTGCGGGCTTCAGCCCGACCATTTTTTTTTTTCCTAGGACAGGCAGTTAGTTAGTAGAGCCATCAGTACGGCATCTGTCATCCTGCTAGGCCCAAATTGTTTTCTATGATGGATGTCACAGTCTGTATGATCAAAATAGAAGCCCTGCTGCTTTTAATTGCAAAATCGGAGTACTTGCACATTTGTTATTATGCCGAGGTTATTACCTCACACAAAATGAATTAACAGGTGAAAATAATTGATGAGAGGAGTCTAGGGATTTTTAGCCTCTTCAAAGAGACTTTGTAATTATGGCATAATGAATGTTCTGAGACATATCTGTGGGGGGCAGCATGAGACCACCAAAGATCTCTCCAGATTGATGACAAATTCTACTGATTTCTACTGTAATACTGCTTAAATTTACTTAGCAATTAGTTTAATAGGCCTACATGATTCATGATAACATACTGAGAATTTTTAAATAAGTTTGTTCCATCCATCTGTAAATTAAGCCACTTACCTGAGCTTTCTTCCCAAGGTGATGGAAAATGTGAACGAGTCAGACTTTCTGAAACAAAGGTGACAGGATAGGGGTTTGGGTTTCAGAAATACCTGACTAAATGCTGCTGGCATCTCAAATAATTTCCCTTCCCCTTTTCCAATAGCTTGTGAAAGAGCCTCACCAAATTTTGTCCAAATGCAGTTTTAAGAGTTCCCAGCACATAAAGACTCTGCATTTGTCCTGTGAAGTAAATCGTTTAAACATTTTGCAAGCTGAAGTAATTGCTCTTGGCTTTCTGACCACTCTTCCATTCAGACTTGGTTATATTTCAAATTCATTCAGCCCCTGAGTGCATCCAGAGTGATGGAGTCAGGCCATCTTTCCCCTTCCTTGTGACATCCTGAAACTGCACGGGGGGTATCTCTGTCACCATGAACTTACATGCAATGTCGCTTCAGAGCACAGAAGGCACTGTCCCTGTATTAACCAAGTGCAGCCAACAAGCTGGAATATTGCTTTTCATGTGTGCCTAAGTAGGTACAGAATAGTAGTTGTAAGATAGACAACCTAAAAGCTGCAAGGGTGGAAAATATTAGTAAGTGGCATAGGGGACCATTTAAAGGAAAGAAAAAAAAAAAGATCTATAACTGAACTAATCATGAGCATGCTTCTTTTTAAGAACTACATGTTATTCACATACTGTATGCATTCAGATCTCAAGGTAATTCTTTAATTAGCAAAAGCTCAAAATGAATTGTGAGTGCTATTTTGAGAAACATACATAAAGGAGATCTTGAGACTAAGACAGTTTTACTAAAAGTAAAGGAGAGAAAATGCCATGGAAAGCAGAATTGTAACTTTTGAGGAATGATAAACTCCATAATGGAGTCACGTGCATATAAACATCTATATTCCTTTTTTAAGTGACAGGGAGTTTTATCACAGATTCAAACTAGATTGATTAATCTATATATCCAAAGACATGCATTATTTACTATTGTTCTTGTTCCTTTTGTCACACACACACACACACACACACACACACACACACACACACGTTCCTGCCCCCGAAGGCAGCTTTTCTTTTTGAGGTAGTTTTTAATGACGGTTTGTTGTTATTCTTGTCCTGAGTTAAAATGAAATGCATATTTGAGGTGTGCAATCAATATTAAGGAATGCAATTGATATTGAGGGGACTCTTACATTGTGTATATGGCATAATACATGTATAATATAAAATGTGATATTATAGAGTATAGTATATATACACATATCATTCTTTGCAGATATACTGCCAGCATTTTGTAGTTAAGAGTATATAATATCAAAAGATCTCAATAACAGGAAGAAAAAATACAGGCCAGAAAACATAATAAATGCAAGGCAAGTAGTGGATTGCCCCACATGTGAAACGGACTGTGGTAACTCATATCAGGCTGCGTGTCACTTGCAGAGGCATTTTTCATAAACCACATGCCTGCATTTATCTTCAGTATAAACCCCAAGATGAATTCTCCAAAGACATTAACAATAGATAAATGCTTTTTAAACAAAATAGTCTATTTGAAAAATCTGTGACAAAGGAAGGAAGGTGTTAGACAATTGGACTTAAGTTGTGTCATAAACTATGGCACTGATTTGTGATGTTTACTTTATTGTGATCTTAACTTTAATTGAGAGAAGAATAACCTAAAATTCATAGGTTAATGCTGTAAAATCTTGTATCTGTTTCATTTAGATTATACTGGATGACTGTTGTGAAACACCAAGGAAAACACTCAAAAAACTCAAATTCTGAAACAAACAAACAAAATATGCAGGTAACAAAGCAAATTTCTAAAAAGAATTCGTGTTAATTCAGGTTGGATACAATTGTTGAAACTTGATTATTAGAGACAATTCAAAATCTTCATAACACCACCAAAAAGCAATAGATGACACAATTTAAATTTCACGGTAAGCTATCCAAACACAAATAGATGTGTTCTATACAGAAATGAAGAACAGAGGGACTGGGTGTGCTTTATGATAGCTTTGTGACAAATGACACATACATAGAGTGCAGTGTAACTGACTCTCAAGCAAATTCAGCTGCTTTTTTCTTGTCTCTTCTTTTTTCTGTATAATATGTACAGAAGTACAAATGTTTAGACGGCGTCTAGTGACTACAAACAAAGAGTATTCAATATAGTGTGTATGTTTACCAAAGAAATTGTGTTTTAGATGGGAAAATCTGATGTTCTTTTTAACGACTATAGAATGTGGAGTAGTTAGGATAGGGAAAAGGGTATTTGTTTTATTCATGGGCCATTGCAAAACTATCCTCGTGTGTCGTAGGGGATGGTGAGCTCATGGAGTCTGAATCACTGACTTACAAGACAGATCTATTTCCAGGAAAGGAAAAAGATTTTGTTGATAATGTAATGAGAATGCAAATAATTTCTTTGATGATGCTAGAATTTTGGTAGTATTAGTCTGCTGCTAGCATGCTATGAATTCTGTGTAATTAAATGGAATTGGATTGTGGACCTGGCTTTATGAAGACGGCACTGGTTTCTGAGTAATACCCTATTCAAACACCTCACTCTGATGTATTGCATTAATAGATCATCAGAAGCAGTTGTCAGTCCAATGATGTATTAGTGTAATACATGAGAACGAGACTCACTGATGATGTATTTAGTACTCACAAGATGGCAGTGTCCAAAGAAGAAATGGGCCCACTAAGGAAGCCATTATAATTATAGGATGAAGTCAGTTCAGCGTGCAGCACTTTACAAGCCTTCTCAGAAGGGTGCTGGGTTGGTGTATTGGTGCCGAACCTACTCTTAGGACACTCTCGCTGGCGCAATGAGAAGAGCATTGTTTTCCCAGTTCAAAATAATTTCCACTGGTGAACGGCAAGATAATATACATATGTCTGGTTACCATTCAATATTTTAGTGCATGTCAATGTCTGTGTTGGCAGAAAGCATTGTGTACTGTTAGTGCTGCCTTGTGTGGGGAAAAAATCTCTTAAGCAGGATTTTCTGGGATGATACTCAAATATATTATTATAACAGCAGTTTTCCAACTGAAAGTTTCTGCCAAAGGGGAAGCTTTTGCTAGTAAGTGTCTACATGCCACCAATCATGGGCACAGCTTCTGGCATTAGCTAGAGAGGCAGATATTTTAAGTAAAACATTAAACTTCGGTCTGACTGTCATACATTTTCTGCTAATAGAGCTTGCAACACCTACTATAAATGTAGATGAATTAGAGACTCCCAGTGACCTCTATCTACCTCCTGCTGTGCTTTTTCTAAAAGGGTAAAAGAGAGACTTTTAAATGTTTATAACATAGGGCTAAAAAGGCTTTTTTATGCAATGGAATCGCAGTTACTGTTCACCTTCTTACAGCAGCTGATTGCATCATAAATAAAACAGTAGGGATAGTCATCCCAGCTGTGGAATGAATGCATCCAGAGAGCAACCAGAAGGCATTGGTGAAGGATAGGGAGTTTCCTTCCCAGGATCTGGGCTGGTAAAGATTGGAGGTGTCATTGCAGTTTGGAGGGGAAGAAGTGGCGGGGGGGGGGGGGGGGGGGGGGGGGGGAAGCGGAGGAGGAAGCAGAGACGATAGTTGATACATGGCATTTCCTTCCCCGGAAATTTAGTAACTGAGGTATATGTTGAAGTTTCCTGACCCCCTCCCTATTCAGGAAGGGGAAGCTGAAGGGGAAAGGAAGGATTCACCACAGAGACGTCAAGATGCTGAGGCAGTGCTTGTCGCCATTTTCGTAGCCAGGCTGGCAGTGGCTTGCCCACACTATGGAAAACAACCAAGTGTAGAGCACGACACTAAATTTAGAGGGAAAACAGGCATAGGTGGCATTCTTTTTATTAAGTGGCATTTCTACTTTTGGATATATTATCACTTTTAAAATTTGAGGTAGAGAACTCACTTTGTGATTTATGACTTATAAATAGGAATTGTTTCAGTGGACTCCTTTAATTACCTCTGTTTGGTCTAAAGGCTTAGAAAAACGTTATGGAAACAAAGCATTGCGCACTTTAAGTTGACAAGAAAAATGATTTGGAAATGCTTAATATATCTAATCCTTTTTAAAGAATGATTGTTTTATGTAATGCCCATTAAAGTATGCATTCTCCTAAATGTCTCTTGATTTTCCAAACTATTAACCCCTAATACTCAGTTCTATATCAGACTCGTTAGTAACACTGCTGAACTGCCGAATGATCCTTTTATACTATGTAAGTTTTCTTAACATCTAGGAACTAAGGCTTGGGCTATAGACTTGAACCTAAGAATGCATAGACATCATGTAAATTTTTAAAAAATATTTTTGTGGGTCCCTAAGACACCAAAAGAGGTAAATCTTCAATATGAATTTCAGATTATTACACTATAGCTTGTCACCACCTATTTTCATGTGAGATAAAGATGATTTTTACATTAACTGAAGGCAGTTTTGTTATATATTTAAATACACACAGGTATTCTTACTTTTGCCAAAGATTTAGTTATTTGTCGGAGAGTTTCAAAATTCTTTTCATTAAAAATGTACATGGTTAATGCACTGAATATTTGTTGTAGACTTCCACATTATTAAGGAACGTGTATTATATGTTTGCACAAAGTTAAGCAACAGTGATGACAAAATTTAAAAGAAAACCCTGGGGATTTTCTTTGCTTTAAGTAGTAGAAACAACTTAGACACTACCCCAGACTCCTTTTCCCTGCCTTCTTTCCTCCCTCCTTCTCTCCTTTTCTTCCTTCCTTCCTTCCTTCCTTCCTTCCTTCCTTCCTTCCTTCCTTCCTTCCTTCCTTCCATTGATTAGATAGTAATAATGGAGGAGGAAGTTTAGAGAAACAGGAAGATACAGTAACACCTTCAAACTGTGATAACCAGGAAATAATTATTACCTAAAAATGTGTAATATTTCTAAAATACCACATAGTTGCAAGTGTATGTTAATGATATTTCCATATGATAAGATGTATTTTCTATATACAGGCCCAATAACAGTCCATAAGTAACAGGGATATAAATTAATTGTAAAATTAACAATAGGAAAATTCACCCTTGGAAAACACTAATGTTCTGAGGAATGCTTTTAATAGTAGACAAAAAAAAAAAAAAAAGAATGAGAATATGGGGATGCAAAAAAAAAAAAAGAAGAAGAAAGAAGATTAAACGCAGCCAGTTATGTGAAAAATGAAATGTTTGGGATTTTGAAGCTTTTATTCTAATAGTGTAAACATGCTCATTTTAAGTATATTTCCAGTATTTTAAATAGTATAAAAGAGAGCTACAAACATTTTATATAATTTAAATTGCAGTAAGCAAAAATAAGAACCAGAATCCTAACAGAAAAATGAATTCTGATCTTTCAAACATTGTGCTGTATTCAAAGACATCTAAGGTAGCATTAAATCTAAGCCTGTACCCGATACATGTTGCACCATCCAGGAAGTAAGACCAACCAAAAAAATCCAGAGTTCTTATAAACATTGCAGAAGGTAAACACTGATTGAAATCATTGCAAGTGGTTTGCAGTTTCCCAATAATTTATTTTAAAATATAAACAAATTCAATACACCATGCCATTTTTTTTTCTAGGAAAAAACTGTTTAATCACAGCAAGATCTACATTATTGGAGTAAAGATTAAATTGTTATCTAAACGTGAAGCCCAAGGAGTAAGTTGCCTTGTGCGCTTTGAGACAAAATTGAAAGCCTGGTTTAGTAAGACACAAATCTGCCATTTTCACCTGATACTAATGCAAAGAATTCTTCATCAATTAAGCCATTTTTCAAAGGTTTTGCTAAAATTCCAGCTAGCGTTCACACTGGCATTTTGATAGTGGCACTTCTTTGCTTAAATAGTTTTGACACCTAATTGTCTCCATAGACTTTTACTTATAAATCCATTCCCCTGAATCACTCTAGTTTGACAGCTGTAACTATGGTTTATCATGCAGTATGTGGCAATTCTGTGATGAGCATGAGTGTCTTAATTCTAGTTTCCTCCCCATACCTTATCTTCCACTGTTTCTGTGTTTTTCTTTTCTTTCCAATCTTTTTCTCCCTCTGCCTCCCTCTCTTTGTGTGTCTCTCTCTCCCTCTCCAATTTCTATGGGAAATAGTCTAGGTTACCCTCTTCTTTCAGCTACATAAATGTTGCCTTTTCGCTTGATGGAAATCGCCTCATCGCTTTTCTCCATCTTTTCAGGCTGTCTGATCGTCTCATTCTGGAAATGACTATTTCTTTTACTTTTTACATGAGGAGTTATTTTTCCTATTACTAGCCTTCACCTTCACAGATATAAAAACCTAATTGTGCACTGTAGTACAAATGAAATCCGAAATTATCAAGTGCAAAATTAGCATTAAAAAATCATAAGACAACAAACAATAGGGCTTTTATGTGATTTTTGTAATTGCATGGGACTAGTTACTCTGGCAATAATTGTTTGTGCTTCATTAACATGCAAAATGGTTTTATAGACTAACCCACACACAAAAGAAACCATTTTTGATGAGAACTGTGCTTTGTTTAATGTTAGACACCATTGTATTTGCTTTCCTAATATAACAGTTCTAATTAGTACCTAGCACTCATCCTGAGTTTTTCAGCTTGAACACTCTGAAGGTGACAATCGAGTCACAATTCCATGGCACTCTTTGTCAGTACCTGTCAAAATATAGCTAAGCCTTTAGGAGTTGTGATCTAAATACTGAGAAAAAAAAGTTAATAGTCCAGAAACAATATGTCTCTAGGTAATTTTAAAAAATAAAATTGCACATTAGCCGTTGCTTAAAAACATAATACCATTAATGCTATATTCAATTAAGTGCAGCCCTGACAAAACAAGATTTGTCCTAATAATTTCTCAGCATTGTTTTTTATCATCCAACCTTTATACATTTGCATGATTCATTTGATTTTACCTCCCTGGTGAGGTAGCACAGATAGATGAATATCAAAATTTTAAATCAGTTAATCTGTACTTGCACTCTCTTCAGAGGTGATTGGCTGTTTATCTTAAAAGCATGGAAAATATATTTTTTTAAACCATACTGAAGAAGTGACGCCATTAGACGAAGACTTTGTGAAACTAAGCATCAGGAAGAGTCCCGATTTGTTCTACCATGGAAAGCATGAGGTCCTCGTTGGGGGCCTGTCTCTAGTTAGGAGAGAATGCAGACTCTAAGACACGAAGACGATTTCCCAACTGTTGTTGAATCCCATGTCCTCATCCTCACAGAAATGATTGTAAGAGAAGACTACGTTTATTACCGATGCTGCCATTAATGGGTGCTGACCACCCAAAGCATACCAAACACAAGACCTGTTAATTTTGGGAAAAATGACACAAAAGGGAGACTGATTTAAATCTTTATCCTTGACTGGGCTTATAGGAAATACTTGATCAGGGGTGCCTGGGTGGCTTAGTCAGTTAAGGGTCCAACTTTAGCTCAGGTAATGATCTCGCGGTTCGTGAGTTTGAGCCCCACGTTGGCTCAGAGCCTGGAGCTTGCTTTGGATTCTGTGTCTTCCTCTCTCTCTGCCCCTCCCCTGTTCATGATGTCTCTCTCTCTCTCAAAAGAAATAAACATTTAAAAAAATTTAAGAAAAAGAAAGACGTTCTCCCAAACGAGCCATTTATTAATATGCATGCCATGGGTATATATTAGACAATCAGTCACCATCAAGCAAGGAGGGTCTTCTGTTTCCATTTTTGTAGTGACTAAATTTTGAGTCATGAAAGAATAGACCTAGATCCAATTCACAGAAGTCCCAGGTAATTCACTTTTAATTTGAGCAAGTATCTTATGTGTTTTGAAAAGCTCATTAGATCTAACTGTAGAATTCTGCATTTATTATGAGAAATTCAACTGAAACTTAGTCTAAGAAAATTTTATTTAGGATTCAGGTCCTTTTTCCCTTTCACCCACTGCATTACTTTTTCTTCAACCTAACTCACCCTATGCTGGATCCTTTAGATTTTCCAGAACCCTTAAATGCGAAGAATAACTACAGTGCTATCAGAAATATTCTAAAACAGATTAAAACTTGTGGTTGCTTTTCTTGGAATAAATCTATTCCAATCTATTTTTCGGTCACTAATAACATTCTCTTCTCTAATTTTGTATCCCAATTCCACCACATGGCAACATATTCAGAGTGGTTTTTTTTTTTTTTTATAACAAGGAGGAGGAATCATTGCTAACTTAGTCCTCCTGAATAGCCCACTGACAAATATAATGATATTCAAACACCCTTCTATTCTTCATTCCAGCAATATTCAGACCTCATCATCAGCTAAATCCAAGCAACGTGTGTGTTTGGGGAGGGAAGGTGGTTTGCAACTGGGCAAATAATCAAAGCAGAGGAATGAATACAACCATCTGTATGGAAATTGGTAAACTGCAAATTGGTCCCCTAACTGGGATTAGGGAGCATACATGTTTTCCCCAGCTCTGCTTCTTTCCCAGAATTTCACATACATCAATAACAATGGCTTTTACTTCCTTCAGCTGAAGATGGAGAGAGAGATGCTTTAAAGTTGTCACTGTCAGGAAGGGTTTGTCCTGCATAGTTATAAGCCCATTATTTAAAAAAAAAAAAAAAAAGCAAAATGAAGGCTTGTTTCCTACAGTGAATTTAACACTTTTCTCGCTCTGTATTATGGTGACAGTGCTGAAAAGTAGTATGAGGAAAAAAAAGAAAAAAAGGAAAAAAATGGGAATAGATTTTTAAAACTCAAAACCACAGTATTATATGATGAACATGTTGGGATATTTAAATACTAATACACCTTTTAAAAGCACAGCTAGAACCAAAGAATATTTGATAATCTTTCATTTTATTTTCCTGTTCATTTCTGTTTTTGCAGAAATCCTTTTTGGGGTCTCCTAGGAACCTAGTGTAACACAACTGGGTATAATATGAGCACTGATATTAGGATCCCTAAAATACAGTTGTTAAAAATGTATAAATTATAAAAAGATAAGCCAAAGAGAAGCAAAGAAAAGTAGATGATCTAGCCTAAGTGGTTAGTTCTAAAGTTTATTATAGACATAGCCTGAAATAGTTGTTTGTTTAGAATTCTAAAAAGCCCTACAACTTTTGATAAATTGCATACAATTGGGAAATAGCACAGAACAAAATCTGTAAGATTCTATATGAATGATTAGGATATTTTTGTCTATTAAAAATCTTATGTACATAAATATGCTTTTAGTTATTTCTCATTATAAAATGTGTACTCTCAACTTAAAAGAAAGCAGTGGATGCCAGGAAGAAAAAAAAATCCTTGAAAAAAATTTAAATTTGACTATTTCCCCCATCTTTTAAATATGAATATATGAGCAAGCTGATTGGAGACAGTATTATGTTGGCTTCAGATTTGGGGACAATATATTAATACTAATTGTAGTGGGTTGAGTGTTAACTTCTTAAAAAAGATATGTCCAAGTCCTAAAACCTGGTACCTGTGAATAGGACTTTATCTGGAAAAAAAAATGTCTACAGATGTAAATAAATGAAGGATCTCAAAATGAGATTATCCTGGATCAATTGAGTGGCCCCAAAATGAAATGGCAAGTGTCCATGAAAGAAGAGAACAAAGATGGAGACAGAAGAGAAGACCATGTGAAGCTGAAGGCAGAGATTGGATCAAGGCATCCTCATGGCAAGGAATGCCAAAGATTGCTAACAGTTACCAGAAGATAGGAGAGAGGGAAGGAACAAATTCTCCTTCAGCACTTTCCAGAAGAAACCAACCCTGCTGGCACCTTGATTTAGGACTTCTGGCCTCCAGAACTGTGAGAAAATAAATTTCTGTTGTTTTAAGTTATCAAGTTAGTGTTAATTTTTTGTGGCAGCCCTAGAAAATGAAGACACTAATTTTCATAATACTAACATTCAGGTACCACACATAGCTTTCCATGTGTAAATTAGAAACAGTCATTTTTCATCACTGTAAGTGTCACAGAAAGCAATAGACCAAATCCATAAATGAAAACAAAACTAACAAAGGAAATAACAACTTCAGCCTTACAATAAGTTATTTAGCATAAAGGAATAGAAAGCAACTGGACTTCAGACAATCCTCTCTGGGGCACCTAACTTCTGATTTTCCTGGTTCTTTTTTAAATAAATATTTAAAAAACTATTTTAGGTTCACAAGAAAGTAGAACAGAAGGTAAAAAGAATTCCCATAGGAGCCCCACCTCTTTCCCCTCCCTACATACATAGTCTGTCTACTAACATCTGCACCAGAGAGGTAGAATTCTTACAATATCCCATCAACATACATTGACACGTCATTGTCATTTAAAATCCAAAGTTTACTAGGATTCACTCTTGGTGTTGTACATTCAGTTGGTTCAGACAAATATACAATGACATGTGTCCGCCATTCAAGTATTATACAGAATAATTTTACTCCTTAAAAACCCTCTGTGTTCCACCTATTCATTTCTCACTGCCTCCCCAATCCCTGGCAACCACTGATATTTTTGCTGTTTTCATAGTTTTGCCTTTTCCATAATGTCATATAATTGGGATCACATAGTAGATAGCTTTTTCAGATTGGTTTCTTTCATTTGGCAATATTAATTTAAGTTTCCTCTATGTCTCTTCATGGCTTGATAGCTTATTTCTTTTTATCACTTGATAATATTCCATCATCTGGATGTACCATAGTTTATTTATCCATTCATTTACTGAAGAACATTTTGATTGCTTCCAAGTTTTGGTAATTATGAATAAAGCTTCTCTAAATATCTGTGTGTAGGTTTTTGTGTAGACATAAATTTTTAATTCATTTGGGTAAATACCAAGGAGGTGGAATTGCTGGATAGTATGGTGAGAATATCTTTAGTTTTGTAGAAATTATAAAAGTTTCTTCCAAAGTGACTACCATTTTGTAATCCCAAGAGCAATGAATTAAAGTTTCTTTTTTATCCACATCTCCTTGCCAGTATTTGGTGTCTTCAGTGTTTTGTATTTTGGTCATTCTAATAGATATGTCGTGAATTCTCATTTTGTTTTAATTTGCAATTACCTTGAGATACATGATGCTAAACATATTTTCATATGTTTACTTGGCCTCTGTGTATCTTTTTGGTGGGTATCTGTTTAGGTCTTTAGGTATGGTGAGAGTGGGCATCCTTGCCTTGTTCCCATAGTGGGAAAGTTCTTAGTTTCTTACCATTAATATAATGTTTCCTGCAGGTTTTTGGTAGATGATATTTCTCAAGTTAATGAAGTTCCACTCTGTTTTTACTTTTGAGATTTTGTATCGTGAATGGATGTTAGATTTGTCAAATGTTCTTTTTTTCTATTGATATAATCACATGAATTATCCTCGTTAGTATATTGATGTAATGGCTTGAATTAATTGAGTTTCAGATGTTGAACCAGCCTTATATATCAGAGGTAAGTTCCCTTGATTGTAGTGATAATTCTTTTTATACATTGTTGGACTCAATATACTAAGAATTTGTTGAGGACTTTTATATCTTGTGTTCATGAGAGATTTTGATTTGTAGTTTTCTTCTAGTGTCTTTGTCTCGTGTTGGTGTTGGGTAATGCTAATCTCATAGAATGAAGAAGTATTTCTTCTGTTTCAATTTCTGAAGGAAGTTGTAGATATTAGTATTTATTACTTAAATATTAGTAGATACCTTATTTTTAATCAGTAAAATGGAATTAAAAATAAAGGTAACATACAGAAATACAACAGAAATTTCAAATATTTTCTTCAGTAACAGTCTTTTTTATAGAAAATATCAGGATTTATATTCAGGGACTTCACAATGTGATTTATAGAAAAGGTGTTTTCCAGCTTTAGATGACAAATATCAATTGCAAAATTAAGTAAAATAAAAATGTATGATGTGTAATATATGCTGTGAGAAAGATAAATTTATCATAATTTTGAGTAATATTAAAAGAAAGTATTAATTTAAGCCCATTTTGAAAATTCCTTTTGGATATATTAAAAAAATAAATCTCTGGAAATATACTAGCTTTTTTAAAATAGGCTAATTTTTTTGTAACTGAAAATAACCAACAGTTTTGAACTCTCCATTATGAAAAATGATAAACTTTAAAAATTAGACACCATTCAAAGCTTACCAAGACTTTCATTAACCCTAGTTTTTGAGGCCTAGAACTGGATGTGATTTTCCAGTGCTTTACTGAAGCATTCCAAATTAGTTATCAGTAATAGGTTTGTTGTCAGCAATAGGCTTATTAGTTGTTTATTTATTAAAAGCAATAGTTCAGGAATACTAAAATAGTCTATAAGATACAATCTATTTTTTATAGGTCAATAAATATACCTAGTTTCATGGTGAGGGAAATTCCTAGCTAGAGTACAGACCAACTGACTTATGAATAACAAATGTCAGTGAGAAGAGTGACCATTTTCTAGCCATAGAACTCTAATATTTGTGTATATTTGAGAATTAGCAGCATGGAGATAGTCTTCTAATTTCTTTCTGAAATGAAATAGAAGGCCAAGCAGGTCTCTATTTATTTCCTCTCTGTATGTGATTCTAAGCCCTTGTATAGCTAAGTTCAGTTGGTCTTGGAATATTACATTAAGTTATCATTTTCAATATACCATTACTTACTTAATTGATTATACACACATACATGCATAGTACACTCCAGATACAGTGTAATGAAGTTCTAATTTAGTACTTGTACATATAGAACTTGCATTTGGGAGATGGATGCCAAAAAATATTTTGAAAAATATGTAATTTCAGGTAAGGATTATTTCCATGGGAAAATAAAGTTTGTTAAAGATGGAAATCCTTTACTAGTTTTAGTGGTGGGAACATTTTCCTCCAACTTATATAAAAACATCAAAGGGCAAATTCTCTGATAATGCAAAACTTGAATAAAAACCAGGGTAAAGTGTGGTTTTGGGACATGAATTTTCCTTGAGGTAGGGATGTCCAAGCAAAATGAATAGTATGAGCCTTGCATCAAAGTTACTTGGATTTTGCAAGGACAAGAAGAAGATTAGAAAGTTTGGTATGAGTGAGCATGGTATGAGATAAAGTCATACAGCCTCAAAGAGCATAAACAGCACATGCAAAACCATATAGACTATTGTAAAGAATCTGGATTGTGCTCTAAGGAGGCCAGGAACCTATTAACAGGCCAAAAGCAAGGTGCAGAATGATCTAATTTATGATTTGAGAGGCTATTTCTGACTTTTGGGCTTTAAAATTGACTCTGAGGAAAGAGAGGAAGGAAAAAGATCAGTTAGGAAGTGATTTCAATAATCTAGGTGTTAACTGAAGACAGTCTGACTAGGGTGGCAGGAGAGAGGACTAAGAATTGGCAGATTCAAGATGGATTTTGACATTAGAACTGACAGAATTTATTGGTGTCTATTGATGAATTAAAGGTAGAGCATTGATTGTAGAGGTGGAGCATTTCAAACAATCTCTTTAATTGAAAGAGATCAGTTAATGATAATTCCAAAGATTTTGATCATAGATACCAAAAATTCAAAGTTTTATTCCTTGCTGTGATGGAGCAAATTGTCAGAGGAGTAAGGCTGGATATGAAATCAAAAGTTTAGCTTTGGAGATATTAAACTTGAAATGTTGAATTGATTGTTTGGTATTCATGCATGAAGTTTAGGAAAAAGGTCCTGCCTGCACATATACATTTGAGAGTCACCAGTGTCCAGATGGAGTCTAAAACCTTGGGTCTGACTAAGTTGACCCAGTAAGCAAGTGACAGAAAATAGAAGTTGGAGGACTGGACAATGGAGATCTCATACGTTTATAGTTTTTTGACCAGGATGGAGCCAGGTTTTATGGAGCTTGAAACTTGACTATTTTGGTGATCATTTTTTGAGAAAAATCATAGGCAATTATAAATACAAAATTGAGGACAAAATTTTGAAAGGTGTTTATTAAGATCAGAAACACTAAGACTTAATTTTTGTTAACTTCATGTAAATCTGCTCTGGTTGGGGAGATAAATGATAAGCAGTGAAGCTGACTAAACAGTAGGAAGAATCTAAGACAAGGTGGTGAGAAAAGATCCACTGGTTAAAATTCTGATGACTGCACAAATAAGGTGAATACAAAAAATAGACCATTGGATTGGACAATATAGAGACATTGTTGAATTTGGCAAAGAATACTGTGGGTTGGTGGGCAGGGGAAATCAGATGAAAGTCAGTAATGAAGATGCTTTTCAGTATTTCACCATGACTCGTATGGCTTGAAGGTATATCTTTTGTATTGATAGGTGTAATAGCAATAGACCGTAATTAATTTTTCTTAGGCAGATTCATGAATAGCTCTTATTGTCTGTTGGAAAACAACCCTTAAAAAAAAAGAGACTACATTAAGATTAAAAAAAATCATCTGCTACTGAAAAATCCAAATGTTTTAATAATAATAAATTTGTGACAAGCAGAGCTTACTTAATCTTAGTATTTTTTCTGTTATTGTTATAAATTTTAAAAACCTTTCATATCTTACTATTGAATTACACTTTTTAAAACTAAGCCATTTGTTCCTCCCTATCTCTCCTTTATCCTCTATCAAAAAAAAATTTACTTTAGGGATGCCTGGGTGGCTCAGTTGGTTAAACGTCTTATTTCAGCTCAAATCATGATCTCAAGGTTGGTGGGTTGGAGCCCCACAATGGGCTCTGTGCTGACAGCTCAGAGCCTGGAACCTGGTTTGGATTCTGTGTCTCCCTCTCTCTGCCCTTCTCTCTCTCTCTCTCTCTCTCTCTCTCTCTCTCCCTCTCTCTCTCTCTCTCCCTCTCTCTCTCTCTCTCCCTCTCTCTCTCTCTCAAAAATAAACCTTAAAAATTTGTTAAAGAATAAAAAAAATTACTTTAATAAACTCTGATCTATTTTTTTAAGTTTATTTATTTATTTTGAGAGAGGGAGAGTATGCACCAGTGGAGGAGGGACAGAGAGAGAGGGAG
Source organism: Neofelis nebulosa (assembly GCF_028018385.1). Taxonomy (NCBI): domain Eukaryota; kingdom Metazoa; phylum Chordata; class Mammalia; order Carnivora; family Felidae; genus Neofelis; species Neofelis nebulosa. Next base: position 27,021,965 of record NC_080795.1, on the reverse strand, counting down.
AGAATCCCAAGAAGTTTCTGCAAAGCAGACCATGTTGTGGGGCTTGAACCCATGAACCATGAACTCATGACCTGAGCCAAAATCAAGAGTTGGCGCTTAACTGACCAAGTCACACAGTCTGGTCTATCTTTATTGCTTCCATAAACTTTTAGAGATATCATTTTTTTGCATTAATTTAAACAGAGTTTTTTGGAAGTTAGAAACAAAGTAGAAAGGCTAACCAGGTTTAAAATAGAAATAATAGTTTTTCACCGATAATTAAAAACTAGTAAGTTATAAATGTATGTAAAAGAGTATAGAGGGGATAAAATACTATACAGTAATATAAATTGACATTTTTTAAGAATTTCAAATATCTTAGTATATTGAATATTGCCAATGAAAAATTTTAAAAAGCTCTCTTACATAAATCACACTCTTTAATGCCAAAAATGTAAGTATGAAAACTGAATTATAAATTAACTCACAAATAAGAAGCAAAGTATGTTCACTGTAATGTTAAAAAATATTTCTCTTTTAGTTAGATAAGCTATACCTCAAAACAGATATAATACACTTAATTAACAAGGATTTTGACAGCTGATTGCTAGACAAATATTTTTTGAGATTGCCTATGGAATTTCAGAATTTTGTTAAACTATACTTACTTAAAGAAGAATATAAATTGTTGCAAGGATCCCCCCCCCCCAAACCAACAATCCATCTTAAAGCCTTTAATTCAGAAATTATAATGTTCCAGAGCATGATTTCTTTTGACTTGGAATTAGTTGAGGGATTGATGTGAGAATCATCATAAATAGAAAATGTGACAGGAACTGATCTTTGGGAGGTCCACAGAGTTTTGATGAAGAAGCCTGTGATGCTGCCCCAAAAGGGCATCATCCAGACTAAAGGTCTCTGGGTTTGGTCCTCTCTTTGATCTTTTGATCTCTACTCAGCATTTCAATGTCATTACCTAAGAGTAAGAAAGAAAGGTCATTTTTTTCCCCTTAAATTTTATAACCTTAAAACTTCAGTCTGTCTTCATTTCTCTCTTTTCTTTGTGGTATCAATTTATCTCACCTGGTCCATGGTAGTCCAGAATTATCACACTGGCAGTAATGTGTAGGCAAAGAATTCCAGGAGAACCAAGTCAGATAGTGTCTCATAGGCATTAAAATATTCATGGACTTTACAGCTCATTAGAACTTGGTTCTACTTCCAACTCAGTTTCTATTTAACTAGGTGACTGGATCAATTGCTTAGCCTTTCTTTAGTTTTAATACATGTAACATAGAATAACAATATCCTCTATTTATTTTATACTCATTCTGTATATTAATCCTCATCTCTAACAGATGTGTGCTTTGGGTTAACAAAGAAGCAGCTTGTGATTTTGGTAAGGGGAAAAAAAGCCAAAAACATTTATGTTTTCTTACATATGAGCCTATATGTAGGTGATTTTTATAGCAGCCACATAACTCTAGTCTCATGTTCAGTTTGCAAATAAATGTTACTGTATGAGTATCCTGTGGAATTGAAAATTTGCAAGTTACTCTAATGATCTAACCATAAAGTATGACTTTAACTCCCATGGTTTATTCCAAAAAAGGTCATGGGCCTCATTTGTTGTCTAATCTGGAGTACTGGAATAGGGGGACGAAAAGGCAGAAATGAAGAAACATGAATATTAAATGGAAGAACTATATCGATAAGGAAACAATAAGTTACACTCTACTGAGATGAAAGGGCTTAGAGACAGCTCTGAACTGTAACTATCTCATGAAATGAAAAGCCAAATGGAGTTTGTCTCACATAGGGAAGTAGACAAGTAGGTTAGAGAGGCTAGAGGTGTTCTGGATGAACACCATGTCCAAATTTTCTCCCAGCAAAGAAGACAAAATAGCACCAGTGGGCATATGACCAAGGTACTCAGCAAAACAAATAACACAATTCATGACTTACAACAGACTCTGATATTGCTTAGGTATGAATCTAATCTGGGCTCTTTTGGCAAAGGACTTTAGTAGTTTCTTCTGGATGACATCAAAACTTCATTAGCTTAAGAAACAATTTTTAAGAACTTGCTGTATTAAAAGGATGTCTTTGGAGAACTTTTATCATTTCTCATCTTCCTTGCTTTTGCTTTTTTGTTTTTATTGTGGTCTAGTTAACACAGAGTGTTATATTGGTTTTAGGTATATAATATAGTGATTCATCAGTTTCATATGTAACTGAGTGCTTATCAGTATAAGTGTACACTTAATCCTCCTCACCTATTTCCCAACACCCACCTACCTCCCCTCTGGCAACCATCAGTTTGTTCTCTATAGTGAAGAGTTTGTTGTTTGATTTGTCTCTTTTTTAACGTTCGTTCATTTGTTTGTTTTTTAATTTCCACATATAAGTGAAATCATATGGTATTTGTCTTTCTCTAATTTGTTTTGCTTAGCATTATACCCTCTAGATCCATTCATGTTGTTGCAAATGGCAAGATATTATTCTTTTTATAGCTATATTCACACACACACACACACACACACACACACACACACACCACTTCTTTTTTATCCATGGACATTTGGGTTGTTTCCATAATTTGGATATTATAAATAATGTTGCGATAAACATAAGGCTATATATATCCTTTTGATTTAGTGTTTTTTATTCTTTGGGTAAATACCCAGCAGTGTGATTACTGGATCACAGGGTAATTCTGTTTTTAATCTTTCTGAGGAACCTCCATACTGATTTCCATAGTGGCTGCACTAGTTTGCATTTCCTCCAATAGCATCTGAGGGTTCCTTTTCCTCCATATCCTCACCAACACTTGTTTTGTTGTTGTTGTTGTTGTTGTTTGTTTGTTTTGGCTTTTGATTTTTGCCATTCTGACAGGTGTGCAGTGATATCACACTGTGGCTTTGATTTGCATTTTCCTGACAGTGAGTGATTTTAAGCATCTTTTCATGTGTCTGTTGGCCATCTGTATGTCTTCTTTGGAGGAATGTCTGTTCATGTCTTGTGCCCATTTTTTAATTGGATCATTTGATTTTGGGGTTGAGTTGTGTAATTTCTTTATATATTTTGGATACTAAGCCTTTATCAGATATGCCATTTGCAAATATCTTCTCCCATTCAGTAGGTTATCTTAGTTTTGTTGATTGATTCCTTTGCTGTGCAGAGGCTTTTTATCTTGATGAAATCCCAATAGTTTCTTTTTGCTTTTGTTTCCCTTGCCTCAGGAGACATATTGAGAAAAATGTTATGGCTGATGTCAGAGAAATTACAGCATGCACTCTCTTGTAGGATTTTCATGGTCTCAGGTCTTATATTTATGTATTTAATCCATTTTCAGTTTATTTTTGTGTATGGTGTAAGAAATTGGTTTACTTTCATTCTTTTGAATGAAGCCGTCCAGTTTTCCCAGTACTATTTGTGGAAAACTGTGTTTTTCCCATTGCATGTTCTTGCCTCCTTTGTTGAAGATAATTGACCATATAATTGTGGGTTTGTCTGGGGGCTTTATATCCTGTTCTATTGATCTACCTGTCTATTTTTGTGCTAGTACCATACTATTTTGATTACTGTAGCTTTGTCATATAACTTGAAATCTGGAATTGTGATACCTCTACCTTTTTTTTTTTTTTCTTTTTCAAGATTGCTTTGGCTTTTCAGGGTCTTTTGTGGTTTCATACAAATTTTAATATTGTTTGTTCTAGTCTGGCGTAAAATGCTATTGGTATTTTGATAAAAATTGCATCAAATGTATATATTGTCTTGGATAGTATGGCCATTTTAGCAATATTTGTTCTTCCAATCCATGAGCATGGAATATATTTCCATTTGTTTGTCTTCAATTTCTTTCATCACTGTTTTATAGTTTTTAGAGTAAAGGGCTTTCATCTCCTTGGGTAAGTTTATTCCTGGGTATTTTATTATTTTTCTCAATTGTAAATGGGATTGTTTTCTAATTTCTCTTTCTGCTGCTTCATTATTAGTGTATACAAGTGCCATGGATTTCTGCACATTGACTTTGTATACAGTATTCATTTACCAATTCTAGTAGTTTTTTGGTGGAGTCTTTAGGATTTCCTATATATACTATCGTGTCATTTCAAATAGTGAAAGTTTTACTTCTTCCTTACCAATATGGATACTTTTTATTATTTTTCTTGTCTGATTGCTCTAAGATTTTCAGTACTATGTTGAATGAAAGTGGTGAGAGTAGACATTTTTGTCTTTTCCTGACCTTAGGAAAAAGCTCTCACTTTTTCACCATTGAGTATGATGTTAGCTGTGGGTTCTTCATATATGGTCTTTATTATGTTGAGATATGTTCCCTCTGAACCTACTTTGTTGAAGATTTTTAGCATGTATATACATTATGCTTTGTCAAATGATTTTTTTTTTTGGTATCTGTTGAAATGATCATATGGTTTGTATCTTTTCTTTTATTGATGTGATGTTGATTAATTTGTGAATATTGAATTGCTTTACATTCCAGGAATAAGTTATTTTTTAAATGCGTTTTGGATTTAGTTTGCTAATATTTTGTTGAGGTTTTTTGCACTTATGTTCATCAGAGATATGGGCCTGTAGTTCTCTTTTTTTGTAGTGTCTTTATCTGGTTTTGGTATCAGGGCTCAATATTCACAAATCAATCAATGTGATACACCTCATTAATAAAAGAAAGTTAAGAACCATATGATCATTTCAATAGATGCAGGAAAAAAACACCGGACAAAGTACAACATGGCACCTGCCAGCTCCTTTGTTTCCTGGCTCTCCCAGAGCTGAGCCTACTAATTTTTAAAATTCCAGGTTTTAAGTCCCACTGGTTGTAAGAACTCACCAAATTTGGTTCCTCTGGTTTTCAAAGTCAGTGTTATGGGGATTCATCGGCTCCCCAATGTAATAGTCTGTTTCTCTCCCCACTCTGTGCCTTCAATGTCCTTCCCTCCTGCCAATAGTCCTTTGTTCTGTTTAGGTCCCCACTGAGCCTCAGACCTTCCTACCCTCTTCAATTTGACCTCCTCTGTACATTTAGTTGTGGAGTTTGTTCTGCCAGTTTTGGGGTCATTTTCTGGGTTATTTACATGGTTATGAGTGTAATCTAGTTGTATCTATGAGATGAGGGGAACTCAGGGTCCTCCTACTCCTCCATCTTCAACACTGCTTGTGTTTTAAATATTTTTTTAAGTTTACTTATTTTGAGAGAAAGAGAAAGAGCGAGTGGGGGAAGGGCAGAGAGAAGAGAGGGGGGGGGCGGGAGATAAAGAGAATCCCAAGCAGGCTGCACACTGTCAACATGGATCCCAAGCACGGCTAGAACTCATAAGCCATGAAATCACAACCTAAGCCAAAATCAAGAGTTGGACGCTTAACCAACTGAGCCACCCAGGCGCCCAACCTTGCTATGTTTTATATCCCAAAAGTTTGAATTACTTTCTGATTCCCAGAAAATTCTTTATTATATAAAGTTTCATTATCCTGCATTTCTCTCTGAAATATTTCAGCTTAACATTAGTATGTCAGCTAAAAGACTATTCTGTGCAGAAGCCTCTCCTGACTTCAGCAGGCTGGCTAAATCTCCCAACCCCTTGCACTCACTCAACATTATACACATCTCTGGGAGTCCTCAACTTTATTATATCATAAATGTTTGGATATTTATTTCCAGTAGAATTTAAGCCTGTGTGGGCAGACCCATATTCTCCATTGCTCCTCTCTTCTTTTCAATCCATAGACCTAGCACTGTGCCTGACAGTTAATTTTGTCAAATGATGAAGAAACCAGGGAGATGGCTGCCAGTGCAGGACTAGAGGCAAATTGTGAAACCAAATAGACATTCAATTCCATATAGGACATTTCAGGGCACCTAGTAAGTGATTGATAGGAGCGACTTGTGTTTTCTATGCCACAAACTAAATCTAAAAATGTCTGAGATTTTGTGGTAGCCCTAAATAACTATCTAAGTGTTTCTCAATATGAAAATCAAAATACAATATAATGCCTTGCACTAAAGTATTCAATAAATATCTTTTGACTGATCCGTGGCTTGAATACACAGCAAGGGTGAATTAATGAATGAATTCATTGTCCCATAGACAAAAAAAAAATGACTTTTATATTATTTTTCAGTTCTGACTTTAAGTTGTGACTCCTGGAGTCACATAACTACTAAAAGTCACTTTAAATATACCATCCTATTAATTTGAGATGCTTTATTTTTTTGCAGATGATTTTTATAAATATCCCTGATTTGTTGATGAGAAACATAACATTTTCTGTGTGATGGTCTTTTCATTAATTTCTATAGAAGCTCCTACCTGAAATCTCTATCTTAATCTCTTTTTCTCTTTCTCTCTGGGGAGCCATTCTTCTAAAAGACCTACTTCTTCTAGAGAAACAATTACATTTAACAAAGGACAAGGACTAATGCCATTACCATGTATATCCTGGTGCATCGACAACTAGAAAATCATAGTAGATTTATAAACAGTATTGCTGTTTTGCACTGTAGGAAACTTGCAATTTAGTCAAGATCCACATTTAATTCCTGTCCTTATATTCAGTTCTCAGTTGTATTTTCTCCTTGGCATCTTTAAAAGCTATTTTATACAAAAGGATTCTATTAATAATGAATCAGTCTGCCTTTATACCTCACTATAACCCCAAAATTGCTTTAGATAGGTAAAGAGATAGGTAGCACCATAGATAAATGAAAGAAATAATAGCAGTGCATCATATGATTTGTTACTGCATTGAAGATTGTATCTTATAACTTATGACAAGGAAGCTTTAAATGAGTTTCCAAGGTCATAACCTTATGGTGATGAAAAATATATACATAAGCTACAGTGCTCTTACTTTATTTTTTTAATAAAATATTCCTTTTTGTGACAATAAAATATTAACTTATACGTCCTATATTTTTTAAAAGTCTGCTCTGATTATTGCATATGTATGTTGCAGAGCATGCTTGCATCAATAATATATATTACTTTTTCACAACTGGATTTTATGTTCAAACATCTTGATAAATGATTAAACTTTGAACATATGCATTTTCTTTTTCAGGACACTTGAGAACACCAGAATGAAATTTTATAAAAATACTATTATTTAGTGACATATAACTTTCTGTCTTTACATATGTATATATACAGCACATATAAAATTATCTACAAGAGTTCCACAGAGTAGCTGTGGAATAGGTGGATTATAGTAAAAAAAACCACTATAATAACAAGTCTAAATTTAATTTATTCATTAAAAATTATATCTATATATATATATATAGATATCATATATATATAGATGATGATATAGATATAAATGATATAGATAGATATCATTTCTGGAGATGACTACATGGGAGAATTATAGTTTTTTTTTTTCTGGATATTTCTTGATGTTTTAAAATGTGTCCTACCCTCAAAGTCAAGGTTCCATCCTGTTCCAAAATGGAGATTTAAAATTATTATCTCCTACAATCTGGTAAACCTTTGATTTTTGCTTAAGATGAAATGTATAGGAACACAGAATGATTCTTTTCAAGAATATTCAAAGTTTAAGAGTTGATGACTCCAAGTTTATCTTTTTTGTCCCAAAGCTGATAGTTATTTCAGTGCTAAATGGCTGCTATTATTTGCTGGTCAAATTTTAGGGCAAAGAGTGCATAATAACAGTCTGTGTCCCCCTGCCCCTTTCCTTCTTTAGCGATGAAATTAAAATCACAGGGAATGGGGGGAAATGTAAAATTCCTGAGACGACTAACAGAAGAATTCATTCTAACAAGAAGTAAATATGTGCTTTTCAAGATGAGAAGACTTAAGGCTAACGCTCTAAAAGAATTGGCACTCTTTGTGCTATGGCATAATAGATTAACACTGAGAGAAACTCCGCCCCTTGAGCATCTCATTCCAATTCAGTCTTGATTAACCGGTTAGTTTGAAAATTCTAAAAATAAGCCCCAAAGTGGCGACCAAAAAGTTATATATAACAAGTTGTATAAAGTTGGTAAAGCCTGTTTGTACTGTGAGAGTCTCAAGGTTGGTAATATGTGGGGGAGTTACTGGTTAATCCCTGGATGGTCCCTGGGAAGTTTCCTGATTAACCAAATTTGTTGGTGCAAGGGGCATGCTTCAGCTTTTTAACTGTGACAGCAGCTGGCAGCATGCTATAAAGAACCTATGCAGTAATCACCAGCTCACTCTGTGAAGGCCAAAAGGAAAACCTCTTTAGATGAAGCCCCAAAGGGTTTCATGCCTCAGAACTGCTAAGATTTTGCAGTTGGAATGATTTTAGAGAAATTTACAAGGAAAACTTCATTATGAATCTCTCAGACATGACATCCCCCGAGAAGCTTATCACTGTTTGTCAACTGCAACAGAAGGCATAATGCTTTTTTATTAATAGGGTCCTCTTTTTTTCCAAAGGGATTGTTGTAAAATACCATGATTAATTGAAGATTTCTTTTTACTTCTGATTTGCCTGATTGACACAAGTAACCCTTATTAATTTCCCCAGATGCCTAAAGCAGCAGTGGCACAGGAACACAAGACAATGCATTATTTATTCTGATATTCGGTGGTCATTTTCATCCTCATCACAAGTATTAATTTAATGAGGTCACATTACCATGCTGCCCACCAACTCTCCCATGCAGAGTGTTGTTGATGAAACTGATTAAACTCTCTAGATTAAGCACACTTACACAAATTCATGTTCAGGTACTTAAAACTCTTGCCATGCATTATACCATGCATAATGTGTCTCCTATTACCAGCTGCATTAAAAGGTGGTAAAACAAAATGATTTATGTCAAAAAGTTAGAAGCTCTACCAAATGCATCTCATCTCTGGCTGCTTGCTACCTAAACAGCTTGACGGTGGCAGCTTTAAAATTTAATGGGCTTGATAAATTTTTGCTTCACTCATTTGTTTAGAGAGCGTAATATTTTTATCAATATTTCTTACAGATTTTAGCCTTGCAAGACTCAGATGCAAGAAAACTGTGTGTTACTCTGTCAGTTATATTTTGTTAAATGCCTTAGGTCCTACTAAAATATGTTGTTAGTCTTTTAACAAGATATGAATTTTATCTCCATCCATGGAATAAATTCTAGACCTCTTCCACTACCTCCATGGACTCTCATCTTTAGTTAATTAAGTATATGTACATTAAAAATATAATACTGTTTAAAAAACAGATATCTCATTAAGGATAGGCTATGGTTAACTTCTGAAGACTAAATGTCATGGGAGTAATACCTTTTCTTTTCTTCAAGTATAAGCCCCAAAACATGTGTTTCAAAATTTTTGAAATTACTGGCAATAAATTTGATAGTTTAGGGTTGTGCTCATTATTAGGAGAGTTTGAACCTTGTGTTTTTAGGAACTTGGAAATATGGCCTTCAATATTTTGAATTGTGTCTATCCTCCATCCAACTCCCAGAACCACCTTGGAGGTTAAAATACAGATCTAATCATATTACTTTGCTCTTATAAAATACTATTTGAATTTTCTTTGCCCATAAATAAAAAGTATTTCTTCCAAGAAATGACTTTTTTCTTAATCCCATGACATTGTCTATGTAATTGCCATTTACTCTTGTAGCAAAAAGCTGTTGTTTACTTTTTCTCAATCAGCCTAAACAGGCCAGTTTATATATAACCTCCTCTGTGACTGCTTATGGGATCTCTCGCGAACTTGTTTGTCTCTCTGACATCAGTGCTCAAGATAACCTTGAACTAGCTTTTATATGGTACCACTGCGTTGTGATTCTTTGTTGATGAGGTAACATCGACTCCGAATTTCTCCAGAGAAGGTAGAATTTTGCATCTACAGTGTCGAGGACTGTGCTTGGGAAAGGTGGATATATGGATAACTCAGTAAATAAGTGAATTATTTCAGGCCAATGAGCATTACCTAAAAGAGTATACTTCTGAAGGCAGGCCATAAGACATTTGTTGAAATTTAATCACAGGATCACACATAATACATAGAATGAAGAGACTTAGCATCAATATGGAAGTTAATAGTTGGATGGCTGCTTCTTCATCCTCTGGAAGACTACAGTTTCCCCATTATGAGATAAATGGCTCCTGCTTCCTTGAGTAGTCCAGATTAAAAAAAAAAAAAAAAAAGCTATCAATCAGTGAGGAAAGACAAGTCAGGAGGGATAGTGGGGCCAGAGATCTGGAACTATGAGCTACACTAGAAAACCCACTGAGACCCAAAAGCTCAAAGGCAGAGGAAAAGTGCATGACTTCTTCGTTCCCCCAATAGTGTGCTTAAATTCTTTCTTAGGGGCCTAGATGAAATGTAACAGTATTATCTGCTGTCTTACCAGACTTCATGCACTGTAAAGACTAGAACTACGTTTCTTTCCTGTTGCTCTTTCCCTCCAAGCTGGTTTTTTTAATATATGGAAGAGCACATGTGCTTGTTGAAAAAATTAGGTAGAATCCTTGCTAAGAGACTCTTGATCTCAGGGTCGTAAGTTCAAGCCTATGTTGGGTGTAGAAACTTTTAAAAATAAAATCTTTAAAAAAATTTTTTTAAAGACTCTTCTTTAATCCTCACAAGTACCATTGAAGTAGGTAGTGTCTTTTCCTCACTTTTTGTATGAAAACACTGAACATACATAATCTATGTAAGCTAAATCGGGTGATCTTTTTATTTCATATGTGTATGTTTGACTATGTTATGAAGCTCCAAGTCATGCTACCCCATGTATCAGTGGGTTTTTAGCCTCCAACCAATGTGCCCCAGTTATTCATGGGGGTCTCTAAGGAAAAGATCTGATTACTCCCAAAGCAGTCTTAAGGCTGGGGTCCTCATACCATAAACGCTTTACTGCCTTCCCTGCTTGTTATTTGTTCACACGCTCCATTGTTGCTACTGCCCATCATGGGTGTGTTGTCTCTGGATGCTTTCAAAAAGTTTGAATTTCTAGGCAACAGAAAGGGGCTGGGTCCTGGGTGGGAGGAAGGGAGAAGTTGGCTGCTTACAAGGGGATTGGATATCTTGTCTTTCTACCCCTTTTACTTTTACTGGCTAACTGTAATCATGGACCCTTTTAGGATTGAAACTGAAAAATGGATGGCAAATAAGCAGACACAGATGTATACAATATTCATTGATTTAGTAAATACATCCTAAGCACCTACTCAGTTCTAGGCATTATTCTAAGCTCTTGGAATACACTCCTGAACAAAATAGACAACAATTTCTTACTTTTATGCATTTATACTCTATATCAGTGCCTTGACTTAGGGTTCATGAGGTCCTAGGAGCTGGCCAATAAAACCAGACTCTGTTCCTGGCTCTCCTACACACAGCTATTACTCCCATATATCTATCTATCTTGGCTTTCCATTCACAGCACGCTCCATTTTCTTTCTCTTACTTGTCTAATTCTTCCACTTTAGAAATTCAGTGTAATCCTTATTAGATGGTCTCAGACTCAGTTTGTACTTCCAGAACTCCTGCAATTCCCAATCCAGTTAACTCTAGAAGGATGAAACAGAGATTTTGGGAGGTGGAGTGACCATTTCTGCATGGATTTAGAAAGAAGAAGTCATGCTGACCCCAATAGGGTATTTTTGTAAAGTTATCATGAAAAGGTAATGAAATTTTTTCTAAACTTAAAAGGAAATATACTTAAAAATAGACAAGTTATCTATATTTGTCTGTACAATATCTTTATCTATGCAGCATCTATATTTATGCATTAAGTAAGTTGTCTACTTTTCTGTTTCATAAACTTCGTATGAAGTTCTAAATGATTGTAATTTACTTTCATGTATCTTCCTACATGGATATAGGAGCAATCCAAACAAAATCTAAGAAGCTTCCTGCCCCACCTCACATTTGCTCTGTAGTAACTAGCAACATAAAAATCCATTTAGAAAACTAATTTGTAAATATATCTAATAATAGCCTATACTTCAGAAATATACATTTATATGTACTTTAACATTTATGTAATATGCAAATTTCATTGCTTGATATATATATATACACACATATATATACATATATATATATCTTTAGTTATATATATATATATATATATATATATATATATATATATATATCTTTAGTTATATATAAAACTAAAGAAATATATATATATCTTTAGTTATATATAAAACTAAAGAAATATATATATACATATATATTTCTTTAGTTTTAGTATAAATATTACCAAGGAATCAATTAAGGGGTGGTCTACTGACAGTTTCCATTTGGAAAAATAATAAGGATAGTGAACATATATTGAGTATTTACTATATGTTAGGCACTATTCTAAGGCACTATTCTATTATATTTACTATGTTTTTTTGTTTTGTTTTGTTTTGTTTTGTTTTGTTTTGTTTTAGTCCACACACAACTGTTCTACAAGAACAAACTATGACTATTCCTATCCTCAGAAATATCATGGAGAAATAGAAAGTTTAAATGACACATCCAAAGTCACAAAACAAGCAAATGACCTGTCAAGGAGTTGAAGGAATTAAAACCAGGCACTATTAACGTTAGCATCCTGGGTAGACTTACTTGTAAGTGTGTGTGTGTGTGTTGATTTTGATGGGAATTTAACTTTTATTTATTTCAGACATTTAAAATGCTTAGTGTTTCCTTTGATACTAAAATCACTATTTTTGTAGAATATTTAACTATGCTCAGTGCTAAAAGGGAATCTCATAATAACTCCAACTATTCAGCATAAGAGCCACCAAAAATTTGACAATTCATATACTGTAATATATTTATATTTGCTTTCCCATGTCTTGCCTCAAGTGTATTGCATCATCATTGATTTAATATAAGGTTATAGAGGTTGACTCAATTTTATCAACCACATACATAACTCCATCTAAATCTTAGGGAACAAAAGAATATATACATTTCTATTTCTAAGCAAGCAGTGCATTGAATGGTCTTGAATTAATACTTGAAAAAACTCTTTCTTTATCTTTGAAGAAAAGTTGGGATTCCAAGCTTCAGAGAAGCTAGGATTCAGATATGACTTAAAAAGTACTAAGGCCGACACACCAGTGACATATCATTGAATTTCAATGATTTATTACCATACATTTGTAAGTGAAAGGTTATCTCAACAGCAGAGCTGGTCCAAAATCTGGGGCATATTGGAAGCTAATAATTTGACACTTTTAAAATTGACATTCTTTATGTATATAGAGGGGAGGCTGACCACGGTTTGGGGGAGGTTGAGGAATGTGTATCTAGTCTGCAGACCCTACTCACAAAACTAAAGTACTTTGGTTAACTGACCCATTCTCATCAGATGTAGTTTAGCTACTATCTTTTGTTTTTCAAAAATCCCCATGAGTGCTTCACCTTTCCCCTAGGAGCAAATGAAAATTGCCATTTTATCTACATGCAAATATATATCTACATGTGTACATAACCAAATCCAGATATCATATATTATATATATGCACACCTTAAAATTTCAGAGATTTTTCCATAGATCTTAATCTGGGTGATCTACTGGTTAATCATTCTTGCCTTTTGCAATGCATAAAACCCCAGAAATAGATTCCCATTGCTCTTAAAATGAAATTTCTACTCCAATGCAGCCTGCAAAGATCTGCATGACCTCAAAGCAGACCCCTCAGGCCTCTTGTAATATGACTCACTCTTTGGTTACCAGACTCTAGACACTTAAGCCTGTGTCCTTTTTTTTAGACACTTGGAACACTTTCTCATCTTCTAGCCCTTAACCATGTCCTTATATCTTGTGAAAATTCTTTCACCATTGTGTGATATATCCAGCCCTTTTCCTTTCTTAGATAGGAATTTAAATACTACAACCTCAGTGAGATCTTTTTGACCTATCATACAACTAGTCATTATCATATTACCTGTCTATTTTTAAAATAGAATTATTACTGTTTGTACTGCTTGTTGGTTTATTATCTAATTGCCTGTGATGGTTAATTTTATGTATCAATTTGATTACGTCGTGGGGGTGTTTATATATTTGGTTAAACATTATTTCTGGGTATGTCTGTGAGAGTGTATCTGAATGAGATTAACATTTGTATTGCTTTACTGAGTAAAGCAGTTTGACCTCCATATCTATATATGTCCTCTGTGTGGGTGGGCCTTATCCAATTTCCTGAATAGATCAAAAGATGGAGTATGGAAGAATGAGTTCTCCCTGCCTTACTGTCTTTGAGTTGGGACATTGGATTTTAGGAGAAGACCTTTGAACTACCGGAACTTACACCATCAGCACTCTTGGGTGTTTTTTTTGTTGACTATAAATCTTGGACTTAGCTTCCATAATCACATAAGCCAAATCCTTACAATATTTCCCTCACTGCCTCCCTCTATATGTAGATGATATAGATAGATATATATGTAGATATATAGATAGATAGATAGATAAGATATAGGATATATATTCTAATCGAAGATGTTCAAAGAATTCCACATTCTTTCACTTAGTTTCCATTTGCCCAATTACTAGAAACATCACGAAACTCTTTTTAAAAACTCATCATCTAACCGAGTTTATTTTATTTACATTTTTGTGTGTGTGTCTGAATGCACCAAAGTCAGTTAGGATGTTTTCATGTAATATTTTAAAACTTTACTAGGATTGATTTTTTTTTCCTCCTGAAGTCTGTGTAAATAGCTTGGTGAGAAGTACTATGCTCAAATTTTTCATGAAACATTTTACTACTTCTTTCCTTTGAAAATTCTGTAATTTCACTGACTGATTAAGTCTACCAAAGAACGTATTGCATGTTAAAATGTATTACAATCTCAATGCCAGTAAAGGAAATCCTGCTTCCCTGTTCTCCTGCTGCAGTGAGTTCAGTGCTGGTATAAACATTTGACTCCCTGATGTCTATTTAACTGTAAATAGGAGCCATATGTTTTGCACTGTAACAAAGGAGCTTCTTGTTCCTTGGTCTTTAATTAAAAGATAATTTCAGCTGCAAAAAAAAAATGTCCTATTGGTTTTGTTTCTCTGGAGAACTCAGACTCATTCACAACGTTAAGTAGAATCTAAGCTTTGTGAGAGAAAGACCTTCTATGCCTTATTCACCACTGGTTCCTCAGCACCTTGCAGAATGTCTACTGCATAGTAACTGTTCAATAAACAGTTGCTGACTGAAGGAATGTTGTTCATGATTACTACAATTTTGAGAAATACCATGGTTTCAGGAGAAGAAAAGTCCCTACCATGTAACTTATAATGAGTTATTTATAATGGTCATTTAGTCTTATGAATATGTTATAGAACAGTTAGTAAAATCTCCTATAAAATGCTGAAAAGGAGAGCCTGGGTGGCTCAGTAAGTTAAGTGTTTGACTCTAGATTTGGGCTCAGGTCATGATCTCATGGTTCTTGAGATCAAGCCCTGTGTTAGGCTCTGAACTGACAGCATGAAGACTGCTTGGGATTCTCTCTCTCCCCCTCCTTACTTGGACTCTTTATCTCTCAAAATAAATAAAATAAACATTAAATAAAACACTTCTTGGGGAGCCTCAGTGACTCAGTCATTTAAGCAGCTGACTTCGGCTCAGGTCATGATCTCGCGTTTCATGAGTTCAAGCCCCGCATCAGGCTCTGTGCTGACAGCTCGGAGCCTGGAGCCTGCTTCAGATTCTGTTTCTCTCTCTCTGCCCCTCCCTTGCTCATGCTCTGTCTCTTTCTCTGTCATAAATAAATTTTAAGAAACATTAAAAAAACACTTCTTAACAAAATATGATTAGTAAAATAACGAAAGTTTTAAAAAATGAAACAATTTAATGTATTATAACAACATAAACAAAACCTCAAAACACCAACATGAATTTTTTTTTGTACAAATGTTAAACAAGAAAAAAAATCTCAACCTATTTGGAATAATTATGGGAATATTTGTTTAAAACTAACAACATTAAAAGCAAGTAGTAACCCATATAAAATTTAGAGTTGCATTTAACATAAAATATTTTTTAATCTTCTAAAGATGTCTGTTCCTTTACTAGGCTACTTTTGGATGAACCTGTTAGAAGAAAAATCCAAATTAAACTTTGTATTGGAGACAGAGTTCTAACTACTTTGAAGTGTTTTTATTATGGGTAAAATGGTTCTCTGCTGCATTTGAAAGGACACTATGGAGATTGTTGTTAGGAAAGAATGACCACTGTGAGCAAGACTAATTTAAGCTGAGCTTCTTTTGAAAAAAAGTCCCACTAATTTTTTTTCTTGGAAGTAATGACAATTACTCTGTGGTTGTATGATGCTATAATTCTTCTGTGAGAAGTCAGAGTAAACATCTGATGGTAAAATTCATAAACTAATCACTTTTGGTCTATTTCCTTTGGCTTCACACTCTGTGTATATAGCGGTATGAGGGTTTCAGTTACTTCTCTGTCTGTGAAGTTTAGCCTTGTTTATGTAGAGTAGCTTTGAAAAATAACGGAATGGGTCTCCAATGTCAAATGACGAATATACAAAAGAGAATTCTATATGTAACTATTATAAGACAAAATATATAAATATCCATCCTCAGCAGTACCCTTCTTCTGTAAGATAGCAATTTCTGGGGGTGCCTGGGTGGCTCAGTCAGTTAAACCTCCTACTTCAGCTCAGGTCATGATCTTACAGTTCGTGGGTTCAAGCCCTGCGTGGGGTCGGGCTCTGTGCTGACAGCTCAGAGCCCAGAGCCTGCTTCAGATTCTGTGTCTCCCTCTTTCTCTGATCCTCTCCCACTGGTGCTCTGTCTCTGCCTCTGTCTCTCAAAACTAAACAAAACATTAAAAAAAAAGATAGCAATTTCTGACCACTGAGTGACCATGTCACTCAATGTCCAAACTGGAATAGTTTTTGAGAGTGAAAGTGGTTGGGACAAGAGGCATAAATCAGAATCTTCGGGTCAACTGTAACACATGTTGGGACACCTTACTCAGTGAACACTTTTAGACCGGGTGGCTTCTCTGTCCCTTTTTTTTCCTGTCATTTTTCAACACTTCTATCTTATACTGTTTTTATGGCTTATCTTCCTATCCATGTGTCAACATCATGCTGTTATTTGCATTATAGCTACAGAATTCAAAGCTAAAAATGTCCATGAGTTTATTTTTTTCAGGTATGTTCACATAAAGTTCATTTGTACTCAGCAATTATACTGAATGTAGAGCACTCTGATCTTGCACAGAGTAATTATCATCCTAAGATTACCGCTTGCACCAAAAGGGTCACAAGAAACTTTATGGCAGTAACATATAAGATCTGAACCCTCTGATCCTTTTATCTCCAGAGAACATAATGTATTTTTTTACTCTAACTACTGAAATTACAGTCCATTAAAAATTAGGCATTTAACATAATCATTAGCAGCCATTTGTAAAGGATGTAAGTGCCTAGCTACATTTCAAGACTATCTGATATGTGAGTCATGTAGTATACTCACTACATGCAGAAAGTAGACATGTTTAGTACCAGAACTATAATGAACTCTAGTGAAAATTATACTTATTAAGTGGCAGAGGTGATATATTATCTAACAATTTCATCAGTAAATATTTATTTTTGTATTAGATTCCTAAGCCTTCATGCAATTTTGCCATTTTGTGGGGTTTTTTTTGTTTGTTTCCTACTTTATTGGGATATAATGGACATATAACATTGTGTACTTTTAAAGTGAACAATGTGATGATTTGATGCACATATATGTATATGGCAAAGTGTTTACCACAGAAAGGTTGGCTAACATCTCCATTGCCTCACATAATTACCATTTGTGTGTGTGTGTGTGTGTGTGTGTGTGTGTCTGTGTGTGTGGTTGCGTGCACACACACATGTGCGTGTGTGTGTGGTGAGAATATTTAAGATTTACTCTGTTAGCAACTTTCAAGTATATACTACAATATTGTTAATTATTAGTCACCATGCTGTACATTAGATCTCACAGCTTCATCTTATTATTGAAAGCTTGTACTCTTTGACCAAGAAATCTCCATTTCCTCTAACTAGAGGGACTTTAATGTGCAATCTAATAATGCTAATAAAATTAAAATATTACTGAATTTTATTTAATGTGTAACAAATCTACTTGGCTTAAAATCCATGTATGGATATGCATATGCGCACACATACTTCATTTTGTTTCAGACTTACAGAAGAATAGAGCAGGAAATACAGTTCCCAGATGTAGCCTCCTCCTCATTTCTCTTATTCTTAACGTTTCGAATTTGTGTGGTAATTTCTTAGAATTGATAAGCCAATACTTATATAATATGAGTAACCAAAGTCCATAACTATATTAGAGTTTGCTGTTTGTGCTGTACATTTGATGGGTTTGGCAAATGTATCGTGACATATATCCATGATTACACTATCATACAGAGTAGTTTCACTGTCCTCCGCCCTTTTGCCTGAAGTGTTCATAGTAATATTACCAATAATTTTCACAATACTTGATCCAATTGCCCTTCCCTTGATCTTTCAGCAACATGACAATGAGTTCTTGACACACTTTTTTTACTAGGCTTTTAAGACTACATATTCTCTTGTTTTTTCTCTTCCCTATTCACTATTTCTCAGCCTTTGCTGGTTTCTCCCCTTCTCCATAATCAATTAATAGTGGCTTATCTTAAGGCTCCTTCTTTGTTCCTATGCACTTCTTTATCTACATGCATCACCCTAGTGATCTCATCTGGTCTCATGATTTTTAAGAGCATATATATATTAATAATTTACTAATTTATGGCTTTCGTCCAGACTTCTTTCTCATAATCTCAACTCATATATTCAGCTACTCCTTTGATGTCTCAACTTGGATGTGTAATACACATTTTAAGTTAAAGTAACTAATGGTGTTCATTCTTTAATCTGTTTTCTTAGCGTTTTACCAATTCAGTTTGATGGCAAATCCATTCTACCAATTGCTCAGTCCAAGAAGCTTGGATTCATCCTTGACTCCTCCGTTTCCAATTCATCAGAAAATTTTACCAGTTCTAACTTTAAAATACATCTGAGATCCACCAATTTCTACTTTTTTCACTCCTATCACCCTGGTATGTGCCACAAGGTATATAGACTAAATTATTGCAGTAAACTCTTAACTCCCGCCTCCTAAGTTTCCATGCTTGTTGGCCAACTGTTCAATATTATAGAATTACCAAGAATTATTATTTTAAACCATGAATCAGAGCATGTCACTCTTTGTTTAAACTCCCGCTTTGCCTTCTCATTTTACTGTGAGTAAAAGTCAGAGTCCCTACAATGGCTGCCAGCCACCATACCTGTCCATCACCACCACTTCTTACTCTTCTATCCCTCGCCCTTGTTTCACCCAAGTCACACTCATTTCTTGCATTGATGCACCATGCACACAACTACTGTCATGGCTTTTATTCTGGTAGCGCTTTCTTCTTGGAATACCCTCACCATTTTTACCTTCCCCATCTTAAGTCTTTGTTCAAATTTCAAATTTTTATTCATGCCTTCCCTTCCTTTGATCAACTTTTTGTTTTATTTTTTAGTAGCATTAATTGCTGCTAGCATAGTATTGTATAATTTGCTTATCTTGCTTATTGTTTACTGTCTAGAAGGTTAGCTCTTTAAAACATGAATCTTTGTTTTGTTTTGTCCGTTAATATATCCCAAGCATCCAGAACTGTGCCTTGCACATACTGGACCCTCAATACATGTTTGTTAAAAGAATCCCGTATTGTGTTTTAATTTTCCCCATGAAATTTGACACTATTAATATTGGAAAAGCACCAGTACATGCCATATGTGCAATCCAAGCATGTCATTAGTAAGGGAGAGGAAAGATTATTATCGTACAATATCATTGTGATATGTTAGCATGTATATATCACAATGAGGCAAATTAAGGCTGATATTTTATAATGTGAACTATTAAAAGTAATGTAGATGTTCAGAGATAAGGGTAAGGGAAGAGAAATAAACTGAGTTTCTAGATTTTTTAAGGTACGTATGAATCATAATTGAATGTAATTTCCTAAGAATAAATGCATAGACCTTGTCTTTATCTTCAGTTTTAGTTATAATATAGCTCACTAGATATTTGAAAAAAATAGGGTTTTCTCTTTTAAAACACATTTTATGTGTCAAGAAATAAACCACGGTTTTCAGGAGTTAAAAGTGCTTCCCATATGTTAAAATCAGACTCTGGGTACCAGAGTGCTTGACTTTTCAGTCATCTAAGAGAGATACAGAAAAAAAAAGGTTTCATCTCAGTCTGACTATCCAGGGAGCCAGTTGTTTATTCTTTAAATTAGGCTAGATGGGTGTTTTCCTTCTTATGTTATATGCAGACCTTGGATACATACATCAGTGACAAATCACTGTGACACTACAATACATAGAACATTTTTATAAATACTAACTTGAGAATTTCTAATTACAGTTATAAAAATTAAAATTTCTTTTAGTTTTTTAGATAAAAAATGAAAGTTTCTCATGATAAGGCAGCTGGCTTCCCTTAGACTAGGCTTTTAAATTTTATTTAAAATTTTTTTAAACTTATTTATTATTGAGAGACAGAGAGAGACAGAGCATGAGCAGGGGAGGGGCGGAGAGAGAGGGAGATACAGAAGCAGAAGCAGGCTCCCGGCCCTGAGCTGTCAGGACAGAGCCCTACACGGGGCTCGAAATCACAAACCGTGAGATCATGACCTGAGTTGAAGTCGGACGCTTAACCTACTGAGCCACCCAGAAGCTCCCCCACCCTTTAGACTAGGTGATTCAAGACAGCAGGAGAGCAACAAAGATCAAACTCATAATGTCTTTCTACCCTAATCTTGGAAGTAGAATACCATCATTTCTACCGTATTCTATTGGTCACACAAACCAACCTTGGTACAAAAGGGAGGGCACTACAAAAAGCTGTAAATATCAGAAGCAGGAGAGTATGGGAGGGCATTTTGGAATTTGGTTACCAGAGCTCAAAGAGACAAAATTAAGGACAATGAAGAACAGATTCCACATGTTCAGAGCTGCTATGGGCTGAATCATGTCTCCCCAGAATTTGTATATTGAAGCTCTGATCCCTAATGTGACAATAGGGCCTGTGAAGATGTGATAAGGGATAAATGAGGTCATAGGGTGGGTCTGTAATCCAGTAGGGATGGTGCTGTCACAAGAAGAGGAAGAAACACCAGTGTGCTCTCTCTACCAAGTGAGGGGACACAGTGAGAAGTTGGACATCTGCATCTCAGGGAGAGAGTCCTCGCCATATACTGACTCAGTATCTTGATCTTGGATTTCCAATCTCCAAAGTTGTGACACATAAGTTTCTGTTGTTTAAGCCACCCAGCCTGTGGCATTTTGTCATGGCAGCTCAAGCAGACAAATGGAGGAAACCAAAGAGAGGGGTATCACAGAAGTCAAATGAAGAATACATTTGCGAAGGAAAAGATAACCAATAGTGTCCAAGTGAAAATTATTTTGGGGGGATAGCAGGTGAATTAATTAGAGAAAATTAAGATTTTAGACCACAATTACTTTCTCTGCTTATATAAAGATACATATCTCCTCAAGTTTGATATCTTACAAAAATTTGAAATTGTATTAAATTCCTCTTCCCCAGCTATTTGGCTTTTTAAAATTAGTGCATTGTGACCCTATGATTTTAGGGTATTGTGTATTCATTTGTGTATATACATTTTTTTCTCTGAAACTCTGTAGTGTCGTTAAGTTTGCTAATTCTTGTCTCATTTATTCAGAGAGAGAAAGGTCTAAACCATATATCAGTGTAGTGACACATTGTCTTCAGGTATTAAACTCAGTGCATGTATTCATCAGATTTTAATTATAAGCAACAGGATACCTTTTGAAAATGAGATATTATTGTTAAGCCTATATAGCATTCTTTTTTTTTTTTTAATTTTTTTTTTCAACGTTTATTTTATTTTTGGGACAGAGAGAGACAGAGCATGAACGGCGGAGGGACAGAGAGAGGGAGACACAGAATCGGAAACAGGCTCCGAGCCATCAGCCCAGAGCCCGACGCGGGGCTCGAACTCACGGACCGTGAGATCGTGACCTGGCTGAAGTCGGACGCTTAACCGACTGCGCCACCCAGGCGCCCCAAGCCTATATAGCATTCTTACAACATTTGATTACCTATTTTTAAACTGATTTTAAAAATTAGCCAATTTTATACATTATAAAATCTTCAAACAGGCCAGTTGAATATTTTAAATGCTTTGATTTGAACTAGATATTTTGTTTCTTCAGCTTACTGCAAAGAGGTAAAAAACTTCAAACCACACCACTCTAGTAAACAGCTGGTGTCAGCTTTAACTGCTTCTGAAAATATTTAATGTATTCAGTTAATCGAATTCTTCAGAGAATGTTTCAATCCTGTTCATTTGTCTTATGCAGTCCTTTGGTAGATTTTGTTTATTATTTATTGCACTCATTTACATTCTATGATACAATTATATCTGAGATTTTTCTGGTTTCCCAGTAAAATAAATTTAACCTTCTTCTGCCTTTTAATCACAATAAACTGAGGGTCCCACTAGTTCCACTTCTTAACTTCTAGAATCACAGAAATTCATTCTGAGCATCCTGAGACTAACCTGACAATTTTGGAAATTTTACATATCTCAAATTAACATATAATATGTCCAGTATTTTAAAGCCCCATTGATGGGCGTACATCAAAACATGAGCATATCTTTTGCCTTATGAGTTTATGAAGCAGATTAAATCAAATTGGAGAAACTGTCAAAAGGCATGAACTTTGGTCTGTGATAGCATACACCTGAACAGTAAGGGACAAGTGACCATCTTTTGTATGCTTGCAAATCCAGTTCCGCAGATATATTTTGAGGTAATTTATGTAAAGAGTGTTTTGCACTTAGTGTCATCTTACGCCATTTTCTTGGATTTTTTAAAGAAATCATGTTGTTCAAGGGTCATAAAATGTGAATCAGTTCTTTAGAAGGCAGCCAAGCCTTAAGGACAAAGCTGAAATAGCGACATCTACTTCCATGTGTGGTAACTTGGCTCCAGTGCTCAGTTTGCAGAACTGTAACATGATTTTTGATTTTAAAGTAGTGTCTTCACTTTGTAAAAGTAAATGATAATTTTTATGTTAGAACAAAGGGAGGGATACTGAGGAAATTAATATGCTATTATAACTTTATTTCAAATGGACACCTAACGATGCCAAACACAGAGTATTATTTTATTTATTTTAAAAGCTGTCCTTATGTCTATTTCTGGTACACTGAGGGAGGTGTATGTCTGTGTATATTTAACTTACAGGCAAAGCACATTTCTTGCCTTAATTCAATAATGACCTGAAGACAAATTCGTGCTGAATATTAGTGAATTGAAAGGAGTTGAAACTGAATAATTGGGAAGCTTTTAGGTAGATTAAGTAAACTCCTGAATAAGTAACATCAATGTTTCATCGAGTCAATGAGCCTCATGTGGTGAGGAGTTTAGAAATCCTGTCTGTCCCATCCTCTTCCCGCAGAGAGGTAAATATAATAATCTCTAAAAAAAAGGAAGCATAATCTCAAAACTCAAGTAATGATTCTGAGGACAGCACATCCTCCTTCACCCAAATGCCAACTCATTTTAGAATGATCTTCCTAAATGGTGAGGCTTAAGGCCAGGAAGACAGATTATCTTCCCTAAACACTTCCATTGTCTGTTATCTACACATAAATTTCACCATTGTTAATTCATTCAGGTGGGTCTTAGAGGCTTTTAGAATTCATGTTCAGTATAGAGACTTTCCCTCTGTCATGCTTAAATGACTCAAAGTTACTTGTCAGAGGTAGTTTTCAGTGAAGTAAAGTTTTAGATATGAGATACATGCAGTTCTATCTATAATGCTCCTGAAAGACAAATCTCATACTTAATATCAATATAATTAGTGTTAACATATTAATCTGAATAAGTTTTAGAGATAGACCTTGTTCTGTTTCCCCTCCTCTTTACCAAGGTGCATATTAAACTTAGATAAAAGCCAATTTCCGATGGTGGAGAGTCCAGTAACTTTTATTGGGTACATGGAAACAAAAGTGTAAGGGAAGCAGAATTTTCTTTTATCACTACTTTGGAATCATTTCAGCGTGCCTCCATTGCTCCCACCACTATTTTCTACCTCATCTCCTTTCTAAGATGGCAGAACTTTATTCTGTCCTTTACATACCCATTTCAGAGCGTTCTGCACAGATTCATTTGTATCAATTTGATATGTTTGCCATACTTTCTTAAGTCAAGAAAAAAGTAAAGTCCCATATATGTAAGCCTAAAGTAAATGGAGTGCTTTAGTGCAAAAACATCCAAACTTTTCATAAACAGTCATTTTAAAATAAAGTCGATTTTGCTTCTCAGTTTCTTTTCACGGAACTTTAAAAAGAATCTTATTATCCAAATTCTAAATGAGTTTCCCATTTTCTTGATGAATATTATATTTGGCAGGAAAATTGTTTTAATTAATTCAGTCAAAATTCTGATTTGGGTAAATGTGAGTGGTATGTCTTTACTTACACAAATACATTTATTCTTAAATTATTGTAATAAGGAACATTTGGATGCCAAATCTTAGTGCTGAAGCCTGTGGGTTCAAAGAAACATTGCATATATATGAAATATTAATTTCTTGTTTTAATGTTTATTTTTGAGAGAGAGAGAGAGAGAGAGAGAGAAAGCGAGCAATAGAGGAGCAGAGAGAGGAGACAGAGAATCTGAGGCAGGCTCCGCGCTGTTGGTGCAAAGCCCGTCATGGGGCTTGAACCAATGTATGGTGAGATCATGACCTGAGTCGAACTCAGACACTCAACTCACTGAGCCACCAGGGCACCCCAATATTATTTTATTTCTAAAGATTAAAAAAATTGTCAAGTTGTTCTTATTTAATTACTTCACGTATTTCCACAATAGCACACACTTTTCTTGTAAACGAGTATTATTAAATTTCCTAAAGTTCTCTGAAAAGATTTTTGATATTCTTGTTATATTTTCACTTGGATATGACATTTTCCATTTTATTCTGCAGGAATTTTTTTTTTTGAATACAGCAATCAATGAATATTTATCACATAAACTTAGTAAAAGGATATGGGGCAGCGCTTTAAATATTTTCATATATGTATTTTGTAGCTCTCATTTTGTACCCATTCTTATTTCCAACATGTTGTATTATCAGTTCTTTGATGAACTATTTAATAGTTTAATTAGCCTCTCTCTTTCTCTCTCTCTCTCTCTCTGTCTCTCTCTTTTTTTTTTTTTTAGCTGTTGCACTTTTTTTGACAACTTCTCTATGCTACCCAGGAATCTTTATTGTTTGTCTGACATCTATAAAATAAAACCCATGCGTTTTAATCTGTCAATTAAATTTCTATCAATTTGTTCTAATTTATTTTTTAAGTCAAAGTATTATATCTTTTACATCTTGTTTCAATCGAATGTGCATGAGTATGTATATGTGAGTGCATGTGTGTATGTTTTAATTGTTCCTGGGCAATATTTTTACATCTTCTAGCCCCACACATGTTTTACATTATTCCATATGTCTACAACGTCTTCCCCTTTCTCTTTACCTAATTAAATTCTTCCCACCCTTGTGTTAGAGTAACTCCTGCAACTTGCTACAGAAGATAAACACAGAATCTCAGAGGCTAAATACCAACAAGACTTCTCTCTCCCTCACGTAAGGTCCAGTGGCTCAGGTGGCTCAGGTGGTTCTCCTCCATCCCACAGCTATGCCATCTGTAAGAATAAGTAAATTCCAGGTTCTAAGGCTGAAAAAGAGAATGACGGAAGATGCTGCTTGACACCTAATTGCCCTCACCTAGAAAATACACAGGTCGCTTCCTCTCTTACTCCTTTGGATGCTTCCATGGTTCCAATCTAAACAGGAAGCTAGGAAAATAGGGAAACCTATGGAATATTTGGGGCACACTATCTTCATCAGTTCTATTAACACAGACACAATCAACTCCTACTGTAAAAGCCTAACCCACCACCTAAAGCTAAAGCAATCTTTTTCTCCTCTGAAATTCTATACCAATATCCTGTAAAATTGCCCTGCCTGATTATAATGAATATTCTTGCAGCATCTTTTCTACCATCTTTTAAATTAAGATTTAATTTTTCCAAAATTTATTTTCTTTCCTGAATTGAACTGTAAGTTCTTTGAGGGTGGGATCTATGTCGATAGTAACTGTGTCTTGAGAGTACTCAACAAGATGCCTTACCTATAGTGAAGGCTCAATCAGTAGTTTTTGCTAATTTCACATTCCAAACAGGGTCAGTTAATGGAGAAATCTCCAATGAGATAAGAAGTATTGTTTTCACAAGACAAGACAAGACGTCCAACAGAAGTCTGGACTGGACTGCAGGCTTCTAAGGTATGACATACATTATTAAGACTGATTATCATTTTGCTGATGATGTTTCTTAAAAAAATCCTTAAGTGAAGGACCTAATTCATCTGAAATCATCTGAAAAAGATTTTTTAAAAGGGATAAGTCACACAATATAGTACTGTTCTTCTGAATTCCTCAGTATCCTCAAGATAGCTTTGTATCGCCTAAGCTTGCTAATACTGCTGTGACTGATGACAATAACAATTTTCAATGGTAAAGTCTAATTTTCAAAAAAATTACTCTGATCCTTAAAACAGACCTAAAGAAAGGAAAGATGTTATCATAAAGCACGTTGCTTAAATGAGGAAACTGAGGTTCAAAGTAATTATGGAAGTTATACAACTTTAGCATTGACAAAGACCTTAAAGATGTTCCAGTAGAGCAGTTTCATTTACAGATGAGAAAATCGCAGCCCAAATAGGTTGACTTGTGCAAAGTCCTGTAGAGATTGAGTGGATACAGCAAAATGAGAGCTCCCCCAGTCCAGTGATATTTAGACTGCACTATTCTGTCTTTTATTTAATTAAGTGTAACCCAAAATATGCATTGTTTAAAAAAACTATTTAAAACACCATCTACCTGAAACGGAGTAAATGTCAAAAGGACTTTGTAAGTCACAAGTTTTTAATATCTTTTACTTCTTCCTCATTAAAAGAGAGAAATCTTTGGGGAAGAAAAAGAAAGAGAGAGAGCGTGCACTCTCTTAGGTGAAAGTGTTCAGTATAAATTTTGAACCTTAATTATATTTGATTTTAAATTGGGTATGCAGCAAATATGCGAAGTTAACTCTAGGCTTAAATTCTACTCAGCGTGTGACAAATCTAGGATATACAGCAAAAAGAAAGAGAACAGAAGATATTTAGAACTCTTCTTCACATAGAATTGATAACCTCATTTGGTTTCCAAAATATTTGGTAGCGTTCATTTTAAACTAGCAACTGCAATTCTACTATAAATTATTTCCGCCATTATTTTAAAGCCGAATACTGTGGATACTATTTAATATGAACACTCTCTATGTCCTAGATTCTGTAAGAAACAAATAAAATATGCAGTTCTGTTTCCAGGACAGTTTCATTTGCATTTCATTACACTTTTAACCCTCAATTTTTATTCTTTTAGAGGCCATTAAAGGGGCTGGTAATCATACCTTATATATTATAAACAACACTTGGGTCATCAAAGAGATCATGTGGTCCATTCCTCTGTTTCTGAGCATGACAACCTGAGATCATTCAAAACTAGAGTTGCTTCTCTAATTTTTCAAGACATCAGGTGTGAAGATCAAATCAATAAAATAAAACGTGTATTTCCTTGGAGGCTGATCTGTAAAACGAATTGAGCTATATCTTGTGATAAATCAAATAATTAGCATTTGGTCTCAAGCTCACAATCTAAAGATAAACTAAAAACACAAAACAAGGTGCAAAATAACATTTCTAATAAAACAAGAGTGATGTCATTAAGTGATATTCGATTTATTCTCAAATGTTTGATTCAGGCCATCCATGCTGTTAGAGTTAGAGAAGGGGGAAATATATCCCGATATTCAACAGAAATTCTCTCTTACTGTAACTAAAGGCAATTTTATTTGACTTAGTCATTTATGATCTCTAGAGCTGACAAGTTGCAAGTATCATTTTTTTTTTAATTCTTTCTCTGC
Organism: Neofelis nebulosa; assembly: GCF_028018385.1. Lineage (NCBI taxonomy): Eukaryota > Metazoa > Chordata > Mammalia > Carnivora > Felidae > Neofelis > Neofelis nebulosa. Next base: position 26,993,915 of record NC_080795.1, on the reverse strand, counting down.
TAGATGTTATCCATGACTTTTGAGCCTTCTTTTGTACTTTTTCCCTAGGTTTCAGTTGAGTATCTATTAAATAATCTATCTTCATTGATAATTATGCTTTAAGTATATTTCCATGATATGTCCAACTTTAAACTAATGGAAAGTTTATTCTTATCTCTCATGTACATACAGCATAGTTTAAATCCATGCTGTTACCTTTCATGATTTCCAAATCAGTTTTAGCCTTATTTGAGTCTAGGTAGGCCTTTCTCACCTCAAATATACACAGTTCTTTCTTGAAATAATATGTGTTCTGACCCCATAACTATATCTTTTTTGAAAGCAACTTGATTCAATTCTGCTCAAATATATTAATATTGTCATTGCAAATAACTCACTTGGCAGGGACAAAAAAGTTCACATGTCAATGTGATTAGAAAAGAGGTGAGGCACTGGAATAAGTGAGAGAGGCATTTTGGAATTAATCAAGATAAGAGTACTGGCACATCATATTTTACCCACATGAAAGCACAGGGTATATACAATGTACACTTTCCCTTGAAATACTTATTATTTCACTTTGCCTTGTAATTGATAAATCATTCCTTTAATTAATCAATTCTACTTCTAGACTACAAAATATTAGGTTGAATGTTCTTTTTGATTATTTTTTTTCTTGTAGCTTACATTGCTGAATACACATAATGTTGTAATAGGAACAGAAATAGAATATTTTGTGTAGAAGGAAAATACTAAAGACTACAGTGTAAAAGACAATAATATTTTAGTTATTAAGTCTTTTCGGTGTTATACAAATCTGAAAGAAATGCACTTGTAGGTATCGGAGGGGAATTTCTCTTCCGCTGATGAAATGCGTGTGGATTCAGTGTTGTCTGCCATTGTGTTTACTGTGTAAATTAAAATGCCTTTTCTTTCTCCGTTTCTCCAAGTCACTGTTATAATGAAAAATTATCAGTGCACAATAACATAACCAAATCTTATGTAGCTATTCTTCCTAGGTGAATATATTGTTGGAGATTTTTCTGTCAGGGCATGAATACATGAAGGTGGAAGGATGAAAAATGCCCTTCTCTACCTAAAACTTTCCTTCATGTCTATCACACCCCACAAAAAGTGAGGAGACCTGAGATGGAGTAGAAAATAAGTAGAATAAAGCCATAAAGAGCTGTGGATCTCTTATGTTTCATGCTCACCGGTGCTAGAATACTTTCTCCCCAGAGGGAATAGTATCTCTCTTGGATACTGTGAAGATTATAAACCAACCATTTACACAAGCGGTAATATAAACAAGCAAATATGGCATCGATCCTTAGATAAGATTTTATTTCCACTAAATTATCCTGAATGATTTTAATAACACTCCAAATGGGCAAGAGTACAGAGAAACTGGAAGAAATTTAAACCGAGACTACAGTTGATCATATCTAATATTAAATATTCTGGTGCCAGTGCTCAATCAAGTGACTCCATACCAATAATTATGTCTTTTGCCCTTGTTGTTCAAATTATGTCATTGAATAAGTTTCCTAGAAATCAAGCTGGGTGCAACAAATCTGCTCCCAGGAGCTTAATCTGTGGTTGTTGCTGGGAAACAACAGAACAGTTGTTGAAGGGAAAATTAGAACCTGACTCACCTGCCTTCACCTGTATTGATATTGAACTATATTCATATCTTCTGTGTATTTCCATGTGTTACAGAACTACCTATAATAGTAGGTCATCCATTCATTCAGCCAATACTTAAATAGCATTCTCTTCATGCCAATCACTATGCCAAATAATAAGCTTTCAAAGAAAACTGGAATCCCCTGAAAATGCTAATTCCTTCTCTGCACTAGCATAAAAACAGACTGAGGGCCAGACCCATTAGATCTGTATGTAAGTTATGACTAGGCAGCCACTATAGGAAGAAATAGCAGCAAAATAGGGAAGATGGGCTATATTTATCACAAAAGCTTTTAGTTGTTTAAATAAATACTACTTTGAAAATGTAAAATCATTTTTCCATATTACTATTAAATGATTGCCATGACGATTCCTCAAAGTCAGGAGAGGAAAAAGAGGAACACAGACAAACCCTTGATTTCCCAGAGTTTAACAATTGATAATGGTAATTGGACCAAAGTCCTTTGAAATATTATTTATACTCTTCATAAGTCACGTCGCCATCTCTTTGCAACATATTTGAGCATTGAGTGTACATACTCGCTGCTTATGTGTGTTTATATAATATATATACAAACACTATATAAATATATTTTGTATGTATGTGTATATATATATATATGCATTTAGAAAATATATTACACGAACAATTATTAAGAAAATGGGAATAAGGAAGCAAAATATCTTTTACAAAGTGTAAAACTTTTATAATGAACTCATACATCAGAAAATTCCACATATTGAGGATATATTTTGAAAGCATATTGTCAGAACCATAATCCTTACTGCCATGAGTACTCTTAGAGCAATGAGCTTATGAGTCATTTCATTGGGTTTCATTTAAAGAAAGTTTCAGTTCTTAGAAAGAATATATGACAGTTCAGATGTGAGTGGTTTTGTCACTATGACCACATTCCTGTAAGAAAAACTAAAGACAGTTGAGCAAGCCTTCTGAGTCTAGAAATAAACGTCAATGCATCTTTCACCTTTTCATAGAAAGTGGCCCTCAGTTACCTATATAATTGTCATTGATTCCAAGAAATATTTATTGGATGAGAAAAATAAAACGCTAATTTATTAATCATATTTTTGATATTAACTTTGATTCTTTGAATGTTCTTTCTTTGCCACTTTTATGTGATCCCTTTTTATAATGTGACTCTATTATAGTGAATGTCATAATTTGACATAGACAAAATTAATCTTGATTCTAACTTCATTTTCTTATAAGGAAATGTTTGGAATCAAAGCTATATGCTTAGTGAAGAATTATTGTAATTCTCTCTCTCTCTCTCTCTCTCTCTCTCTCTCACACACACACACACACACACACACACACACGCACACGCACACAGACACACACACACAAGATACTAACCTAGTTTTCCATATGCTTCTTTGAGTGATTGTTCCCAACCACATACACTGAATGACTGTGCTGATTAAATTCTGTGATCTTTTCTCTACATTTAATTCATCTTGGCATGTATGGAAGACCAGTGGCTTCATTTCAGAAAGAAAAAAAAAGGCATAGGGCTTTGTTCTTTGACCTTTACTTCTGAGAAACATACTAAAACGCTGAAACACACACATCTAAGTGGCAAACATTTATAGCTAGTTTCAATTTTGTGAAGGTGCGTGAGGGGTTTTTAAGCTTTAGTGTCAATCTAAGTTTTGGAGTCAATGCAATTTGTTCTTTTGCCTTGGACAACTGCTGGAGAAACGGCCTTCCATGTCTCTGTCATTTCCATCTGCAGCCTGTGAAGTTTCCCTGAGTCCAGGCTGGTTATCTCACAAATCTGTGCAAAGCTGCAGTGAATAATTTATACCAGGCATGAGGTGACAAGTTAAACACGCCCATTTTGTCTAAAATACTATGAAGGCATCAAGAAGGAGCCAAGCTGCAGGGCAAGGGAAGCTCGGCTGATGGGAACCCGAGTACATCTAGAAGAGAGGACGCCGCTGTAAAGAAAATGAAATGTAATGAGATACTTTTTCATGCATAATTCATAGGTGAAAACATGACTGCATAAAAAAGCCATGGATTTTAACAAGGCAAGCCTGCAATCATGCACATTATCTTCCCAGAGGAACTTTATATAATATTGGTCAAAGGAGAGGATTCTGAATACCGGTACAAAATAAAGCCGACAGGTTTTCAAATGCAACAGAATTTACTTTAATGTACAATGCCCGTAAAAGAAACAATTTCTATTTACACCTGAAAATACTGCTGAGCCAAAATTTACTTTAAGACGTTTGCTATCTCTTCTTTAAATGGGAAAAAATAAGCAGAGGAAGAGAAGATTCATATTGATAAACATAACTAACATGCATAAGCCATATGCACTCAATGTTGTGGGGTTAGGTTAGACTGGACAGGACAGGCATTTTCACTTTTCTGGCAAAAAAAAATTTAGATAGAAATGTCATCAATGAAGAGGCTTTAAAAATGATAGCGTGTTAGCTAGCTACTGTCAACATAGAGTTTAATTTCATTGTGTTGTAAGAGCCTATATCATTAGTCTGCTTTTCAAGACCAGTTTAGGGGCTAACACATGCCTGATTTGAAATGCTGTTTAACATGTGAGGCTCTTAGTTGAAAGATTCCAGAGGAATGTTGATTAAAGCTTGGGATGTCTGAAATTTATCACCACCAAACCCTAAAAGACATCTTAGCTTAAAAGAATTGGTGAGGTGGAGGTTGGGGGCCGGGGACCATCCTTTGTCTACATTTAGAAAATACATAGAAATACAGGGAGTACAACAGAGGGGGTCAGGAAAGTCTGCAAAACACACAGGCTCGAGAGCTCTTCAGGCTTGTTTGCTTGGCTTATGCCATGTAATACTAATATTTGAAAGAAAGCAAAGTAGCTACATTGTGCTCAGTTAGTTTTGTGGCACTGATATTTGGCTGAAGAAAGGATTAAATGTTGAAAAAGGTTGACAAATCAGTCTCAAAGGGATCATCTACCACAAGATTTTTGTGTAAGTTGCATGGTTTAAGAAAGATATACTATAAAGAACAGCAGGTGGAAGTGAGTTAGATACCAGATAATCTGTTCCATTTTAGCAAAATTGTATTATTAACCTCTGCTTGATGTATCTCAGCTATGCTTTGGGTTTTGACAACATTTGAAAAATGTGCGCTTTAGGAGTTAGGTGATGACTTAATTTCTAAATATGGACTCTGAGCCTTTGGGACTCATTGTCAGGACAAAGCATAACTATGCCTGGAAGTGGTTACAAAAGAGAGTTCTTTCAGTATTGCGGGACTTCCATTCAGGTTCCAGAGATAAATTTATAGCCTGAGTTTGGCCATTTGCATGATGTTAAACTATTCACTTTAATACTCCTGTGGCATATTCCTGACACTGTTTTGCTATTAAAAGGCATTTACAACATATTGCCTGTTATAGGACCTCAGTGACATGAGGTTATCTTTCCAGGATATCAATAACTAACCAGCTAGTTACACTTGTGTAACTCTAGCAACATAATTTAATACTCCACTGCTTGCTTTTCTTGTTATTTTCCTTCTTTCCTTCCTTCCTCCCTCCCTCCCTCCCTTCCTTCTTTCATCTATCTATCTATCTATCTATCTATCTATCTATCTATCTATCTCTGTCTTTATCTCTCCCTCCATCATCTCTCCTTCCCTCCCTCTCTCCCACTCTCTCTCACTCTTAACAGCACACACACACACACACACACACACACACACACGGACTTAGCTCTGCTATTAGCAAATCCAAATTTGTAGTGTGGCTGGGAAAAGACAGTTCAGGGTGACACTATGTATTCCTGACTCTTCTGGAAGGTGGGAAGAAGCGATCACCAGCTGTCTCCTCTACCTGACAGATGTACTCTCTTCTGCCTCTTCTGCCGGTTCAGCATGCTGCTGAGAAGTTTGCTACATTGAAGGATCAATTTTCAAGCACAGAAAGAATTTGTTTGCTTGTACACCTGTGCTATAAAGGAAGTTTTCCTATTGCTTATGCCAGTTGGATGACTTACTGAATTCTTTAGCATATATAAAAATGCAAAGTGCCTGAAATGGGAATCAAACGATAACATTATTAGAATTCTCTCTTGGGGTCAGATGAGATGGACGACTGCATAAAGAGGATGTGCCCGGGTACAGCTTCTCTAGTCTAAATTTGTTTCCTATTTGTTTCCTTTTCTGTGAAAGCAATGCACATATTAAATATCATATAGAATAAAAGCACATTTAGAATAAAGAGGGAGCAGAAGAAGACAAGAATTTTAAAACTCCCATTGGCTGAGCTTCATGCAAAAGGACTGGTAAAGGCTGTTGTAGGTCTTCTGGATTCTACCTTTCTCCAAGAACCTCCTCCAGTCAGGCAATCTTATAAAACCAAGTCATGAGAATTCAGGAAGATGCAATCCCAAATCAAGTAAATTTTCTTTGCTCAATCAGGTAAAATTAGATTACATCATCACTTGTTCAAATTCTCTAAAAAATTGTCTTATGACACTTGAAACATTGATCCCTTTTGGGGTTTGGTTTCTGTTTGTACCTCCAACTTCCCCTCTCATTCTGCTTTAGTTACTCTGGCTTCCATGATAACAAGAAAGATGATGGGGTCTAGAAGCAAGAGTAGAGACATTAGTAAGGTAAGAACTGTACCTCCCCCACTGTCATGAGGAAAAGGCGTACAGACACAGATGGTAGGAAAATTAGGAAATTCTGCTCTAATGGTGTCTTTTCTATAAGTGACACATGAGGTAAGGAAAATTTTTGGAAGAATTTCAGATTTCACATTTTCTCATAATATTACCTGGAGGAATTAGATGCCATTTCATGAATCTAGAAAAAGAAATGATGATAACCAGAAACCAAATAATAACAAGTTTGAGCAAATTTCGTTTCTTTCTCGACAGCATAGAGAAATAACAGCTCATCTGTTATTAGATGAGCAGATCAGAGCATAGTAACGGCCTTTGGCGAGGTCTCCTGTGATGAAAAACCTTGACTCCATGCTTATAAATGTGATGGAACAAAATGACTTTTGCCCAGAGCTGCTAACCATTAGCAATCTAGAAAGAGGAATCAAATTGTGAGTCACAAGGCTCTATTCCTCTCCCTTCTGTCCACAATATATGAATAATTTGGATGGAAAAGCTCAAGGCACTTATATCACATTTGTGGGTAACTTGAATCTGGGAAGAATGGATAGTTATGTGCAGAATTAATATTTCAAAAAATTATGACAAACAAAAGAAAGTGCTTGATTCCTTGATTAAAGTCCTTAATACTCTTGTGTCTCCTTTTCTTTGAAGAGTTTTAAAATTAAAATGGTTTGTCCATGATATCGATAAATTCAGGTTTGGAGTGTGCCTGAGTAAAAGAGTTCTAAAGGAAGAAAACATGTAGGGTGATGGCATCTACCTATTCCTAAAAGTGTTTAAAGATGTGAAGTGATCAATATAATATTAGTTCCCTCTACCTGGGTGAGGAAGTTTGTTTATTTGTTTGTTTATTTTCTTTTTATATCTTTATTTTTAATTTGAATATAGTTGACACACAATGTTACATTAGTTTCAGGTGTAGAGCTTAGTGATTTGACAAGTTTATACATTGTGCCATACTCACCAGTGTAGCTATTACAATATCATTGAGTGTATTCCTTATGCTCTGCTTTTTATTCCAGTGACTTACTCATTCTGTAACTAGAGGCCTGTATCTCCCATTCCCCTACACTCATTTTGCCCAACCCCTCACACACCTCCCCTCTGACAACTATCAGTTTGCTCTCTGTAGAGTTCTGATTTTGATTTTGGTTGGTTTGTTCATTTTTAAAATCTAATTTATGAGTGGAATAATATGGTATTTGTCTTTCTCAGTCTGACTTATTTCACTTAGCATAATGCCCTCTAGGTCCATCCTTATTGTTGCAAATAGAATAATTTCATCTTTTTTATGGCTGTATAATATTCCGTCATGTGTATATACTGTATTTTCCTTGTCCATTCACCTACTGATGGACACTTAGGTTGCTTCTATGCTGAGAACTTTTAATTGTCCCCGCCCCTCTTTCTACTGATCCTTTTCAGATTCATAATTCCAATTACTTCCTCATTTTCTTCTCTGATTTAAGTATCTGTGTACCCAGAAACATCCAATGTATGAACTACACTGTCTCTATTTTCTAGATTACCTTCCCTAGAAGGATTTAACTACTTGCCAGGAAGGAGTTCTACATGTTTGGTCTAAACACGCTAAAGCTGGGCTTATTTGCCACAAATAGACTCCTGTAATGAAATAATGTAGAAATACATGTTTTTAACACTTTTTTCAGTTCAAGAGGCAAGTTTCTATCAAATCATCTTGTGCTAAGAAGTTTGCAAGTGAGATTCACTGCAAGAGATGATAGAAAAAAGTTTAAATCTGAATTTTTTTGTAACTGTGCCTTTAGCCATTGCCAATTTATGGAATACTTGAATTAAGATGAACCAGAGGCTGGGCATTTGGTTTATTTTAATATGTCATATGACTAGTTCTTGGAAACCAACTGATATTTACTTAGCTGCTTCCTCAGATCAAGGGCTTTATACTTTGTTACTCATGTAGCAGAATGCTAAAACATGCTGAATTGTAATCTGTGAGAAAAAAAAAATAAGGGCATTGTAGATTTTTCTCAAGGAGGAGCAATAATTCAGTTTTAAAATGCAGGGAGTTCCTGAGAGTCTGAGACCATACTCATTTACTATTGTGGAATGGTCCTAAGCTAAATGGAACCCCTCATTTTTACAAACTGCAGAATCATTTGCTGGAAAAAAAAGAACTTAAGATTAAATTTTCAAGAATTCATTGAATATAAATAAGTCACCTTTTTTTGGTCTCCTAAATTATGTTAATGTAAGACAATTAAAAAATACCTTGGGATGTTTTTCAGAATTTACTTGGTAGGCTTATTGTGGAAATAATGCTTTTTCCATATAGTATGGGTTTGACCAATTTTCTATTATATATATTTGTTATACTATATGTATAATACATTTTATTTTATTTTATTTTATTTTATTTTATTTTATTTTATTTTATTTTATTTTTTCTTATCCCCCAAAAGGAGCTTATTTTATTTTATTTTACTTTCTTCAAGGATTTCCATATGTTTTATTTATTTATTTTTTAAATTTTATTCTTTATTTAAAATTTACATCCAAATTAGTTAGCATATAGTGCGACAATGATTTCAGGAGTAGATTCCTTAGTACCCCTTACCCATTTAGACCATCCCTCCTCCCACAACCTCTCCAGTAACCCTCAGTTTGTTCTCCATATTTATGAGTCTCTTCTGTTTTGTCCCCCTCCCTGTTTTTATATTATTTTTGTTCCCCTTCCCTTATGTTATTCTGTTTTGACTCTTAAAGTCCTCTTAAGAATTTTTGTCTTTCTCTGACTACTTTCACTTATCATAATACCCTCCAGTTCCATCCACATAGTTGCAAGTGGCCAGATTTCATTCTTTTTGATTGCCGAGTAATACTCCATTGTGTATATATATACCACATCTTCTTTATGCATTCATCCATCGATGGACATTTGGGCTCTTTCCATACTGTGGCTATTGTTGATAGTGCTGCTATAAACATGGGGGTGCATGTGTCCCTTCGAAACAGCACACCTGTATCCTGTGGATAAATGCCTCGTAGTGCAATTGCTGAGTCGTAGGGTAGTTCTATTTTTAGTTTTTTGAGGAACCTCCACACTGTTTTCCAGAGTGGCTGCACCAGCTTGCATTCCCACCAACAATGCAAAAGAGACCCTCTCTCTCTGCATCCTCACCAACATCTGTTGTGGCCTGAGTTGTTAATGTGAGCCATTCTGACAGGTGTAAGGTGGTATCTCATTGTGGTTTTGATTTGTATTTCCCTGATGATGCCTGATGTTGAACATTTTTTCATGTGTCGGTTGGCCATCTGGATGTCTTCCTTGGAGAGGTGTCTATTCATGTCTTTTGCCCATTTCTTCACTGGATTATTTGTCTTTTGGGTGTTGAGTTTGATAAATTCTTTATAGATTTTGGATACTAACCCTTTATCTGATATGTCATTTGCAAATATCTTCTCCCATTCTTTCAGTTGCCTTTTAGTTTTGCTGATTGTTTTCTTGGCTGTGCAAAAGCTTTTTATTTTGATGAAGTCCCAGGAGTTCATTTTTGCTTTTGTTTCCCTTGCCTCCAGAGACGTGTTGAGTAAGAAGTTACTGTGGCCAAGATCAAAGAGGTTTTTGCCTACTTTCTCCTCTAGGATTTTGATGGCTTCCTGTCTTACATTTAGGTCTTTCATCCATTTTGCATTTATTTTTGTGTATAGTGTAAGAAAGTGGTCCAGGTTCATTCTTCTTCCTGTCACTGTCCAGTTTTCCCAGCACCACTTGGTGAAGAGATTGTCTTTATTCCATTGGATATTCTTTCCTGCTTTGCCAAAGATTAGTTGGCCATATGTTTGTGGGTCCATTTCTGGGTTCTCTATTCTGTTCCATTGATCTGAGGGTCTGTTCTTGTGCCAGTACCATACTGTCTTAATGATTAGAGCTTTGTAGGATAGCTTGAAGTCTGGGATTGTGATTCTTCCTGTTTGGTTTTCTTTTTAAGATTACTTTGGCTATTCAAGGTCTTTTCTGGTTCCATACAAATTTTAGGATTATTTGTTCTGCTCTGTAAAGAATGCTGGTGTTATTTTGATAGGGATTGCATTGAATATGTAGATTACTTTGGGTAGTATTGACATTTTAACAATATTTGTTCTTCCTATCCAGGAGCATGGAATCTTTTCCCATTTTTTGGGAGTTCTTCTTCAATTTCTTTCATAAGCTTTCTATAGTTTTCAGTGTATAGATTTTTCATCTCCATGGTTAGATTTATTCCTAGGTATTTTATGGTTTTTTGTACAACTGTAAATGGGATCGATTCCTTGATTTCTCTTTCTGTCGCTTCATTGTTGGTGTATAGGAATGCAACCGATTTCTGTGCATTGATTTTATATCCTGCAACTTTGCCGAATTCATGAATCAATTCTAGCATTTTTTGGTGGAATCTTTTGGGTTTTCCGTAGAAAGTATCATGTCATCTGCGAAGAGTGAAAGTTTGACCTCCTCCTGGCCGATTTGGATGCCTTTTATTTCTTTGTATTGTCTCATTGCAGAGGCTAAGACTTCCAATGCTATGTTGAATAACAGTGGCGAGAGTGGACATCTCTGTCTTGTTGCTGACCTTAGGGGGAAAGCTGTCAGTTTTTCCCCATTGAGGATGATATTAGCATTGGGTCGTTCATATATGGCTTTTATGATCTCGAGGTATGCTCCTTCTATCCCTACCTTCTTGAGGGTTTTTATCAAGAAAGGATGCTGTATTTTTTTAATGTATTGTTGGAGCCAGTTGGCTAATATCCTATTGAGGATTTTTGCATCCATGTTCATCAGGGAAATTGGTCTATAGTTCTTTTTAGTGGCATCTCTGTCTGGTTTTGGGATCAAGGTAATGCTGGCTTCATAGAAAGAGTTTGGAAGTTTTCCTTCATTTCTCTTTTTCGGAACAGCTTCACAAGAATAGGTGTTAACTCTTCCTTAAATGTTTGGTAGAATTGCCCTGGAAAACCGTCTGGCCCTGGACTCTTGTTTTTTGGCAGATTTTTGATTACTAATTTGATTTCCTTACTGGTTATGGGTCTGTTCACATTTTCTATTTCTTCCTGTTTCAGTTTTGGTAGTGTATATATTTCTAGGAATTTTTCCATTTCTTCCAGATTGCCCATTTTTGACGTATAATTGCTCATAATATTCTCTTATTGTTGTTTGTATTTCCGTTGTGTTGGTTGTGATCTCTCCTCTGTCATTCTTGAATTTAATCATTTGGGTCCTTTCCTTTTTCTTTTTGATCACACTGGCTAGGGGTTTATCACTTCTGTTAATTCTTTAATTAACCAGAACCAGTTTCTGGTTTCATCGATCTGTTCTATTGGTTTTTGTTTTGGTTTTGATAGCATTAATTTCTGCTCTAATCTTTATTATTTCCTGTCTTCTTCTGGTTTTGGGTTTTATTTGCTGTTCTTTTTCCAGCTCCTTTAGGCGTAAGGTTTGGTTGTGTATCTGAGATCTTTCTTTCTTCTTTAGGAAGGCCTGGATTGCTTTACATTTTCCTCTTTTGACCGCCTTTGCTGCATCCCAGAGGTTTTGGGTTGTGGTGTTATCATTTTCATTGGCTTCCATATACTTTTTATTATTGTCTTTAACTTCTTGGTTGGTCCATTCATTCTTTAGTAGGATGTTCTTCAGTCTCCATATATTTGTTATCTTTCCAAATTTTTCTTGTGGTTGATTTCAAGTTTCATAGCATTGTGGTCTGAGAATATGCACGCTATGATCTCAATAATTTTGTACTTACTTAGGGCTCATTTGTGTCCCAGTATATGGTCTATTCTGGAGAATTTTCCATGTGCACTGGAGAAGAATGTATATTCTGCTGCTTTAGGATGAAATATTCTGACTATATCTGTTAAGTCCTCTGGTCCAGTGTGTCATTCAAAGGCATTGTTTCCTTGTTGCTTTTCTGGTTAGATGATCTGTACATTGTTGTAAGTGGGGTGTTGAAGTATTAGTATTGATGAGTTTCTTTATGTTTGTGATTAATTGATTTATATATTTGGGTGCTCTCACATTTGGAGGATACATGTTTACAATTGTTAGGTCTTCTTGGTGGATAGACCCCTTAATTGTGATATAATGCCCTTCTTCATCTCTTGTTGGAGTCTTTATTTTATTTTTATTTTTATTTAAAAAAAATTTTTTTTAATTTTTTTTTTCAACTTTTTAAATTTATTTTTGGGACAGAGAGAGACAGAGCATGAACAGGGGAGGGGCAGAGAGAGAGGGAGACACAGAATCGGAAACAGGCTCCAGGTTCCGAGCCATCAGCCCAGAGCCTGACGCGGGGCTCGAACTCACGGACCGCGAGATCGTGACCTGGCTGAAGTCGGACGCTTAACCGACTGCGCCACCCAGGCGCCCCAAAAAAAAATTTTTTTTTCTTAACGTTTATTTATTTTTGGGACAGAGAGAGACAGAGCATGAACAGGGGAGGGGCAGAGAGAGAGGGAGACACAGAATCGGAAGCAGGCTCCAGGCTCTGAGCCATCTGCCCAGAGCCCGACGCGGGGCTCGAACCCACGGACCGCAAGATCATGACCTAAGCTGAAGTCGGACGCTTAACCGACTGAGCCACCCAGGCGCCCCATGGAGTCTTTATTTTAAAGTCTAGATTGTCTGATATAAGTATGGCTACTCCAGGTTTCTTTTGTTGACCATTCGACAAAAGATGGTTCTCCATCCCCTTATTTTCAATCTGAAGGTGTCTTTAGGTCTAAAGTGGGTCTCTTGTAAACAGCATATAGATGGATCTTGTTTTCTTATCCATTCTGTTACCCTATGTCTTTTGATTGGAGTATTGAACCCATTGACATTTAGAGTGAGTACTGAAAGATGTGAATTTATTGCCATTATGATGCTTGTAGAGTTGGGAGTTTCTGGTGGTGTTCTTTGCTCTTTTCTAATCTTTGTTGCTTTTGGTATTTATATATACATATATATATATATCTCCCCTCAGAGAGTCCCCCTTAAAATTTCTTGCAGGGTTGGTTTAGTGGTCACAAACTCCTTTAATTTTTTTGTCTGAGAAACTTTTTATCTCTCCTTCTATGTTGAATGACAGCCTGCTGGATAAAGATTTTTTGGCCCCATATTTGTCTGATTCAGCACATTGAGTATATCCTGCCACTCCTTTCTTGCCTGCCAAGTTTCTGTGGATAGGTCTACTGCAAACCTGTCTTCCCTTGTAGGTTAGGGACTTTTATCCCTTGCTGCTTTCATGATTCTCTCCTTGCCTAAGTATTTTGTGAATTTGACTATGATATGCCTTGTTGATGGTTGGTTTTTGTTGAATCTAATGGGGGTCCTCTGTGCTTCCTGGATTTGATGTCTGTGTCTTTCCCCAGGTTAGGAAAGTTTTCCGCTATGATTGGCTCACATAACCCTTCAACCTCTATTTCTCTCTCTTCCTCTTCTGGGACCCCTATGATTCTGATGTTGTTCTTTTTTAATGAGTCACTGATTTCTCTAAATCTTATATTGTGCTCTTTTGCCTTCATCTCCCTCTTTTGTTCTGCTTCATTTTTCTCTATAAGTTTGTCCTCTATATCACTGATTCTCTGTTCTGCCTCATCCATCCTTGCCACCACTGCATCCATCCGTGATTGCAGCTCAGTTATAGCATTTATAATTTCATTCTGGCTCTTTTTTACTTCTTTTATCTCTGCAGAAATTCTAATCTGTCTTCAACTCCAGCTAGTATTCTTATTATCGTGATTCTAAATTCTGGTTCAGACATCTTGCTTGTATCTCTGTTGGTTAAATCCCTGGCTGTTGTTTCTTCATGCTCTTTCTTTTGAGGTGATTTCTTTCGTTTTGTCATTTTGAAGGGAGAAAAGTAATTAATGAGGTAGTAATTAATGAGGTAAATTAAAATTAAAAGAAAAATTAAAATTAAAAAAATATTAAAATTAAATAATTAAACACACACACACACAAATCGAATAAATGATGCTAGTTCCTAGGTGTGTTTTGGTCTGGGTGTTGAAAGTGGTTTGACAGATTAGAGGAAAAAAAGGGGGTAGGGGAAGGAAATCGCTTGAGAATTTGAAAAAATGAATACACTGAAGTAGACTAAAATGAGATGATGGAGGTAAAATAGAATTTGAAAAAATATACACAGAAGTAAAGAATATAGTAGAAAAAATTAAAAGTATTTTTATTAAAAATTAAAAATAAAAATAAATTTTTTCTTTTTCTCTTCAATAAAAAGAAAAGAAATGAAAAAAAAGAAAAAAGAAAAAAGAAAAAAATGGAAAAAAGGAAATCATTTGAAAATTTGAAAAAGTGAATACACTGTAGTAGACTAAAATAAAATGATGGAAGTGAAATAGAGTTTGAAAAAAATTACATTAAAGCAAAAAATATAGTTAAAAATTAAAGAAAAATATTTTTAATATAAATTGAAGGTAAAAATGAAGTTTTTCTGTTTCTGCATTCAAGAAAAAGAAAGGATACAAAAAAGAGAAAAAAATAAAAAAGAAGATCTTTTGAATATTTGAAAAGGTGAATACACTGAAGTAGAGTAAAATACAATGATGGAAGTAAAATAGAATTTGAAAAAAATTACACAAAAGTAAAAAATACAGTAATAAAAATTAAAGAAAAATATTTTTCATAAAAATTGAAAATAAAAATGATTTTTTTCTCTTTCTGTATTCAAGTAAAAGAAGTATAAAAGAAAAAAAAAGAAATAAAATTGAATAGATGAACCTGCTAACAGATTGATGTAGGACCGAAATTACTTCGTTTTCCCCTAGATGTCAGTCTATGTAGCTCTTTGTAGTCCATAAATTAAGCGGGCAGTGAGACTGTGTTCTTGAAGAGGGAAGTTGGCCCAGTTGGGCGGAGCTCAGTGTAATAACTCTGCTCTCCATTAGATGGCGCTGCTAGCCTACTGGGGCGGATTGTTGCGGGGCTGGTAGGTGCATATGCGCATGCGCAGGATTGTTGAAAATGGCGCTAGCCAGCTAGCCAGTCTGTTCTCCCAGGTCAGCAATCGGGCACCCGTCCCGTGTCTTCAGCTTTTGTCCACTCCCCGCTTTTTCACTCTCCGTGACCAGGTCCCAGGCAGTACCCCTCTCCCGGGTTTTGTCTCAGATGCGGCTGTTTCCCCGGCCCCTTACTTCCGAAGGACTGAGGCTTTGACCTGTTCCGTGCCTCTGCGGGAGGGTCTCACCAAGCAATGGCTGAATGCCGGCTGCGCACAGGAATGCTTGCGGGACCCTGCTGCTGCCGGTGCCCCAAGACTGTGGCCAGGTGCCAGCCGGCCCCAGAAAAAGTTTGTGAGACAGTGTAGCAGCAGCATTTCAGGGATTATGGAAAATCACAACACACATCCGGCACCAGGCTTCACCCTTAAGGACCTTGTTCCAGCACCAGCGAATGTGGCCATCTTCTGGGCTGGGACCAGGTGGCTTCAACAGTCTCTGCCAAATGTCCTTCCAGCAGTGGAACCGCTTTTCCCTGTGTGGCCCGAGAACCTCCTGGACCCCACTCTGTTCCTGGGGATTCTCCCTTCCCACCAGAGCACCACCAGGTATGAGCTGCGGAGTTGCAGCCTTTGCGCTCCCTTTGTTTACAGTCTTAATGGAATTTGAACCCTCTCCTTTCTCCCTTTTTAGTTTAGTCCCTGTGGCTGTTTCCAATTTTCCACTTTCTCTCCAGCTGCTTTTGGGGAGGTGTGCTTTTCCCGTATTCTCCCCCCGCCCAAGTCTCCAGCCTCTCTCAGGTCACAGAAGCACCTCCCTTCCTGCGCTTTCTAGTTCACTTCTCCACACTGTGTACCTGCTGAATTCTGTGGTTCAGGTTGTGCAGATTGTTGTGTTAATCCTCCAGTCAGTTTTCTAGGTGTGTAGGATAGTTTAGTGTTGGTCTGGCTGTATTTCATGGACGTGAGACACACAAAAAACTTCCATGCTGTTCCACCATCTTCTAAGAGTTGGGCTGTATAATACATTTTAGGAAGAGCCACAAAGTTGATATATCCCCAAACCGAAAAACAGATGAAAAGGTAAATAAATTATGGTGTATCTGTGTGATGCAATACTACTTGTCAATGAAAAAGAATATACTACTGATAAATACAATAACACGTATGAATCTCAACAAGAGTATGCTGAGAGACCAGACATATAAGAGTACATACTGTATGATTTCATTTATAGAAGTTTCTAGAAGGTAGAAAAACTAAAAAACAGATTCAGAAAGTAAATCTGTGTTTGCCTCACCAGGGATGAAGGATGGATAGTGATAAAAGAAAATTTTTCTGGGTAATGTTTGATGATATTGGTAGTTACACAGGGTTATAAATGTGTCAAAGCTCATGGAATTATATATTCAAAATTGATAGTTTATTTGATATAAATTATACCTCAACAAAGAAGTTTTAAACAAAAAAGCTTCCATGTGTAGTTTTATGATCATGTGGCCCACCACGAAAGTATTTGGACTTTCTGTAAGCCACCAGAATGAGCCTGATGGACTCATTGGAAGTTTCTCCTCCTTCAGTAGTGAAGTGTCTGCAGCCTGCAATTCAACCAGAGCTTAAAGTGGAAGTTGCTTTAGAGAAAAGTGAAAGAACATCTATGGAGCGCTTCTCAGATCTGCATAAGATGCTTTTACTACATGTACATATATACTATTGTGTTCGAAATTTCTGTTACAGAGATTTTCTGTTGAAGGAAACTTCAAGATAAGCCATGTGGTAGGAGTATCCTATATTAAAGAGGCCTGAGTGTGATCAAACTATTCTACGAGAGGCAAGGTCAGGAGCTTGTGGATTTCCATAGGAAGGAATTCGGAAACTTAGATGTAGGAGGCCAAGTGATTAGAATCAGTGAATGGGGGACATTTATGGGATTCATGGTCTCGCCTTGCCCCATAACCTTCTAAGACTACAATAAAGTCTGTAAAGGTTTATAGCAGAGTTGGTGGCTAGGCTCAGGGTGATCCAGAGTAGACAAGAAGGAGCTAGCAAAGGCACAGGAGTCAGACCACCAGGCCCCACTCACTGGGAATTAACAGACATCTTGCAAGGCTCGAGGGTTCGCCTATGATAAATAAATGCCAGGGTCTGCATCCTTCCCACATCAATCTATAGCACTTATTAGACTTTCTGGTTTATTCAATATTACTTTCACAACATATATGTAACAACTTTTTAAAAAAATATCTTAAAGTAACGAATGAGAAACATAAATCATCTTAGGGTCAGAGTTGAGAGAAAGGAACCCTAAAGGCTGGCTTTCAGTCTGTTGAAATCCGTATACTCCAAATATGACTTTACGTTTTTTATATGAATTGTGGATAAATTCCAAAACATCAATATGTGTGTAAATATGTATTCTGAGGCCAAAATTTGCATGAAACTTTGTTTTGGAATAATTTATTATGTGACATTTCTACTTGAGGTGGTTAAAAATTTAAGGATAAATATAAATACAAATTTCAAGTATTACTGTTAAAGTTTATTTTGTAAATGTTAGATTCACTATTATGAAGTTTTTTAACTAACACCATTTTGATCTTTTACTGTAATTCTCTTAAGAGTTTACTGTTAAATTCTCTTTTTTATTAAAAAAATTTTTTTAATGTTTATTTATTTTTGAGAGAGGAAGAGAGACAAAGTATGAGTGGGGAAGGGGCAGAGAGAGAGAGAGAGAGGGAGACACAGAACCCAAAGCAGGCTCCAGGCTCTGGGCTGAGAGCAGTGAGCCCGAGGCAGAGCTCGAACTCACAAACTGTGAGATCATGACCTGAGTTAAAGTCAGACACTTAACCAACTGAGCCACCCAGGCACCCCTACTGTTAAATTCTTAAATGCTTCCTTTCTACATTTAGGGAATGATTGAGACCAATAGATGGGGTCAGGAGTGACCAGAAAGAAAATCAGTTTTCCTTATAAGTATGGAATTCTTTCTACTTCTCCATTTAATATAAACATTGCCTTCCTAGCAAACACAAAATTACCGTGTTGTTAGGCAAAGAAAAGATTAATTCTGGTTTCTTCTTCTTCTTCTTTTTTTCCCTCTATTTAGTATTTGGCAAAACATTGAAGAACTATACTACTGCTTATTCCTGAAAGGATAAATAATTTTAGCCTATAGTAATTGACCTAGTTGTTTTTGTTTTTGTTTTTGTCTTTGGTGTATAGATTAGGGTGTGTAGATTTGTGAATGTCTCTTAGAATAGTATTTCCAATCTTTACGTACAAACCCATTGGTGAATCATAAAAGCAATTTAGTAAGTTATGAAACATGTTTAAATGTTTTAAAAATGAAATCATAGAAAATATCAAGAGTTCGTCACACAGTATTGTTCTGGGAAACACATTTTTCAGTTGTGTGTGTGTGTGTGTGTGTGTGTGTGTGTGTGTGAGAGAGAGTGAGAGTACTGGGTTGTAGGATAAAAAGGATTTTTGACTATGGTTTGGAACAGCAACAATATTTCTAAATAGTTCATACGAGTATTTTTAGAGGATCACCTAGAAGTTTCTGATAGCTGAGATAACTGAGCACACTTCCTATGAAGAAATAGGTAGTGAATTATTGTTGAACTCAGCACTCACACTCACAAATTTCATTACAGTGGTGTTGAATAAGAATATTAGGTTCACAGATGGCTCTCTTACATCTTTGTCTGAAGTCATTGTCCACTTTTTAATTTGTTGCTTAAACATTTCTTAGAACAGTAAATCAGTATATTTTCAGGACATTTAAAAAATTAAAATATCATTGAACTTCTTCGGTTCACGTTTTGATGAAATACAAATATTCCATCATTTTTTCCCTTATTTTTAAAATTTCCTTTGCCTGGAATTCTCTGCTTCCAATTGGTCATACAGGCAAGTACTTTGCATAATTCAGAGATCATTTCTAAGATCACCCCCATAGAAGGGTTTCCTGAACCACCGAATCTAAAATCTGTCCCCTCAGTGTGTCACAAAAATATTTTCTTTTTAGTGCCACTTATCACTTCTCTAAACTGTCTTGTTTAATAAAATATTGGTTTTCTTCTTTATTCTTCTGGCCGTTCACTCTGAAATCCACCTACCCATCTCTCCAGAATGTAAGCACCACGAAAGCAAGGTCCTTGCCTGTCTGTCCACCACATGCCTTAGAAAAGTGTTTGTCACATTCGTTCCTCAATGCTTGTTGAGTAGATGACTGATTTAATTTCAGAAATAATGACAAAAATTTGCTTGTTGCTTTATAAAAACTTTCTAAATGTGGAAATGAAGACATTTATAATGACATCTTTTTGACCTGGCTTTGCCCTCACTAGGCTTTATCTATTTATCTTATATTTACTCTGAGTAGGAATGTTCCGATTCCAAACTTTGAATGGCTTAGGAAATAATCAAGGGTGGGAAAAAGAGCTTCTTACCAACCCTGACTGGCAATGACATTTAAAACTGGAGTCAACAATAACTATCATGAAGGCAATTGAAATACTTGGGAGTTTGTAAGTCAGGTGGATGCTTTGGTGTATTACTGTCTGTCCATCTCCTGTTTTAGGGGTCAATACAAGCCCTCAGTGTATTAAAACCTATTAATATACTACTGAGAGATATTTTTTCAGTAAGAAAATTAATAGAAGCAGACGATTACTATCTCTATTGTATGCTGGGGAAACAGTATATCTGCTTAAATGCACTTATTTGAATGGAAAATAGGTAAATATGAAGTATGCTAAAAAGATATAGGATAAAGCCCTTAAGAAGAAGCTGGCCCTATGTTAAAGGTTAAACACTTCAGAAATAACATTATTTGGGGGGACATTTTGACTCATTATTTGGGGATAATTGAATTGAGTCTTAAGAAATTCAGATATTGATGGGAGTGAGGAGATCGGGGGCAGGGTAAATGAGGGATGCACATTGAAGAAGGCACTTGTTGCTATGAGCACTGGGTGTTGTATGTAAGTGATGAATCACGGGAACCTACTCCCAATGTCAAGAGCACACTGTATACACTGTGTGTTAGCTAACTTGACAATAAATTACCTTAACGATTCAGAAATATGTAACATTTAATAAGCTGGGTACATTTTAATAAGCTGGATGCATTTAATAATAGTGATAGTGATATACATTGGCTATGATGTAGCTTTCTTACTTAGGATATTATTGTGATTATAGAGCCACTAGTTTAAATAGACTGTAGTTATTTGTCAGAAAGATCCTATAATAAATACATTACATCCATATTAATACCAAGGAGCAATTAGTAACTTTCAAGTTGAGATTCAGTTTATTTATATACATCCTTCTCCAGATTCTCATTAAGTGCTACCCCCATTTGTTATGTTTTAACAGATGTATGAGACACCAAAGAGGAAGTATGTCAAATCAAATTGTTTATTATTTGATCTTAAAAGATGATCAAGAGGAGCAAATGTCCAATGTTTAAATTCTAGGACCTAAAATAAATATTTCAGAAGACTCTCATCTTTTGTTGATTGCTGAAATACACAACAGAATCTCACTTCCTCACTACTTAATTTGCTGTTAAGAAATAATTTCTTGAAAAGAATTGCTTTGTCTGACAAAAATGGAAGATGGAAGGTCTACCGAAATAAGCATTATGTGTGTGTGTGCATATAGATATTGATATAGATAGATACAGATATAGATTGCCCACTTTGGCTGCACACATAATAGAACTGAAATGATACAGAGAAGATTAGCATGGCCCCCCATAAGGATGACACACAAATTTGTGAACTGTTCCATATTTTTGCTATAAATGAAAGTTAAGATAGTAAATCCTAAGTTTTGATCACAAGAAAAATATTTTTTGTAACTGTATGAGATAATTATGTTAAGTAAACTTGTAATTACTTCATGATATATGTAAATCAAATCATTATGCTGTGTCTCTTAAATGAATGCAGTGCTATATGTCAATTATATCTCAGTGAAACTGGAAAGACTGATTATGCCACAAAGGCACAAACTGAAAGGTAAAAAAAAAAATAATCATAGCAACAAAATAATGTTAGTCTATTTTACTGAATACTGAGTTAGTGCAGGTTCTGACCCAGGTATTTTTTCACAAAAATTCTAGGAAGTAGTTAATACCAGTTATACTTCTTCCCAATTTACAAACATAGAGACTGAGAATTTTTTCTTACTTAAACTCCATAAACACTTATACTAGAAGTGCTTAAATACCAGTGAAAGAACTTGGTTTCCAAACTATGACTGGTGAATACAATGTTTCAGGGGGATAATATGCTCCTTCTATTACTGCCACAAAATATTACTTTGGTTAAAAAGAGAATGATTGATTGACTGATTGACTAGTTATGACAACCCTATTTACCCTCACTTTCAACTCTATTAAGAATTGTCCAGCTGCTACAGGTTTGAAAATGTTTGTAAGTGAGAAAGAATGCCCTTGATAAATGCAGTGTTTTACTCTGTCAAAATGTAACAAAACTTTGAAAAGTGACTATTACTAAAGCACAATTAAACATTTTTTAAGGGCATGCATTTTGGGTTTTTCAATCCATGATATACATTTCGAGTTCTGGCAAATAGCAGAGAATTAGGTCTTCAAAGGGATCCTGGAAGGATGTCTATGGTCAAATGCATTTTCCAAAAGATACTCAATAACTGTTGTTTCCTTATTCTCACAAGGATCACACACTACAAATCTATAGCTATTTGGCTATTGTCATATTACTCTTGACTTACACTCCATTCTTACCATAAACAAAATAGTGACTGGGGTCAAGTAGAAGATTTCCAGTTCTTAATTGCATACCAAGAATTACAGAGAACCTTGGTAATGTAAGATTTGAGGTAGATTAGTTTGAAGCCAATGACTTCTTGGCTCTGTCTTTCTCTCAAAAATAAATAAAAACGTTAAAAGAAAAGAAAATGTTATTGAAAGTAGCAACATTTTCAAGCTAGCCCACAAAAGTATCCTCAAACCCAAAATACTTGGGCTCCCTTTGTACCTTTTGGGATATTTATATTGGAATTAAACTACACAGCCTTTGAGAGTTACCTAAACACTATTTATACAATCTGCTAATAGCAAATTATGTTCTTAAAAATAGATAATAATTCAATCTATCTAAAAATATTTTGTAGCTAAAACTAAAATTGATAAAATGAATAAAAAGGTATTGGGAAAGGACTAATATACATAATGTTTGTATAATTCTGTTTTCATAAACTGCTGTTTAGGCTATCTGAGGAAACTCTAATATATAACACAAATTAATGTATATGTATACATACATGTGTACATACACATGTATGTATACCCAAATCTGAAGGTAAAGCCTATTGTATATGCCAGACTTTCAAAGGGGTCTCATTTCTAAGAAACATTAAAGATTGAGGGCATAGAACTCAATTTTAATAAGTTTGTTTTTTTCTTATAACTAATACAGTCTATTATACCAGTCTCTAAATAGTAACAAATATTTGATAGTTCACAAAATCAAAATTTATGTATAGTAAAGTGGTTAACGGGAACATTCTGGAGTCTGTCTGCTAAGTTTTGAATCTCAGTTCTGCCACAGGTGACCACAGACAAATAATAATTTCTAATTGTCTCCTTTTAATTTTTGTAAATTGGGAAATTTATAGGGCTTCCCTTTTAGCTTTATTATGAGGAATAAGGAGAAA
Source organism: Neofelis nebulosa (assembly GCF_028018385.1). Taxonomy (NCBI): domain Eukaryota; kingdom Metazoa; phylum Chordata; class Mammalia; order Carnivora; family Felidae; genus Neofelis; species Neofelis nebulosa. The sequence goes on along the minus strand of NC_080795.1, from coordinate 26,970,933 downwards.
ACTCGAGTAATACACTTAGAATATTGCTTAGTACAGAATAAATGTTCATAAATGAGTTCTTATTATAATACTTACCTTTGCTGAGTGGAAGCACTTATACAGTTAAAGATATATGTATTGTGTGCTTATTTATTTTGAAATCAACCTGGATTGTATATTTGTCCCAGATACCAAAACATATATAGAATTTATTATCTTTTATGTCACTCTTAAATGATAAAAACAGTATATGTTTTAAGAATATATACATTTACACATACATATCCATAGTTAAAATGAACAACCCAGTCTTTTTCTTCCATTGTAGGGAAAAACTCAGTTCATTCTTCCTCTTGTGTGTCTCCTGTACTATTCACACAGCACACTTCATTCTGGCACTTCTGGTCACCAAATATGTAGGCTTTTTCCCCCACAACAAGCGATTCTCTGAGACATCAGCTGTGTGTCCTATAATTTAAGTCATTTTTAATACTATACCTGGAGATGGTATCAGACCCCACAGGTTAAGGGCTCGGTCTCACAAGACCGTGCCCCCTCTTAATTTCAGATGTCAGTCACAAGGAGTAGGTCTTCAGGTTATTCACCACTTCTGTCTGATTTGGCTGTAAATCAGAGGTTCTTGTGACCCTTTCTCAGTTTCAGTTGAATTGTTAGAGTGGCCCACAGAACTCAGAAAAATACTTACTTATGTTTACCAGTTTAGTAAAGGATATAATAAAGGACAGAGATGAAGAGACACCAAGGGTCTCGCGGAGTCTGGGTATGCCACTCTCTCGGTGAGGATGCATTGGCCAGCCAAGAAGCAGTTTGAACTCCTCTTATTGGGATTTTATGGAGGCTTCTTCTTCACATAGGCATGATCAGTTTTTTGCTCCATTTCCAGCTTCTCTCCCCTCACTGGAGACTGGGGAGAGGGGCTGAAAATTCACAGCTTCCAATGATGCCTTGGTCTTTCTGGTGACCATTCCCCATTGAGGAGCCATGCAAGAACCCACACAGAGTTGTCTTAATAGAACAAAAGATGCTTACAGTGCTCTTCTCACTCAGGAAATTACAAAGGTTTTAGGAGCTCTGTGCCAGGAGCCGGAGGCAGAGACCAATAAATATAGTTTCTGTGATGTCACAGTAATGAAACTATAACCAAGTGCACCAATATCAAAAGTTTGGTTAGCCTGGGGTGCCTGGGTAGCTCAGTTAGCTAAGAATCCAGTTACGGCTCAGGTCACGATCTTGGGGTTCCTGAGTTCAAGTCCTATGTTGGCTCTGTGCTGACAGCTCGGAGCCTGGAGCCTGTTTCAGATTCTGTGCCTCCCTCTCTCTCTGTCCCTCCCCTGTACATGCTCTGCCTCTTTCTCTCTCTCTCTCAAAATAAATAAACATCAAAACTTTGGTTCCTTTGGGTAAAAAAGGTTGGACAATATATAGAGAAGAAAGGGAGAGAGAAGTGAGCAAATACAGTGAGATAGCTACATGGATGAATGATTGTATGTTATTTTCCATATGTTTGAACTATATTAATAAAATATAAAATATGTACAAAAGTGCTAGAAACTTTAATGAATCTGGGTAACACTGGTAACTTTTTATTCAGTTTTTACTGTTTCAGAACTACAAGTTATGATATTATTCCAGAAGACCGTTTTTTTTTATTAAGTATTACCCTTATCCCTCTTAAATATATATTAAATATATTGTTCACAATATATAATGACTATATTGGATAACAGCAAAATAAGATAAATTCATTCTTTTAGTAAAATAAAACATTTAAACATTGATAAAATCCAAGTACGTGTTATCAGTAGATATATTTTTGTAATCAGTAGATTAATTTTTCAGTCTGATATATAAGGATATATATTGCACTAAGTCGCTAATTATTTAGTTTAAATAGGTCTTTATAATGCCTTGGGATATTTAATTGATTACAAGGATTGCTTTTCTGCTTGGGTTTAAGTTACAGTTAGAATTTAAAAAGATCTGCAGATATATACATTTATATACAATACAGACAGTTACATAATGTTGTTTGGTAATTCCTATGATAGGTAAGATATTTAGATATTTATTTAGTACCTACTATGTGTCAAGAGCTGGGATGGACTCTGAGAAGATGACATTATAAGTTAATTACCTTGAGGATGATTTGTAGTCAAATAACTACAAAATTGTGAATTGTAAATTATGTTAATATATCTGTGTAAAAATGTTATAGAAGAAGGCAAGAAAAAGGTGTGAAAACTCACAGACTGTGATTTATGTGACTTTATTTCTCAAAAGTAAAGCTTTTACATTCCGTCTTGGATACCTCTCTTGCTATATCACCTATGCAGGGGCCGGCTGGTGTGGGGGGAGGTGAAATGACTGCTATTTACACACAATAACTAATGAAAGAGAGCCTCTTGGAATTGTGCCAACTGATGGCTCCTTGCAGGGGTGGTGATTTGTCTAAATGAAGATTGTTGTCTTGATTAATGAGATAACAAATACAGAAGTTTGTGAGATTAGATTCTCTGTTGGAAGGGCAAAATTTCATAGAATAAACATGGTTTTGAAATAAAAAAAAACACATTTTATTTTCTAGCTGACACTTTCACTCTTATTTGCTGTCAATAAAATAGAGCAAAATTGGTTATACGTGTGTCCTTTCATTCCTAATCCCAAGTTTCCTAGTGATACCCCTCTGCACATGCAGAAATATTCACACATCAGAGGATCTATGACCGAAAATGAAGGCCCCCATATGTTGCAATGTAATTAATAGGAGATTATGAGTAAAAGCTAAGCTCGTGACATATTCTATGGGAAAATCGTCTTCCTTAAATAACAAGATAATCAATATGCAAATATCTGGTTTCTTGTAAGATTCAGACTATATACTCTAGTATTTAATAATTTAAGTATAGATATAAACCATATATAAGAAGGAATTAATAATAGAAAGCAATAAATGATTAATGAAAAAATATAAGTGAGATAAATGAGTAGAGTGTGCATTACGCAGTACCTTTGCTACTCTTACATGGTAAAGTGTTTTGAATTGATTAATTAGTTTGGGATTGGAGTGAAAGAGGGAACTCTAGCCAGGATTTGAAAGATTGTCACAATTTTGTTAAGTGGAGGAGACATGGGGGTTATTTTACTCATTCATTCAATAATTCATTCATTTAGTCAATTAGTATGTAAAAAAAAATTTGAGCATCTAAGATGGACATCTAAGTAGCAAAATGGGCTTGTCACTGGATTGACAGATGTAAAGCCATTAGAAATGATCTCTGACCACATGGAACCACAAAGTTCATGATAAGTATTATGAAATAAATGTGCTATAATATCAAAACAGATAACTTTTAATTTAGACTTCTGAGTCACACAGAAAGCTTGTTTGTGAAATAAATATTGAAGGCTAGAAAAATGAATGGAGTGCAGGGACCAATATGTTCTCTGAAAGGAGCTCTTTCTGGGTTGCCTGACAATGGTCTCCCTAGACAAATTCAATGTCCCTCAGAAAAGCCCTGTTTTGGGGCACCTGGGTGGCTCAGTCGGTTAAGTGTCCTACTCTTGGTTTCAGCTCAGGTCATGATTTCACGGTTTGTGGGCTTGAGCCCCACCTTGGTCACTGTGCTGACAGTGCAGAGCCTGCTTGGGATTCTCTCTCTCTCTCTCTCTCTCTCTCTCTCTCTCTCTGCCCCTCCCCTGCTTGCTCTGTCTCCCTCTCAAAGATAAATAAATAAACTTAAAAGAGAAAAAGAAAAGTAAAGCCCTGTTTGTGGGTATGGATGAACTTCTTCACTTCTCATAGAATGTCATACAGCTTGGTCACCCCAAAAGCACAGGAGCAGAAGCAGGGGAGAGTTTGTCTTTCGAGTGAAGACTTCAGTCTTTTGGGCCCTTGAAATCACTGCTTTAGCTGGGCAGCGTTCTCACAGATAATTTTGCACCTCCAGACTCCTCTTTTCATTTGATGCAAATAGGCCTTCATGCCACAGTGAGAAGCAGATAGCACTCTGCAGTGCATTTTCCTCTCTCCTATGTTCTCAGCTACATCCTCATCAAAAAAAAAAAAAAAAAAAAAAAAAGTAAATCAATACATTTAAGAGAGAAAAAAAATCTCATCCTATCTCTTTTCGAAGGTTCCATATAACTGCTCTTACAAATATTTCCTTCGAATAGGAAAATGCACTAAATAATCTTGTAAATCACATCAGAAGTTTACAATAATAATCTGATAAAATCTATTAGAGGAAATCCCTAAGGCATTCAAGGTGATAAAAGCAGACCCAATATTTGATATATCATTCAGTAGGGAACTCAGACACTGAGTATGAGTATGAGAAACATTTCCAGATACCCTATGCCTTTTTCCAGTCAAGTGTGATACATTTTCTATGTAATCTAGACAGGAGTGATCTAACCTAAGAATTTTAATTATATTATTAGTATCAGCAACCACAAAATTACATTGTGTTCTCTGTTCTATCACATTTTTTTTTGAAAGAGAGAAAATGTGCAATGGGCTAACCTTTATTTCCATGGATCCAAATACACAATTATGGGCAGTGGAGATAGGTTCTGAAGGATGTCATCAGCATGGTATAAATCCGGAGATAGGGAGTTTTCCTTAATGTTATTTTAGTTACCTCCAAACACTGTTATTTAATTAAAGATGTCTCATGATATATGCAGATAAACATTTGTAGAATGAAATGTGTGCCCTGGGATTCTTTTAATTGTAGATTCTGTGCAGAGGTGTTTGTATTGATGAAATCTTGCTTTCATGCCTTCTGTACAATGTTCTCAATTTCTTTAGATGGAAAGATTTCCATATCTGAAATATAAGGCATTGTACGCAATACAATCCAAAGAATTCTCTTGTCATAAAACATTACATGGCATCTCCTCCTCAGACATTTGAACTCTTCAGGGAGAAACAAATGTCATAAAAATGGTGCCAGTCTCACAGTAGTGGCAATCCAATATGGCTACCTAACTCCTAACTTCAGATTGTTTTCTGTTTTGCTAACCCAAAGGCTTTTTCCAATGTCCATATTTAATAATGTGACTATTATACAAAAAAATAACCTGAAAGTAAATACTAAAAATCAGGAGAATAGCAGATGAAAAATACATCTGGTGATGCTTCTGTGGTGTTAACAGCTGACATGTAATTAAGCTAACTCTAGCCTAAGCCTCATTATTATTATGCTTTAGTATCTGTGGACTTTTAATTACTTGGCATGATATGTGCCAGTGTGCTATTCAAATACCTCTATTTTCATTTTCATTGTTTTTTGTTATACTTCCACTGTCATCTTTTCTTTTAATAATTTAATTTAAAGGTAACGATGGAGAACTTCTAACCCTCATGTCTCTGAATATAAATTTTAATGAAAATGGGTTCAACAGTTTTGATTCTGTTTTCTGTTGTTTGGAACTGACTAAAAGTCATGACTATTTAATAAAAGTGAGAAAAGAATCCAACAGAGACCAAATCAGAGACATCTTCTAGTAGTTACATTGAAAATCCGTTGTTAAAAAAAACCTGGTTTTTGGGGGCGCCTGGGTGGCTCAGTCAGTTGAGCGTTTGACTTCAGCTCAGGTCATGATCTCACGGTCTGTGGGTTTCAGCCCCATGTCAGGCTCTGTGCTGACAGCTCAGAGCCTGGAGCCTGCTTCAGATTCTGTGTCCCCTTCTCTCTCTGCCCCTCTCCCACTCACACTCTGTCTCTCTGTCTCAAAAATAAACATTAAAAGCATGTTTTAATCTACTTTTGGGGTAGCCACCTTCATTAACTATCATAGTTGGATCTTCTGGATAACTTGCTGCTGCTTCTACATCAACATTTGCTGCTTCACTTGGCACTTTATGTTATGGTGATGGCTGCTTTCCTTAAACCTCATGAACCTGCTTCCACTAGCTGCAGACTTTTCTTCTGCAGTTTCCTCACCTCTCTCAGTCTTCACAGAATTGAAGAGAGTCAGGGCCTTGCTGTGGACTAGGCTTTGGTTTAAGGGACTGTTGTGGCTGGTTTGATCTTCTATCCGGACCACTCAAACTTTCTCCATAGCAACAATAAGGCCGTTTTGCTTTCTTAACACTTGTGTGTTCACTGGTGTAACACTTTTAACTTCCTTCAGGAACTTTTCCTTTGCATTCACAACTTGGCTAACTCTTTGGCACAAGAGACCTAGCTTTTGACCTGTCCCAGCTTTCAACATGCCTTCCTCCCTAGGCTCAATCATTTCTAGCTTTTGATTTAAAATGAAAGACAAATAACTCTTTCACATGAACACTTCGAGGCCATTGTGAGGTTATTAATTGTCCTCATTTTAATATTGTGTGTCTCATGAAATAGGGATGCTCAGGGAGGGAGGGAAGTGGGGGAATAGCCAGTCAGTGGAGCAATCACAGCATACACAACACTTATCAATTAAACTCACCATCTTGTATGGATGCAGTTGATGGCACCCAAAACAAAATAATAACACCCAAGATCACTGATCACAGACAAATAAAATAATAATGAAAGCCGTCACAAATAGAATAATAATGAAAAAAATTGAAATTTCATAAGAATTACCAAAATGTAGCATAGAGACATGAAGTGAGTAATGCTATTGGAAAATGGCTGTGACAGACTTGCTCAACACAGGGTTGTTACACACCTTCAATTTGTAAAAAGTGAAGTACCTGGAAAGCACAATAAAACAAAGCACCATAAAATAAGGCAGGCTTGTGATATATTTCATAATCAGCCAAAAATCAAATTTTGTTTATTGCATTCTATTTAAGAAGCAGTCCCCTCGGGGCGCCTGGGTGGCTCAGTCGGTTGAGCGGCCGACTTCGGCTCAGGTCACGATCTCGCGGTCCGTGAGTTCGAGCCCCGCGTCAGGCTCTGTGCTGACAGCTCGGAGCCTGGAGCCTGTTTCGGATTCTGTGTCTCCCTCTCTCTGACCCTCCCCCGTTCATGCTCTGTCTCCCTCTGTCTCAAAAATAAATAAACGTTAAAAAAAATAATAAAAATAATAAAAAAAGAAGAAGCAGAAAATTAGTAGTCTATTAAAAAATGTTATCGGGGGCGCCTGGGTGGCGCAGTCGGTTAAGCGTCCGACTTCAGCCAGGTCACGATCTCGCGGTCTGTGAGTTCGAGCCCCGCGTCAGGCTCTGGGCTGATGGCTCGGAGCCTGGAGCCTGTTTCCGATTCTGTGTCTCCCTCTCTCTTTGCCCCTCCCCCGTTCATGCTCTGTCTCTCTCTGTCCCAAAAATAAACAAACAAACAAACAAACAAACAAAAAAAAACCAAAAAAAAAAAAAACGTTGAAAAAAAAAAATGTTATCGGGACACCTGGGTGGCTCAGTCGATTAAGCATCCGGCTTCAGCTCAGGTCATGATCTCACAGTTTGTGAATTCGAGCCCTGCGATGGGATCTGTGCTGACAGCTCAGAACCTGGAGCCTGCTTTGGATTATGTGTCTCCCTCTCTCTCTGCCCCTCCCCTGTTCATGCTCTGTGTCTCTCAAAAATGAATAAATTTAAAAAATTTTTAAAAAATATTATCAAAGCAGAAAGTAATAATGTTTTTCCTTCCTAAGTTTTTATTTAAATTCCATTTAGTTAATATAGAGTGTAATATTAGTTTCAGGTGTAGAATTTAGTAATTCATTGTTTAATACATCATCCGGTGCTCATCACAAGTGTATTCCTTAATACCAATCACCCATCTAGCCCATTTCCCCGCCCACCTCCTCTCCAGTAACCCTCAGTTTGTTCTCTATAGTTAAGAGTCTGTTTCTTGGTTTGCCTTTCTTTTTCCCCCCATGTTTGTTTGTTTGTTTTTCTTAAACTTCACATATGAGTGAAATTATATGGCATTTGTCTTTCTCTGACTGACTTATTTAGCATAATACTCTCTAGCTCCATCCACATCAGTATGAATGGCAAGATTTCATTCTTTTTTATGGCTGAGTAATATTCCATTGTATATATTTACCACATAGAAAGTAATAATTTTAGACACACAGATTGTGAGGTTATATCTCAATCTGCAAATATTTTGGCACTGAACAGTGAGTCTTATATACCTGTAAAATTCACTTCTATGGACCACATTATATTTTACTGAAGATGTGTTCGTGTTCTTGAATCACAAGGTACTTTTGACTTCCTGTTAACCACAATTCTTACCTCCCTCTCTTTTCAAACAAACGCCAGGATTTGTTTCTATATATTCATATATGCAAGGAAGACTTATTCACAGCTAGGTGAAGACAGATGATGTTCTCTCATGCTAACAGTGAGACATTAGTCGAAAAAGGAAAAGAAGTGTATACTACAATAGAAAGGCTTCTATAGCACACTAAGTGTCTTGGGGTGGGCACTCTAGAGATGGGAAGTTAGAGGACGATGTAGATGGAACTAGTCAAGAGGATTCAGAAGCCAAAAACATGATTTTTCTCTGGACCCAGTAGTGTCCCCAGGATTGGAGGCGCTAGGAAAATCAGAATATAATAACTAGGTTGACACACAGATGACCCCAAGCTGTATGGTGGCAGCATCTGGGGCTGTACAAGTGGCTTTGCTCATGGAGCATGCAGACAGGGCAGGACAGGAAGAACAGAGCAACTAATACATTGATTGCAAAGGGATTTTGAGAAACTCCCAGAAACTACTAAGCAAATACTTGTGGATAGAGTCTATTTTAAACGGGTGGATGTTTTTGAGATCATGGACCTATGAGCCACATTCAAATTTTATTTTGTTTTTATCCTGTTGAACTTACTTTAGGTGACCGACCTTTCGTTTTCCTCGGAACATAACTGGTGATCTGTCCTTACGGGATGATAGACTAATTTCTTTGTATAAGATTATACTGAGTTTGCTTCAAATGCACATTTGGGCATGTTATGCAAATAGACAACTGTTATAAATCTCAATATCCAGGCTGACACTCTCCAAATATGTGTGAAACTCAATTTAACTGTTAAAAGTGATTTATTATTTATATTTCCAAATATGTATATGTCTCTGAAAGTTCTGTTTACTGTTCGCTCAGTGAAATATACTGAGTATTTGTAAATGAGTAAATTGCTGATCTAAGTCACTGACCCACACAATTCTCTTAGATATTCTGATCATTAACTGGAGGAAATCAGGCTGGTATCTATTGATTTAGTCAAACAGTTTACAACTTCACACAAAGTTATAGTACTAGATTCAGCTTCTTGCCTTAAAAATTCCTGCACAGGATGACAACTGAACTTCTCTCTGTGATTAGAGTTGTCTGCTATATTTAGATACCCAAGGAACTCCAGCATGGACCATCTGCTTTATTCCATGTACTTTTGTTTAGAAACTTTCTAAACTTTTGTTTAGAGTTTGTTTCTATCCTGACTTGATTCACCAATTATTTGCACAGCAACCAATGCTTTTCTATTTCAAAAGTCTTTCCTATGATAAAGTGGATAAACAGCTCTTTAAACATCAAGTGCTCAATTATTTTCTTCAATTCTCATGAACAGAGTGTGTATATATATTATTTTGTCTGATCTATGACATCTTTGGAGAAAGAAAGAAGCCATTATCATTAATGGCATTCTAGTGCATTTAATGGGGCACTAGAGTAATCAACACACTGAATCTGTGGCCTCCTTACCTGTGACACACAGGAATATGTTATACAGATTAGTGAAAACCTCAAGAGACACATGTACTCTTTGTATATGTGCTTATGTCTAATATGTATATTTATATCTACATCTGCATCATCTATATATCTTTATCTTGTACCTTATTTTCTTGTACTTTGCCGATTATGCAAGACAACAAAGAACCTTGCCTTAGGGGTGCCAGAGTGGCTCAGTCAGTTAAGGGTCTGACTCTTGATTTCAGCTCAGGTTATGATTTTGGCTCAGGTCTTTCTTTATTCCAGCTCAAGGTTTGTGGGATTGAGTCCCATGTTGGGCTCTGCACCGAGCATGGAGCATGCTTAAGATTCTTTCTCCCTCTGACCCTCTCCTCCACTCTCTCTCTCACCCTAAAAAAATAAGAATAAAAATAAAAGAACAGTAGTGCCTTTTGTGCCCGCCTCTCACCACCATGGAATGATGTGACAGTAAGTGGTAAATAGTATACTTTCTGGGCTTATTATTTCCCTTGGTGGTGTATACAGGTTATTGCTTTCTTTTGAAAATCTCTGCTGTGACTACTGCTTCTTTCATGACTTTACAAGATGTTTTTTACTGATAACGATCCAGAAAAATTTAATTAAAAAACAAATTTAAATAGGGCCATAAGCAGAGATCTCCTGTTCCCATTTCTAGCTACAGTTTTCACTAGTTCCTAAGTGAGAAGTGAGAAGCTGGAGGTTAAGGTTTTATATTACCTACTGCTGGTTCCAACTTTACTATGTTTGATTTAACCACGAAAAAAGCTTTTAATGATGTTATTTAAAGCATTTTCAGGAAATCTTTGTTGTCTTCCAAAAAAATCTGGAGTTAAATAACCCCTTCAGATATTGCTAAAGAAAAAATATTTAAATCAGCTGGTGCTTAAAAGACATTTATTATGTAAATTCTGATGTTTGTACTTTATGGGGGAGAACACAAGACAGAAATACAATAAATTATTCTCTATTTCCTACAATTGCTTTTCAGTGTAGTACTTCCCATGGCTCTTCACAAAATTTTCTATACTCAGAATCTGGAATATTCTGTTTGAGCAAGTCCTATTTGTTTAAGATAATTGTCTAGAAACTGTACTACATGTCATCGATATTAGCAACAGGACATACAAGTTTCGTAGAATTCAGTACACGTGATGACGGGATCAGAAGAACAATTGGATATCTAGGCAAAGCGGTGGAAAAAGTCTGGAGTCTGGACTTGGGTTCACTTAAATTGCTTGACACTCAATATGGTCACCTGCAAAATAATGATAGTAATACTGACTTTTTCCAGAGAAAGGAAGGAGATAATGTGTAAGAAAAACCCTTCCTACACACTTCAGAGTGCTCCACAAACACTAGTTCATATTAATGATGACTGTCAGAGATAATTTTGCCGCTGGTGGGAAATATGGTCGTCTGTGCAGCATTGATACCAGGGAGGGTATTGCAGAGAACAAGAAAGCTTCTGTATTCGCTAGACCATTGCTGTGTCCAATTTGGGACTGCCATCTGCCCACAGCAGCCTAACCTCTCAAGGTAGACCTGTTGCTGTTCACCACACAGTGTTACAGTAAGGGTCAAAAGAGATTAATTATCCTGCCCTTGTGGCTATAATGCCCTTCATTCACTTTCCCTTTGTCCATGGATGGGATAACTGTCAAAAGCTAGAAAACTCTGAGAACTAACCCCTTGCAATGACACATCCTCAGCAATGTCACTGGCCACATGTAGATTTCATATTTTATTCTCTAAGGTGAAGTTAGTTTATTTGAAATGGCTGTTTATTTCTCTTTGCAGAAAGGATTGACTTTCTACAATGTCCCTTTTCTATTTGTCTCTTTCCTTGTCTGTTTCCCTTACTCTCTGCTTGAGAGCAGAACAATGATAAATTTATTTCTTAAAAAAAATAGCAAATTGTGAGAAAGCTCTTTCATTAGCTTTTCTTTCTCTGCTTTATTTGCTTCAAGAGATGGAGTAGTCTGAAAGCAAGCCTTTTACAATGGTGCTGGATTTAACAATTATTTGCAAGACTCTACCTTCAAGTGTAGAATTGTACCCTAGCAAATTCCACTAAAAGTGTTATAAATTAAGTAGATGTTCCAATTAGCAATTGAGACTCCGGCAAGCTAACTTTTGAAATAACAAGAGCCCTGAAAATCCAGCTGAGAAACCAGGAAAGGACATTGGAAAGGTTGTCACAATGATGGGATTTTGTCCTGATTGTGCAACATTTTAGTTCCTTTCACTGAAGGTTCTGGAAAATGGGGCAGATTAAAATCCTTAAGGTGGGTCAGGTAGCCTGACAGACTCTGTCTCACTCCATATCAATGATGCTAATCTGTGATAAATATTTGGTCTTTGACCTTCTTTATGCCAACCTTCTTTAATTTGCCTACTTTCTTCCTTTTTTGTTTTCTCCTAATTGCTTCACTTGATTCTCATTCAAACTCACTTAGACAAAAAGAGAGGTAAAAAAAAAAGAAGAAAAGAATATTACAGACATTCATTGAATACATTTAAAAGATATTTAATTAAGTTTTGCCATAGATGCTTCATTATAATTGCTTATTAGAAAAAAAGTAATTTTTCTAAGCTTGTTTACAATTTTACAAATTGGAATCTGGGTGGTATTGTGGCAAGAAACGGAATGTATGATCAGAAACCTGGTTGGATTGACTTGAAAATAAGGTGTGTGTCAACATTTACCACCCTTAGGATGTTGAGCAAGTGATTTAATTTATATATGTGGTGCATCTTATTACTATCACAGTTTCAAAAATGCAAACTCCCTATTTTATATGCAGCTCATCTGCTCTTAAACTGGTATAATATAATGCCATTAATTGAGATTAACTTGAAGTAATGACATTTTACTTTGGAATAAAGTTAATATTTTAAAATTTGTTTTGCGATCGGTTAGAACACAGAACTGATAGTTTATTTCAGAGCCAGAACTTGGTGTCCGAATGGGGCTCAGAAAGCCCACCTCAGTGCTGTGGGGGAACCAGATGGCCTTCTGAGTTCCCCCCTTGATACGAAGTCTGTGAGTCTGATAGTCACCCTTAACAAATGAGTACCACATAAAATGTACATATGCTAACATGATTTCCTGCACAAATGTGCAGAGGCCAAAAGTAGATGACATTAGTGCCAGTGAGTATGATAGTCCATCCTGATGGCAAAATAACCTCAGAGTCACCTGAGCTCTGGTGCAGCATTCTCTGCTGCCTCTTTTCATCCCCACTCTTTTCTGGTCACCTATCAGCTTCTTCTCTCTAATTGTCATACATGTAGACCATCCTGTGCTCTCTGCACTGGTCAAGGCTCTGGGTCTTGTGCACGTATGTTGCAGTATTTGTTAGACATTGTTTTGTGAGAGGTGATTAATATGTTTGGCTATCCTCCGGCCAAAACACTTAGTTTACTAAAAATCAGATAAGAAGTTCTTATGTTTATGCATCTTTATGCTCCTGATACTTTAAAGTATGCTCATGAGACTTTTTAAATAAATTCTCCCCAAAATCACAGAAGTAAATAATATTTTAGTAAATATGCTTTAGCGTCTCTATAGCAAATATGCTTTAATATGAAATGCCTTAATGTTACAGCTGATAATAATTAATAAAGGAAATATAAATAAAGCTATGTGTGTAATCCTCAATTTCTAATTGAACATATTGAATCTACACTTGTCTCTCTGGCACCCTAAAAAAAATGTTCAGTTTTTTAACTTTGATTTTAAATGGACAGCAACTGTTCTCCCTGGGGAAATATTCTCAGCAGAAAATCCAGGAGTCCTATAGTCAATAATACAAGAAAAAAATATGAGAAATGGGGAAAATATCTTCTGAATAAATACATAGGTCAAGAAAAGAATGATATACTTAGAAGCATTTTTATAGTATCTGTACATCCTCTTTTCGGGGCTGGATTTAACAGAGAAATGTCCGGCAATGCGTGACTTGGTGTGATGCTATGGCATTCAAAAGGATACAAATTTTTGAGCAAGGCTGTAAATGATATAAAATATCTCCTTTTAAATCTGAGCTTATACAGTCATATCAACTCTGTAGTTGTAGCACACGTTAAAGTAACTATAAACAATAGTGTTTTCAACTAATAATATCTGGAATCATTTTTTTTATCTTGTAATAGGTAAGTTCAGATCACCCCATAACCAGAGTGTAATGAAATTGTCAACATTTTCTTCATTTCTTCTTTTCCTGACAAATGGTGTGAACATATCACCTTTTTCTCTTAATGGAAAACCTAACTGGAATACGTCAAAATGCTATTAGGTTTTTCATTTTCTTCTACAATGCAATGCTCGGGAATGCATGCAGCCTTCATCTGGGCACCACTGTGGAATATTCCTTGTCCCTGATAAAATGACTGCAAAGGAAAATCAAGCAGAATTGTTCTCAGGTTTGTATTGCTGCTCCTTTGTTACAGTCTCTCGGAGAAAGTGTGCAGGGGGATTATCTGTGCTGCAGGAATACACATGGGTTATGTTAACCAAAATGTGTTTAAAATTTTACCCGAGTTATTTTAATGTGCAAACATGTTTAATGAAAAAGTCTTCATGTCCAACACTACTTATGCATATGCTATATTTTGGAATAAAAGAAAGAACAGTAACATGGACTGCTTGCCATAAGTTTTGAAAGACACTTATTGCAATATTATGTAGGAAGAAGGGAAAATAAAATCAAGTGCCCTCGCCCCATGGGAAATATCTGTAGCCTATTCATTGTTTAATTTATTTTGTCTTGAACTAAACCAATAATGGGATATAAAATAAATCCAAGTGAACATACATGAGACATAGAAGTCAGTATAGGAAATGGACATTGTTTCCATCTAGAAAATTTTACCTATGGATTGCAATTAATAAAAAAGAAAGTAACATTTCCTCCAATGACAACTTAACAAGAAGAAAACCTTAACTGATATTTTTGTTGACCTGGTAAGCAATTTGATTACCTGCAGCAAAATAAAAACAAGAATACTTAAAATGGAGCGTGTGTGTGTGTGTGTGTGTTGTGTGTGTGTGTGTGTGTGTGTGTGTGTGTCTGTCTGTGTCTATATATGTATGTATATATCTTTCCTCTAGGACATCAGTTTCTAAAAAAAGTAGTTACATGGCAGAAACACCGATTTTTGAATAATCAACACAAATCCTAATGTCATTTTTAGAGAGGTGGTCCAGTGTGACATATGTAATCTGATCATTTCAAAAATCATATAACTTAACAAAAAAGTAATTTGAAGCTATTTTGAACCTCCCTAGAATTCAGCGCAACATAAAATTACTTCATGCTTACTTCTATCAATCAGCTTTAAATACTTTAAATTGTTAATAAATGAAGAGACAATTGGCTCTTTTCTCCAGGTCTGTTATTCTTGACAATGCTTTAGTGATTCTTCTAGCAATGTCTGAACAGTAGTATCTTGATTTGCTCTGAATGACAGGTCCAGAGCAAGCATTTCTCCTAATGCTTGGGAAGAGCAATAAATATTTTCTTGGAGCTCTTGTTATGATTTATTCTTAAAATCCTAACTAGAGTTATGGGAAGACTTCATAGTGAAACATTTTCATTTTATGTTCACCTCAACAAAAATGCACCAGCTGGTAGGGAAACTCATTTGAAGTATAGAAATGATGCCACAATATTCAATAACTGAACTTCCTAGAACAAATGGCTATTAAGAATACACAGTACAGTCCTTTCAATCCCCAAATAATTTACTACTAAATGTGGAATGGACGATCTC
The DNA here is from genome assembly GCF_028018385.1 of Neofelis nebulosa. NCBI lineage: Eukaryota > Metazoa > Chordata > Mammalia > Carnivora > Felidae > Neofelis > Neofelis nebulosa. The sequence continues at coordinate 26,955,493 of NC_080795.1, read as the reverse complement.
AGGCCAGAACAAACACATTTACGCTTATGCCCCTTTCTCTTTTCTGTGTCCAAAGAATTTAAAGGCCAAAACCAAATATTTATGCATCACATTTTCCTTAGGAGGATAATTTTATAAGGAAATATATCTTCAAATTGAAAATTAGAATTAATATTGTACAAATTGCGTATATATCCGTTAGAGTGATTTGAGGGCTACTCAGCTACTGTCTTCAAATTTGGCTGATTTAAGGTGCAATAGTCACTATGGAGAAATTCACACTTTTTATTCAGGCTCATCAGTGTGCTGAAGCTACTGTCTCAGATAGATATATTTTCAAATCAGGAAAAAATAAAATAAAATGCACCTAGAAATCAAATATCGAGGTCATTAGCTACCACCATTTGGTCTTGCTGTAATGACATCCCCATCGCGTGCATGGCAATTTGCATACCATTACCCATTATGCTCTGTTCTGCAATTTGGCTTCTGGAGGTCACTGTACCTTGATTTACTTTGTTAAAAGAGAGCATTTTCTAAGCATCAAAGTCATGCTGTTTCAGGGCCCACTATATCTCTGCTGGCAGCTTCTGCGAAAACAAGGTGCAATGACAAATTGAACTGGAAATCCTGAAATTTTAACCATTAAAAAAGAAATCTTTAGAAATATCTCACAATATTCTATTTTAAGAAACCCAAAGGAAAAGAGAGCTAAATTGGAAACTGGTGTCTATGAAGTTTTGTCCTTTGGTGCATTTTTGCAGCTATGACATAGATTTCTCAGGCTCCCTTTATTTGTGTGGCATTTATTTGTTTTATTTTTAATTATAGGTGTGAAGTAGCTGCCTCACTGATTCATTTACTTCGGCATTAGCTGCTCATGGTAGATACTCAATCCACTAGATATCTGTCACAATTTTGGATTGGATACCCATTATCGAGATTGATAGCAGTTATCAAACCTCAAAATACGTGTGTGTTCTCTTTTAAATATTAGCTGTCAGAGTGTGATAAGTTGTGTTGGGTTGTATGGAGCAGGGTTGAGCATATGACACAGTGAGGCTTAGTTTTAAAGAGGAACACACTTTACAGCTGAAATCCATGACAAAAGAGAACGGCAGGCCGGATGCCAACGTGCCGAGAAGACAAACACCGGGGGTTCAGTAACCGTTCCAGATAAAGGAAAACAATTTGACCTTCCTACTTTTGTCTTATAAAACGATCTGTTTAACTTTTGGCTTTAAAACGAATAAAAGAGAGAAAGAGGGTAAAATGGTCCTTGTTATGCAAGTGGGGAATATGAGCTCTATTGTAAGTGCTCAGGGAGGTCGTTCTGCCAAAGAATTATGAAATTCTTGAAATATGCATTCCGTGTAATGCCGGATATCATGAAAATATGAAAAATATTTCCATTTTCAAGACTTTGTTGAAATTGGTATGGAGCACTTTGGGAACTCATTTTGAAAAAGGACCTTCACTGGATGGGTATCTTTTTTGTCACGTCGTCAACATGCTTCTGTGAAACACCACCTATCGGCTTAGAAACAGTCCATGTTGGCATATCCAAAGTCCAGTTTACTTATTTTGTCTTAGCGATTTTATTTTTTCCACTCCTGACTGGTTTTCAATATTTTGCTTACATATGTTTTTCTGCAGAAATTTGCACATTAATTCTATCTAATTGGCTACTCTACAACCTTTATTGTATCCTTGCAGAACAGACAGCTGTAATAGGGAAGCGCTGGCACAATGTTGCCTCTTTAATGGCTACTTTAAAAGTATATAATTGTCCCTTTGTCCACACAGTCTAACAAAGATGCTGTTCTTCTGACAAAGAGTAACTGCTAATTTTATTACTATCGTGTTTTATAGCTTCAAAATATGCTAGCGGAGAGTTCACTTGTAACCAAGCAAATGCGGTGTTTTAATTAAGCGGAAACTTGAAAAGGAAGGCTTCTGCAGAGAGGCTCAATTGCTTCCCACAACCTTTATGAAAAGGGCAGGGTGTTAAAACAAACCTCCCACTTTTATTTTCAAAGGAGAAAAAAAAATCAGAGCTAAAGATAATCTCTCCATTAGTATTATTAATAGTGTTCAGCTTTCTTGACATGCTTTAGAAGCAGACAGACTTGTCATGAGCATCACATTTGCAAGCACTGTCACGGCTCCTGAAGGCTCTGGTGAAAGCAGGGAAGTATGTTAACTGTAACTGCGAACGGCCTTTGGGGAACAATAGGCTTACCTGAGACTGTGCCTGGCTTTTCAAAATACGAGTTGCTATATTATACTCCATACTCACGTTAGTAAGCATACAATACTTGACCCAGCATCATTTGGTGAAGTACCATTTCCGATTCTAATCTCCTCTCTCATCCCCTTCGGATCATCTGGTTTGAGCCTTAGAGCATTGGCTCACAGAGCTGCGATTCCAGCATGCGTGTCCAATGTTTCTTGCACCCGGGCTTAGTTACTCAGATTCATGGGTGTCTGTTTTCCTTTTTCTCCAAAATGTCTGACTTGTTGGTTCTGTTCAGTCTTCTAGCATTTAGGTGACATAAATAATTATCTAATAAAGCTCATGGTATTTAGCTAATAGCTGTAGGTGATCCCAAGGTTTGCAGAACAACTGTGTCATGAAACTCTTCAAGCATATCAGAAGCACTCAACAAGAACAATGTAAAATTTTTACAGAAATGGCCGTAACTAGGATATAATTTCTGTTTCACTGTTCTGTTTTATAATTAATCTGCTCTATGTTGCTGGTGTCATTGCATAAAATACCTTGTAATGGCAGTTTCTCTATGCAGGCTGGCCAAGGGAATGGGCTAAATTTACATGACTGGATTTTGTTCCAACAGAGCAGTGGCTGCAGCATAATCAGTTTGAATAAGTAATCAGCTCGGATATTGTTTTGAGATTTGTTTTTTCCTTAGGTCAAGTAAGTCCCTAACTGACATACTTTTATAGAATTAGGCAAGGACTAACTGAGTTTGGCATCTAATCTGTTTTAGCCAGTAGTTCATTTTATCTATTGTCTACATCCATGGGGAGCCCAAGCTGCCCATCATATAAACAATGTGTGCTCTATTTCTTTGTAGAAATGGTATAAACTTTTGTTACAAAGATGAAATACGAAAGTAAAATATTTCGTATAGTCACATGAAATATAGAACAGAAAAACTGTTATGGGGAAAAGAAGTGTCTAAAAGCAAGACAGGTACACGCATATACCCACACAAATATCAGACATAGTGAAACAAACAACGAAAAGATCCATTAAATGTTAGAGGGATGGGTAGCATTATTTTAACTCTCTTTTTGTGATTTGCAGAGGTATACTTAATATACACTATAATGTTCATGAGGGACGTGTTTTGCCCTGTGAGATTTTCAAACCTGTAGCACAGAAGATCACTTTAGAATGGGATTTTTACTGGGTATCTTTCTATTTAGATTCCTAGGTAAGAATATCACAGCATCATATACAAGCCAACTGACATGTGGATTCTAATTTTGAATATAACATTGAGGCATTGCAGTCTTGAAACAGAAGACATTATAGGATGCAAAAAAATAAGGAATATTAATCCACTATTATAGCTGTTAAAATGTGATACACATTAAAAAAAAAATAGAAGGTAACCGAGGAAAGGAATATGGATTATCTTTCTGGATAAATTTGAGAGGGTCAAGTAAATTTTCAAAATATTTTACACTTATTTTAATCCAGAGGGAAAATGTTTTCAAGTTATTAGAACTTGACTTTATAAAATCACGTAAGTACTCCCGCCTCTACATACACAAATGTGTGTGTGTACATGTTTAGTGTTTGGGAACACATGTACATTTAAACGTATACTCACATACATATCACTGTAATGGCTTTTCTTCTTTTGTGAATTTAATTTGGAAATACTTAAAAATAAGAAATGGTAATGAACTTGTTCCTACATATGATAAAAGAGAATATAAAATCAATATAACATTATCAGGACATTAGAAACTAATGTGGCTTCTAGGCCATAAAGGAATCCACAGGCGTAATATGGTTTCATCTGTTGTTATTTTTCTCCCACTGAGCAGTCCTCTCTAACTCTCAGCTCTGATGCCCAGGGAAAGTAAAACACAGCAGCTGAATTTCACCCACTCACCCTCCACCTGACTTGTGGATAAAGATAACAGTTCTGGTCCCTGTTGCCTTCGCTTCTTTCCCTGAGATGACTTAATTCATCACAAACAGAGTAAGCAATAAAAACTAAGGCTGAAGCTTGTGCTTTAGTATGAACATAAACTGTGCCTTATATATATTCAAATTCCTGTCTAGTTGGAGGAAATATTCATGACTAATATTAAACTAAGCCTAGAATTAGGCAAAATGCAACAGACATATATTGAAGTGAGCATTTTATTATGTGCCGTGTCAGTCAGATTAAAGAAAAGAGTGCGTGACACCAACAGGATATTGCATGTATATCAAGCAATCTATTTATATGTGACAGGGAGGGTTTGATTTCTGGAGAGAGTGACAACCCAATGAAATAAGAGCTTGCCTTCAAAATTACTATAGTATAAATGTACATCTTTTAAGATGGAATTTTAAATTACAATTAACAAAATGCAGATAAATACGCTTAGGAATGAATAGTGACATACAGAAAAAAGGGGATGGAGAAATCTGTACAAATGCAAAGGCTTTTCAAGCCATCAGTGCTCGTGTCCAGCACAGAATACTGGGGGAGACTTTCTATGTTCCTTAACAATCTAAGAGCCAGACATTTCAAACAAGTTAACATTATGCTTCTACTCAAACAGAGAAGGGTGCAGGTATAGGAGGTAGTTAATCAACTGGGAAAAACTAGAAAGTAAAATATAAACACTACTCTTTTATTAGCAATAGATGATCAGGAAATGATTATATTCATAAAACTCAGGTCTACTTTATTCTTTACATTGACATTTTTTCAAATGAAATTATATATTTTGCTCCACAAATAGCCTGCTTCTATTTCTTTAATTCTTTCCCTACTTATTAAGGGATAAGGACTGAAAGAAGGCAGACTATTGTGCTAAAAGTGTGTAATTACTGTTTGTCTTTCATAAAGGTGGCCTTTGGAAGAGAGAGAGAGAGAGAGAGAGAGAGAGACACTAAAGTTGAAACCACTAACTTCATTACCAGCAAAGATAAAGTGCAGTGAAACAGAAATTCTTTGAGTTCACAATCATTACACTCGGATGCTCTTACCAGGTTCTGGGATAAGAGGAAAGAACAATCAATGGTCAATTGACTTTATTTCCTTTTTTTAAATTATAATTTGTATGACTTTTACATGTTTCTAGGATTAGCTGAGCAAACCACACAGAGACCACCTGACATGCAGTCCATAAAGTACGTTAAATGAGAAAAACAGTTTGGATGTGATGCTCGTCAAGCTGGGTTCTCATAGCAGCAGCTGGAATCTCCTGTCTTTCATTTCCAGAGATTTAGGCAATATCCAAGCGATGCATGTGGGGGAGCTACAGGACAGAGGCAATCAGAGCTGGCTTTGTACATCAATAATGGCAAACCGTATTTTCTCATAACCTTTCCTTCTTTGTTCAAAAGGGGACTTCCATTTTAAACTGTAATCTGTGACTTTTGAAACGGACATTAAGGCACCTTGCCGACAAATACTTCTGGCTGATTTTCTTTCTGTCCCTCTTGCTGGTTTAAAAGAGAATCATCATGGCTGTCTTATGTGCAGGTGAAAGGTACCAGACCTTCAGGAGACAATTAAGCTCCCTCCACCTTAAGATTCTTTGACGGGATTAAGTTTTTAGAAAATGCTAATCAGTGTGGTACACTAATATTACAGTTCAGTGAATATTGTCTGTATGTCCTCAGATCGAGCCATTTCCACAATACTCAGACTAAGATCTTGGATTGGGTATTTTCTACTTCCAATTTCCTTTTCCATTTTGCTTGACTATCTGCAACTTCTGAATGCATTGCCAATGCCATCTTAATCATGAATGGACATTCAACAATTTAACAACAAGTGATGACTTAGAAACTCTAAAACTCTAAGACAAAAAGTATGGTAAAGATGATTTGTTATATGCAACTGGTCATTGTCGCATCGTCTTGACCATCCCAAGGTAGAAAACTTAATGATGTTTGCTTGGGAATGATCCTCTGTCTCTCTCTCTCTTTCTACTCCCCTTAAGAGTAAGACTTTTTTAGCCACATCATTGGCAGATAGGTAACACACTGGCTAATCTTAGAGAAAAGTTGTGAGAGGTAACACATTTGGCTCCTATATGGTCCATCACCCACAATAAAAAACATATCTTGCTTGAATACCTCATATTAGACAACCTCAAATCATCCTAAATATTTTGGGAGAATTTTGAGAATTTTCATCTTGAAAACACTTGTGAAGAGTGGGGGGAGGGGAGGGAGAGGAAATAAACAACAGTATTCTGTAAGGTGTATTTATAAATTGGGTTCCAATATTTTCTTTTCGGTAGGTTTACAATTTGCAAGGCCATATGCCATGGGCAGAGTGTAACCACATCTGGCATATGTACCCTCTAAATAAAAAGCAGGAGGTGGTTAGTCATCTGGTGAAACAATTTTGGTATACTGAACCTCCAGTTAATTGAACAACAAACCTCTGAGTAAGACTCAGAAGAGTGGTTTCTTTTTTTTTCCCCCCTAGAACATTAGAAGACACAAGATATTTGGAGATGACAGATCATTCTGATTGCCTCATAAAACTAAATACATATCCAAAGATAATGATTGTGAAAAAGCATTGGAGTAGTCGGGGTTCCAAATACCTCGATTTATTTGGGGACCATGAAATCAAATTCTAAATACGTATATTGTTTTGTTTATGATGATATTGCTACTAGCTTCCTCATATGTAGTATTATGGCAGCAGCATTAAAGCTTTTCCTGAACCCCAGTCCTTTGTCTTCTCAATATGTTGAAGTCTGTCTTCTGAAGAACCTATTAGTGTTCCCAGTTCTCCAGATATATGAAGCCTTTATTCAGATAATACCCTATATCTGATACAAAATGAATGCACTGGGCATGGTGAGAAGTGGTAAATGTTTGAACGTCTTAGAAGCAACACCAAAAATTCTTATTTAACCTAAACGCATTCTGTTGCTTAATGTGATTAAAAAGAGTCATTGGAAAATAATGGTATATAATAAGTAACATGAAGAAAGAAATGACTTTTTATTGACAGGGCAATTTAGGCCTAGTCTAGTGACCTAAACTGGCAAGAAATATAGAAAATTCAGCAAGCTTTTCCTGACCTTTCCTAATGATGTTTTATTTGGGATTAGTTTACTTCATTAATTGTATAGAAGTTACTTCATCTGCTAGTAACTATGCAGTGTTTGCAATTATTTGGGAAGACTGCAGACAATAAATGACTAGACTAAAAACCTAAAGAGAATGCTGGAGAAGTGTGTTTGTATTCACCTTTGAAAAAACAAAGCCTAGCTCAATTCTTGTTCCATGGGAAATGCTTCACAAATTATTTAATAACTGAATGAGTAAATGAATAACTACACAAATGGGGAAACACAGAAATTTGAACGTGCAGTTGCAAAAAGGTAAAATAAAAAGCCAAAATTGAACTTGGGATCATGATAAAAATATTGAATGATATTAAAAATTATTTATATTTAAAAAGGGATTTTTTTTAGGTTTCAACATTTTTTATCCAAGAGTATGCTAGGCAGAATGTTATCAGGACTGTTCCCAAAGAGTTTCAGTCGGGGTGTCTGGATGGCTCATTCGGTTAAGCGTCCGACTTTGGCTCAGGTCATGATCTTGTGGTCTGTGACTTCAAGCCCCTCGTGGGGCTCTGTGCTGATAGTTCAGAGCCTGCAGCCTGCTTCAGATTCTGTGTCTCCCTCTCTCTCTGCCCCTCTCTCGTTCACCCTCTATGTCTCTCTCTCTCAAAAATAAACAAACATTAAAAAAAAGAGTTTCAATCAAGTTTTGCCCATTGCTGTTCTCCTGCAGGCACCCTGTGCTTGAGCGTAGTAATGCTGTATAGCCACCTAGCAGCCCTACTTTTGAACATACCGTTCCCTCTGTGCCTTGCTCCTTTTCCCAAACTATATTATTCCTTCTTACTTTGTGACACTCAATCTATCCATTGTCTCTTTGGCATTTTTCTTACGTCCTCAAGTCCGTGACCACTGGTTCACAATACTTAGACAACCTCCAAAATCCCATAAGACTCAGAACATATGTTTCTGTTGTCATATTTCAGGAAGATATTGTAGTGGTACATGGCATTCTGTATCTTTTGAATTAGTCCATGTCTTATTCATTTGTTGTTTCAAATTTTTTAAACGTGTATTTATTTATTTTGAGACAGAGCATGAGCAGGAGAGGGGCAGAGAGAGAGAGAGAGAGAGAGAGAGAGAGAATCCCAAGCAGCCCACCTGAGCCTAGATCCTATGACCCCGAGAACACGACCTGAGCCAATATCAAGAGTTTGGCGTTTAACAGACTGAGCCACCTGAGAGCCCCTATTCATTTCTTTAACAAAATAGTTAGCACTGTTTCTGATAGATGGACAATCAGTACATTTGGTGACTTAATCTACACAGAGGTGGGGCCCCTGGGTGGCTCAGTAGGTTCAGCTTCTGACTTCAGCTCAGGTCATGAACTCACAGTTCTTGAGTTTAAGCCCCGACCCACTGCTGTCTGTTCTGATAGCTCATAACCTGGAGCCTGCTTCTGATTGTGTCTCCCTCTCTCTCTGTTCCTCTCTGGCTCACACTCTGTCTCATTCTCTTTCTCTCTCAAAAGTAAATAAAGGTTAAACAAAAATTTTTTAATAAAAAAATAAATCTAGACAGGGATGTAACAGATACAAAACAGTCCTGACAAAATAAGTTAAATTATCTGGGATGGAAGAGAATATATATTATGCTAGAAAGCGAGTGTTAAAAATACATAAGGACAGGTAATAACACGTGTGATAAGGACAGACACATAATAACAAAAGTATACAAGTTACTCATAAGGATTCGATTTTTGGGTGTTTAGTAAATGCATGCAAACAAGAATTACTTTTTCAGTTTAAATTTTTGAGCTAGTCTCCCAAATGAGTTGTATGTTAACCTACCAAGGTCACCCCTGCTCTTGAAAACACTTGGAAGTTAAATAAGCCTTTTGTTTTGTTGTGTTGTGTTTTGTTACATTTACAGAAAATGTAACCCTTGCCATTTATAGCTTTTGAAATTAATTGTAGTTTTCTCTGTTGTCCAGCATATGATTGGTTTGTAAATGTTTATGAACACTTAGATATGAGGTTTGGCAGATAAAAAGTTTGACATTTATGTGTTGTATCTTATATCATTCTTATCAGTATATCAACAACATTCATCTCTGTTTTTAATTATATTTTGTCCATTAAGACTACTAGAATGTGAGTAATGATGTTATTCTCCCATAAAATTTTTACTTGTGCTATTTTTTCCTAGTATTTCCCTATTTTATAATAGTAATGTAGTGGTATTTAGCACATGTAAGTTCAATGCTGTCATAGTCTGCGTAAATTATATGCATTAAATGTTTACCAATAGAGGGGTGCCTGGGTGGCTCAGTTGGTTAAGCGTCCGACTTCGGCTCAGGTCATGATCTCACGGTTTGTGGGTCAAGCCCCGCTTCAGGCTCTGTGCTAACAGCTCACAGCCTGGAGCCTGCTTCGGACTCTGTGTCTCCCTCTTTCTCTGCCCCTCCCCTGCTCTCTCTCTCTCTCTCAAAAACAAACATTACAAAAATTAAAAAAAAAATAAATGTTCACCAATAGAAAATAACCTTTTTGCTCCATTAATTCTTTTTTCCCCATTAAGTATTTTGACCTGAAATTTTACTATCCCTTACACCCTGCTTTAATTTTGTTTACATTTGTTTGACATATCTCTTACCATTTTAATTTTTAAGTCTTTTTTATTTTATTTTAGGTACTTAATATATATTTAGATTTTGGCTGATTTCACTTCTTACTATACACAATGGATTGAATTGTATCACTTTATCTTTGATATTTTTGTTCTGTGTTTCCACTTTAAGTGTCTCCTTGATATTTTTTGTTTGTTTTCTGGATTTTATTTATTTTTTACTTTCTGTATTAAAGGTAAAGATATGATTAGTGGGGCTCAGCGTACTGGCAATTACTTTTCTATGTACTCACAACAGATTTAAATTCCCAGGCATCTAAGACACAATGACAAAACCGAACCAAAAGCAACGGTCTGATAATACCACAATGTAATATGGACTTTTGTGGACCCATTGTAATCAAGAAAGGTTTTACATCTTTTTGGAGTCTGTGAATTAAGCTGTTCAAGTGCACACTTGCCACGTGGGTGGTTTCACTCTCTTCTTTCTGCATTATTCTCCATTCTCTTACCTTGTTTCATCCAAACAGCATACAAATTCCAGCCAGAAAAGCTATCTGACTGTGGCTAGAAGAGTAGGGCTCTGGTTTATATCATTCAACTGTTGTTCCTGCCACTGCTCTTTGCCTTCATGAGGTGTTGCTGATGAATACTATGATGGTACTGTCTGCTAAGATCACTGCTATTTGTCTATGAGGCAGCAAAGATCTGCTTGTTTGTAGTGTAGGAAGCACTTTTTGAAGGATGCCCAATCTGCAGTGATACCATGATCTCAGCACAATTGTTGTCCCAGGGTACCATTTGCTTGGAAAAGGATGAGCCCTTTCCTACTGCAAAATTTTTCCAGCAAAAGCACTTGATTGTATGTTTGAGTACGGTTTCCAATACTTTTTCCTTACTTTTTTTTTTTTTTTTTAATTTCTTGGTATGTCGAGTTGAGTTTCTGTTCTTTCTATAAGGTCCTTTCTTATATGTTTCTGTATGTTCTATTTTTAAATAGACTTTATCTTTTATAGCAGTTTTAAGATCACAGCAATATTGAATGGAAAATAAGAGATTTCTCATATATCCCCTGCCCCCATACATGCATAGCCTCCCTCATTATTAACTTCCCCACCAGAGAAGTACATTTGTTACAATTGACAAACATATATTGATGCATCATGATAATCCAAAGTCCACAGTTTACACTTAGAGTTAATTCTTGGGATAGGTACGTTCTATGGGTTTTGACAAATATACTATGATATGTTTACATCATTATAGTTTCAATACAGAACAGTTTCACTCACTAAAAATTGTCTGTGCTCTGTGTATTCATCTCCCCTTTGCCCTGAGTACCTAAAAAGACCGTTGATCTTTTGATATTATACATATATATATATATATATATATATATATATATATATATATATATCTTTTGACCATTGATCTATATGATATAGTTGGAATCATGCAATAGGTAGCCTTTTCAAGTTTGCTTCATTCATTTAGCAATATATATTTAAGTTTCTTCCATGTCTCTTCATGACTTTATAGCACTGAATATTTCATTGTCTGGATGTACGATAGTTTATTTATACATCCACCTAATGTAGGGCATCTTGGCTGATTCCAAGTTTTGGCAATTATGAATACAACTGCTATAAACATCTGTGTGTAGGTTTTTGTGTGGACATAAGTTTCCAACTCCTTTGGGTAAATACCAAGGAATATGAATGCTGGATTGTAGGATAAAAGTATATTTAATTTTATAAGAAACTGGCAAACTATCTTCCAAAATGGCCATACTATTTTGCATTCCTACCAGCAATTAATGAGAGTTCTTGTTGTTACACTTCTTCACCAGCATTTGGTATTGCCAGTGTTCTGGGTTTTTGCCATTCTAATAGATGTGTAGTGCTATCCCATTGTTTTAATTTGTACACCCCTGATGACATAGGACATGGAGTATCTTTTCATATGCTTATTTGTTATCTATATATCCTCTTTTGTGAGGTGTTTGTTAAGGTTTGGGCTCATTTTCTATTTGGGTTGTTTATTTTCTTATGTTGAGTTTTAGGAGTTCTTTGTATATTCTTCGATAGATATAGGTCTATTCAGATTGCTTATTTCTTATCTGGTGAGTTTTGGCAGATTGTGCCTTTCAAGGAATTGGTCTATTTCATCTAAGTTATAAAATTTATCAGCATAGAGTTGTTCATAGTGTTCCTTTATTTCCTATTAATGTCCATGGGATCTGTAGTGATGTCCCCTCTGTCATTACTGATATTAATAATATGTATATTTGCTCTTTTTTTCTTAGCCTACCTAGATAGAGGCTTATAAGTTTTATTTATCTTTTCAAAGAACCAGCTTTTTGTTTAGTTGATTTTCTCTATTGATTTCCTGTCTTCAATTTCATTGATTTCTGCTGTAATTTTTGTTATTTCTTTTCTTACTACTTTGGATTTAATTTGCCACCCTTTTCTAGCTTCCTATGGTGGAATATTAGATTACTGATTTTAAATCTTTCTCTTATTTTGGATGTATGCATTCAATGCTATTAATTTTCCTCTAAGCACTGCTTTTGTATGTCCCACAAATTTTGATAAGTTGTGCTTCCATTTTCATGTAATGAAAAATATTTTTTTAATTTTTCTTGAGATTTGTATTTATCCATGTAGTATTTAGAAGTTTGTTTTTTAATCTCCAAGTATTTGCAAATTTTCCAGATAGCTCTCTGTTATTTATGTATAGGAACAGACATTGTATGATTTATGTTCTTCTAATATTGTTAAAGTTTGTTAAGAATGTAATCTATCTTAGTGAATATTTCATGTTAGCTTAGGAAGAATATGTATTCTGCTGTTGTTGGATAAACTAGTCTATAGATATCCATTAGATCAAGTTGATTGATGGTATTGTTGAGTTCAACTATATCCTTACTGATTTTCTGTCTGCTGGTCTGTACATTTCTGATAGAGGGATGTTGAAGTCTCCAACTATAATAGCAGATTCATCTATTTCTTCTTACAGTTCTATCAGTTTTGCCTCACATCTTTTGATGCCCTGTTGTTAGGCACATACACGTTAAGGATCATATATCTTCTTGGAGAACTGACCCCTTTGTCATCGTGTAATGCCACTCTTCATCCCTGATTTTTTTTTTTTTAGCCCGAAGTCTGCTTTTTCCAAAATTAATATAGATACTACTAATTTCTTTTGATTACTATTAGCATGGTATATCTTTCTTCATACATTTACTTTTAAACTATTATGTATCTTTATAATTAAAGTGGGTTTCTGGTAGGCAACAGAGTTGGTTCTTGTTTTGTGATCCACTCTGACAATCCCTGTATTTTAATTTGTGCTTTTAAACCATTGATATTCAAAGTAATTTATATATATTTGCATTAATATTTTCCATATTCTTCTTCTCTATTTGTTGCCCCAGCTCTTTGTTTGTCTCTTTGTTTTCCACATATTTTCTGCTTTTTGTGGTTTCAATTAAGCATTTTCTCTCCTTCTTTAACATGTTGTTATGCTTCCTTTTTTACTTTTTTTTAGCAGTTGCCTAGAGGTTGCAATACTCACTTTCAACAAATCCAAGTTTACTTCAAGTAACACTATACCTACCACTCACAGGTAATATGAATACTTTATAATAACAAAATAATTCTAATTATTCCCCTTTGCCTCACGTATCATTACTGCCATTAATTCCAATTTTACATGAACATAAATAAAAATATATATGCACAAATATATAACATACATAAGCATACACAGCTAATAAGTTTTGCAATTATTATTTTGAATAAGCTATTATTTGTTAGATTAATAAGGAACAAGAAAATAAAAACTTTTATTTTAACTTCACATATTCCTTCTCTTGTGTTCTTATTTTCTTTATGTAGATCTGCATTTCTGATACTACAGCAGCCTAGAATGTACCTTCAATTTCAAGGACCTCATCTGTCTTGTTCACTATTATGTATCCAGCCCCTAGAACATTCTCTAAATCCAGAAGGCACTTAATAAACATTTATTGATCAAATGAATAGAAAATAAATGAATATTCTGTAGAATATTGCTTTTACCTTTATTGCAAGTGTCACACTTACATCACCATCACAGAACCTAAGAACAATATGGCTGCATATGTGTTCCAAGGTATTGATGCTGTTAGCATCAAGTAACATTTAATGAAATTGAAGAGAAAAATTACTAAATGTTTTCTTACCCTGAAAATAGGTGGCAGCTTTGCATTCTAAAATATATGATTGCTCACAGACTGACCACAGTTAGGCAATCATACAACGAGTTTTAAGACATTATTAAACGTATGTTATAGTTCCCTTTAAAATGCCAATCTCCAACATCCACAGGGATTTTAATCTCCCCACAAACACATTAAAAGAACAAAAATATCCAAGTTTCTCTAAAGCTAAAAATCCCATGAAAACCCAAAACTTGAAAAATGGAAGAAAGCAAGCTGCAGCATTTTCTGTTGTTTACATGTTAAGATTCTTAAGCATCCCTTCATTGGTCTAAAGCTATAAATGAAAGTGAACTTTATGTTACAAGCATAGAACTTCAGAATAAACTGGGGTAATTTTTGAACTAAGGAAATACAGTTATAGAGTCCCTTTCAAAAAGTATACTATTTTTTGTGCCTCAATTCTGATTATTACTGTAAATCTTTAATTCAATTGGTGAGAGTGCATATAAGTAAGAAAACCTTTGGTATTACATTTCTATCAGGCTTGTCATCTGTAAAAAGAAAAGTTTTGTTTCCACCCTCACACTGAGGGTAACTGAGATGTCATATTCTTAGTAGTTTGAGTTTCTTAGAGAAGAATATCTATATAAACATAAGATATTGGGGTGCCTGGCCAGTGGCTCAGTAGGTTAAGTATCCAACTTCAGCTCAGGGCATGATCTCCCATTTTGTGGGTTCCAGCCCCGTGTCGGTCTCTGCTCTGACAGCTCACAGCCTGGAGCCTGCTTCGGATTCTGTGTCTCCCTCTCTCTCTGCCCCTCCCTGGCTCGTGCTCTGTCTCTCTCTCTATCAAAAATAAATAAACATTAAAAAATATTAAACAAAAGCATAAGATAGTATTTTAGGGAAATTTTAGAACATTGAAAAAAATGATAAAAAAAAAAAAAACGTAATAAGAGCAATAAAGGCTCTCAGAATTACAAAAAAACACCTTCCTTCCCAGGAGCCTGTTTACATGTATCAAAGGTCAATAGGAAGAAAAATCAGTGGTATTTAATTACAGAATTTGTGCATAGACGGTTCTGATGGAAATAAGAATGTTTAGTATTGCACACTGAAACTAAAGTTTACTAGCCCAAATATTTGTACATGCTTAATGGCCCAGTTTTGGATGTTAAAATGCCATAGCTTTCCATGTTTGCCCAGGTTTTGGCATGCGAGTCTGAGAAAACCATTTGTCTGTGAAAAACTCTCATTTGAACAAAGATGGACTTAAAAAAAATCCATACTAGAAAATGCTGCAACCTGCTGAAATTAATTTGAGTAATTTGGAGAGATGTTTATTCATCACAGCAGTTCCAGAGATGTATATTATTATCAATTGGCCTGTTCCTATGGTGAACAGGAGTGAAGAGAAAGAGCTTTCTGACAGTAAAGTGCTTCACCGCAGGGACTAGATTAACTCTTTACGAGCAATGGGTCTTATGTACAAGTAACCTCTTCTATGGTGCTAAGTGGTTTCCTAGAGACTAGATGAAGTTAGTTTATCAAACTGCAGCTATAATAAAAAAATATATATATAATTTCCATTTGCTTCAAATGCTTTCTACAGCATATTTTGTTTGTATAATCACAAATTCCATATTTAAAACACATAAAAATGTTTGCACACAGAGAAGAAAAAGTACTACTTCCAGAGACCAGTGAATAAAAGAGTTTGCTGGAATCAATATTATTTTTTTGTCCCATTGCTTATGTATTACCTGAATTACCTGATTTTAAGACAGACATCTTTGCTTTTTTTTTTTTTTTTTAAAGGTCAATGATGGTGTGGTTCAATCTGTACCTCAAACTGTTTTGAAGCTACTTAGGGAAAAAATAGTTTTCTAGTACATGAAAGAGTTTAGTCTTCTTCATTGAGAATTGAAATATCAGGACATAGCAACAGACGTAAATTCAATTGATTAGAGTTCATTGTTTATAAGTAAGAGAATACAATGTTTGCACAATTTATTTTGCTTTTCTTAAATTCATTTTGAGGTTTCTGAAATTTGTTTATATTACATTATTTAAATTATTTTTTAATTTAGTGAACTTTATTTACCAAAACCTTCCCCCTTCTTTGTCAAGTTTTGATATTTATGAATCCATACCTTCCAGTGTTTCATAAGCTTCAAAAACTGAAGAGTTTATGTAAATAGCCTATAGTTCTTTCAACTGGCCTTACCCTTTTAATTCTTAATGTGCTTATTACTCTCTCTGATATATATACATATGCACATACATGTATGTCAATATATATGCGTAAACATAAATGCGAATGGACATATATTTGCAGAAAGAGAAAGCGATGGATAATGATAAGTAGATAACACCCAGTCATATTGTATTTTTGTATGATGTTTTTGAGAATAAAAGTTCTAGTGGTTATTTTCCTCCATTGCTTTTAGAGTGGCCAAATGCCTATATCACAAAAATATATAATCTGTATTCTTGACACACAGGTTACATTTCACTAAATCACCCGCTACTAAAGCAACCTTGTTATTGCGACCAGACACACCTTTCTTTGTGTCTTGCATCTCATTGTCATTTCATTTCTTCAGTTGAGCTCACTGGCTGCTAGAGTGGAACAAGTTTTTTGAAATTTAATGGAAAGAACTAAAGCCATTGCAATGAAAACTGGCAAAAACTGCCACTCTTGGGAGTTTGACTTCTGATATAGACATAGATACAGACAGACATAGACAGATAGATATAGATATAGATATAGATATAGATATAGATATAGATATAGATAGTTATAGGTGAGATAGGTATAGATCAACAGAAAAATGTTGAATACCTATGCACTGGCCTCCACTGGACACTATGATAAACTATACTTTGAAAGATTGAATCAGAAAGATGGGAAAAGTTCTGTTGTTTGCTAGTACTATTTATTTATCGCATTCTTTCTTTCTCCATTGTCACCTCCCAAAATGAGTGACTCAATGTGACTTCTCCCTAAGCTTCTCATTTCTTCTTTACATCTATCCTTGATGAGGTTAGAGGAAGACAGAATGGGGAGAAAATAACTATGTACTTGGATTTTTAAAGTGTGCAATAAATAGCATTTCCATAGTCCAGGGCTAAAAATGGTCATAAGTAAAAGTTGGGAAAAATCAACAGGGGGTTTCAATGAAATTTAATTACAATACCAAAAAGAAAGTGAGGACAAGATGAGCTCAGATTAATTAAAATAATGAAAAGCTGCCTACAGATAATCAAGCGTTGACTGTAAAATCCAATTTTGGTAAAATAAAGACCCTGACAAAATAACCCTACCATTTTATTTAGGTTTGAACAAAATATTTATTTGTATGTTTTCTTATATTAGTGTCATATTTCTTCAGCGTAAAAAGCTCCCAGAATTTTAAACTTGTCATCATTTTGGATTAATTAATTAATTTTTATTTCTTCAATGTATTTACTTTTGAGAGAGAGAGAGAGAGAGAGAGAGAGAGAGAGAGAGAGAGAGAGAATGAGAGCAGGCAAGGAGTAGAAAGAGGGAGACATAGAATCTGAAGCAGGCTTCAAGCTTTGAGCTGTCAGCACAGAGCCTGACTCAGGGCTCTAACTCATGAACCATGAGATCATGACCTGAGCTGAAGTCAGACCTTTAACCGACTGAGCCACCCAGGTGTCCCATCTTGGATTAATTTAAGTGAAACTCTATGTGAGCATGAATATCTAGGAAAGGGCATATGCAAATTCTGGTAATAATAGTACAGTGATCAAACAGGTATGTGTGACGTTGCTATTAATACCACTTTTGAAATTATTTCCCTAGGGCATTAAATAATCAACTCAAATTTTTAGAACAGTGATATGACAGCAGTGTATAAAGCAAATCTACAGAGCTAAAAATCATTTTGTTAGCATCTCAGAAATTCATACCCTTATCTGCTCCTTGTTAGTGCCAGTGTAATAATTTATAAAAGGTCATAAATTGTCCTCAGACAATGAAATGAAATGAAAGGAAGATGATAAATATGGTAAACATTAAACACTAAAATTTGACATTGTAAATGAACCGTGCTGCCTTAGACCTGGAGGTTCCTGCCGCGATCATCTTTAGAAATCCCTCTAGCATGTTCTCAAGCATCACCTGTTCCTATAAGGACAAAGTTTTAGCCTGTTAATAGGGCATCCCCATCCAAAGGCCAGACCTCCCTTCTATACAGTTTGGGTTCCTTAAATTATCTGCAGCTTCCAGAGGATAACTCATATGCCAAGGCCACAAAGACAAGCTGGTCTGGACTCTAAGTCAGGGTCTAATTTCACAATTTGTGTCCTAAATACTTGCTGTACAGAATTCGTGATTTATGAAATCTTATAACTAGAAAATTCATGCCATGGTTTTAAGAACCTAGAAAATGAAAATATCCTTCTAAGTTTCTTAGTTTTTCACTATATAAATTCTTAAATACTATATTCTAGATATCTACCACCATCTTCACTCAGAAGCTGGTTAGATTCTGTCAAAGCTTAACTAGTTATTTTTAGTGTTATTCAATTCTGACCAATTTGATTTGATGATTAGAAGTCCAACTATATTTTCCTAAAAGTAACAATTACCTGTTCCAGCAGGTGTCAGGCATTATGGATCATGCCCTTAAGTCCACACTGCCTAATATGGATTAAACTACACTAGATTCCTTTGATTAGTGTTTTCATACATGTCTTTTATTCCTGTCTTTTTTTTCCCATTGTTTTGTGCCCTTATATTTAAAGGCACTTATATTTATATTTGTTTCTCTTGTTTTTTTTTAATTGTTTTTAAGGTTTATTTTTGAGAGAAAGAGAGAGAGAGAGCAGGGGAAGGGCAGCGAGAGAGGGAGACACAGAATCCAAAGCAGGCTCCAGGCTCTGCTCTGTCAGCATAGAGGCTAACGTGGGGCTTAAACTCACAAACTGCGAGATCATGACCTGAGCCAAAATCAGACACTTAACCAACTGAGCCACCCAGGCGCTCCTAAAATACATCCCTTGTAAGGAGCATTTATTTTTATCCATTCTGTTGATGTCTTAATTGGAACATTTAATCCATTTATATTTAATATAAATATTTATTTATTTCTATAACTGCATTATTTATTTTCCAATTACCTCACATTTTTCCAAATACTTAAACTAGCTTATTTTCCACTTATATTTACTTGTAAATTACCCTTTCTTTTACCATTCTTACATTTCTCTAGAGATTACCAAATGCATCCTTACCATATTATAGGCTACTAGTTTATAAGTAATGCTATTATTTGGACCATTTTAATTGTGTGTGTGTTTTAAATTTTCTGCCTTTTATATTATCATGCCATTTATTTTAATTCTACATTTTGTTTCCCAAAGACATTATTACCATTATTATTATATAATATATTCAACAATCATTTAAATCAATCCATGTTTTACCCTCTCAAATGGTCTTCATGCCTTTCAACATTTGTATGCTTCTAAGATAATTTTTCTTATGCCTGAAGCACCCCCTTCATTATTTTTTCTGATGCAGTTTGCCTCTAAGGTTTGAAATTATGGAATTCTTTTTAATTTCCTCATCACTTTTGAGAGAAACTCTTGCTGATCATATAATTCTAGGCTGTTGGTAATTTTCTTTCGGCAGCTTAAAAGCAATATTATACTGTATACTATTTTACATTACTATTCTTAAGACACAAACTACTTGTCTTATTGATGCTGTTTTATTTTTTTAATGTTTCCTTTTATTTTTGAGAGAGAGAGAGAGCAGGGGAGGGGAAGAGAGAAAGGAGACAGCAGGCTCCAGCTGTCAGCACAAAGTCCAACACAGGGCTCAAACCCACAAACCCTGAGATCATGACCTGAGCCAAAGTCAGTCACTTAACTGACTAAGCCACCCTGGCATCCCAATGCTGCTTCAAAAGCAATGCAGTTTTATCCCTCTGTTTTTTAAATGTATTCTTTGGTTTTGTTTTTAGAATCACACGGATTTTTGAACATATGGCTTCATATTTGTCATTATTTTGAAAATTATCAACTAGTGTCTATTCAAATATAGTTTCTACTTTAGTTTCTCTCTCCTTCTCTTCTAAGACTTTAATTACACATATTATTTTTCAGGCTTTTTCATATATTGTCTTTTTTTTGTGCTCTTAGACCATTGTCCTGGGTACTTTCACTCCACCTATCTTTCAGTTCACTAATTTTCTCTTTGGCTGTGTCCAATCTTCTGCCAAATCTTTCATAATTTTATATCATTTTTAATTTAAAAATCATAAATTTTTTTATAAATTTTAATTTTTAGTAATATATTTCACCTATTTTTTAACATATTTATTATAGCTATTTGAAATTCTATGACTGCTTTCTATTGTTCTCTTTGCTGTTTATTTGTTTGTGGGGTGTGTGTGTGTGTGCATGTGGGTGTGTTGTGCCTATTTCTTAGTATATCTAGTAATTTTGGGTTGAATATTATGCTTTCTGTATGATAAATAATAGAGATTTTTGATGATGTGATCTTCCTCTAGAGAGGATTTATTCTTTCCTCTGATGGGCTGATAGAGTTAGGTATAAATTACCTTAATTCAGTGACTAATCATCTGATTAAAAGTTGGATTAGACTTTTTATAAGGTTTCACTCATCTCTGGTTTTTTCTGGCTTTTAGAACACAAGTCTCCGGGGATCTCAAATGAAAAGTTGTACTGCTTACTGAGGACCTTCCCTTTCAATAGCTCCTGAACTAATTTTTCTTTTTTCTCTTTTCTTGGGATTGAACAAAAGTCCATCCTTGTCTTCAGATTTTTACTTAGATTTTTAACTTATTTTTATGTGCAGCTTTAAGAATTTGTCTAATGCCAAGAAGCAAAATTGTTGAATATAAAGTTCACTTCTTTGAACTTCACTCTTTAGTCAACTCTTGGTTCCACATGTCTTGGCTGCTTTGATAGCTCCTGCTCTATTTTCTACAACTCCAGCCCTATATAGTTGCCAAATTTTCTGCTTTTGTTAAAACCCTCTATGGCTCTTATTTGTAGGCTTTTGTTTCACTTCTTAGGATTCAGCATAATGCCAATAATTAGCAATTATGCCAGGAGAAAATTGGCTTCTGGTCTATGGGTTCTCTTCTTTCTACATTTTTATTTTCCAAGATCTTAGCCTCTCAAGTTCTCATTGACTTGGCAGCTCACCAGTATCTTTAAACATAATTAAAAAGTAATGTACCTGGATTTTCCAAGTATTTTTAAATATAGCATTAGTCTGTTACAAGACAAATACATCATAGTCTCAAATCAAGTCTTCAGAAAAAAATAGTTTATGAAAGAGAAATATTAATTTCTACTGTAGTGTTAGAAATTTATTAAACTAACAACAAACGGAAAAATGACCTCCTGCTTAGGTGAACAACTTATCTTGTTTTAATTATCTCTTTTCCAATTTCCAATTTAGAAGGTTTTAACATTGAATCCATAAAACTATTCTGCTTTCTCTAACCATAGTCCATCTCCAGTCCATGCAACTAATGCTTAAATATTTTATTATATAAAAAAATCATGGGGTGCCTGGGTGGCTCAGTCGGTTAAGTGTCTGACTTTGGCTCAAGTCATGATCTCTTGGTTCATGAGTTCGAGCCCCGTGTTGGGCTCTGTGCTGACAGCTCAAGCCTGGAGCCTGTTTCGGATTCTGTGTCTCCCTCCCATTCTCATGCTCTGTTCTGTCTCTCTCAAAAAACAAAAACATTTAAAAAAATCATGGAAAATTATTATCTCTTCTGTAAATAAAGTGTTCTAATCTAAAGTTAATGTACTTATGCTAAGAATAAAGTCACTATACACTTGGGCTTACATTTTAAAGTCCTTCCTCTCTTATACTTCCTCTGAAGTCTTTTCATCGGCTGGTATCATAAATAAGATATTTTAGAACCAGTCCTTAATTACTTCACAGGCCTTCTATTTTTTGGCATTGGCATTATGCAAAGAAAACATATTTGCTTTTTTTAATTTGGGTCTTTTTAGGCCTTATTTGACAAAGTGGAATACAAAGATACCCTAAAGTGGATACAATCGCATGCATGACTAACTGTAACATGGAGAAGACAGAACTACACATAAAAGTTAGGCTACAATGCTCATTCTATTGACTTCAGAATGATTAAATATAAATAACACTCTAAAACATACAAAACCTAGTCCACTAATATTTTTTTCCAAGAAAGTATCTACTTAAATAGGCTTTAAATAGTTTTTATTAGCATTCAGATTATTAGTTTAAAAATCTCCAATCTTCAGGTATGTTCTTATAGTCAGTGATTACCTATACAAGCTCAATTTTTACAGATTATGGTCATAATAAACTTCTGATAAAATGTTCATTAAAGAATTTCAATATATATGTACATATAAATACATGTGTATATTTAATGCTAAGTTCTATCTATAGTAAACATCGCCCTTAGATTATGAATATTCTATGAAAATTCATTGTTCTAATTATTTTCTTTCCATATGTGGAAAGCAAAGTAATTTCAACAAAATTAGAAAAGACATATCCTATAAGGAACAAGGAACATATTTCTATGTCAAGAGTATCCACAGAATTGGTCTCGATACATTTATGTTTAAGTCATTTACTTTATAGATATACTTATTTCTTATTGAATATACAAATAGTCCTCTGCCATAATAATAAACATCTCAAAGAATTATGATGTTTATATATTCATAAACAGAAACAAAAAGAAAGCAGTTCAAATATTTGATCGTGATATATGATGATATATTGTGACAAAAGCAATGTATGGGGCTTAAAATTTTCCAAGGACACTACATTCAGAAAACACTATGTGATATAATAAAGGATAAACACACTCTTTATGTGCCACAAGACATAGGTAATTTGTAAGTTCAATTTTTGAATAGTGTTTAAAAATGAGCGAAAACTAATTCTATTTTCAGATGGCGCATTCTTATATGACTTCCATGTTGTTTTTGTGCACATGTTGATTGCCATTGAGAAGTAAGTGAGAAATAACATTGGAGTAGATTGAACACATTGTGAAGACACATTATTTTCCACTGAACATATGTTTAACTTGTGTGAATTCCAATTTCTTTATTCAGAAGTTGGATTAACTGTATAAAGCCTTGTCTCAAATACCGCCCTAACTGTCTGCATTTTATTAATATGTGATTAAGTAAATGTTGACTGAGCTAGGGCTCAGACTGGGAGATTCTTAGTGAAATAATAAGGACACCAAATGTGGTTTATGTAACAGAACTAAACTAAACACATTTAGTTTTCCAGAGGTTAACGTACAGGATTTTGAAGAAAAAAGTCACATAATAGTATAAGGCCTACTTCCTGGTTTTGTTATAGATTGAAATTGCCCAAGATAGATTCAGTATTCAAAGAATTTCCTGCAACATGAACATGACTGGAAAAATAATTTTCGACATTAAATTTGGTGAACTGCTGAACTTTGTTAATATTTTTTGCAGTGTTCAATTTAATTTTAATAAATTGCATAGCTCTGGCAGTGGAGTGAAGTCTAAAGATTGAAAGCCTGAATAGGTCAAAGGAAAAGTTGGCTTGCCAATGCAAGCCTGTTAAAACACTAACTAGAAAATTAGGCAGGAAAAACAGTTTAAAAAAATATTGTGAGTATCTTTGATCATCAGCTGGTTGAAAAGAAGTAATATGACAAACAGGAAATTACAAAGAATAACTATTTTGACTGTAGTGGAAATAGCGACTTAGGTAGCCACATTTCAAACTAAATGCGGAATATTTTCCTGGAATTTAAAGAAAAAGTATCCAGATGTCTAAACATTCTACTCAATGCAGCTTTTATTTGGAGTTTGGCAAGCCTTCAGAAAACTAGTAGTCAAGTTTAGCTGGAATGCTTTTTCCAGCCTATTTACATAATTTCATACGTATTTTATGCTTCTGCATTACATTTTTTTTTAGCAGTGGCCATATTTAATTTTAGGCTTTCTGCAAATGTTATATTTGCTTGCATGAATTATTTTATTGCTCCCCATCAAAATGCTTTGTGGATAAACTTAATATTTAAACCTGTGAAAACTACTGCAAACATCAGTGAAGACAACCTTACATAATATCATTAAGCCCTCTACCAAGTGTCTCCATGTAATGATCCCACACTGCTCTCAAATAGAAAAAAAAAAATCCCCCTCCAAGGAAGGGATGGAAATACTCTTACAGATTTTACACAAATTTGTTTGTTTTTAGTATTTAAAAATAACATATAAACAAAAATTGCTTTATGGATAATTACAGCATATTGGACATTTTGGTTCAGTATAATTACATGATAAAAACTTCCCTTATAAAGTTTTTATTATGAGAATATAAAAATACAAAAGAACTAGCAGGTGTTCTAAATGATTGTAAAAATAGCAACAAAAGTAGCAATTGAATTTATTTATTTGAATTATCTGATTAAAATTGAATTACTGTTACGCTTTGTGTCAGATACTACAATCATGCCAATTTTTAATACGAAAAAGCCATATGGAGTTTTAGTGCTGTGCCTACGGTCACAAAGCTAGTAAAATTTAGAACCAGTATTCAAATCCATTTAGTCTGATTATAGAGACTACACTGAACCACTCTACTAACAAATAAAAAATGGGGAAGAGAGAATAAAACAACAAAACAAAAAGGATCAGCAAACAATTAAGCCAAATCAGTTGAAAATGTGGCAACATTTGAGACAGCCATATTCATATGTTTATGGATACATGCAAGGTAACACTAGAAAAAGACAGAAAAGAAACAAAATAAAGAGTTCTTGATCTCAGGGAATTGAGTCTAGGTGAAAAAGTATACCAATCAGCGTTCTTAGTTGTAAGCAACAGAAACTGATGGCTTTTTAATCAGAAAAGAAAAATGTTGGAAGTATGCCATGCAGCTCACAGATGCCTGGGGAATACTGGAGTACTGAGTGAAAATGGTCACGAACCAAACAGCCTGTGCAGATATGATCACCCACCAAACTATCCCAATGAAGTTTCCCTGTTATCACCACTAGACTCACGAAGCTGCACACGCCATCATTTAAGAGGGCACTGGATGCTAGAGGCATGCTCTGGCATTGCTAAAACTGGGTGTTGCCAGTGTCCTTTCCAGAGAAGAATCATTATGGTCTATGGTCAAGCAGTCAGTCTCTACGAAGGGCCAGTCATAAGGCCAATGATGTTTCTAAAAGAAGAGAACTTGTGTACAGAGAATCTGTAGTTTTGCTCTAATATTTTAAGGGTATGTGCTTTCACTTACCTATACAGTCCTGCCATGGGTTTCAAAAGGCATCCCTATAAACAGGAAGAAGAAATCAGGAAGAACCTTTACTACTTTTCTCAGAATTCTCCTTCACTATATAATGAAACATCATTTTAACATTCTGTTTTCCACATGACTACAGGAGGCAATATTTCTAAGCTATGTGTGACTACCTGACGGCCATCCTCTTTCTGATGCTTTCCAGTAACGTTTTCCTCATGTCCATTTGAGCCCTCAGTGATAGTGTCCTAAAATTCTAGATTTTTACTAACAGTCCGGTTAGTAAACTTTCTCTGTTATACCCCTCAAAATTCTTCCAGCCTTGACTTCCAGTTTCTGTCCCAGCATGTAAGTATCTTAGAAGTCACCACCCTGTAGTAACAAGTTAAAAATTGAACAGAGTGAAAATCAACAAGTCATCTAAGATCCTTCAGAGAAATGCGATCACACAGCAAACTGCACCCAAAAGTTGGAGACACAGACAGGCAGACACAGCAGATCACAACTAGGGCAGCAACTTTCTAGATATGAGTGTCAGGGCAGGAAAACTTCAACTGTAATTGGTGAACCACTGGAGCCTCAGTGTAGACAACTCTGAGAATTAAAAACTCTAGGGGACCCAATCGTGGTGAGTTTCATATCCAGGAGTTCTCCTAGGTCCTCTCAGTGAATATCGGACAAAAATATCCCTCATGCTTCTGGCAGACAGAGGGGGAAAAGGAACCATTTTGAAATACTTGAGAACATTCTGTTATTTTTTTTTTAAATAATTTTATTTGAATAAGATTCTTCTTTTCTGAATATTAGCAGGTGTTGACTTTTATTTATTAATTTATTTTTAATGTTTATTTACTTTTGAAAGAGAGACAGAGCACAAGTAGGGGAGGGGCAGGGAGACAGGGAGAATTCGAAGCCGGCTCCAGGCTCCCAGCTGTCAGCACAGAGCCCGACGCGGGGCTTGAATTCACGAACCAAACCGTGAGATCATGACCTGAGCCAAAGTCATAAGTTCGACTGACTGAACCACCCAGAGATCCCCAGAATATTCTGTTCTTAATAAGGCCTGCCTTTAGAAAGAACTATTTAACCAGATCCTAAACTGTTGGAGTCTTATCAGAGATTAACCTACCTGAGTCAGGTGGGGATGCCAAACTCCAGCCTCTCTAGTCATTCTGTCTCACTAAGCAGGAGGGCGGAGTGAGGTATGAACTAGTGAAGGGTACAGTCCAGGGAGGTAGGCTCACCAAAAGAAGAAATCCTAGGACTAGAGGATACTTACCCTTCCTGATACCTTAGCAGTATCAGGGTAAGTTGAACATCTGAATGGCATAAGAGCACCTTTGAATATAATTTTAAAAAATCATTGTGAAGTTACAATGTTATATATTCTATAAGGTTATATGTCACAAAGTGTAGCTGTGCAGAAATGTTTTCACTGAATGAAGAAAAAACAGATGCTTCAAACTCTTTAAGACAGTACCTCGTGGCCTCAATTCCATATTTTTTCCATATTTTTGTTTCTATTCAACAAAGGAAGTAAGTATTTATCCCTTCAAGATATAGAATGAGTACAGGACCCAGCTGAGTAATTTTCAGCTAAGTATTATATTGCTTTAATATCAATAGGATAAGAATAGTTTCTTAGGGGAAGTTACAGTTTTATGGCAAAAGCATTAAAAATCAAAACCATGCTCTCTGAGAAGCCCTGAGACTTGTTTTCTTATATAGTGTC
The DNA here is from genome assembly GCF_028018385.1 of Neofelis nebulosa. Taxonomy (NCBI): domain Eukaryota; kingdom Metazoa; phylum Chordata; class Mammalia; order Carnivora; family Felidae; genus Neofelis; species Neofelis nebulosa. The sequence goes on along the minus strand of NC_080795.1, from coordinate 26,928,340 downwards.
ATGTCAGAAGAATCTTTGTCTTTCCCCCCTGTTATTTTCTCCTTTAGTTGTTTGCTAGTGGTTATTTGGCTCTTCTTCATCTCAGCCTTCTTTATAGTTCATATTGTAATATTACATATAATACTCAAGAGAAACTAAAGAAAAGGCAGTTCCTGCCTCAAATTTAGAAGTGGCTTTTGTAGTTAAATCAGGATATATTGTGTCTCTTGGCTACCTTATCTTTAAAATGGGAACACTTAATTTAGAAAATATATTGAGATTTAGATAACAACAAATAATCTACACATAATCAAAAGAAAACATTTTTTAATGTTTATTTATTTTTGAGAGGCAGGGGAGGGGCAGAGAGAGGGAGACACAGAATCCAAAGCAGGCTCCAGGCTCTGAGCTGTCAACACAGAGCCCGATGCGGGACTCAGACCCACAAACCCCAAGATCATGACCTCAGCCAAAGTCAGATACTTAACTGACTGAGCCACCAGGTACCCTAAGAGAAAACACTTTTTAAATTGCCAAGTCCTCACCTATAAAACTATGTCTGCCATTTTTTTCAAGCTGTTTCTGAAGCTGCCTGGTTTTCTGCTTCAAGTTTTTGCTCTTCTTGTTCCTTCATAATGAACTAAACGCAGTTAGTCACACAATTTTGTTGGGGTGTTATGAGTTTGTTAGATTAACATTTGTTAAAGGAGCACAGGGTGCTGGAGGTGGTGAGCCACAGTTCAATGGTTCAACAATGGACCACTAGAGAAATTGAAATAGAGAAACTTATTACTCAGCAGTTCTGGAAGAGTTACACGCAGTGCTGCACAGGGTGACATGGGGAGGTCAAGGCACGGTACAGGCAGAAAGAGAGGCAGGTGCAGGGGCACATGCTTTTATTATGGTCTGTGGATGGAGTACATTAAAGTTCCTGTCCAAGGCCTAATTGGTCAATGCAAACCAAAAAAAGAGCAGGATTTTGGTAAACTACATGGGGATTTTATCTAAGGGGCAGCACAAGGATTAGGCCCTGGGAGACAGGGGAGACTGTTGGGGAAGTCCTATCAGCAACTTACACTTGCCTGTGGCCCTGAGGGCTGTTCTCTTGGTCATGCAGTTGCACAAGGAGACCAGTGTCAGGTTAAGACGCCCCCCCCCACCCCCCACCCCTGCACCCACCACAGGCTGCTTAGCCAAACAAAATGGATGATGAGGCAGCAATACCACGGACTATCTTAGCTAAAATCTTGATATGAGTTATTCCCATGTTAAATTCTAGGAATGTTTGCTGAGTCTCATTGAAATCTATTAAGACTTTATTTGGAGATGTAATTCTTTTTTTTTAAATTTTTATTAATTTTTATTTTTTTAATACATGTTTGAGAGAGAGAGAGAAAGAGACAGAGCATGCACTGGGGAGGGGCAGAGAGAGAGGGAGACAGAACTTGAAGCAGGCTGCAGGCTCTGAGCTGTCAGCAATGAGCCCAACGCACAGCTCGAACTCATGAACCGTGAGATCATGACCGGAGCCGAAGTCTGATGCTTAACCGAGTGAGCCACCCAGGCGCCCCTGGAGATGTAATTGTGTTCAGATAAATTGTGCACTCTGCTCTTCCTAGATGCTCACATCATCATGCCTACTACCACCAGCACTGCCATCCCCTGTAAACAATGTGTGTGCCATCAAATCAATGCTTCATTCTTTGCGGATCCACTTGGGCTGCTATTGCTGCAAGCGTTCTTCGACTGTGCTTAATTTTTTGCTAGTCTCATAACATACTTTAGCATAAGTGTAAGTAGAATCACCTTTTATCTAATCTTTACTCATGGACTTTTTGCATTTTATATCTCTGAAGTACAGAAGAGCTCTAAAAAAGAGAGAGAAATGTTAAATAAAAACTTAAGTGTTCTTGAGGGTGCTAAAAGACATGGGTGCCACATTTCATTTTTGTTGTTGATATAAACCTGAGATGGCATTGCTGTCACGCCCGGTATTGAGCTTCAGAAACTGAGGCTTCCAGAAGCCATGGAACTTGCCCAAGATAGCCTACCAAGCAATCTACCGACATTGATTCAAGCCCAAATCCTCTAACAATGATTAATCTTCACCACAATACTACTGCACATCCTCCTGTTCTGGATCCCTTTCATTTCGACTCAGGTAAGATTTGGCAGAGGGGAGGTGAGGAGAGCAGAGGTGGTAAACAGGGCTCCCTTTGCTTTCAGGGGTCTCAATGTGAGGTATATTTATTGCAGAGTGATTTGTAATAGTCCATCAAGAGAATCTGTTTTCTTAATGTGAAGTAAACATAGGTAAAGCGTATAGATATTTGATCATCCCAAGGGAAACTGTTGAGACCTTTGTCCATTTACCATATTATAAATTCTATAAAAGTATACCATTCCTTTCATAAGATTAGATAAAGCATAATGGGAACATGTTACATAACTTGCTTTTAATGACAATTATGCCTTTAAGGTGATGCCTGGGGAACAACAAAGCCATGTTGATATGTGGGGGTTGGGCAGTTCTTTCATTTTCTTTATTAGTGAAGAGACTTAGCCCAGCCTAAGGAGAACATGATTAAAATTTATGCTTCACCTACATTCTCAAATAATTGAAATCATCAATGTCAAACTACAAATGCCAAGAGTTTTTTGATTCTTTGTCAGACACCAGTTCAAGACCAGCAGAAAAACTAAAATCTCCGGCCACTACTGTGTAGTCTTAATGAATCACACAAAGAGTTTCTGTGACTGAAAGGTGTAGGAAATGGCTGATGTCGGAAGCATAGAATACCAAGTAGTGTAGGAGGTGCACCATGGGCTATAAATTGCTGAAAATCTTGGCCATTGTATCAGCCCTTTCCAGTAAGCTACTGAAATTCTTCATTAATGGGAACAAATTATTTGGTATAGATACTTTTAAAAATTCAATTTTTTAAAGATAGCTGTGAAGATGGCTGTGTTTAAGTTTACTTAATTGATTTGTGCGAGAGTATCATAAGCTTTATAGCCAGTGTTTTATTTCAGTTGTTAACTTTACACTTTAAGGAAAAATTCACCAGCCATTTCAGGGGGAAACATATTTGAAGGAAATGGTATATTGTTAGTGTTTCTCAATCTTTTAAATCCAAGCTTACTTTGATAAACAGATACTTGTCACATCCATCTTAATATTAGTTTGAAATCTTATGATAAATTATAGCACATGACTACTATAAAAGCAAAAAACAAAACAATAATTATTTTGAAAAACGTTTTTAAGATTATCTGAACTTCTGGATATATGTACATGACCTCTTATGAGACCATATCCTTATTTCACGTCTGGTACTTTCCTTCTCCATTTGAACATTTAAAAATAAGTTATTTAAATTAAACATTAAAAATCAATCTGTCCCACTCTAGAAAGAAGTTGAAAATACAAATCAAAACCACAATGAGATACCACTCCACACCTGTCAGAATGGCTAAAATGAACACCTTAGGAAACAACAGATATTGGCGAGGATGTGGAGAAAGGGGAGCACTTTTGCACTGCTGGTGGGAATGCAAACTGGTGCAATCACTCTGGAAAACAGTATGGAGGGTCCTCAAAAAATTAAAAATAGAACTACCCTATGGCCCAGCAATTGCACTACTAGGAATTTATCCAAAGGATTCAAAAATGCTGAAACAAAGGGGCACACGCACCCCAATGTTTATAGCAGCTCTAGCAACAATAGCCAAATTATGGAAAGAGCCTTCATGTCCATCAACTGATGAATATATATATATATATATATATATATATATATATATATATATATACCATCGCTAGCTAGCTAGCTAACATTCAATGGAATACTACTCAGTGATGAAAAAGAATGAAATCTTGCCATTTGCAACAACGTGGAATGAACAGAAGGGTATTATGCTAAGCGAAATAAATCAGAGAAAGACATCAAATGAGTTCACTCATATGTGGAATTTAAGAAGCTCAACAGATGAACATAGGGGAAGGGAAGGAAAAAGTAAGATAAAAAAGAGAGGGATGCAAACCATAGGAGACTCTTAAATAGGACAAACAGGATTGCTGAGGGGTGGTGGGTGGGGGCATGGGTTAAAAGGGTGATGGATATTAAGGAGGGAACTTTTTGGGATGAACACTGATGTCATATGTAAGAGATGAATCACTGGGTTCTATTCCTGAAGCCGAGACTACACTCTATGTTAACTAACTTGAATTTAAATTAAAAAAAAAATTAGGGAAAAAAAAAAGAAGTGGAGTGCAGAAACCAAAGAGAAACATGCCACTGGCAGAATGAGAAACTTTGGAAGTCAGATGTGGTTAGACAACTGCATTTGAGAAACAGGACAGGGAAGAAGGAGCATGGCAGCACAATGTTAGCATGAGGAGGAAGGATGTCAACAATGAAATAGGACATGGAGAAGGAAAAAATGGAAAATGGAGAATATACACACTGAAGATAACTTGCAAATTGATGGTTGAAAAGTTGCCTTAAATCAGAGTGTAGAATAAGGGAAAATTAGATTATTTGTACATGTATTAAAGCTTGACTAGACCATGTGATGGGCACATGTATTGGTTGCAATTGTGTCACCCAAAATTCCTGTCCATTTGGAACCTTAGAATATGATCTTATTTGTAAATTGGGAATTTTCCAGATATAATCAAGTTATAATGAGGTCATCCTGGATTAGGGTGGCCCCTAAATTCAGAATTATTGGTGTCTTTACAGAAGAGGGAAATTCGGATAGTGAGACATGGACACAGAGAGAAGAATGCTATTTGAAGACACAGAGACACATTCAAGGAAGAACACCAGGTGAAAACAAAGGCATGTATTGGAGAGAGGCAGCTTCAAGCCAAGAAATGCCAAAGATTTCCAGCAATCATCACAATCTAGGAAGAGGAAGAAAAGTCTTCCCTAGAGCCTTCAAAGACAGAGCACGACTCAGCCAACACCTTTATTTTGGATTTCTAGCCTCCAGAACTGTGAGAGAATAAATTTCTGTTGCTTTAAGTCTCCAAGTTTGTGATAATTTCTTCCAGCAACCCTAGGAAATTAATACAGCACATGTGAAGATACGGGGTGGGGGGGGGGGCGCAGAGAACTTATCACCTAAAGATGACACAACCCTAAAGATTATGGGCAGAAATTGGTGAGGATGCATTTAGCACTGACCGAGTGGAAGCCTGATTCAGATTTCAAAAATTTTACTCTCTTGAAAAGATTTTCACTGTATTGGGAAACAGAGTCTCAAGCAATCTTAGCTTAAGGACTTCTTGTTAGAATGGTTACTTCTCCTTTACTTTAATTTTACATTTTCTAGAGTAGTGAACTGCCAGATTACAATTCAGTAACTTGTTCATCTCTTATAGGAGAGGATGTCTTTAAGCATTTAAACGTCATGTTTTACAGTTTCCATGGCAATGATGCCTCACTAAAAATTAATAAATTGAGAGCCATGGGTGTCTTAAGCATGGTATGCACATCTGTGGGGCCTGATCACCCCTGGGCACTGATAAGAGAAATAATTCTGAAGGAACCGATAGCAGGATTACATGACCACTCAACCATGACCTTCAAATGCCCACTTTCCTATTCCTAAAACTTGCATATCACCATGTCAGACTCTACATACACATATGATCATGTGAAATAATTTCAGAATTGAAAGGAGCTCTTATGGTTACTAAATCCAATCTCTACATTAGTGAGTCTCAAATAGTTCAAAAGAGCCCCAGAGGTGGTTCTGCAGAAGTGCCTGAAATAACCCCATATCTGTTTCCACTTCAGTTAGACGCCCTGAGTTAATCTGTTTTTTAGAGTGAACTTTGTAAGATTCTATTTGAAAGAACATTTCTAACACACACACACACACACACACACACACACACACACACACACACACACAGAGTTTGAAAACTGCTTCACCTTGGTCCATGTTCAATCTCTGTACCATAATGAAGGAGAATAATATGGACTTTTCTAAAAGTGAAGTGGTACAATAGTAATTCTAAATAGAGTGTGAAAAATTAAAAATATGTAATATAATTTCTAGAACAATCAATAATGCAAAGAAGTATAATTTCCCTCCTCAAAAAATATTACAAATAACCCAAAGGAAGGAAAAGTTGGAACAATTTGACAACAAGAACAGCAACAACAACAAAAAAAGGATGGAAAACCAGAAATCAGATTATTAACATAATGAACCTAAGTCCAGTCATATTTAAAATTTTTTTTTTCAACGTTTTTAATTTATTTTTGGGACAGAGAAAGACAGAGCATGAACGGGGGAGGGGCAGATAGAGAGGGAGACACAGAATCGGAAACAGGCTCCAGGCTCCGAGCCATCAGCCCAGAGCCTGACGCGAGGCTCGAACTCATGGACCGCGAGATTGTGACCTGGCTGAAGTCGGACGCTTAACCGACTGCGCCACCCAGGCGCCCCAAGTCCAGTCATATTTAAAAGTATGCTAAATGTTGATGGGCTAAACAGTCCAAATGGAATGCAGCGACAGCTAGAATGGATTAAAAAACAAGATACAACTATATACAGAATTGATGTGAAATAGTAGGGAGTTATGCTTTGAAAAATAGAGTACTCTCTGTGGTAAAGAGGGCATTTCAAAATGATGAAGGATCAGCTCATCAGAAAGACATAATATTCATAAATCTTTATGTACCTTATATTCAAGCAGCAAAATAGATGAACCAATAACTGATAAAATATCAAACACAGAAATGTAGACATTTCTATTAACATAGAAAATTCCATAATTATATATAGTTTAACACCCCGCTCTTGGCAATTAACAATAACTTGATAAAAATCATTAAACATGTAAAAGAAATGATCAACACTGTCAACCACTTTGACCAAATTTTAATTTGAAAAACTATGTGCAACGGTTGTGGAACACACATACTTTTCAAATGTCTGTGGTCTGATCACCAAGACATGCCATAAGCTACCTATTAAACAAGTCTTAATAAATCTAAAAAGATTGCAATCATAGTATATTCTCTGACCACAATGGAATTAAAACAGAAATCAATAATAATGAGATATCTAGGGATAATAAATATTTGGAAAGTAACAATACACTTCTAAATAATTTATGAATGAAGTAAGATTTTAATATATTACCTATATAGAAAATCCTAAAGAATCTGTGAAAAAAATGACTAGTTTAAAGGATCTATAAGAAACTAGTATAAAAAAAACCTAAAAATTGAATTTAGTAAGTTAGCAGCACACACAGAATGTGTACAAAAGTCAATTGTATTTTTCTATACTAGTAACAAAAAAATTAGAAAAAAGGTATGAATTATATTTATATGGCTCACAAACAAAATATTTAGTGCTACATTTAAAAATAGATGCCTTTTGGGGCACCTGGGTAGCTCAGTCAGTTGAGTGTCCAACTCTTGATTTCAGCTCAGATCATAATCTCACAGTTTGCAGGTTTGAGCCCCGAGCTGGATGCCGCACTGAGAGCCTGGAGCCTGTTTGGCATTTTCTGTCTCTCTACCCTCCCCCACTTGTGTGTGTACACACATGTGTATGCTCTCTATCAAAATAAATAATAAAAATTAACTTAAAAGATAGTTACCTTTTGGGAAGCCTGAGTGGCTCAGTCAATTAAGCATCTGATTCTCGATTTCAGTTCAGGTCATGACCTGACAGCTTAAGAGTCAAGTCCAGAGCCTGCTTAGGATTCTCTCTCCCTCTCTCTTTGTTCCTCTGCCTGGTGCATGCATACACTCATGTGTCTTCTCTCTCTCCTTCAAAATAAATAAATAAATTAAAAAAGATAGTTACCTTTTTAAAATTAAAATATAATTGATATACCATGTTACATTAATTTGAGGTATATAATAAAAAGTTACCTCTTTTGCAGGTGAGAATACTAATGTCTATTCTCAACAAATTTCAAGTATGTAATACATTATCATTAACATTGACATCATGCTATACAATAGGTGTTCAGAATTAATTCATCTTATAACTGAAAGTTTACACTATTTGATCAATATCTACCTTTCCCCCCACCCACAGCCTCTGGTAAATACCATCTACTCTCTGTTACTGTGTTTCTTTCTTTTTTTTTTAAGAGTCTACATACAGGTGAGATTATGTGATATGTCTCTTTCTATGTCTGACATATTTTACTTGACATAATGTCCCCCAGGCTCATCTCTGTTGTCACAAATGATAAGAATTCTTTATTTTTCAAATATAATTCCATTGTGTGTGTGTGTGTGTGTGTGTGTGTGTGTGTGTGTGTATACACACAATAGTATACAGTATGTATATGCTATATATACATATGTATATATAAATTCATATATGTAAATTACATACATGAATATATCTACCACATTTTCTTTATCCATTCACCTGTCGACCGATTTTTAGCGTATCTTGGCTACTGTGAATAGTGATGCAATGAAAATGAAAGTACAGGTATCTCTTAGAGATGGTGATTTAAATTCCTTTGGATGTATACCCAGAAATGAGATTGCTGGATTGAAAAAAAAAAAAAAAAAGAAAGGTAACTGCAGGATATGATGAATATGTTAATTTGTTTCATTGTGGTAATCATTTCACAAAGTATACCTATATCAAAACATAGTGTTGTACACCTAAAGTATATATAATTTTACATAAAAAATGAATAAATATAAAAATAAAAATATAAAAAATAAATGTAAAAAGTTTAAAATGAAAATAGCCATGTAGGACTTCTACACTGCTGAGACATTGCTGAGAGAAATTAAAGACAACCCAAATCAATGCAGAAATACACCATGTTCATGGATTACAAAGCTCAATATTCTTTTTTTTAATTAATTTATTTATTTTGAGTGAGAGAGAGAGAGAGAGAGAGAGAGAGAGGGAGCATGAGTGGGGGAAGGGCAGAGAGAGGGAGAGAGAGAATCCCAAGCAGGATCTGTGCTGTTAGCACCATAGATACAGGGCTCAGTCTCACAAACCATGAGATCATGAATGCAGCTGAAATCAAAAGTCAGACTCTTAACCAACTGAGTCACCTAGGTGTCCCCAGCGCTTTATATTCTTAAGATGTTATTTATCTTCAAATTTGTGTATAGAGTCAACACAATTCTGATGATAATTTTAGCAGGTTTATTTATAGAAATTGTCAAGATGATTCTAAAACATATATTGAATCACAGATAACTAGAATATCCAGAGCAGTCTGTAAGAAAGAATAAAACTGGCAAATTTGACTACCTGACTTCAGGAATTATTATAAAGCTACGGTAATCAAAGGAGCATGATATTGTCATGAATAGAATAATAGAACAGAATCAAGAGCTCAGAAAGAAAATCACACTTACATGGTCATTTGATTTTACAAAAATGCCAAAACAATAAAATAGAAGAAATACAAGTCTATGCAACAAATAATTTTAGAATATCTTTATATACATATAGAACAAAGTTGCACCTTTCCTCACACTATATGCAAATATTATAGTAGAAATCTATATCTAAATGTAAGAGTTAAAACCGTAACTATTTAAATAAATTTTTGTGACCTAAGTGTAAAAAAGTTTTCTTGTTAAAAAATAATGAAATAAAACACTTGACCAACAACAGCAAAAGTTTTCTTGGACACGTCACATAAATAAATAATCCAAAAAATGACAATGAAAGTCATCAAAGTTAAAAACTTCTGTTTATCCAAGACCACACTTTAGAAAAGAAATAGGCAGATCACAGACCGGTGAAATGATTCACAATATATGTATGTGACAAGGACTGGATATCCAAAATTATAAATAATTCTTATAATGTAACAGTAAAAAGACAACCCAATAAAAATTGTGTAAACATTTGCATAATTACTTCACAAAAGAAAATATGATAAGAATCAAGAAGCACATAGAAAAATGCTCAACATGAGGCACCTGGGTGGCTCAGTCTGTTACGCGGCTGACTTGGGCTCAGGTCATAATCTTGTGGTTTGTGGGTTCGAGCCCTGAGTGGGGCTTTGTGCTGACAGCTTGGAGCCTGGAGCCTGCTTTGGATTCTGTGTCTCCCTCTTTCTCTCTGCCCCTCCCCCGCTCATGCTCTGTCTCTGTCTCTCAAAAATAAACATTAAAAAGCAAAGAGAAGAAAAGTGCTCAACATTAGTTATCATGGATGCTTGAATAAAACACCTTAACACCACAAGTACTAGAATGTCTAAAAATTAAAAAGACTGACAATTACAATTGTTGGCAAGCATTGGAAAAAATGAAACTCCCAAATTTTATCAGAATATAAAATGGTACAATTACTTCAGAAAAATACCTGGCTGTTCTTATAAAACTAAACATAAATCTCTCCTGTGATCCCACATTTCCACTCATAAGTATTTATCCAAGGAAAACAAAAATTCAAAAAGATTAATACATGAATGTTATTAGTATTTTTAATCATAAAGCTAAAAACTGGAAACAGCCAACATATTTACCAACAGGAAAATCATTAACAAACAATACAATAGAATGGAAGTCTGCAACACAACAGCAACAGATAACCACACAACATCCACAAAATTCAAAAACATTATACTTAGGGGAGAAAAGGCTTCCACTTACACAAAAGAGTATACACAATAAGATTTCATGTATACTAAGTTCTAGGAGAGAAAAAAAAAACTATGGTCACAAAATATCAGCACAGTAGTTTCTTCTTGGTGGGTGGGAGGATTAACTGGAAAGAGAAATGAAGGAACTTTCAGGGTTGATAACAATCCTCTATGTTTTGATACAGATGTATGCATTTGTGAAAATTCATGCCAATATACACTCAAGATTTGTGTATTTCATTTTATGTAAATGTTACAAGTAACGTTATCATATTTAATGATATTCATCAGAAATGTTTTGGTGGAAGCATACTGATGAAAAAAAGAGATAGACAGATAGATGTGTGGTAAAGCAGAGTAATAAAATGTTAACCATAACATTTGTGTGGTGGAAATATAGGTAAGTGTAAAATTCTTTAAATTTTGCTATAGGCTTGGAAATTTTTACTAGAAATGATTGGAAAAAGAACAAAATTAACTTTCGTTCCAATAAGAAACATGTTTTGGTATGGTAGACCTACAGACTCACCACCCATTTTCTCCATTCAGGGAAGGGCGTGTTTTCCCACTTCTTTGGAATGGAATTCCTTGGAATGCAATAGCCTTTAGCTGTTAGCCCCTTAAGAATTGCTTCAGCTGCACAGAGCTTCCTCATCCAAGGTCATACCCTCCCTAGGCAATCCAAAGATGGCTGAGGTGGAGGATATGAAGTTCAAGCCATTTTGGCTCAAAGTGTGATGACTCTGATGGGCCATTTCCAATCCAAGAGTGTCCCCTCCCTTCCACAGGTGCTTCTTCCAAAGACACTCCCCAGTAAACTGCCTGTGCATTCAAATTTGTCTAAACTTTCACTCAGAGGCTGGTTTCTGGAGAATACATGTGACAAGTAATTGATTAAGTTGATTCAAAATATTTTACATTTTTTTACATCCACTAGAAAATGATGAGCCAAAGTTAAGTCAATTATAGGACAACACTTTTAGTTTTATTTGCTCTTTACAATTCAAGGTTGATCGTTTTTATATATGCACATAATTATCTAATTACTTGAAAACTTTCTTTGATTTGTGGTTATTTATTGATGAGTAGCTCCATCAATCTCCAACAATTAAATGTTTTAGTTAACATTTTCTGTTTTATTCTTATAGAGGCTTTGTGTAAATATTGTCTTCTTTTTTCAGTTCTTTTTCAAATGTCTCAATTTTCAGAACCAGCAACATCAAAAGGTATATTCTTATTTCAAAACCTCCCTATTGCTATGAGTTAAGTACCAGGAATAATAAGAGATTTGACAGTACTTGCAAATCATCCACTGACCCTGCCATTGTTTCATAGATGTTAGCAGAAGACAGAGACAAAAAGGTTGACTACTCAAACCCATCAAGCATCACATGCTTCCTGGTCATGTCAGAGTCATGGGGGTAACATGGAATGGCCTGGGGGGGGGGGGGATGCTTTGCATCTAGTGTGTTTGTATAATGCTTGGAGCCCAGCCCTTAGGCAATCCAAATTCTTCAAACTGGGCTTCCAAGCAAACTGCCCTACCATTGCCCAGAGGAGCTGGGTAGAGTAACTTTTTCCGTCTCTCTATCCTCTCCCAGGGCAAATTGTTAGCTATGCAATCTTCTTCAAAAAGATAGGTCAGGGGCACCTGGATGGCTCAGTTGGTTAAGTGACCAACTCTTGATTCAGCTCAGGTCATCAACTCTCAGTTCCTGATTTCAAGCCCCTAGGTGGGCTCCACACTGAGACACAGAGCCTGCTAGAAATTCTCTTTCCCTGTCTCTCTCCCCTGCCCTTCCCTGCTCATTTGTTTGCTCTCTTTCTCTCTCAATCTCTCTCAAAAATAAATAAATAAACTTTAAAAAAAAGATAGGTCAGAAAAGAGGCTATTAGTATTTCTTCCCCAAATATGAGCAGAAACGTAAAAAAAACAAAACAAAACATGGAGAATTGACTCCCACATAGTGAATTACAGTTTCATTATTGAACTGTGTGGTTTTGTGTGTGTGTGTGTGTGTGTGTGTATGTGTGTGTGTGCATGTAGGTGATTGTATCTTCTGGTTTCATGATCGTCTTGTTTCTGTAGGATCATTAATATCTGTTACTTCTTACTTTTCTTTTACTTCTATCTAAGAGGTGTCTATCTGTCCTAAGTTAACTGCTCTTCTCATAGAAATGATGCCATACAAGGCTGTTATTTCTGTTCCTATGAACTGTCAAGCTTCTCTTTTTGTTTCCTCATCAAGCAATTTTCTGATTGAATCAGGCTCAGGTTTGTTTTAAACATTTCCCCACATAGTTTAGAATTCTCTTTTTTTTGTCAGATTTAATTTGGCCTCTCTTCAGCTACTAGTATGATAGTACTGACCTCTCCCATTTTATTTGCCTGGCACTCAATTCTGTTGTGTATTCTAGAACTGGCTACAATGGTTTCAGAATGTTATTTTCCCCACACATGTGGAGAAATTTTTTAGTGTTCTTATTTCTTTGGGAAATGAGTAATTTTACACGTTCTCCTTGCTGGATTGAATGGCTTTTAGAGACTGTGCAAAAAGATTAATATTTAGATGGCTTTAGACATGTGGCCACTAAATTTTTGTTGACGCTAAGTTAATTTTATAGTTTACCTAGGAGAAACTGAACACTTTTACAATATTAAAGTTTTGCACCAAGAATAATGCTATGGGTCTTCATTTATTCATATTTTATTTTCTACTCTCCTATAATTTTTTGTCTATTTAAAAAATAGGTCTTATTGTTTGTGCTAAGATATATTATTATTGTAATTTTTGTTGTAAATTATATCCTGACATTGTTTTCAGCTTGATTTTTGCAAATACTCTGTAATGCAATTTAATTCTGCATATTTATTTAATAAGAGACATATTTTCTGAATTCTCACAAGGGTTTTAATTTCTTTTTTTTACACTGCTTCTCTTGTTTTCCCTCCCGGGGGAACATACAACTAATGAAAATTAATGTTACTCCCGGCCAATATTTGTAACTCATATTTTATTTTCTGATTCCTTTGGATAAAACTTTTAAAACAGGATTGAATTATGGACACAAGAGTAGACATCATTGTTTTGGAACTCATTACAGTGGAATTACTCTTGTAATTTTACTATGATACATAATGTTTGCTAATACCTTTACATAGATATCCTTTATCATGTTAGGAAATTATCCTATTCCTAGTCTAATAGTTGTCTTCCTAAGTGAAGGCTAAATTCAATCAAATAAATTTTAAACATCTATAAAAAACAATTACCATTATAGGTAATCATTGACACATTTTGGGAGAAAGGAGATATGGGAACCTTATCCAATCGACACACTGCTGTGGCACTAGCTTTTAGAGAGACTGCCTCAAACACCAAATCCAGTCCTTTGGTTTCCCAAAAAACCTGTAAAATCAGGCTTGGTAGTCATCACTCCAAACATCAGAGCAAGATAGATGCTGACCAAACTGAAAATTAACATCTCTTCTCAGATACATCTGAGAATCAAGGTCACAGGGCCAACTTTTGCCCCCCAAATTGAAGAGACTGATGTGAGATAGATGCAGAGAATCATAACTCAGCAAGGCACAGCCAAGGAACAGAACTTCCATGGGAGCCAGAGCTGCTGTAAGAAAACCTAAACTGTAATTGACAAACTGCTGGAAATTCATTGTGGACAAATTTGAGAGATTTAAAAACAACAACAAAAACAAAAACCTAAGAGAAGCAGTCTTAAAGGGGCCCCCGAGATTTTGAGGGTTGTTCACCTCTATGTAAGAAACTTATAGGTTCTCACAGTGAAGACTGGAGAAGAACCAATGCTTCTGACAGAAGAAGGGAAAAAGTAAACTTTTAAAAATACATGCAGAGAATTCTGTTCTTTTTTTAATTTTTAATTAAAAAATTTTAGATAGAGTGAACATGTGCATACACACAAGCAGAGGAGGGACAGAGGGAGAGAGAGAGAGAGGGAGAGAGAGAAAGAGAGATTCTCATGCATGCTCCATGCTCATCACTGAGTGACATGAGGCTCGATCCCATGACCCTGGGATTATGACCAGAGCCAAAATCAAGAGTGAGACATCAACCAACTGAGCCACATAGGCACCCTGAGAATTCTGTTCTTAACAATGCCTGCTTTCAAGAGAAACTACTTTATCAGAATCTAGCTGAGCTGGGTTTAACTAGAGCCTAAGTGACCTGAGGTGAAGGAAATATACAACTCCAGTTCCCTCTACCCTTCTGTCTCATCTAAAGGGGTGGGAAAATAGGTTGAGAAACAGCCTGGGGGAAGAGGCTGACTGAAAGATTGAGACCAAATAGTAGGCCTATGGAATACTTCCCTTCCTTGCCCCTATACCTTACCACCACATCAGTAGAGCTCCCATATAATAACAGGTGATTATAGGCTGCAAGTATCAAACCTTATTTAAAAAGTCTTTAGAGAAACCTAAAGACACCAGAGAAGACAAGAAAAGGGATACTGGAAGAAATTGTAGCCCCTGACACCTACATTATATGGTAAATGCAGCCTAGTCTCTAGTCAGATAAACACAAAGTTTAACACTAAAGGTTTATTTGTCTTAGTTCCTTTTACCCAGTATATCACATTCTGCTTTCAACCAAATATTATAAGGCATACTAAAAGATAAAAATCAGAATTTGAAGAGACAGAGCAAGCATCAGAATTAGACTGAGATATGACAGAGATATTAGAATTATCAAACTAGGAAATTAAAACAACTGTGATTAATATGCTGAAAGATCTAATGGGAAAAGTGGACAACATGCAAGAACATATGGGTAATATAAGCAGAGAGATGGAAACTCTAAGAATAGGAATTAAAACAAACAAAGAAACAAAAATTGTAACCAGCAGTGCAGGATGCCTTTGATAGGCTCACCAATAGTCTAGACCTGGCTGAGGGAATACCTAATGAGCCTAAAAAGGTATGAATTATAAACTTCCAAAATTTATTTATTTTTTATTTTTTTCCAAAAATTTTTTAATGTTTATCTATTTTTGAGAGAGAGACAGAGCATGAGCAGGGGAGAGGCAGAGAGAGAGGGAGACACAGAATCCAAAGTTGACTCCAGGCTGTCATCACAGAGCCTGACATGGGGCTGGAACTCACCAACTGCGAGATCATGACCTGAGCCGAAGTGGAATGCTCAATCAACTGGGCCACCCAGGTGCCCCTGAACTTCAAAAATTTAAATACAAATAGGAAAAAGAAAGAAAAAAAAAACAGGACAGAATATCCAAGAATTGCAGGACCAATTACAAAAGGTATAATATATGTGTAATGGGATAGCAGGAGGAGAGAAAAGAGAGATGAAAATTTCAAAGATGAAATCTTTGAAGCAATGGTAAGTAAGAGTAAACATTATCCAAGTACTTTGCATCCTCTTTTGGGGGAAGTATTAGTGCATTTTCTGTGGTATATAGAATAGTTAGGTATCACATTAGGTGGAAACAATTAGTGAATTTTGAGTAAACAGATTGCCCTCCATAATTTGGGTGGCCTCATCCATACCTGAAGGCCTGAATAGAATAAAAAGACCAGCCTGCCTTATCAAGAGAGAATTCTCCAACAGACTGGCTTAGACTCATCTGCATCATTGGCTTTCCTGGGTTTCTGTCCACTGGTCTGGGGTCTGGACCTGTATCATCAGTTCTTTTGGGTCTCCAGCCTGCTGGCCTACACTACAGACTTTGTACTCACCAGCCACTTTAACCACATGTACCACTTGCTTATAATAAACCTTTTTCTATGTTCTGTTTCTCTGGAGAGCCCCGGATAATAGAGGGATTTTATTGCAGAGGGACTCTTCAAGAACTCTTGCAGAGTCGTGCAGATGGGAGGGCAATGAGCTCTAGTGGATGTTGGGAATGATAGTAGGTGGAATATTTTTTTCTGTTTTAACCCCTTGTTTTCCATACCTATATATTTTTCCTAATGTGAACACAGTAACATGTAAAGATGTTTGATGTAATGGTGTCCTGCATCCTCGATGATAACACCTGATTCTCTTATTATTTCCAACCTAGTACTTCAACTGCACATCAGCAGACCATTTCAACACTCCACCAAGACAGTTGGTTTTACACCAAGACAGTATAATGTGGAATTGGCCAGTGGGTTCACAGTCATGGGTTTACAGCCACATCTTCTTTGCCATAAAGTTGTCTATTTTATTTGAATGCACACTTTCTTCTCGTTTATGACTAAATTATAATATAACCATCAAATCCATAGTGTTTTTCTTGTAGTTGGGTAACATTAATACATTCTAGTAAGGATATTACATCTGTTACGGTAGCTAAAATTGAAGTTACTACATATACATATATGAGTTTGTAATCATCTACTCTCATCTTCTAAAATTCATCTGGTTTCTATGAGGTCAGATTGGTAAATTAAATGAAAATATGATGGGGACAACTATCCCTGCATCCTTTAGATCTTTAAGGATAGCCCAACTTTTGATCATTCCTGGAATGCATTTTTTTAAAAATTATCTTGAAGGAGGAGTAGTTTCAGAGGATTCCACTGAAACCTTCATTCTGATGGTTATTTTATATATCAATTTGTCTGGGCCACAGAGTCCCCAGGTAGTTGGGCAAATATTAGTCTGGGTATGTCTGTGGAGGTGTTTTGGAAAAGATTAATATTTGAATTAGCAGACTGAGTAACATAGACTGCCCTTCCTAGTGTGGCAGACCTCATCCAATCAGAAGAAAGCCAGCAGAGAACAAAAGGGCTGAAACTCCCTGACCCATGGAACTCCTTTCTAATTGTCTGTGCTGAGACATTGTCTTTTTCTTACCTTTGAATTCTAATGAAAACAAGTTCTTCCTAGAGCTTGAGCCTGGACTCTTGTACTGCAATTTATACCGTTGGCAGTCCTGATCCTCAGTGCTTCAGAGTCAGACTGAACTTATATCCTCAGCTCTCCTGGGTCTCTAGCTTACTAACTGCAGATCTTACAACGTCTCAGCCTCTGTAGTCATGTGGGCCAATTCCTTATAAAAAAATCTCTTTATATAAAGGCAAGATATATTTATGTATATATGTAAGACATATATACATGCATGTATGTAAGATGTAAAGATCTTCATGTATATATACACAAACATTTGTATCTTTACATGTATATATAACTTATATGCTTATAACACAGCTTATAATTTTATATGTGTATATAACTCTGTGTGTGTGTGTGTGTGTATGTGTGTGTATGTGTAAAACTTGGTTAGTTCTGTTTCTCTGGGGAACACTGACTAATACATTCATTATGTTTCCTCTTATTCCAAAGGGCGAGGACTCAATGTGCTAGTTGTGCTAACTGCTTAAGTATAAAGTGTGTCAATTTCAGGGTGCCTGGGTGACTCAGTGGGTTAAGCATCCAACTCTTGTTTTTGGCTCAAGTCATGGTCTCATAGTTCAGTTAATGGAATCGAGCCCCATGTTAGGCTCTGAGCTAACAGAATGGAGCTTGCTTGGGATTCTCTCTCTCCCTCTCTCTACCCCTCCCCCGCTTATGCTTTCTCTCTTTCTTTCAAAAATCAATAAGTAAACATTTACAAAAACCTAATGTGTGCCCATCTCAGTTAAACATTCAGGGATAAGACCCACTGGATATACACTTAGCAAACCTAGAATTGATTTATTACCTGACATGCATGTGTCCTGGTCTAACAGAGCATTATATTTCAGGTATCAATGTTGTCTCAGTCCCTGTATCCAACAATGGTCCTCAAAATGTTTCTCTTTTCCCAATGTACAGTTATGTAAGAAAATTACTATAGATCTCCTTGAAAAAAGGCTAGGGATATCATTATTGTTTGCAATTGTCATAATGCTATAGATTCCTTCCCCTTGTAGACCTGGTCTTCCCTTAAGACTATGGGTTCTAGATCAGAAAAGTGTCTCAAGTCTGGAAATGTGGAAAAGGACCTTTATTCAAATGAGTGTCCGCATTCTGCCACCGATCCTTGATTTTTTGATGACACAAGTTGAATAGTGCCTTTCTTAGCTGCCAGTCTAGTCTGTTTGTAGGGATGCCATGTTCTGTTAACAATCTCCATGACTCTGTGGGTCAAGCACATTTGGCTATCATTCTGACCCTGAAGCTTATTATGAAATTGCATCTGTCTAGCTTCTTATCTTGTAGTTGCCTGACCTCTATTGTTTCAAGGTCCTATCATTGCCATTGCTATTAGCAAGTCTCTTCTACTGTTAGCTCTCCTTACAGAGGGGAACCACTACCAAACTTTTCAGTACTGCCACTGCCTTTCTCACTGGTGCATTCCTTAAGACCTTAGTAATGGCATAACTTCTGTGCCCTCTGTGGTGAGTATTTCTGCTTTACATGGTTTATTCACTCCAGCATGTTCACATTACTGAGCCTTTTAATCCCATTTTTCACAGTCTGCCATGCAATTCTGGCATTTTAATTTTAATTATCATGGGCCATTGCTTTTTCCCTGCCCCTGGAAGCCATGCTAGCAGAGAGTTCTCAACATTTCATGGGGTCATTGCTAGAGCATTTAAATCTATGTCTTGGGAAAATGCTCCCAAATGAATAAATGCTCCTTGATCCAGTTTTATGTTCCAGTCCCCTAGATTAAGTATCCTTAGAATCTAGTCCATACGTTGCTCCCTGGATCCTGTGCTGGGTGTTGCTACTTCTGGGAGATATAATTGTTTGTTTGTTTGTTTCCTTGTTAGACCAATATAGCTCTAGTTAATTTATGCCATGACTTAACCCTAGTTACAGGCTTAGTGGAGGGAGAGGAGAGGCATATGTTGTCTTGATCAAAAAGGCACCTACAGTTTTGTTCAAATACGTTTAGAGCATTAATTCTTAACAGGAAGAGATGTGTCATTTTTGCATGCATAAAGATATGTATGCATATATCTGTGGGTTCAATATTTTTGTGAGAACTCACTTAAATGTCTCCATCTCAACTGCCAGAGTCCTGTTTATTCCCAAGTAGAGTCCTGGCTTTGGCATAAAAAATCTGCCTTGCTTGGCATTTAACCTTCTCTGGAGTTCTCTGGAATGGTCTGATTATTAAGCTCTGGGCCTGATTTTTACCTCTCTCTGCCTCCTCCCTTTTTGAGGCATGAGATAAGAGCTTTGTAAATTTCTAGTAAGGTCATCTGGTTTTTATACATGGTTTTCAATTGTTTGTTAATCATTAGCATCTCATACTTATGTTTCTATAGGTTATCAGTAGCACTTTGTAATAGTCATCCAACCTCATTATCCTTAGACTTACTATTTCCTTCCAAACTTCTTGACTGCCTGATGAATCACAACAGTTAGTATATTGACTTCTCTGAGTAAAACATCTCAGTTCACTACCAGTGAGAGTTTTAAATAATTGGATCACCATTTTGTGTCTGGAGCTATCTATATTCTACCTACTGCTAGTGTGGTCCTCATATGCCAGCTAAACAGTGTGGGATATAGTTCCAAAAAACCCACCTTATTACCTGCTTTCTAGGATGACTCCCCACACCAAGTATCACAGGTTGGTTTCTTCAAAAGTAGACCAGATACTGAGATGGAGCTTAGTGTGCAGACTATTTATTACGAGATGACTACTAAAAAAGAGAGAGGGGAGAAATGAAGGATTGGTCAGAGGGAGTCAAACTGTAGAACAACCAGTAAAGTTTCAACCAACCTCACATGGAGTTATGAAGTATCTATGACTTGCCAGAGTTTCCTTCAGTTCTCCTGGTGACTGGGCTTTCTTCCTCCTGCCTTGATCAGTCATTAGATTTGGGTCTTCATAAGAAGGGCATGACCTTGCATAACATTGTCTTCAATAGCTGCACCAAACCATGAAAATGCGGACAAAAGGAGACTTGATTGATGGCTGGGCAGCCAGTCCTTGCGGAAAAAAAGGAGGACTTGGGCGGTATATCTCTGTGTCCACCACAGCATTCCCATTATAATGCTGATTTACATGATGAGTTAACTTTTGCATATGTGTATTTTATCTGTCTGATTAAATTATCTATTTCCTGGAGATGGAATATGTATATTCTTTGTTGTACAAGAGTAAATAAACAAAGACCTGTGTAATTATTTGTTCAGAGTCTGTGTAGAACATAAACTTGATAATAGCAAAAATAATCTTTCTTTCTCTTGTTCAATGTTGGATCCTCAATAACCAGGATAATGCTTGCTACATACTAGGTGAGCAATAAATGCTCACACATAAATACATGCGCCAGTAAGTACATAGTAGGTATTCATGTAACATTTTTTTTAGTTTTATTTTTTATTTTTTAAAATTTACATCTAAATTAGCATATCGTGCAACAATGATTTTAGGAGCAGATTCCTTAGTGCCCCTTACCCATTTAGCCGATCCTCCCTCCAACAACCCCTCCAGTAACCCTCAGTTTGTTCTCCATATTTATGAGTCTCTTCTGTTTTCTCCCCCTCCCTGTTTTTATATTATTTTTGTTTCCCTTCCCTTATGTTCATCTGTTTTGTCTCTTAAAGTCCTCATATGAATGAAGTCATATGATTTTTGTCTTTCTCTGACTGACTAGTTTTACTTAGCATAATGCCCTCCAGTTCCATCCATGTAGGTGCAAATGGCAAGATTTCATTCTTTTTGATTGCTGAGTAATACTCCAGTGTGCGTGTGTGTGTGTGTGTGTGTGTGTGTGTGTGTGTGTATATATATATATATATATATATATATATATATATATATATACCACTTCTTCTTTATCCATTCATCCCTCGATGGACATTTGGGCTCTTTGCATACTTTGGCTATTATTGATAGTGCTGCTATAAACATGGGGGTGTATGTCCCTTAGAAACAGCACCCCTGTATCCAGTGGATAAATGCCTACTAGTGCAATTGCTGGGTTGTAGGGTAGTTCTATTTTTAGTTTTTTGAGGAACCTCCATACTGTTTTCCAGAGTGGCTGCACCAGCTTGCATTCCCACCAACAATGCAAAAAGAGATCCTCTTTCTCCACATCCTCGCCAACATCTGTTGTTGCCTGAGTTGTTAATGTTAGCCATCCTGGCAGGTGTGAGGTGGTATCTCATTGTGGTTTTGATTTGTATTTCCCTGATGATGAGTGATGTTGAGCATTTTTTCATGTGTCGGTTGGTCATCTGGATGTCTTCCTTGGAGAAGTGTCTATTCATGTCTTTGCCCATTTTTTCACTGGATTATTTGTTTTTTGGGTGTTGAGGTTGATAAGTTCTTTATAGATTTTGGATACTAACCCTTTATCTGATATGTCATTTGCAAATATCTTCTCCATTCTTTCAGTTGCCTTTTAGTTTTGCTGATTGTTTCCTTCACTGTGCAGAAACTTTTTATCTTGATGAGGTCCCAGTAGTTCATTTTTACTTTTGTTTCCCTTGCCTCTGGAGATATGTTGAGTAAGAAGTTGATGCTGCCAAGATCAAAGAGGTTTTTGCCTGCTTTCTCCTCGAGGATTTTGATGGCTTCTTGTCTTACATTGAGGTCTTTCATCCATTTTGAGTTTATTTTTATGTATGGTGTAAGAAAGTGGTCCAGGTTCATTCTTCTGCCTGTCGCTGCCCAGTTTTCCCAGCACCACTTGCTGAAGAGACTGTCTTTATTCCACTGGATATTCTTTCCTGCTTTGTCAAAGATTAGTTAGCCAAACGTTTGTGGGTCCATTTCTAGGTTCTCTATTCTGTTCCATTGATCTGAGTGTCTGTTCTTGTGCCAACATGGAACATTTTTTAAATGAGTTGTTGAACAACCATTTTATCAATGATTCAAAAGCCAATAGTCATTATATAATTTTCAGAAGATAACATTTTAAAATATATAACTTAGCATCTAATATATTAAAGTCCTTCCAACGTATGAGATTAGGTTTTCCACATTTATATTTACTTTTACTTCATTGACACAATGGCATAGGAGTGAAGGAAGTTATAGTAATAAACATTAGTGCTCAAAGTAATTCATCTGAATTTCACCTATTTATTTATCTACACATGTATATTAGGATCTAATGAACTTTTTTGAAGTATCATCACGATGATTTATAACACAATTAAGGTTGTGTTTGACCAGCTGTTACTACTTCCCACTTCCCACTACCTCTCAATAAAACACCAATGAGGCAAAGATAATGGAAGAAGCTCACAACAATATAAGCTGAGAATGACAGTCATTGTAACTTTAGAAACTCAGAACTCCACACTGACTAAAGTACTGGGTGAGAACCAAATTGGAAAGAAATTAACACTTTGTTTTATGATATTCTTAGGCTTTTTATAGCTCATGAAATAGATAAGATCTAAAACACCCAAATACTTTTCATTCATCTTCACTGTTTTTCTAGTAAAAGTAATTTTTCTTCAATGTATTTTGAAGTTTTAGAGCGCTCTTACACAAGGACAGCTCTCTACATTTTAGACATTTTGGGGCTCCTGGGTGGCTCAGTTGGTTAAGCATCGACTTCGGCTCAAGTCATGATCTCATGGTTCCTGAGTTCCAGCCCCACACTACCAGTGCAGACTATCTGCACACTATCAGTGCAGAGCCTGCATGGGAGCCCCACTCTCTTCTCTCTCTCTGACCCTCCCCTGCTCATGCTTTCTCTTTCTCTCAAAATAAATAAACTTAAAAAAAAGTACTTAAAATATAGACCTTTAATTTTCTATACTTCGGGTTTTTTCCTGCTAATCCTATTGTATATACCTCAGTGTTCTCCTCTGTACTTAACATACACTGATCTTGAGTTTGGGACTAAATAAGCAAAGTGCTATCACCCCTAATGTTCTGTTTCATCTGTACTAAAGCTATGTGTGAGTTAATAAGAACTCTCAGTCCTGGGCAACGAAAGAGAAAATGCACACATCTTGGTGGGCCATAGGACCTGAAAGTGTAGAATGACTCAGCCTGCTTAACACTGAGGAGCAGATTGGTAGAATATAATTGAGGGCTAAAATTTGCCTAGTAGCCCAGGCTCAGAAATAGCAACTTCTTTTGTTTATTTTTTATTAAAATTTTTTTTAATGTTTATTTATTTTTGAGACAGAGAGAGACAGAGCGCGAGTGGGGGAGGGGCAGAGAGAGAGGGAGACACAGAATCTGAAACAGGGTTCAGGCTTTAAGCTGTCAGCACAGAGCCCGATGCGGGGCTCGAACCCATGAACCGTGAGATCATGACCTGAGCCGAAGTCGGACGCTTAACCGACTGAGCCACCCAGGCGCCCAGAACTGGCAACTTCTTAATGTAACTTTAAATATGCAAGTGTTTTGATGCCTAACTTTGTCTCTCACTATTTCATTTTTTCCTAAGTAACTTGAATAATACTCGAATGCAAGAATCACATCTTTTCAGTGCTTTTACTTTTTATGACTCCTACAAATAATGTGGGGTATTAGTAC
Source organism: Neofelis nebulosa (assembly GCF_028018385.1). NCBI lineage: Eukaryota > Metazoa > Chordata > Mammalia > Carnivora > Felidae > Neofelis > Neofelis nebulosa. The sequence continues at coordinate 26,904,312 of NC_080795.1, read as the reverse complement.
TCATTAATGGCTTCTTACTCTCAGATTAACAGTTATGCTTGAATCCTAGCATAGTTCTTTCATAAGTGCTTAGTAAATGTTTGTTCATTTGTATTATAAAGAATTTTCAAATTAAAATAAGCAATCTTGCATAATACTTGGGTTTTATGGAAGAGTATATTGATGCCACTTTGAAAATAGGTATAATATGCATACACGAGACTTCAACTCCAGAACAAAATATGCTTTCAGAGAGAATACTAATTCAGAAAATATATGTGAGAATTGTTTTATATTTTTGAGACTCTTACAAAATGAATAAATATTCTACTGTCTTTCCCAGAATGCTGAATGATAACATGAAAAGTTCTTCTTTTTAATAAAAGAAATATCACATTTTTTGCTTTAAGTAAGTACTTTGAGATTCTTAATTTTGGTTTTTGACCAACACTTTCTGGAAAACTAAGATAACTTAGATTTCAGGCAATTGCTCTAAAAATTTGTGTATTTTTCCCCTTTTAAGTTTTAAAATATTTCAGTTCTTGTTTTAACTTACTTCAGATTTTATTGCAAACCAAATAATAAGCTTTTAAAGCCAGGAGAAAATAACAATATTTGTTTTCCATAAATTTTTTTGAGTAGAAGGCTCTTTGATTTTTAATATTTTGGGGTTTATTTGTTTTGTTTTTGAGAGAGAGAGCAAGTGTGCGAGTGCATGGTGGGGAGGGGCAGAGGGAGAGGGAAAGAATCTTAAGGAGGCCCCATGCCCAGTGCCCAGCACAGAGCCCCACACTGGGCTGAGCCCCACACTGGGCTGGATCTCATAACTGTGAGATCATGACCTGAGCCCAAATCAAGAGTGGGACACTTAACCAACTGAGCTACCCAGGCACCCCTAAATTTTAATATTTTGAAGCACCAATGTTGTAGGATCAAAACCTTAAATAAAAAAAAATGATGTAGTTATTTTGGAACAAGTTCTGCATAAATCAGCTAAAGGCCTTTTAAAACACAGAACTATCTGGTAAGAAGACTTCTGATTCAAATCTACCATCAAACAAACTTACTTTAAAAAAAATCTATAATTTATTAGGATTTAAATGTCTTCCATAAGATATAGTATAAGCATGAAAACTAACACAAATAGTAGTTGCAAAGTAAATATGGTATGTAAGTTAAGTATTGCATGATTTGTGTAATATATTTCAACTATCCTTTTTCTAAAAGAGTAGGCATCATTATATTAAGCTTTTGTGATATATCATGAGTCCACCTATATTAGTATGAAATCAGATTGTCCTGATTTACAGAATTAAACAATGTTCCTGATTCTTTCCAGACAAAATTTTATTCAGAAGGATAATTTTGAATAGGTTGTAAGACATTTTCCATAGTTATTCACATGAATGGATATATTTTTAATTATAGTGAATCTATTATATATCATAGGAATGCATTTTTAATTAGTCCATCTTAAAAATTATTGCTAATGCTGGTTATAAATGGTGAGCTATTATTTTATAGAGATCTGTTAAAAATAATTGCCTCAGAAGTTTTATTATAATAAACCAAACATTTATCATTTATCTCAATTAAATGCTCATGAATAGTTAGATGGAGATGTCCTGTGATACAAAAACCTGTTTTCATTGACATTATAAATATTTTCATTGGAGAGGTAAATTATAGAAGGTTTTGTGTAATAATGTCTATGCCCCATTTAGGGCACAATTTTAATACAGGTGACATCAACACTTAGCTCATACACCTAGCTCATCCCTCCCAACTTAATCCTAATGTGCCCAGTGGAATTCTTTTATAGCCTTGCTAAATTTTTGTCTGCTTTATCTATTAATTACCAAAATAAGTTTATGAAGATATCTCACTATGATTATAGAGTTGAAAATGTGTGTTTGTAATTATGTCAATGTTGCTTTACATATTTTGAGCTATATTATTAGAGGCAAACAAACTCAAAATTATTATCATTATGTATTATTATTATTTTTTTTGGTTTCACTTAAAAATTTTTTTTTATGTTTAATTATTTCTGAGACAGAGAATGAGTGGGGGAGGGGCAGAGAGAGAGGGAGACATGGGATCTGAACCAGGCTCTTGGCTCCCAGCTGTCAGCACAGAGCCTGATGCGGGGCTTGAACTCGTGAACTGGGAGATCATGACCTGAGCCGAAGTGGGTGACTCAACCGACTGAGCCATCCAGGCACCCCTGGTTTCACTTTAAAGTTATATCAACATGACTTGAAACAAACTGCAATGCTTTTCTTTATTTTTCTAATATAACTTTCTCCTTCCTTTTTATTTTTAATACCTTTATGTACTTACAGGAGTGGGGCTTACATATAATATGACTTAACTACTTTGATTTAAATAAGACAAATCTGGTTATCTCCATTATTTAAAATTGCATTCACCTATATTTCGCCATTCCCCCCTTTTAAAATTAGTTTAGAAATCATGCATTGCTTTTCTTTAGCATGCCTACTTGACTGAAAATCTGCAATTTATCAATTTCTCAACCTTCTTTGAAAAACAAATGCAAATACCTTAGCACACTTGAACAATGTTTAACTCTCTCTGTTTTTTAATAGACTACTTTTTAGAGCAGTATTAGGTTCATAGCAAAAATGAGTACAGAGAGTTCCCAGCACCTCCTATCCGCACAAGTTACAGTTTCCCCCACTCTGGACATCCTCCACCACAGTGGTACATTTGTTACTACTTATGGACCTACATTGACACCTCATTTTCAAACAAAATTGTCTGTTTACATTAGCTGTATGGAAGAGACAAGAGACGCATAGAGCAAGGCGTATGGGAAGGACCGGAAGCTTCCGTATTCTCTGAGCATGCCACTGTCCCCAATCTCCAGTTGTTAACCAACCCAGAAGCTTTCCCAGTCCCAGCCTTTTTTGCATTTTTATGGAAGTTTCACTAAGTGGGCAAAATTGATTTAGTCACTGGCCATTGGTGATTGATTCGATCTCCAGCTCCAGTCTCCTCCCCAGAGGTTAGGGGGATGGGAGTGAAAATTCCAACCCTCTAATCACTTGGTTGGCTCTCTTGGCAACCAGCCTTCCTTCTTAGGTGGGGGCCCAAAGTAACTTTCAACATAACAAAAGACACCTTTGGGGCTCTCAGGAGCATTTAGGACATTCTAAGGGTTTAGGAACTGAGCGACAGAAATAGGGATGAATAACAAGTATGTATTTGTTATAAGCCACAATATAACATCACACTTTCTCACACGTATATCTGAGCTACATTTAATTTTTGCTAACCAATTTCTATTTATCTGAGAGTTAATATATAGTTGGCCAACTTTTTATAAGAAGACATAAAACACATTTTCACTAATGTACTTTGTAATATCTTTTTCATGCATTTCCTTTTTTTCTCTCTGTCATAAACTGCACCAGAGCCTCACTTTTTTTCATATGGGATGTTTATAATAGCCAATTAACCAACAATCCTGGGAAAGAGCCCCGAACTAAAAAATCAAAGACCTTTTTTTTTTAAGTCTCTTTTCGACTATCCTTGGATCCTTTTTGACTTCTCATGTTTGTTATTTTTGTGATTCTTTCTTTGCTTTCACACTATTTAACAATAAGCCCTTTTATATATAAGAATGCAAAGACATTTTAAAGTCAAAACAAACCATTTTTTTAAGTAAGGAAACTATATCCAATAGTAGAGTCATTCTTGCAGACAGAAGAAATCAGTGAGAACATTTGAGTGACTAGTTATGGCTTTAAGTAAGGAAGTAAACAGGTAAAACCTTGGAGCCTTGGAGAAAAGTTTCATGAAAAGATTAAAGAAAGGGTCTGAGGTTTGGTGGAAGGATGACCTACGAATTTCCAGGACTTGGGCACAGATATCCTTATTCCTCCTTCATCTGGACCTGTGGCTGAGGTTCACAGGCTAACTTGCCTTACTTTCTAATTCTACTCACTCAAGTCATAGAACGATTCCTCAGTTTGCTTGCAAAGGGTTGAGTGCTTTGCCTCTATGAAACATTCTTCTCAGCCTTTAATAATGACGTATGACTCGGCACTTCTGTGAGAGTGTGGTTGAAAGCAGAGAAGGGGACGACCTTGTTCTGTTAGGGGGTTTTGAATTCCATATCGGAATTAGTATAGGCACACTAATCCGAATCATTCCTTAGCACCATGAATTTTCCAACTTTCTCTAAAAGTGATGTGTGAGCCTGCACCCATGCACACACACAGGCCTCCACTTTTCCTTTAAAAACAATGTAGGACACAGTCATTTATTTGCCTTACACACCCACACATAACTGCAGGCAATATGTGCCCTGACCTATTTTTTTTCCCCTGAAGCCTTCAGAGTCACTTCTACCGTCAAATAGCTCCTGCCATTCAGGAATGGGATTGAAAGTTCTGGAACAGCAATGAAGGACTCATCCTTTAAGAATATAGACCTAGCAAAAACTTTCCCAGGTTGCTTATACTAAAACAAAAACAAAAACAAAAACAAAAAACCCAAAATCTTTCTAGGAGGGATTTGATCAACCACTCTCTTGTTTGACATGTTTAAACTTAATACCCTTTTGCTGTGTTTTAGTATATGTGTCTTGTAGTCTTGGCCTGAGGGCAAATTGCAAACATCTGGTTACTGTTTCAGAGTAAGAGGATTTGATAGTTGTTAGAGGTTAGTAGTAAAAGGAGAAATTCTTCAGTCAAGTGTCAATATATTTTCAAAGACGGCATTGAATGTATTGTTGCCAACTTGTCTAAAGGCTTAACTGGAAATTGAAAGACATAATGGTTCTCTATTGTGGATTGTGTAACTAATTACTTCATTAATTCTTTTAAACAAATTTCCCAACAAAAGAATTTCCTCAAGGAATAGCAATAAGAGAGAAGAGGCAATAGAAGAAAAGAGGCGAGACATGGAGGGGTGGGACAAGACATTGGCGTCACTAGCAGAGGTAAATAGGAGGATGCCAACTGAATAATCCTCTGGAGATGGCAGTTTAATAATAACACACATTTTCATCAAAGGAATGTATAAAAGGGAAGGTCAAGAAATTGTTAATAAATAGGGGCACCTGGGTGGCTCAATTTGTTGAGCATCTGACTCTTGATTTCAGTTCAGGTCATGATCCCAGGGTCATGGGAGCCAACAGCATGGAGCCTGCTTAAGATTCTTTCTCTCTCCCTCTGCCTCTCTTCCCTGCTGTCTCTAAAATTAAAAAGAAATTATTAAAAATAAAAGAATCAGTTTTGTTCAAGATCTGTCATACTTAATGTGTAATTCTTCTCCATAATTCTCCATAATTCCTGAATTCCTGGCTCCTACATTTTAATGGGTTCCATTTGTAGACTTATCATAGTGTAACAAAAATACAATCCAGTAAGCAAACATGTACTGTAGTTCTTGCCTCTTTGGGTAAGTATATAAATACAAATATATAAATATATGTATTATTGATGTAGTTTCATAGACTCTGATCACATCAATATACATAAATGTAAGCTCTTAACTATAAACTGTGGGCCTTATATATGATATGACATGTTTTTCATCTCTTCCAGAGGTGGGAAATTTTAAAAGAAATACATGTAAATATATTTTAAACTGCCCATTGATTTTATATGTCTGACCTGAGAGAGATATAGGTATGTTCTGGTTAAATTGAGCTATGCAAATGGTTATTTTAAGATAATTCCTTTGGCTTTGGTATTTCTAGCCACCTGAAATGGGGGTAGAAAATTAAAAATATAAAGTAAAATCATGGTAAAAAACTTGGTAATAAGAACAACCAAGTTGGAAGCAAAATTGGATTTGGACAACATGTCTCTCTTTTAAAAAAAAATTTTAATGTTTATTTATCTTTGAGAGACAGAGAGAGACAGAGCATGATCAGGAGAGGGAAGGAGAGAGAGGGAGACACAAGATCTGAAGCAGGCTCCAGGCTCTGAGCTGTCAGCACAGAGCCTGATGCAGGGCGGGAACCCACAAACCGTGAGATGGTGACCTGAGCTGAAGTCAGACACTTATCCGACTGAGCCACCCAGGTGTCCCTGGAGAACATGTCTTTCATATAAACACATGTGGCATACCAAAGGGATTTTCTGCTCTGCAAATGTTTATAAATAAAAATATACATACATGAAACATGTTTGGCAATACATAAATTTCCTCAGAACCTAGATCTGTTGTTTCTTTCTAGTGTATAATATGTTGGGTGATACGAATGTACACAGAAACAAAATCAAACCAAACCAAATTAAGAAGAAAAACAGTGCACAAATGATACTTGGGATTTGTATGCTGAGCTAGCTTAGGAGATGTGCACAAGTAAGATGTGAATATCTTGACTTCCTCCTCAAGTCTTAATGTCCTTCTATGAAATGTAGGTTCACACGTCCAAGCTTAAAGTTATAGTCTGTATGTAGAGTGTGAAACTTGGCTTTTGTTGTATAAAGAGACAATTTTGAATTTTTAACAGCTTTTTTGAGATATTAGTCACATTCCAGATAATTGATCCACTTACAGGGTGCAGTTCAATGGTTTTTAGTCTCTTTACAGTTATGTTAACATCACCACCATTTTAGAACATTTTCAATTAGAACATTCTGCATAGATTTCCTTACTTTGGAAACATATATATCAATTTATGTAATGCATAGTGTCTCTGACTGGCTTCTTTTTTAGCAGAGCCTCTTCAAGGCTCATCTATATTGTAGTATGCATCAATACTACATTCCTTTTTATTGCAGTATAATATTCCAGTGTGTGAATATATTACATTTATTTAGCCATTTGGAGGTTGATGGGCATTTGGGTCATTGCCAATTTTTGGCTATTATGAAAAAGCTACCATAAACTTTCATGTACAAGTTTTTACATGGACATAAGTTTTCATTTCTTTCAAATATACATCTAGAAGTGAAATTGTTGGGTCATATGGTTATTCTGGTTTTAACATTTGATGAACTGTCAAACTGTTTTCTGAAAGAGCTGCACATTTTACCTTCCCAGCAATTTATAAGGCTTCCAATATTTCCACATTCTCATCACCGTTTCTTATTATCTTCTTTTTGATAATACCCAATCAAATGAATATGATGTGTATCTCACAGTGCTTTGCATTTCTCTGATGGCTAACAATGTAGAGTATCTTTTCATGTCTTTTTTGTCCAGAGTTGGGTGGCCTACTTTAAAAAAATTTTTTTTAATGTTCTTATTTATTTTTGAAGGAGAGAGAGAGACAGTGCATGAGAGGGAGAGGAGCAGAGAGGGAGGGAGACACAGAATCCGAAGCAGGCTCCAGGCTCCCAGCTGTCAGCACAGAGCCTGACATGGGGCTCAAACTCACAAACCGTGAGATCATGACCTGAGCCGAAGTCTGACACTTAACTGACTGAGTCACCCAGGCACCCCGAGTGGCCCACTTTTTTTTTTTTTGATATCGCATCTCTGCTTTATAACTGGCTCCTGATCAGGGGAGATAGGCTCTTGTCTTGTTGGTCTGCCTTATTTGGTACGGAGCTTCCATCTTATGAATTAGCTGAGGCAAGAGACATTGGGACCCAGTATTCTTGGTAGAGATTCTTGTCCTATGAGTGAAGACTGGTTGAGAAAGAGAGTCTTAAGACTTCTCAGTCTCTCTTTCTTAGAATAGAGTTTCTGCAAGATGGATATGGGGAGTGGAGCATAGAGATATGGTACCAGTCTGGCCCTATGGAGGAAGATTCTATAGTCCTAAACTGAGTTTTTTGGGGGGAGCCCTGTTTTCATGGCTGTATCCTGTGGGAGTTGAGATTTCTGTATTTATCAAGATTCAGTAGATTTTCTTAAATAATTGTCTCTCATTTGCTCTATGACCCTAGGACTATTTTAAGAAATGTTAAGTGGTTAGTTTAAAAAAATAACTTTAATAAATAATTCTGGCTTTTTTATTCAGGTCCTAGAATTCTTTACATGGCTATTCTAAAAGTGTCTCTCTCCAAGATTTTGCATTTTGAAAGCTGTCTTCTGCTTTGAAAAGGACTGTCTTTCAAAGTGATTTTCTAAAATAAAGGTCTAGTTTGAAACACAATCTAGTGCAATGAATCTTACAATCTCAACTGCATCCTTCTTTTTTCTGAAGCAATGAGTGAAAATTACCTAATGGTAGGGGAAAGCCAAGGAAGGATTAACTGTGGATGGTGATTTTAGAGGTGGAAGCAATATACCTAGATATTAGCCTATCTTTTACTTTTCAGCCATGACTTTGGTAACAGTGTTTTCTTTTGTTCTTTGTTGTTCTCCCAGGAAATAAGATTGCTTTTTAAAAATGTAATTTATTACCTTTTATCCTGAAGTTTTTACTTTGATCTCATTATACATTTCTGTGGCATCTTCCATTCCCTGATAATCCCCATTCTGGAGTCTTTTTTCCTCTTGTGCTAGTCTAGACTATTTGATTTCAAAGCCTACTAGGTAGGTGTTATCTAGAAATATCACTTTTCAGGTTTTTAGTTTTGTTATGCTGTTTCCCGAATCCAATGCCTATTTCTTGATGAATGTCATCTCTTAGCAAGAGTACTTCAAGATACTTCATAACAAATTGTGTCTTCCTGTACCTTTGCATCATTGAAAATGTTCTTTATTTTGCCCTTTGTCATTGAAATATTGCTAAATTAAAGGTAAATTTTCTTCAGTAGGCTGATAAGTATATTGCCAGTCTAATGTAGAATTTTTTGAAGGTGACTTTTTTTTTCTTTTCTATATATGGAATCTTTTAGCTTTTTTTTTTTTTTTTTTTTTTTTTTTTTTTTTTTTTTTTTTTTTTTTTTTTTTTTTTTTTTTTAGCTCTCCTTGCCGTAACACTAGTATTTGTCGAAGGTATTTATTCTTTAAACCATGTTGGCCCTTCCCATCATGTTATAAATCCCTAATTACATAATTTATTGCTCTCTATATTCTTTTTTACCCTCTCCTTTATGTTTATCACCTTCCAACTGCTTATTTTCTTCCTGATGTCATTCGTTAAACTTTTTAATAAGTGCTGAGCAGTGCTCTTAGAACAGAGTCAACCCTTGTAGGAATCTACTGTCCCTGAAATCTACATGTACCTTTGCCTCCTTCATCTGTTAGTCTGCCTGGTTCTCTGTATTCCCCTTTTGTCAACTGCTCAGGTGAAGCCATTCAGTCAATCCCTCGATACCTAACTTGGCCTTAAACTCTAGGATCAGTCATGATCCCTGAACTTAGCAGGAATCAACAGAATGCCTATCAGCAGATTAGTGGCTCACAGTCAGATTGGTCTTTTGGTGACCTCATTGCAAACTTGTACCCAGATGTTGGTAAATGAAAACACACTTTCGTCCTTGTTATCAGGCTCTGGCTGCAAACACCAGTTATTACAACTCTATTCTTCCACCCTCGCCACCCTAACCAGGACTCAAATTCTCTCATAATGATTTCTAGTTCTTTTTAGGCTGAGAACTACCTGGAACTCTTATCCTCTGGCAATGTCCTCAGTATTTATTTCCAGAACTTTTCATACTGTGTTTTTATTATCAGAAATAATAATAGTAACTGATAGACAAAATTACATTTAAATTGGCAAAACAAGTATAATCTACATGAGACAATTAAAGGACAATTAACTTCTAAATTGTGTCACACTAACTTGTAGTTCAAAGGGAGTTCACAAAAAGTTCAAAAAACATTTGAAAACTGACTGCTTTGTTATAGGAGTTAGAACTTGATTTGGACCTAAATAGCTATCATTTATTGAAAATCTACTATGTGCCACAGTCACTTTTTCTTATTTATAATCTTTGGAACCATTTGTCATGATATTGATTTTTTTTTAATCTATAGATCAGTATATCAGGCTTTAGAAAGAGGTTAATGCTCAAGTTTACCTGGCTATTACTCTCACTGTTCGATGCAAATTCAGTTCTCTGCCTTATCCCCAAGCCAATGAAATTTCACTAAGCTACTTTGCCTTTAAGAAAGAGTAGGTTGGGGAAGGAAAAAAAAAAAAGAGGTTAGAGTGGGAAAGAGCCAAAGCATAAGAAACTCTTAAAAACTGAGTACAAACTGAGGGTTGATGGGGGGTGGGAGGGAGGGGAGGGTGGAGGATGGGTATTGAGGAGGGCACCTTTTGGGGTGAGCACTGGGTGTTGTATGGAAACCAATTTGACAATAAATTTCATATATTGAAAAAAAAATAAGAAAGAGTAGGTTTTAGACCATAAGATACAGTTTAGCAAAGGAGCATGTGTTTAAATGACCTAGAGGGGGCAGGTTGTGCTAAGACAGGACACTCTCCAGGCTTTGCCGTGAGAGTGTGAAGGAAGCAGTGATGCTGGGGGATATTCCACAGTGATCAGAAGTTCCTGAAGTAGAATGATAGCAACAGCAGAAGTGGTAGCAGAAGTAGCACAAAAATAGCAGCAACTTATGATCCTTTTGTTTCTGGAGAGGGTACAACTGAATGCTATCCTTTTCCAGTCAACCTGACTTCTAGATGCCTTACGACTACTGAAGTAAGTTTAATTTCTGGGTTTCCACGAGATTTCTGCGGCATTGTACCAATTACTCCTGCCCAGTCATATCACACATACTTTGCTGATGCATGAAATTCCTAAAACAGAGCACAAAGACTTTCTTTCTACCATTTCACATGCAAGTTTAAAATGCAAATACTGCTATGAGACGTAAGTAGTATGAAATCAATGACAGATGTTTTCCTGCTTTGAGAAAGAAGATAGATAGAAGAGAGGACAGCAATGGGTCCTTAGCTGTAAAGAAACAGTTAACAGTAAGAAGAGCAGGGGATATGTACAAAAATGTCAGTCCTATTTCCCTTATGGACTTCTATCAAATTCCCTTAATCTGTTTTTAGGTAAATTTTGCAATAATTATGTACCTTTGGCCAGATACCTTGCTAGAGATGCCACTCGTTAGGGGTGAATTTTTACCTTTTCTGCTCTCCCTGCATAACTCAATTTTACTACAATTATCAACTGGGTAATGACCCAATAATTCTAAAGGAGTTATGCTAATTATGTATTTTAATGGTGACAACAGAAGGCGTCATTTGAAAAAAAATGAGCACCTCGATATAGTATGTATATTATAATAATTTATGTATATTTTTGTATACTAAAGATCTACCAAAATACAACCACGGTGGGGTTTTACTGTGAATTTGTAATCTCTATTTCCTAAAAGAATTGGTGAAGCATTAAGCCAAGCATTGTTAAGGACGGCCTCTGTGTGTTTAGCCTCTTTTTGTGTCATTCATTGCTTCATCTGGACACGAAGGTGAGGTTTCTGGGGAACCATATCATTCTTTAATGATCTGAGCATTTCCTTGAATTAAGTCTGATACATGACATGCAGGGACTCCTCAGCTTCTTTATGCATTTGTCAAAAAATTTAGACTGTAAGTAGAAGGTTTTATTAATTTTGCTGTGTAAGTTGCTATATTATAAGATGTATTGTGCTGATTTTAATTATTAGTTAATATCCTTGCTTTCTCATTATAGTATCGTGGGCAGCTTGTGCTTCTTCATATCTTGCTGGGTTTGCTGATAATGTGAGGCCTTGACCATTTCTCAGGACTGTATTTGCAGACAGAAAACTGGAGGGATGACAGAATGTTTATTTCTGGCACAAAGGGCAGGTTTGCATGCTGCCTGCTATAAAACAGCGGTTTCCTCAGGTTGTGTTCCTCTGCTGTGATGTAAACATATGTGAACACCATCTATCTGAGCACCTGCACATCACCCTTGTGGGTTTTGTAGGGCAGAAGAACTGACACCAACATGAATCCCATGTCGCTTGCTGTGTTGTGAATGGTAGAGTTCCTTTGTCTCTGTCTTCTGCCAGACTCCATAAAAGAGTAACAGGCTAACTTATCAGCTTATAAAATCAAATCATAGACTCATCTATGTATCAGCTTCCTAAAGGGGGTGTGTGTGTTTTATTCATTTCCATTTCTTTAGTGCATAAAAATTGCCTGGAACCTAAAGATGTTTCAATACTTTTTGAATGATGAATGAGTTTTGTTCTAGCACTAATACATTATTCCCTAAATTGAAATATTATTGATACTTACAATTTGGAAACTTAAGGAAGTTCATTATTCTCCAATACAATGCTGAGAAATTTTGTATGCTGCTACTGAGCATGAGTTCTTTCTGTGTCAGGGCAATGACAAAATAATTATAAAGATTATTCTAACTTTTGATAGAAAAAAATAATTTCTTGGTTTCCTACATGGAAAAGGCTCAACTGAATTATAAAATGCATTTCTTTGTGGTCACTTCCTAGGTCTCACTGTTAACCATACCACCTCTACTATGGTCTGCAAGGGAAGAGAGGGTAGGGATATAATCACTTCACTCTTTTCATGATTAAATAAAGGCAGCTATCTGAAGGAACCTGTTCTTTTTATGTCCTTGCCCATAAATACCTTCATTGAAATCGTGCAATTTAAAATGGCTTCTCTTTGGGCACCTGGGCGACTCAGTCGGTTAAGCATCTGACTCTTGATTTCGGCTCAGGTTCGTGACACTGAACTCACAGTTTGTGAGACTGAACCCTGTGTCAGGCTCCACGCTGACAGTGTGGAGCCTGCTTGGGATTCTCTGTCTCCTTCTCTCAGCCCCTCCCCTGCTCATGATATCTCTCTCTCTGTCTCTCTCCCTCAAAAATAAATAAATAAACATAAAAAAAGAAAGAAAGAAAGAAAGAAAGAAAGAAAGAAAGAAAGAAAGAAAGAAAGAAAGAAAGAATAAATAAATAAATAAAATAGTTTCTCTTTCCTGCTCATGTCAAGATAGCAAATATGCTCCATCTCTATCCTTGGTTCTCTAATGATAAGTTAGTCTATGTTTTAAATGCTCTGCTGTGCCAGCCAGATCCCCTTCAAGACAGAGATATTTTGATTGCTGACAGCAGACAGCTTAGCTTCTCTCCAGAAATTCCATTGACTAAAGAAAACTGCTTCAGTCAAAGTAATGTCCCTTCTCTGGGACAGTAGATAACTAATATCTGATTGATATGAAGGTAAAAGATGGCCTCTTTGTTTCAACTTGGCACATCTCAAAAGAACTATCCCAACATCAAAGCTCCATGTGGGGTTGGCTGAAACCCCTGCTGCAACTGCATTGTAGTTCAACTTCTCATTTTGCCTAAAATTATTTATGTCTTCTCTGCAAATCTCTCTCAGATTCTATTTCTGGGGGACCTACGTTATGATATTTGGTGCCAGGAGACGTCCTAAACAATAGGCCCCTAAGTAGAATTTGGAGAAGAATAGTGATAACCCCTGGGATATTATAGCAGTGTAGTTATTAAAAATTTTTAATAGTTCAGTGGTAAACTGGATAGGATACCAGTGGAAGAGAGCATACTAACTGATACAGCATCTTTGGCCTTAGAAAGTTTCAAAAATGTAGAAATTATAAGGACAGTGGAATCAGATGTTATTGCGGGGTGTTATGAGATCATGGAGGAAAGTCAAAGAAAGCCTTAGGATAATTAATTATCAGTTTAAGGCAGAATGTAAGTTAGTAGGCTTCCTTGTAGCATATAAAGAGACTATAAATTCCTTAGGTCTGAGGGCAGATAAAGCAAAGGGTCAAGGGCAGGCTTAGTTTTAAAATTAGCACATCTTCAAACATGTTTGGCTTCTTACTGTGGCAATTTTGTCTTAATAAAGGTCAGTTCCTCTATAACAAGACAAGACCCTTATTTGGAATAAGTGGGACTCCGAGGCTTGTGATGAGAACCTCTGTGACCATATGGTACACGATATTGAAACCTCAAATTCCCCTAAACCCTCTAGGACTTCAGAAGTGCTGACTCTTTACTGTTAAATTTGGGCTTCCTCTTTGTTTGAAGATAATGCAATGGCATATGCCTTCCAACACAAAATGCACTTCCTTTAGGAAGACCATTCTTCTTCCATGGACAGATTAATAATTAAGGTCAATCACAACATAAAGTGATGGAGAAATGTTGAGCCTGCTATAGGAAGAAAGGAACTGAACACTAAAGAACATTGGGACCCATCTACATGTACTGGCAGGAGCCAGGAAAGTGTATTTGAGATTAAATCTTGAAGGGTGTTGATTGTGGGGAAAGGGATAGTCATGAAAAGGTTGAGTTTCAATATGGAAACACTATCACTTAATACAGGTTTTAGCATCTCTATGCAAAACTTAGGTTCCATTGCTAACAAGTTTATAGGGTGGTTCTTCGACATTTGAAGAAATAGCATCCTCACTATTTCTTGTCTCATAGTATTCTCATGGCTAAGTGACATAGATATGACAGACTGCTATGACAGAGGGTGGAATAAGACAACAAAAGACATAGTCATACTAGCGTGAATAAGTGACATTAGGCTGAGAAACACACTAGAAACTATGATCAGCAGAAAGGAACCTCCAGAAACCTGGAGGAGGTTGCATTTAGCAAAGTACTGGTGGATCCTCTATAATGTAGTTTTAAGCATTGGTGTGAATTTCAGTTGTGATTGTCCTGTGTAGGACAGAACTGATAGTAAGGGATTCTGTTACAGAATTTGATTCTCTGAGAACAATGGGAGATGTTCTCAGAATTCCTGGAAACAATTAAGCAGTCCTTAATTGTCAAAAGTAATGTGAGAAATTATTGTTATGAGAAACAGGAGCAGAGTGTCGGTTCAAAGATATCTTAATCTGTTTGGGCTGCTATAACAGAATACCGTAGACTTGATGCTTATTAACAATAGAAGTAATTTCTTACAGTTCTGGAGGCTGGGGGGTCCAAGATCAAGGCATCAGTAGATTCAGTGTCTGGTTAGAATCAACTTTCTAGTCCATAAATGTTATCTTTTTGCTGTGTCCTCCCTCACATGGCAGAAAGGATGAGGGAGCTCTCCGAGGTCTCTTTTATAAGGCCACTAATCCCATTCTAGAGGGTTCTACCCTCATGGCTTCCTGAGGGTCACACCTCCAAATACCATTGCAGTGGGGATTACAAATTTTGGGGAGGACACAGATTTTTAGTCTATAGCAAAGAGGGTTGACTTTTATAGAGCTTTGAGTTGGTTATTAGAATATGTAATTCAAAAAGGCACAATAGATGAGAAACAACTGAGGGTATTGCAAAACCTATTTAATGAAAAGAAATCAAGAATAGAAAGATAGACTTAAACACAAAGTTATGAACGCTTGCCCAGTTTCAGAACCTGAGTTTCTTTCATCCAGAACCCATTAACTGAAGGAGAAACCAGATTACCAAAAGGAAAGACTGTACAATACCATAGTGCATGTATACAGCAATGTTTCCCCCAAGTGTAACTCAAAGGCTATTTACTTGAATAGCCATATACTGGGGAAAAGTTTTTATTGAAATCTAGGTGCCCAAAGTCTTGTTATGGATCTCCTGTTAGAGAAATACATAGATGAACCTTGTAATGGAGTTCTGGCCCAACTCTAGCTCACAGTGAGTACAGTGGGGTCACTGACACATCAGTTATCATTTTCAGTATGAATATAATATTTATACTTGATAGAAGAACCTCCATATTAGTCACTTAGCCTGTGAAGATGGATTTTCATAATAGGGAAGGAAAAACCAATGTGAATCCTAGAAGATGTCAGTGGGCTACCACAAATTCGTCCAGAGAGAAGCCTCATTTTCAGCTGTTGTCCAGGGAAAATTAATATGACTTTAAGTATATGGTATACAGATATTGAGCTGGTGAAAGCTTAGTTTTTCATCCTTATCAGGCAGGAGAGCAAGAAGTAGCTTATATTATGTGGAATAGGCCACAGAATACTTTTATGGTTTTGTCTCAAAGCTAGATTAACCTTCTAGCCTTCTGTCCTATATAGTTTAAAAAGATTTGGGCCATACGGATATTCTGCAAAATACCACTTTGGTCCACTATCTCAAAGATACTATGTTAATCCAGCTAGATAATGGCAATATATCAACTAAATTTGAGGCCTTGATAAAGAACATATATTCTAGACAGTGGAAGAAAACTCTGTGAAGATTGAAGGTCTTGCCACATCAATGTACTTTTGTCATAGGTTCAGTGATCCACTGCATGGCAGGACTTTCTCTCCAAAAATTATCGCATCTTTTATGTCCCACCACTAACAAAGAAGCTCAGTATCTAAAAGACTTCTTCAGGTACTGAAGGCAGCATACACCACATGTGGGAGTATATCTCTGATTTTGTACTGAAAAATAATGAAGACTGCCAGCTATGAGGAAGGGCAGTTCTGGAAAGAATTCCTAGCAGGTCCAGGTTGGGTGAAAGCAGCACTGTAGCTTTGGCCATATAACTCAACAGAACCCATGGAATTTGATGCGTTGCAGTGGGAAAAAATATTATGTTGAGTTAGGAAATGCCCCTGCCAAAAAATTACAAGATATACTATAGACCCTAGAATTCTGGCACAAGGCCATTCCATGTGCATCAGAGAGTTTTATTCCATTTTAAAAATGGTTTTTGAAGTGCTGTTGAACCTTGCTAGAGATAGATAACATGAGCAGGACCATGTGGCCCGAGCTGTCCATAATTAGCTGGCTCCTGTCATACCCACCATGTCATAAGGTCAGGCATGTCTAACAGAAATCCATCATATGATAGACGTTACTGGAGAAGTGCAGAGTCAATAGGCACAGGTAAACTTTATGAGCAGATTGTCTAGATCCCCTTGTGATCCACCGTGATCATTACACTGGTGCCTCTTCCTCAGCTCACTCCTGTGCGGGATTATGTCCCTTATGGCCAGCTGGCAGAAAACAAAACAATCTTGGTACATGGATACATTGGCTTGGTTTTGGGGTTGGAGCTGTAAACGGATAACTGCTGTGATGCAGCTAAACTCCAGGGTGGTTTGCAAGACAGTAGTGGATAGATCTCCCTAATGGGCAATCCACATTTCACGGACTAGACCTTAAACATTGCATGGAAAGAGAAGTGGCCTGAAGTGATAATGTATATGGATTCATGGGCATAGATGATTATCTTGGATATGTCAAGAAAGAATATGTTTGGCACCCAGGAGGTCTACTGGTATACCATTTGGCATTTCCCTGTTCAACATAATGACAAATGGACAAATTCAGTAGCTATAGCTTGAAAAGAGCATGGTGATTAGGGGCTCAATATTTTCTACTAAACATACTTTTAATAATGTGCCCCAGGAAAAGACTGGCCACAATACAGGAGTAGCTTTCCAAGATGGGACAAACTTACCACATAAAGCACATGGATCTAAGCGGCACATGGGTAAACTACAATCAACACTATGGTACACCTCCGAGATCCTCCTTTAGGACCAATCACTCATCCTTCCAATGATAGAGTGTTGACTGCTGAAAGCTCACAGGTAGATTCCTCTCTTGGCATTACCCTCACTTTAAGGTGCTGCCTCATAAAAGCTATTCCTCTTCCTCAGGGGCAGTTTGCATCAAATGACTAGTCAATGCTGGCGTTCAAGTCCTGAGTATCTTCTGTCAATTTGGGACAACTTTAAAGGGCCATCCCGCCCTCAGTGCAACATGTGCTAATGGTTGGGATATTAGTTGCAACTGTATCACAGTTAAATTTCTCCCTCTTTTCCTTAGTGCTTTAGTGGTATGGTTGCTAAGTTCATCCTTCCTAATAAACTTCCTGTATGCAAATTTCCATCTTGAAATCTGCTACGGTGTGAATGAGTATATGCCTCCAGAATTCACAGGTTGAAATCCTCATGTACAAAGCAATGGTGTTAAGAAGTAAGGTGTTCTGGAAGTAATTAGGCCATGAGGGTACAGCCCTCATGAATGGGATTAGTGTTTTTGTAATGGCAGTTCTTGAGAGATCCATCGCCCCTCCTGACCTGTAAAGACAAAGCGAGAAGCACCTGTGCATGAACCAGGAAGTGAGCCCTCATGAGCCACCACACTGAATCTGCTGGCACCATGATTTTGGACTTCCCGGCCTCCAGAACTGTGAGAAGGAAATGTTTGACGTTTATCAGCTACCCAGTCTGTGATATTTTGTTATAATAACCTACAAGAACTAAGATAAAAACCTGTTTCTGCTGAAATCAACCACTGGCTTCACTTATATTTTACTTGTTCCCACACCCTAGGCAAATTTCCCACCTACCATCCAAAAGTCATGTGCAGCCAGTTCCAAGATATTACCCAGCACCACTCAGAAATGTCTACTAAAGAGTTGAGAACTCTCATCTATTTCCTGTCCTTACACAATTGCTCATAGCGTTTCATTTCTCTGAACAATCTTCCTCTCTTTCATGCTTCTCCAGGTACTAGAGAGTTAAGTCCAAGCAGTGCTCCTTTTCTATGCTCTTGGAGACACTTGTGTCATGGATATGACCATCAACATACTCTATTTTGTATTATTTCTGTTTGCATGTTGGGTAGGGGAGCAGTGCTGTGTGGATTAAGAACTTGGGTGAATATTCTTAAAATGCAATTTCCTATATCCAAATGAACAGATTCATGAAAATATGTAAGTTATGTGTGGAATGTAAATTAAAAATGGGTTTTGGAGTAAGAAAGATCAACTCTCCCATTTTTATGTGAGCAAGTTATTTAACTTCATCAAGCCCAAATTTCCTCTCTCATCTATAAACACAACACCTTATTTTAGAGTAGCATTATAAGAATTAAATAATTCACTGAAAGATGTTAGCAAAACTCCTAGCACCTGAGTTCAGTAAGTGGTGAAATATTTTTATTAAGGAAGGAACATCTTTTCATCTCCTTATACCCCTAAGCCTGATTCTTAAGTACAATAGGTGCTCACTGCAGGTTTTTGACATGCTTACGAAGAATATTCTCCAGTATTTTTCATAAAGAAAACAGTCAAGGTATTAATTACAAGATATTAATAACAGTCAATGCAATGGTATTGGATTTTAAACCTTTTGAGTAAAGGTTAACAGCAAGGGAAACACTGGGTATGTCCCTGGTGTTTTTGAATTAGCAACTGCTTTAGGAATGAAAAATCTGGAAGAATAAGGCTCTTCATACTCCAATCATGGAATAACACTTACATTACCCAAAACCACCCCTGCTTAATGTTGGCAGGTTATTTTTAAACATATATGAAGTCAAACAAGTTCTATGGAAAGCCTATCTTCTCAACTTCATTCTTTTGAAAATCTGCCCCAAATATATATCATTTTCCTTATAAAAAATAAAAGTCCACATAGAGATACATAATCTTTTTATTAATTCAATACTTGTGCAATGCTTACAAAAGGACCATATCTAATTCTGGACAATGTTAATAAAACACAACATAAAAAACTTGGAGAGTTTTCAAGAAGAGCATACAAAATATTTAATATGATTTATGTGGAAAATTTTATCTGTTAGGAAATTTTGGAAATCTGTGCTAATTTAGATAAAAAGTCCAGTTAATAGAAGTTTTAAGCATATAAAACGTGAAGAAAATAATGTATTGCTTTATAATCATATGAAGTGTAAAGGCATTATAAAATAGTTAAATAATACAGAAATATTTTCACTATACTATGAAAATCTTCCATTCTTTCAATCTCTTATGAAGGTAATCACTGTTTACAGTTTGTTATATATTTTACATCTTTTCTATGCCTTTAACATATTGATGATACATATATATGATTCACTCTTATACAGGGCATGCTGAGTGTCTTTGCTTCTATTGAGAGATAGAAAATGGTCCCTGATTAATAAATTCTTTCCTATGGTTCAAAGATGGTTTGTAGGAACTTCAGGAAGAAAGTACATGTCTAGGAATGAGAACTGTCCTTCCAGCTTACTTTTGACACTTCATTATCATCACTCCTTAACTCAGCCACCTCTTCTTTCAAGGTTTCAAGGAGATACAGAACTAATTTCCTTTCTAAAAAGTCTGAAGACCTTTTTTTTTTTTAAAGAGTTATACAGTTGAAATAGCCAAATTATGGAAAGAGCCTAAATGTCCATCAATTGATGAATGGATAAAGAAATTGTGGTTTATATACACAATGGAATACTATGTGGCAATGAGAAAAAATGAAATATGGCCTTTTGTAGCAACGTGGATGGAACTGGAGAGTGTGATGCTAAGTGAAATAAGCCATACAGAGAAAGACAGATACCATATGGTTTCACTCTTATGTGGATCCTGAGAAACGTAACAGAAACCCATGGGGGAGGGGAAGGAAAAAAAAAAAAAAAGAGGTTAGAGTGGGAGAGATCCAAAGCATAAGAGACTCTTAAAAACTGAGAACAAACTGAGGGTTGATGGGGGGTGGGAGGGAGGGCAGGGTGGGTGATGGGTATTGAGGAGGGCACCTTTTGGGATGAGCACTGGGTGTTGTATGGAAACCAATTTGACAGTAAATTTCATATATTAAAAAAAAAGTTATACAGTTGAAATCTGTATTCTGATTATGGAAAGCACATCTTTTGAGGTCTCATACAGCTGAAACATGTGTCTCTAAAAGTCCTTTGCAAATTCTAAAGTATAATTCTATGGTTTTTAAAGTAAAAGCAAAAGGAAAAAAAAAGAAAGCAACGACAACAACACAAAATTATTCCGGTTATTCCCGTTTCTTCTGCCGGTTCTGTTTCTTTCTTGGCCAGTTCTGTCAATCAAGTATAATTGTGAAATTGCCTCGTAGATGGATATAAATTGAGACTAGTTTGCAACTCATTTTCTCTTTTAGTCCAGTCTGACAATTCAACTCCATGCCATTTCTTGGACACACAATGGATAACAACCCTTTATTTAAAGGACATCTGGTCATCAATATAATTTGATTCTCATCTACAGGAGGTTATCTGTGTGTGTGTGTGTGTGTGTGTGTGTGTGTGTGTGTGCGCGTGTGTGCGTGTGTGTGTGCGCGCGCGCGCGCGCGTGCGCGTTCAGATTAAAACTGAAGACCTAAGCATATAAATGATTATCAGCAGGAATAGTAAAGGAAGTTTAACGAGGAGATCATAATCAGAAAATGTAGTAATGGGAAACTTGCTTAATGAGAATATTGGTGCCAAACTACATTATTCATAGGACATTCTGATTAGAGACAAATGCAAAATGAAACATACATTCCTTGGTGGAAGTCTTCATTTACATTTCAAATAAATACTATTACTCCAACCTTTAGCTCAGAAAATGAGGCTTCATACTGAATAACTAAAGACTCCCCCAAAGATAATGGTGTGCCAGATATATTGTTAAAGAATAAATGGAGGATATAAGAACATTTTCTTGATTTTAAGGGTCACATTTCATTGTATATCCAGTGCAAGACAAATTTTTTCATCCCACTAATAAATGTACTAAACTCAGGATCTCTGTCCATGAAATCAAACATGGCTATAAATGGACTTATATATTTTGCTATCTTATTATATTCTAATAATGCCCCTTCTCTTTTTAAGAATCAATCAGTTCAACTGATTAAAGCAAAGTGATAATGAGACCTGGATTATGGATCATAGCTTTCCTCATTAGATATTTTTGGCCATGAAATGGATTCTTGGTCTAGCTGGCCATGTCACAAATACTACACAATGAAGATGAATGCCTTAGAACAAATATTCTGTTATCTGTTGGGAATATTTCTCAGAACAAATATTCCTAATGAGTGTGTGTGTTCATGTATGTGTAAGTGTGTGGAGAGCAATATGCTTATCACAGTCACCTGTGGAGATTTTGTGCACTTAAAGGTCTTTTTGGACATGGAACATAAGCAGCATGGTTACTGCAGGTTGAGAGCTTCCTGTAGGAATTCCTACAAGGCAGAGTTGAGAATAACTGGTGCGGCAGATCATAGGACTTTTATACAATTCTGCTTAAAGAGAATCTATAAAGTGAAAAGGTATTTTCTGAATGGAGCATAAACTGATGCCTAAACTTTTTTTAATGTTTATTTATTTTTGAGAGAGTCAGAGTGTGAGTGGGGGAGGGTCAGAGAGAGAGGGAGACACAGAATCTGAAACAGGCTCCAGATTCCAAGCTGTCAGCCCAACGCCCCACGTGGGGCTTGAACTCACGAGCTGTGAGATCATGATCCGAGCCAAAGTCAGTTGCCCAACCAAGTCACCCAGGCATGCCGGATGCCTAAACTTTTGAGTAGAGAGTGATTAACTTGCTTTGCTTGGAGGAATAGTAAGGATTAGTTATCATTCTTCAATAAAACACAGGGGGAAAAAAACATAAAATAAATTTTAAAGTTAAAGAAAAAAAATAGACTCTGTTTAAATTCTTTAGTACTTGATTTTCTTTGGCTTAACAGTAACCAATATAGAACTTTCTCCAGAAGTAAAAAAAAAAAAAAAAAAGATATATAACTTTGAGAAAAAAAGAACATTAAGGAATTTGTAGATACCTACCAATGGTCACTGATATTGACACTAAACTTTGAGAAAAAGATCTTATGGGGATTTGGGCTCAGAGTCTTGTGGAAACTAAGTGGTTACATGAAACTTATGTGGGTAGTTTGAATAACATGTCAATGCCATCTTTGCCCTGCACCCAATTCTTGACCTCTGTGAAAGACATTTAGATGTAGATGAGGGAACACAGAGGTTGGTATTTACATAAACTACATGTTTTACACAGTATTGCCCTTCACTAAGGATGCACACAATGGAGATAATGTAGGAAGATGTGTGGAGCACCCCATGTGGCTCTTTGGGTTTTTCGTTCTTGTTAGGGTCTCATAATCCGACTGTTTGTACATTGGGTTCCTAAAGAAGTTTTCAGGTTAGTTCATAAAGAGATTAGGATGAATTTAGGTTATGACACATCTCCATTTCATACCCCAAAGATCTGTATAGCTTACATGACATTCTTCAGAGAGCAATGCCTCATAAATCTATAGATCATATATTTTATTTATGGTATGCAATCTTAAACCAAGGTTGCACTGCCAAAAAAAAAAAAAGGCATTTCATGTATCAGAAGTCTCCTAGAAAATACTATTAGTTTATACCAGGAGATGAGTCATCAGCATGTTTACAAGGAGTCCAGTTACTTGCTTTCTTTCTTTTCACAGAAGCACCTGCCCAATAATCAAAAGAGGAATATTTCCTAGAACACCTAATTTTAAATCTTTTAAATTTCTTCATCTCCAGTAGGCTGAAGTTCCAGTGAATTCATT